>NC_084664.1:32224322-32860572 GCF_028389875.1 Rhea pennata
ATATTTTTTATCACAAGTAATACTTTTTTGGAATTTTGCTATGCCTTTTTTTTTTTTTTTAATAAATTTGCAAAAAAACACAAGCTATTGCCTTAAGCCAAATGAAATGCTCTAATTACTCCCGTCCTGTCTCCATTTCTTTCTGTTTGTCTCCTATTTTGCAGAAGCAATTAAAAAGTATCCAGTTTTAGTGGATCTCCAATTATTTTCTAGGTTTTATTTTATTTTTATTTGGTTAATGAACCAGAAAATAAGTTTTTCCTATAGTTCTATTTATTACTTAAGTCAATGAGGCAGAACACATTGAGCAATGCATGTTTGAGCATTCCAGCAGAGTTTTGAGTCTTTTTTAACCAGTTCAAATGTTCGGCACATTGATAGGCCAAAACACATTCAACTCTGTGTGGTTACTGACAGAGGGCCACAAAATGGTATGAACATGCCTGTCTGGAACACAACAGATTCAATCAGATATCTTGGCCTAGAATACAAATTCACAATTACAGGAAAGCTCTTTGTCTGCTAAAACTGTTTAAATTTGTTGTTTCTTTTGGAAAGAAGAAATTCCCTATGAGCATTTTTTTCACTTTTTATTTTTCAAGTTTTTAATAAATTCCTGACTGTGTCAGTCTTATCTATTTGTCTCCATTTCCATCTTCTATTACCTTTTTATTTTTACACATAGAAAGAAAAAACAGAAAGAAAAGGGAGGAGAGGGAGGAAGGAAACTTAAAAAAACTAGACCCAAGTCTCAAACATTTTTGGTGTTTTTTTTTTTTTTTTTTTTTTTTTTTTTTTTTTTTAATGTAAAAGTACATCCCATTTTCATCAGCCAAACTTTACATTTTAGAAGTATTAGGAATTTTGGAAGGCTTCTACTTAGAGGTCATGACAAAGTCTAGCCAGCTGACCTCGAATATTTGAAACTTATGAAGGTGGTATCTCAATCCTTGATATCTCGGTAACACATTTTTCTGTCTGATATGAAAGGCTGTGACAGCTGAATTCCTGCTTTTTAAACATGATAGGTCTAAAAAACTCTTACGGTCTGTGGGAGCAGTTTGCTTGGGTTTGCATTTTACTGAGGCTATAATTAGCACAGATAACACCAAAAGTTAAGTAACTCCAGGAATGGTTTGATGGCACGTTTGGAAAGGACTCAGTTTAGGCCAATGCTTTCAGGAAGAGTGAAGATGGCCCAATACAGTGATAGAATTAGGCTCCTGAACACATCCTCCACGCTAGTACATACTCAGCTCTAGCCCATAAAGAACTAAAACATATATACAAGGAAAAGAAAGAAAGATCAGTTTTAAGTATGGCAATCATTTAGTAGGCTTCATCTGAAATTTCTGAATAAGAAGTGACCAGGAATTTAACTATGATGATGATGACTATTACTTACATAGCACATCAAAATGTGGTAGACACTTTTATATATACACAAAGATACGTAGCTGCCCTGCAATTTTATAATTCAACTAGATTGTTTACAGATAAAGGAGAAAAAGGAAATAGGGATCTGTCGATATAAAATAATGCAGTTAATTGTCAGATTTCATTTTCTTAACATCCCATTTAACTATCACTTTTTATTTTTACCTAATATCTGACTATTCTTTGTAGCCAACATATCTGAAGCCAGTGAGAAGAGAAATCAATATGTACCACAGATTTGTAGTCATGCACATCTGTGCAATGAAAAAAGTAATAGCTAAAGACAAAATACAGCATCCTTTTCTTCATAATATCTAGAATGTTTGAACCAAAACCAGGCATTTTCAACCGTGTATTAGTTTTTAATCAGCAAAATAAACCATCTATTCTGGGCATTTCATGGGCTCCACATGAAGATAAACCAAACTAATTCCATGAGGACAGATGTGATCACTCCCAGACTCCATAGGGGGTTACTGCATTATTTTGCCTAAGTCTCAAGTGATAACTACAGCTTTATACGTACTTCCCCCACCCACCCATAACACCTATTTCCAACTTTTAAACATATAAAGTGTTTTGTGTGTTCTTTATTCGGGAATCAGTTGTCAAACACAGCATTTGCTAATCTTCTTTCACCAGGCAATTTTTATTTGTCATTGGCAGGAAAAGGAAACATTCTCTTTGCCTTGAGTAATACCCAAATATAAAGATAAATATAGCATTGTTGCTTTATCTATATTTCCTGACTCTAAACATCATAGAGAACAGAACTCATATAAAGGAATGATATAGCTAGGCAGTAGTAAAAAATAAATCATAGCACAGATAACTGCTTTATTTTATCCTATTGATCTATTGCCCACTTTAGACAAGAGCCACTGACTGGTTAGAATTTAGCATGCAGCTGCCCAGATGTCATGAAATAGCTTTTAGACTCTGTGGTTATTTCAGGTGCTGTTAGCAGACAGTCATTTGACTTGTACTGTGTTTCTCTTTCTTTGTTGTTTATAACAAACTTCTGAAAAGATTGTCTGAAAGGAAAAATCTTTGCTTTCTCAAATATAGGTATTGATTGGGCTCTCCCATGGCTTATGTCACAGCCTTGTTCCATGGGTTTCCCAAAGCCATTTTATTCCAGAAATGCTACGTTTCCACAGCTGCGATGTTCTGCTCCTAACTACGAAAGTGGGATGCGACACACAGGGGAAAAAGAATCTTGTACATTCATCTCCCTTGCAACTCGTGTGAATTGGTAACCCAATGCCTCACTTGCATTTGGGTTTTCTCCATTTAAAACTTGTGAAACAGAAATATCCAAAATGCTTTAAATACTAGGCTAGTTCTTTGTGGTCACCCTGCATCTGCCAAACCCAGATTTATTCCACATCAGGAATAGTTAGCTTAATTAAAGCTGTCATCTCCTAAAAAAGCTAATTCAATCCCTGTGTGTGTCATACAGAGGACAAAATTCAAAACTAAGCTATCTGTCTTCCTGGGCTTGGGAATTCCGGAACAGCTCTCCTCTGTTTAAGGATAGGAGAACTCACACCTGCCAGCAAACGAGCCTGCCAAGCGCCTCTGCCGCTCGCCGCCACGACCCAAACAACCGGGGGCCGGCCCGCGCGCCCGCCTCGCGCTCCCGTTTGCCCCACCACGGGCCCTGCCTTGGTGCAGGGATGCCTCAAGGACCACTGAAATGAGAGAGATGCATATTTTATGCCTATATATTAAAAGAAAAAAAAAAGTCTCTTCAATATACCAGTAGATTCTTAATCATAATCTGGTAGCACCATTGCTCCCAAAGACAAATTCTTATGATTTTATTCAAAGAAATAATGGTAATGTTTTATGCTATGAGTGATTTTTCTGTTGGTGGTGGTGGGATTTTTTTGACAAAATGGCTTTCTGTACAAGATAATTTTCTGGACAATACTTCCTTCTGCTTTGAATATTCTGAAATGAATATTAAAGAATTTATTCCTTTTTTAAGCTGATACTTTACTTCCATCTGTCATAAGAAAAATTTTAAAATGATACCGTAGAATAATTTTTCTTTGGAAAGAAGAAGATTCATCTTCTCTTGATTTACTCTACTTAATTCCTGATGTCTAAATCCAGATATGAAGGAAATATGTGCATTAACAAAATTGTCAGTTAATACTCTCCACTAGGAATTAGTAATGGTGAAACCATTTATCAGTTTAAACAAGATTCCTATTATTACCCATGTGTTATTATCAGGTAAAAGAGAAATTTCAGTTTGATAATATAGGGCTTGTAACACTGGTAACTTTCAGAAAAATGATGCTTTGAGTTATGAACCAAACAGAATTGCAAATTACAAAGGATGTGTATGAAATAGCACAATTTCATTTTTATGAAGACTCTTTCACAAATATATAACTGAACGTTAATTATTTCATTTGCCATGGCTCTTTAAAATAGTAACGTCACATACAGATATACTACAATTGTTAACCACTGTGGGCTAAAAAGAGTAAGAAAATAAACTTCACAACTATCAGTGTGAGTGGTATCTTTCTATTGACCTATTTATCAGGCACTGATAAACATGAAATGCAAAATTTTTAGGTAGTATATGTGAATATATATTTTGTATCTTCAGAGTACCATTTCTGCTTCATCTTTGACAACATGCTCCTGATTTATATTAAGTGTGACTACCTCCTTGTCTTGTCAAGCAATTAAAGTGACAAAAGTAATAGCAGATGCCTCTTTTATAGCTAAAACTACAGCAAGCAGCCCGTAGCTTGCATTTTATTACGACCACTCTATACAGCTTCATAATTGCAAGGTAATTGAAAAGATCCTGATAATAAACCACTGGTTTACTTTTTTCAGACAAAACAAATATATAATCCCATTCAGACTTCATTTTAATGACACATTAGATGGTTTCCAACTTGTCTTGATTTTTGTTTTATTTTATGATTGTAAATAAACCCTGGAAAATTCCTTCCCTGGTTTTACCACCTGAAACTGCAGCTGTTGGCTGACACTATCAAAGCCTCGCAATTCCGAACTCACGTGCAAATCTCATCAAGTGCAGACACTTCTAATTGATTCCAGAAGTTTTTCTTTTGCTAAGATCAGCGGGCAGAAGAAGAATAATGAGCAGCTTTTAAGCAGAGGGGGGGAGGGTTTTGAGCTCAGGGAGTGGAGATTTTAAAAGCTCCAGCTTGGCTGCTCTGCCAGAAATGCGGAGCAATTTTACGGTCAATTGGCCAGAGCATCTGGAACTATACATCATAGTCTTTAGTTGACGGTGGTGAAGCCGACTCTCAAACTGGCTAAGTCTAAAAATCAGTAATGACTCTGCTGTCACACCTAAGTGGAAACTAACTTAATCTACTGCCAGATTTTACTGTGACTTTTTCTAAGGGACATTATTCCCCTTAGGGCAGTTGTCAGGAATATTAAAAGTCTAGTCCATGGGATGCAGTGCATGGTACAGCAGGCTTTTCTGAATGAAGCTAACATAGAAAATAAAGATTACAACTTGTGTTTGTTTAATTCCATGTGTGTTGACAAGGCTTTTTATCATGAGACGGTACTTTCCTTCCATCCCCAGCCTCATTTCTAAAATACATTTCAAATACACCAGCCAATCCAGTTAGGGCACAGAGTTTGCATAAATGCTGAGGTTGTAAATCACAGTACAGGGCACGGAGCTTTCACCTTAATGGAAACCAAATATGGGATACGCTGCTCTTTGAAATGTGGCACAGATGATCATAATGAGCGACCAAAGAAAAAATGCTGCAGAGCAGAAAACTACCACTGATGTGGAAATAAGTCCTTATGAGTAAATGTTTGTTTTAAGGCATAAGTCAGTATTTGGATGCTGGTAAATTACACTATGAAACAAGTGAGGTAACAGCAAGTCTTTGTATGATGAAAGAAGAAATAAGTAGTGAGGCAATATATCACTTGAAGAGGGACTGCTGTGGAATACAGAGTGCAATGCAGATCTGTTCTTTATAAAAGAGATATTATATATTTTATCCAGACAAATTAGCTGACCCACTAGTAAGAAATACAAGAATTGCATTGAAGACCAGGGAAGCAGTCTATTTAGTACAGAATACTGTCTCCAAATATGTTTGTACCAGCTGCATCTACAGAGTCTGGAGGAGTAAATAAACAATTTGACCACAATGAAGTTCATTTCTGCCTTCATTACAGAAGGGCTTAGCTATATTCTGCAGCACAAGATTCTTTATACTTCCCAAAGTTGGTTATGTTTCTAGTGCAATGCATGCCCATGAAAAAGTACATCATTTAAAATATCACATATGTGCCTTCCCTCTCTCTCTCTCTTTTTTTTTCCTCCTCTGAAAGTTGTCCTAGGTCTTCATCCTTCCTACCTGCTTCCACAGCTAGGTAGCACTAAGAGAGTTGGTGAAAATATTTCAGACAGGATTTCCAAGAACAGATCAATGGCTTTCATTTCAGTAGTACAAATTAGAACTACTGTCAAATAACAGTAAGCACTTGACCAAAATCAGCTTATGGAACATGCCGGCCGATGCCAAACCCAAGCAGTTGAATGGAAACGCTTTGAAGAGGTGCAATATCATCACAGATTTATTTTCACATATCGTGCCTCATGAATTGTCACATAACTGAATGCACAAGCAATGTTTTCTACTACCTCCAGGTGGTTAGGAGACTCCAAGACCAGTCTGACAGATAATGATTTGGCTTTAGTAATATATACAATCATCACATTACATAGGCATGAAGTAATCCACTTGTGGAAAACTCTAGTATAGGATGTGGCAGCTCACCTCCTCAAAAAATGCAGAGAGACCTATCATCTCCTCAACTTACTGTCTACATCCAGTAAAATACAATATCTCTGCCATTATCATCAACATGTTCAGTGACTACACTCCATCACTACATTGCTACAAAGCAATCTCCCAAAGCTACAAGGTGAAGATGGGGATGTCAGCCCAGTTCCTTAGGGTCAGTGGTCCTGGACAGAGCTCACCTGTAAGGAAAACATCACCAGAGCCATGCCACAGGTCACATAACATGACCCTGAAAAAGAATTCTCACAGGACCTAAAAAAATGCCTCAAACATCACTTCATCCCGCCTCTCTTCCCCCACACCCCCCCAAAAAAACCCAGAGACTGCTTCTTTGAACTAAACCATCAATATCAAATACACACAGCACCAAGAATACAACATACACTCTGAGGAAAACGTATTGTTCCACTTCCTATAAAAATAAAGACAACTTTTCTCACTCTGATACCTTCAAGTTATTGTCTTCTTTGGAGAAGGAAGAAATACTGGGGAAGATCCCTCAGGAACTGAACTTCTAAGAGGACCTCATATGCAATAGCAGGCAGAACAATATCATTAAATGATTAGAAAAAGAATATAATTTACATATAAAAGACTGATAACCACATTTCTTAAAACATAATTTCAGACTACTGATAGATACAATATTGTTCTTAAAAGAATGTGGTCACTGCTCACACTTGTATTAATTTAAGATTGTACCTCTACCAAAATCAGTGGTTCTTCTTCCTTACCCACCTTTAGCTGAGTTTTACTTCTCCTCTCTATACCTTAGCACTAAGAACCTTTCTAGCTTCACAGCAAGTTGCATCAGCTCACTGATCCAAAGGAAAACTTACCTTTTTGGTTGAAGTTTGTTAGACCTAGCCAGCTAAGCCAAATTAGCTGTGCAGTTCGTGCAACAGGCTGGAAGGAGAGGGCAGGATCGCTGCTCCTGGTGGAATTGCTGCTTTTTTCATACACACCTGATCTGATTTAATGGTAAAGTGGGGAGGGCTAATGCCCTCTTTCTTCATTCCCACCTGCTCTCCTCTTCTTCATCATTACTCTCTAGCTTCCTCTTCTTTCTTCTCTTTTCCTCTTAGCTTTCACCTAGGTCTTCTTTACATGAAGTAGCTCTGACAACTGTCAGACCTTTCTATGAGCCACTTTAACTCACTAAAATAGCAGAAAGCAGCAGGAATGCAAGACCAGGAACAGGAAAAATTGCTGGCAGCACTGAATTAATTTGATTCATTGCATGTCCTGGAACTCTACTCTTAGATCAGTTTAAGCCGATTACAAAACTGCACCTTTAGCAAAGTCCATGCTGGGCCAATTTACTTATAAAGGTTCAGAACTTAGGTCACCTAATTGTACCAGTCAGAATGCCCTGCAAATAATTCTGTTAGAAGATATATTTATGCAATCTTATCTGCTAGTTCTAAAACACTCATGAGACATATGAACACAGGAGATACAGTCACAAGAAAGACCATATGTACAAACATGAGTCTCATAACTTTTCACCAATGAATCAACGTGACAAATGATCTATGGCAAAATCAGTCTTGCAGTTACCTGCTCAAAAGTATACCATTAAATTAAGAACGCTGGGAGAGAATTATTTGTTAAGTTCTAGACACACTGAATAGTGTCATCATGCCCCTTACAGTTTGTTTTTTTTTTCTTCATCTTTAAATAAGTGCACTAAAAGGCATAATTTACAGACCAAGAACAGAGTCAACAGAACTTGTTTTACGGGATGTGGTACTTTCTTTCTTGCTGGTCATGACTATCGGATTACTACAGAATTATTTGTTTCATAATATGGCAACACTTTTTTATGTAAGGAGTACAATATTTAAGTATATTATAGATTATGAGTATGAAAAATATAACATTAAGATGTAGATCAAAATGGATACAGTAAATCTGGGTGAATACAAAAAACTGAGAACACACATGTGGGGAAAAAAAGATTAAATAAATGGTTTCATTTATACCTCTCAAAAATTGTAAGTGGGTTTAAAAGAGAAATAGAGTGAAGGAGCACAGGGAGTTGAAAAGCAAGCAGATAGAAATTGCTATGAAAAATATAGCAGAAACAAAAAATATTTTTGCATACGAGAGATATGGACCTCACAAGATGTTCAAAGTTACCTACATTACTATACTCAACAAGGAAGGATAGATAACTCTTTTGAATGTTAATCAGAGTCAGTTTTTAGGTCTAATTTTAAATCTAATTCTGGAAAAAAACTTTTTCTTTTTTCTTTTTTTTTTTTTTTTTTTTTTTTTTAACTTTGTGGTCACTGGTGGTCCAAAAGTTAATAACGATGAGAAAATGTGAACATCTGAAGACCTTTCAGCGAGAGTTGATGATCTCCATCAGTTTCCCTTTTCACAGGAATTGTTATCATAAATTCCATGGTTACAATACTACCAGTCTTGACAGAAGTCCTACTGTCTATCCAGAAACTGTATAATGCATTGAGAGCAAAACCAATGATGGTAAATCTTTTGTATCAAGATGGGGAACCCCTGAAGGTCATCATCACAAACTTGCCGATTTCTGATAAAATACAAGTCTTCACTGCTGACATTTTGGTGCTATTCAGAAACATTACCTATTTTGTTGTGATTGATAGCAAACAATTTGGAGCATACTTACTCTTTTAGAATTTCAAAGAAAACAGTGTGAGCAAGCTGTTCCTGTTTCTTGGTAACAAGGACTACCTAGCTAGTGTAAAATAAGGGACTAAAACACTTAATAGAGGAAGGAGAGTATAATAAGAAAGGGAAGAGCCAGAAATAGCAAAGAAGATAATATTTTAATAACAGATATATGTAAAGAAAAGAATAATTTAATTTTTTGTCTTAATGATAAAGCAGGAAAAGGTACAGTTACCTCCAAACAATGAGAATGACAACTTGAATATTTTACCCCCTACTCAGTTTTATTTACACATTCACACATATATACACACACACCTCAGAAAGGCAAATATATGAAACTTTTTTAAAAAATTCAGATAGTACACTTTTACATATAATTCTCTCATAAGTGCAGTTAGAATACCTGAGTATCTCATGTCAGAGAGCTACAGCTCAAGGCTATGGAATTAATTACTAAATATTAATATTCTTTGCTTCAAGCCCATCTGTTGTAACAGGCTGCTCAGTAAGAGCTAAAAACATTTTCCAAATGATACTTAACCAAATAAAATCCTTAATACATTTTGCTATGGTTCTAATAGATTCTTATCAAAGGAATTAAAAAACTCTTTGGTTTACAAACCAAGGCTTTGACAGTAATGAAAAACATTTAAAACAGTTCTTGACTAGAATTATGTCTAATAATTTTGTCCTGTAAAGGGAAAAAGACATAAAGGTATGACCCACAGTAGTGTAAGGTATTTTCCATTCTGCTGTTGCCTGATCTCAGCAGCATTACCAGAAATATCCAGTTAGGAAAGTCATCAGTTGCTACAAATTGTGCAACTGTCCTAAAGCCAACAGAATCATTTTGAATCCCACCACTAACAGTTGTAAGCCTTGACCTTTATTTTTTTTTTCTATTTTTAAGACAAAAGATAACTTTTTGATAACTGTTCTACAGTCTAGCAAAGTTTTTATACCCCTGTGTGTAACCAACTTTGCTGGTAACCAGTGCTACAAAGCTTACAAATGTTATTTAGATCAGAATCACATTAATGATTCAGTATACTTCAAATCAGATCACATTAAATGAATCATTTTAATATGAAATACCAACTGTACTGAAAAAAATAAAAGTGGTGGTTATAAAGCAAAAGTCACAAACAGCATAAGATGTCCTAAGAACACAAAAGCAGCGATACTTGATCAGTCTAACGGTCTGTTCAGTCCAGTGGCCCATCTCTGTCAGGTGCTGAGAGTGTATCCCTGAAGCATAGTATGAGCACAGAAAAAATATTCAATGTTTAAGACTCTCCCAGCCTCCAAGCATTTTCAGGTTTGTCTCAGTGAAAGGTGAGTTAGTCAATTCAAATTCAGGAACACCTTACTAGAACTCCTTTCAAAGCATATCACCACTGATAAATTATTTTTGCAATGAAGGATAAAAAATTACTTTCTTGACTTTCTAAAATGTAGATTAGCATCCACGTAACCAAAATCAGCAATTTTTAAAGAGTAAATTATAAAAAGTGAGAAACAAAGAGGTACAAAAAAGAAAATCAATATTCTAGTCACTACTGTAATAAAAAATAAAGGAGAATAATATATATATCTAATGTTATTCCACTGATAGAATTACTGGGTTTTTGGTTTTTTTTTTTTTTTTCTGAAAGAAAACAATTCTAGTGTCTTCAGCATAGATGCTTCAAAATAAATATCTTACCTCATATGAATAGTCCAAGAAAGAAAATTCACTCCTTAAGTAGCCAAATTTGTATATACCTAAGAAGATTGAGCAGCGAATGATTTCCAAAATTCCTGCTTTGCGCCTAGAAGCAAGGAGTAATTCAGATTAATGTCTTTTCTTTTTTTTTAACTTCAGTGATGTGTGAGAATTTAGAAATAGTCAGTGATGACATGCACTTACACCTAGTCACCTTACAGCTACGTTTTTTAGTACGAGCCTTATTTGGAGTTGTAACACTAAATTTGCTGGGGGTGAGAGTAGACATACACATACTCACAAAACGTATAGGAACTCACACAAACATCTATGTCTAACTGTTGTCTTTTAATCTCAAAAATGACAATAGATATGAAAATTGCTATATGACTAGTTTACAATTTTTTCATTGGTCTAGTTCTGTAAAATTTTACTCATTCACATTATTGCCTGATAGGATTATAAATGATAGACATCCCCTATCCTGAAACAAACCATTCCGTACATACAAGTGAAAGGTATTTATTTCCGAAAACTTAATGGATAATATGTGCAAAGCGGAGGACCACCACCTCAGTCTTAAAGGAAGATTCTATCCCGTGTTTCTCTTCTGGCAAGGCAAATACTTTCTCTGTAAGAAACTGGATCTTCTAGTCACTCTTCTGTAGGCTCACGGTGCCCATCCTGAGTAACCTCCTCTTACTGGGTTGGCATACTCCTCAATATCCAGTTTGATATGAATCCATACTGTCCATACAGTCTTCAGAGAGCTTTGGGGGGGCTATCAGATCTTTTAAGGCCACACTATTATTCATGTGTGTCTGAGTCTACTCTTACCTACTGAGGGCACTATCAGACACCATGGGATGCTGCTCAGGACTGGTAGACTACACATGCAGTCCCAGTCTTGGGACAGAGTCTGCAGGCCATGCTGTCTGGCCAGTGTCCTGCAACCAAACATGGGCACCCAAGGGCGGACAGGAGAAACCCATCTCTCTACAGAACAATATAGATACAGCCACTAATTGCTACAGGAACACTCCTGGTGGAGGGGTTGTCTATCTGCATACCATACGCTAGTCAATAGCTAGCAATGTGAATGGCAAAGTGCATCTCTACTTCATTGTCAATAGAATTTTTGACACACTGGAGATTTTCAATGTAATAATAAATAATACATAATAAGAGAAGAAAAAAAAATATTTTATATCTTGCCTGTTCTCCATAAGTAATCCAAAAGAAGTCAGGGACAGAATAATAATGCCAATTCTCAGGAGAACAGTTCCCTGTGATAACATCTGTTAAAAAAGAGACAAAGTATTAACTTTGGGTACTTTTCTAAAGAAAACAATGAGTTTTAACAGCACCATAGCTTCAGCTTCCTCACTTAGTCATGTTAGTGTCTGCTTTTACAGTAACATGTTACTTTGAATTTTGCAACCAAAATACCTGCTCTGGATACCACACTTATCCAGAGTAACTATTCCTATTGTTGTCTGTTGAACATTGTATTTCCAAAATAATTCCTAAGATACTTCCGTTTTGTGCTATGTATTTTACTGAAGTTATTTAATTCCCTCATGTCTACCCTCTACCCAAGAGGAAATAATCTTATTTCTACATAAAAATCACTGCAGCCCTACTCTTTTTCTTCACCTCACATTACCATGTCTTTACAATTGCCACCTAGGAATCCCAAGGTGTACAGAAAACATTGCATTGGTGAGAATAAGAAGGTGCCTGATGTGGCAATATAACCGTATTTTAACAAGAAACAAAATTACTATTTTTCCTTCGTGATAACTCAACACTTGGTTCTCAACACAGCAAAACACTTCGACTCACGCTATTGACTTCAGTCAGACTTAAAACACTTTTTAAATACTAACATGTGTTAGCGTTCAGATGAATAGTAGCATAAGGATTTATATGCTTATAATTTACATTTAAATGATATAAACAACACTCAGGGAAAAAGAAATACTTTACATTGTGAAGTTTGAAATTTTTCTTCATTTATTAAATCGTCTTCTATATTCTACACAGCTGCCTTTGAAAATCAAATATTTAATCAGTTTCCTTGTTACATCCCTTACTTCCTTTCAAATATTAGTTTTGAACAGCCTTTGTTTTTTCACTTAAAAACAACAACAAAAAAAAAAACAAGCAAAAGTAGTGGATCTTGCTGAGCTACAGGAATCCTTTTGGTTTGAAGCAATAGGGTTTATGAATAGCATCTTGCACTTCAAGATTGCAGGTGTTGGGAGAAAATAAAAATCTATGTATGTCTGCTCAGAGGCTTGATTTCGTAAATTCCACTCAGTGACATGCCCACCTTCCTTCAGTGGTGGCCCCTACCTCTCAAAGAGGTCTAAGATAAGTATCTGTGAGTGTGGGAGGCCACAGGAGGATATTCACAAGTTGTACAGCTGTGTGAACTTACAGTGCCAACGTTTGCAAAACCCATCAAACTACACACTCTGGCTGACTAGAGTTCTGCTGTTTTACTGAAGAATCACAAGCACCTACTTGGATATACTTGGAACAAGTGGTTATTAAACAAAGAAAACAGAAACTCAGTCATGAAAGAGCTAAACAACAGCCTAACCAATTTAAAAGCCAGAACATATTTGTCACAAATGACAGCTGTCAAGCCACTCTGTTGCATGGATTTGTCTCAGGATTGATCAAAATCATTACTGCAAGACAACTACTATACATGCAATCAGTTCCATCCTTTATTATGATAAACTTACAAAACCTTAAACTGATGATTACCATCTAGATAGACCAAGGAAAAGGACAGTCTTTAAGCTTTTTTTATATTCTTTCCCTAGATGTCTGCTCTTGGCCACCATGGGAGACAGGTTATTGAGCTAGATGAATCTTGCTCAGCACAGCAGTTCTGTTATGAGACTTCTGTTTAAATCAAGAAAGCAGATATGCTTTGACTGGGTTATACTCCTTCGTCAAGGTCTGTATCACTTGGAAGGCATTTGCAAACTCCATCTATAGGTTTTTAAATATGGCAATAAAAGATTAAATTGAGGGTGCTCTTTTTAAAAAGTTGAGTTTGTACATTCAGAAAATCTCACAGCTAGTCTAAGGTCAAAAGACCATCTACTGTTAACACGAAGAAATTTTTTTGAAGCAATAAAATTTTTCGATAGAGCTCTTCTTTTTCGTAAAATCAGCTATAAACTCTACTTGTGTTTAATAATGTGAGTAGTTCTTAAACTGCTCGTTTAGCCACACTAAGTTCAACTGCTACTTCAGCTTCAATCTTCCTGTAGAAACAGTCACACAAAAAAGTCAAGTAAGGAAAAACATGATCTAGCAAAGAGGTAAGGAAACTCACCTATAAACATCTTAGAAATGTTTTGATATGTTATTCAATGACTGTTACTTGTTATATATAGAAAAATTCCAGGGAACTGGCACTGGAATTCAGCCCTTCTCCTTAGACGTTGTCCTCACTTTTAAGTTGGAGAATCACACTTTCTCTTGCACTCACTACTTCTGGCCAGGTGGGTCTTATTTTGCTTTGTGTTTTTGTACAATGGACTGGCTTCTACAGACTCTCTTAAAATGCCCCCAGGCAGACATGGCACTGCTCAGAGAAAAGGAAGGTAAAGACTTGCCTCTCCAACAACAAAGAAACCGGACACCAAACTCAAATTTTGAGTATGTTATCTAATTGCTACCTAACAATAAGGTTAAAATTGCATTTTATAGAAAACAAGTGATCTCTGCCATGGTTTTGAGAGAAATAACAGTAATGTTTGTCTTTGGGTAAGGAAGCAGCACTACCTACTTGGAATAAACACAGGTATTGCCAAATTCCAATTCAAAAGAGCTGCATGATTTCAGACTTTTCGCTCTTCTCAGAGTTTCCTAGGTGGTTAGCATTAGACAAACAACCACCAAAGTCTAGGCAGCTGGGTTTCCTTATGATTCAAGTTTCAGAAAACTAAGATGCTGAATCATTCCACCTACCTTTAAGTACCTTAAGTGAAGTGCCTAAAAGCCTGTTGTAACCTAAGCTCCCACTGTAATCAGTGAACAGTGCTTTCTGAATGATCCTATTTTTTTGCCATTTGTTAGAAAGTAAGTCTGGAGAGCAAGGTCCAAAATTAAGAGACAGATTTGAATGGATTTAAATATCAGCAATGAAAACACTGCTCCAAAACAGAACTTTTCTGTCATAATTTTACTGCTTTTCTCTCTTATAACTTCTATCGAGATTTTTTTTATTTGCTAAAGAAATTCATAACTATTGCTAAAAGGATAAAGAAAAAAAGACTCTTTTGAAACTAGTATCTTTTCAGGAAATGTGCTTTCTTTCCAAAAGATTACACAAGGCTAATTTTTATTATTCTCTGTTGATGGACTTTGACAAAATGATTACCTTGATATCAGTGATACAGCAATATTGTAATTCAGATTAAAGCTTTCTCTACACAAATAAAGGCGTGAATATTTTGAAGAGTCATTTTGCAAACTTCCCTTAGTCAAAAAGCTTTTCTAACAGGTGTAAAATTGGAGCCTGGAGTTATCATTTGACTCTGCACATTTCTCTGACAAAATGAAAAAGAAAATGAAAAGAAATGAAAAGAAAATATATAGATGAAGAACTTGAAAGGACATGTGTAAACTGTAATTTGGTTTTAAATATGGATGATACTCAATTTCCAGCAAAGATTGGTAAATATATTTCAATGTAATTTCATAAAAGGAGAAAAAAGAACTGATGAAATCTTGTAATTCAGGAGAAACAAAGTAAAAAGGCCTTTAGCCTCTGGATTAAAATGATATATGAGATTCTTGAGTATCAATAACTACCTGAGCAAGGTATGATCCTGTTTTTCAGATTCTGTTTTTCAGGTCAATTTTTATTTCATTTCAAACATTCTCCTACTTGAACCATATCATTTTGAGTAGTAGACTCATTTGTAGACCTTATTATGGTCCAATACAGCCTGTGGCCCAGAATATGAAGGACTGGAGCGATCTAGAAGCACAACCTGCAGATCACAGTTATTTGCATACTAGCATAATCGTAAGACTTGCACAATGTACGTCATTGTAATGTCAGAAGAAGACGGAGTTCAGTAGTGCTGCCTTCCCCTTCCAAAATTCTCTGGAGTAATGAATGGTGAAGCATGAATACTGCTGGCAACTATGAAGGTAGAAGGCAAGTAACCCTTCACTGTAAGTCCCACATTCAAGCTGTTCCACATCGCAAAAAATGTGGTGCTCATTTGGGCTCCTAGTCAAAGGTTATCAAGAAATCTGTGATGAAATACAGTATGATGCCATTTGGGGATAAACATTTTTAGAAAACCAGTCATATAGCATAAATATCTACTTATTAGTTTGCTTCTTTAACTTTCTCTTTACAGTTCCAGCAGTATAGTTACATACTCCCTTGATTCTTTTATTTACATTCAAACTTGTATCACCCCATGAAGTGGATGCTGGCAGCTGAGGCATCCATTTTCTAGGCATTACTCTACCAAAATCAACAAAATAGTCAGTGGGTTATATCACTAAACTAAACATCATATATTAAAGCTGCATGCTGCAAGTTGCAGTGTGAAAAGAATGTGCCTTTTACACCTTAGTTAGTCTAGCATCCTCATTCCACTTAAACATTATATGCATGCATGTGTATATAAAATAAATGAGTATTTATATACTGGAATATTTGTATAAATAGAGAAGCCTGTGGGACCACAGCAGGTTCCTTAGCTACGAGTCGGCCACAACTTTGCAATGTGGTTATTGGCTGCAACTGAACAGAAAAAAAATATTTCTGTTGGATTTTGGTTTCATTGAAAGCTTTAAAAATTCTTGGGAGCTTTAAAAGAAGGGGTTATGGAATTTTGGGAAGACATTTACATTGCTTTGTAATCAACAGATTACCACAGCATGTTTTTTTTTAGTAAAGAAGAAATAATTCATTTAAACCAAGGAAATATGCCATTCCAGTTGAATGTTTATTTAGATGAGAATCAAAAGTTTCCAAACTCACTTTCACATTTCAAAGGACTTTAGGTTGTTTTATTCTTTTTGAAGAGTAATTCAAATGTATTTTCTGATCCTAGGGCGCTCAGTTTCAGACAAACTGCTATGAAAGATGTCAGCACATTTCAGAATTTAACAGATGCTCCACTGTCATATATCATTCACTTTGGATATTCAAACGCAGAGTGCTAATACAATGCTACGAAAATTGTGTTAGGTGTCTTTGTACACACAACTGAAAATGCCTAAAACTGTGTGAATTCTTAGCAATATGCCATACGTACGACTCCATGATGTCCTACTGAATGGATGTAGTCATTGTGTTCCCAACCTTCAAAAGACCTATTTTATTTCAACATTTGTTTTTGTCTAACTGAAACTGCTCTGACACTCACAGTATTATAGTCACAGAGAGTAAGTTTTACAGTATCTAGCAACAATAAAAAGGTACTCCAAAGTGTGTTTAATGTAGACTTGACTTTGATTTATGTGATACACGCAGCTCTGAAACTATGAGACTTTTGCTTTGTATGTACTGCAGTTTTACACTCCTAGCACTCTCTCTGGGACTGATCCAGCTCCCATTAGTTCAATGAGCTTTGGATCAGACCTGGATGTGCAGAGCTCAGAGGTAATTTTATTTTCTGGATGTAATGCAGATGATTGCTATATAAAAAATAAACACTGTATTCTCTGTCCTGAGGAAGATATATATATTAGCTCTTTCTTGATTTGCTCTTAAGTTAAATGTAGGTCATTCAGACTGAAGGTATATGGTTGCTCTTTGCATATAGAGAAACTTAACACTTCTGCAGGGCATGAGCCCAAACACTGAGAAACTGTAATCACTTGAGAAATGTAATAGCTGTGTGCTGTGTCTTATTGCTATTATGAAATGGAACTTATACCTAAAAATGAGGAAAACAGTTAGCTCTCTCCATTTATGGAGCTATGCCACAGTCATGACATAATTCATAGCCAGACAGAAAGTTCCAGTTGTATCCATAGACATTTCATAATTCAGTGTAGTGGAAAACCGATATTGAAGAAAGATTTTGCCAAGTAAAGTTATTCATACACAAGCTTCCTTCTCATGACAGCTTCCCCACTGCACTGCAGAGTGATCCTGGATCTCAGCCTGAGGACCAGACTCTCTACACCCACGCTGAAAGTTTATGTCCTGAGATGAGGTGCTGCTCGTCCTCCATGCTCTCCTCCTCCTTATCATTACTACCTTATTACACCACAGTTTTGTGCAGAGAGTTTTCTACTTGTTTTGCTACTGTAACTGCATAAATGGTGGATCTTCGGGAGGTTTCCTTTCTGCATTTTCCAGCTCCCCTTATTATTTATTCTTAAATAGCTGCAGTTATCAGCAGAGAAAATAATTTGGACTATCCATTCTCCTTCCAAGACCAGAAAATGAAGAAAATAGAAAATAAAAAAGGGAAGAAATTCATAAATAAACTCCTCAATTCTTATGAAAAGCAACAGTAATCCAGTAAAAAAATGCTATATTCCTGGGTAAATATGACTTGCTGCTGGTATAAAGGGGTCTAGCAATGTATCTTGAAATCTTTCAGGCACTTTTCTCAATATATGAACACTGGCAATTGTGTGTACTGTGCATCTTGTATACATCGTAGAAATTTATCCCAACCTTTGGTTTAATTCCTTGTCCTCAGATTTTATATGTATTATATACGAATGCTACATAAAATACTCTTTAAACTTTTCTCAAAAATTGCATCATTCTTCTGCTATGCAAGAGACATCTAACTTACTTAAAAAAAAAAAAAAAGGCTGTAAAGCCATAATGGATTATACATACAGAGTTGCTATAAGCTTGTTGCCACATATGTCCCAAGAGATTATTGCACACACAGTCCCTCTCCTGTTTTTCACACCAGGGAACATAAGAAGAACATCTGAGCTGGAAGACCACAACTTCAACATTTGGATAAGATTTCTGAAAACCTTCAAATGACTCTGGAATCATTTATGGATGGCCATATTCAGACATGCAAAGGAGACCTGATTTTTAAGTATGCAACAGGTACTGTAGGACCCTTAGCCAGAGGCTGAATTCCTCAAAGGTGGAAAGCTGTAGCAGCAGCTAATGTCTCACTTCTTACATGCAGAGATGACCTCAGCGTACAGCTTCAGAGACTGTCTAGTACACCTGGAGGGTAATTGCATCAGGTTACCAGAGCAATCCCATCTGCCCAGACACAACATGATAAACACCTGCCTCTCCTTGCTTTATTTGTATCAGTGTTGTTATTAGAGGCTGGAGAAGGTTTTTGCCCTGAGGCAGTGCTCCCCTAGGTCTCAACTCATGTCACACCAGACTTCACGTTTGCAAGCACCACAAGACCCGTGTTCCTTTACAATCTTCCTTTTAAAGCATGGGCAATACTTGCATCTAACAAGTTCATAAAGGCAGGGATTACTTACAGTCACTGTAGCAAGCAGGTCAATATACAAGTCCATTATTACAACAAAATGTACTACAGCATAGCAATTAAGATACGCAGGTACATTTGGGTTGTAGGGAACTTCTTTTCCAGTGATCTGTGTAAAGCAAAACAGATAACAGTCTTCAACAGTGATTTGCTCTTGCTTGTTATTTTTAGTATTATTTATAATTGCAAACACAAAAAAAGATTAAGGACCACAGATAATTACACAAAGATAATCTGTTATCAAACACACATATATACCATTTAATGTAAGATAGAGTTTACCTTTGTATGCATGTTCACAGCTAAAAGAAAAAGAGTAACAACCTTCTTCTATAACAGTTTTGAAAATTTTTTTAATAAATGAATGATGAAAAGATGTATTTTTTCCTTTAACTAAAAAGGAAAAACGTAGCTAAAACACTCATTTCCTTCAGTTTCTGTTCCCATTTCATCTTTCCCTATGCTTTATGACTGCTAATTTGCTAATTTAAAATAGCATGTGTAGAGTTTTTAACATTGATCCAGTAGCATTAAGAGGTCCAAGTAAATTACATAAAACTGAAAGCCTCTGCATGTTCTATTTACCACTGGGATTTCCTCAGGAAGGCCAAGTCTAGGTTTGCCTGGTCCCCAGCCTGGCCCTTTGAATAAGACAGAAAGCTTATTGCAGAATCCAGGTGTGGCCCAAAACGTGCTCCAAATAAGAGCCAAGGGACGTAACTGTGAAAAAAGAGCAAGTAATTTTTCATTGTTAGTAAAATAAAATTTAGCAAAACATTATATTTTACTCTACTCTTAGCTTTCACGTAAATGTTTTCAAAGTCTGTAACGAATTAAAAGGAAATGAAGACAGTCAGAAGTTCAGAAAACCTGACTGAACTAGGCAGGAGCCATATCAGGCTCTTGTTTTATAGTGAGGATTATGATAACATCTGCCCAAAGGAAAATTAGTCCCTCCTGAAATCAGTCCAGAGTGTTTAACAGCATTTTGTACAGTTATACTTACGGTAGTTTTAAATTAGAATTTGGTAATTGGGGCCTTGACAGAACACACTAACAATACCTAAATTATCCAGTTTCTGACTAGCACGGATATATTTGCACAGACCGTAGCTATCTTTCCTGGTTACAGCTCAGACACCTCTTCAGGCAGAATTTCTCGTTCTTTCAGATAATTGCTTGAGTGAACAGCTATGAAAAGCAAATGGGGACTTCAGCACTCCTTAGTATCTGAGGTTTTTACACAGAATTTTTCTTTAGCTGAAGTAAGGCCAAAGGACAAAGAAACCTCAGAAGCACCACACTAAATAGTTTTCTTTTTCCTTTTTTTTAACTTTATCTGAACTGTTCCACAGCTTTTGTTGAAACCATGATGGCTGCTGTGCAATATTGTCAACACAGATCACTCTGAACAGCCAATATGCAGCACAGGTAACAAAGGAAAGATACGGTACCATGGGATTATTTATGAAATAGCAATTTTTTAGAGAAGACATAAACAATGGATGAAATACAGTTTATGTCTGAGCATCCCTGCCTATTGCTCTGTGCGTGCTTAAATGGACATCATTCAGCGGATAAATAAATCACTAGCCGGTTATTATCCCCACTGAAATTAGTTAATATTTTCATGATAGCTTTACATGCTCTGCATGTGTTCATTGCAGTGAGTAGAATCAAACATTTTGTGTGTGCAGGAACACTGAAACTGGTGTAAGATGTAAGAAATAGCTGTTTTGCAATGAATACTGAAGATAGCTGCTGACTGCACAACAATGCATGAGTGGACTCCACCACGCCTTAAATCTAGGTGTTTTGATTGAACATGAGTGCCTACTGAAGACATCGGAGTCAGTGAAACAAACTATAGCACCTGGAGCAGGATAGGCTCAAACGAATTTACTGGATGCGTTAAACCATACACAACTTTAGCATCTTCTGCCTCAAAAGTTCCTGATGGAAGAAAAACAAAGACAAAAAAAAAAAGAGCAATCAAATCTACAGTATAAGGATTTTTGTTTGCCACACAAACAAATATAAAACAAATATAAAACAGAAAGTGAGCACAACGTTTTTCACTTACCAAATATTCTGTCCCAAATAATGAGTGTGCCACCATAATTTTTGTCAATGCAATAAGGATTTCTTCCTATAATAAAACCATTTAGAGATCAGTAATTGCATACATTAAAATGTACATACGAATGATAGAAAATGCAACTGAACTATGCAGGTGAACTTTAACTGTTAGTATCATTTTCTAATCTAAAAATAAATTTAAAAGGCAGCTAACCTACCACTCCATAGCCATCTATAAAATCTCTTGTACTATGCTTATTATTCTCTTACTACTCAAGTACAAATAGACATATCAAAATTCCCAAACTTTCTATGAAACTAAAGGATTCTTTGGAGAGTTAATTTAGCTACAATATATTTATAAGAGAATATTAAAAGGCAAACAATAAAAATCAGCTCAGACAAACCAATTTATACCTAACAAAATAAATGCCAAATACATTTATGCACAATCTTCTCATTAATGACTTCAAGCTGTCTCTGCATATCCTCTATGCCTTTCCGATCCTGCCTTCATTATTATTAACTTCAGTGTGAGAAAAATTGATTCACTTATCTACTTTATAGGAAACATATTTGAAAATGAGCTGTCCTATCAGCAATACGAGCAAAAAAATCATTGATTATATATCACCAAGTCTGCAGAGTTTGTCTGGAGCAATTCTGTACAACACTTGATAAGCTCTGGAGTGAATCTATGCAACTCAGATGAGGATCAGGCTGGGAGGATTACTCTGGATTTACAGCAGAGCAAATAAGAGCAGAGTGTCTCCCTCCAGGATTACCAGTACTTGTGCAAATTTTAAGGATTAGACACTTACAGCACCCCAGCCTTTTTTAAAAGTCTACACAGTGCCATAAACACTTTACACATGGAGGATATAATAAATATTAATAACATCCTCTGTACATATAACTGTATTTGAGTCTGTTTCAAATTATCTCCATCTCCCTATTACTTTTCTACTTCTTATCTTTGCTCTTTACAAGATGCCCACTGAATGAGCCAATAGCATCTATGGAGCCCAGTTTTGCTCCCCACATATGTTCATGACTTTTTTCACAATGCAATGGAGTTATTAACCCAACTTAGATATGCAGTACAGTCTTTATTGCCCCTAAATATTGATGAAAAGTTGTATCAGTCATATTGTACAGGTGCAAAGTGAGATTTTTCAATAATTCAGTCAATTGAATCAAATTCCACTAAAACATTTAACACCTCTTCTTTCAAATAAAAGCATATTCACTGCTTGAAATTGAAGGGTAAGAGCATCTGTTAAAGATTGACAAGATTATTACATTTGAGTAATCAGGGAAAGGTGATATATTTTTCTGCCAGTCTCTTCATATTTACAAATATTGAAAAGCTTTTCTCAAAAGCAGCAAATTATTTCAAATTATCCAAGTTTGATCTCTGCTCAATTATTAAGCTCAGTTGTAAAGGTTTAAAAATTAAACTTAAGTTATAAAAAATATATTTTTTTACAAATGCTGTGAGACTTCTAACAGAACAATAACTATTTTTCTGCAGCAATGACCTAAACTAGAAATCCTGCAATAAAACTAAAATATATTTCTCATTTTAACTTTGTTTTATTATTACAATACCACTAGAAAAAGCACACTGAGGAATCAGAGGTCATATTCTGCTTACCATGATGGACTCTGTGATGACTTGGAGTATTAAGAATGAACTCCAGAGGCCCAAGGTTGGTGATAACCTTAAAAAAAAGTAACCTCTAAGTGAATTTGAACATACTGCACAAAACCAAGAAGAAAGGGGAAAAAGACGGGAGGACAGGCATAAAGAGGATATTTATCTTCTGTACAGAACTGCATAAATGTAAAATTTTTTGCCCAAACCATTTCACTGAGTTCCTTACTGTTAGAAGAATTTTCATAAAAAAAGTGAAATTGAGTAAAATACAAGTTAAAATTTTTCTTTTTGGTCTAGCAGCACACTTCCTTAACTATTTTTATTATCAGTTCATGATTCTTTACAGATCCATTCGCTCATGTTTTTTACCATTGATACTGCTTCGGATCCTGTGCAACTCTAATATCCAATTTCTTTAAACACTTTATGTCAGCAAAGGGATGGCACCGACCTGAAAAGAAACACTCTTTCCTGTTTCAGTACCTTCAACTGCTTATTCCTTCTAAGGATACCCTTCCTTTATCCCATCATAAATGCTGTAATACAAAAAAGCTGATTAGGGAACTGATGGAAGTTAAAATTATTATTTATTTTTAAAATAGTTTATTCCTTAATCTGATCCAACATGCGGCCACAAACACTCACACAGGCATGAGTCAGAGGCAGAAGAAAAAAGTAGTCGAGGCAGTTTAGCTCAGCATAAAGTTATAGTGGAGCTATGACCAAAGATAATGGTTCAGCAACAGAGGAAATTCAGCTTTAAGTCTTTTAGTATGAGATCAAAAATGACAGAAAGTGTTGATCGCTCACCCTGATGATTCAGGCATTTTGAGAAAATGAGTTAATGTTAACCCTAACATTTGCAGCATCTGTCTCAAAATCCTGCACACGCTGTCTTGAAAACCAGAATATGGAGACAAGTTTGTTTTGTTTTGTTTAACTCGGAAGCCAAGGACAACATAAGTAGGACCATTTGTATTTCTCAGTTTTGCTTCAAAATAACTTCAAGCCTGAAAAGACCACCTAAAGGTGAGAAACAATTTGTCATCCATGCTAGCTCCATTTCCCTCCTGTCTCAAGCAGAAAATCCCACTGTTTTAAACTATGTGAGATGTGACCACTAAATTAATTTAATCTGAGTCAACTGTCTTGGACTGAACTGCAGCCCAGCACCTGAGAGAGTAGTAATTTATCTAGTAGACCTCACCTAACTTTAATCTACTTGGTTTCAATACATTTTTGGCTCAATATTTAAACAATTTTTGTGAAAATAAACCAAACCTATTCCAAGAGAGCAGGGAAACACCAATAACGGCAATCTTCACTTTCAGCCTACAGGTGAATTATAATAAAATGTCTTTGAAATGAAGGCATTTCAAGTCTTCAGTACCCGGTTGATTAAAATCATATTTTTCTAATTAAAATTCACTTTTTGAAAGTCCGTATTACACATAGGCATGCTGAATACATAGGTATCCTTTACATCTTGAGACTCCCTTAGGACCTTAGGAATGTAACTAAAATTCTAAATAAGTACTTTTGACTAATCCTAGAGGAAATATTTTCTTTGGAAAATGAAATCTGTCTCATCATTTAATATGGTCCCAGCTCACAAAATAGTCTTTTTTGGGTGATGACATTTGCAAGTCTTCTGAAATATCTTCCCTGCAGCATCATTAGTGATTGATGCCTTAGTCTACTTCTATTCATTATTCAGGCAGGGTTACATCCATTGCAGAGAAATAAGAGGCACTGGTGAAAATATTATCTGAGATAACAATTAAAACCACATGACCTTTAATCATAGATGTGGTACAGAACTATGTACCTGACCAAGCAAAAATCCAGTGTGCCAAAACTGGCAAACCATAAAAAAACACTTTGGCTAAAACATAACCAAAATGCATGTTTAGTCAATATTCAGAACAATATAATGTGCTAATTCTAGAAACCTTCTTTGTTTTTAGTAAGTTTATTTCTACAAATCTTGTACATTCCTAAAATAGCAAAACTGTTTTCAGTAGAAAACTCTTGGTGCCAAAAGGCAGTACATTTTATAAATACAGTCATGGCAACGAGCAGAAGAATATCACCTCTGGAAACCTAGTTTTGCAAGGCTCACGCAGCACTGCACGGCAAAGAAGCAAAATATTTTGTAGAAATTTGATGAATTTTTGTACATTCAGCCATCTTAACATAGACAAAACTCCTATGAGCAGATCTTTCATCAGAGTAAATTGTCAAGGCTAGGATAGTAAAACAATTTTTGCCTGGCAAAATTCTGTGATTTCTGACCCCGTCATGCGAGGCAAATAGGCAACTACTGAAATCGCAGTGAAATTCTTGTAACAAAAGCGAACGTGGAATATCAGCAACCTACTTTCAAAGGAATACCTAGGAGGCAACAGAGAGGGAAAAGGCCCTGGCAGTTACTTCACCAGTCAAACCATACTGCTGTCAATCTATGGCTATTTCTATGCCTTCGCCATGTCCAGATAATTTCCTTGGAAAGCAGCAATTGCAATGCAGTTGGTAAGTATTTCTGCAGTAATGAGGTTTATCACAAAGGTGTGTATGCTGGTTGGTCTGTCATCCAATATAGGAAAATAATTTCAGCTGAAAAGAAGTTCTTTCAAAATGGCTTTTTTAGGATAAGGATTTTCATATGATTGCTGATACCCTATTGCCTTTCAGGAAAAGCATTTTTATACTAAAAAGTAAAAAAAAATTAACAAACACATGTAATAATATCAAAACTGCTCACAAAGTTTTTGCAGCTAATAATCTTTTGTTTCATGAAACAAAGAAAAAACTTTTTGCTATGAAAATTTTTGTTTGCACTTTAGAAAGCTTTGTTTCAGACATTTTTACAGGCGAGCAGTTTCAAAATTTTAAAATCTTTTGTGGAAACTCCATTGTTCAACCTCCCTATCAACAGTACTTCACTGCTGATTCCATAATGCTGAGAGGAAAAGGGGAAAATACACTTGTTCTTTATAGCACCATCTTGCAGTTATTTTGGGAAGGCAGCAAAATAACAGCTACCATAAGAGCCCAAAAAGTCAGAGTGTGAGCACTGCAACTGCTGTCCAGCCATGGCTTTACTGCTTTTCTGGATGCTGTGGCCAGGGGGCTTGGTGCTGGCGCTTGCTTCCTAGGTACAGCCGCCTCTTGTTCTAAATCAAGCCCTGTCTCCAATTTTTCCTCTCTCAATTAACACGTCATGCGCACCTCAGCTCCCATACCAGTGACCCCTACGTGAACTGCCGCATTCCAGCAAAACTCTTTTCCTTGTTTGCTTTGTTTTTTTAACAACTTATAGCCACAGAAACAATTTTCACTTGCCAAAACCCTCACAAATGGACTTGATAAACTGCCTGTGATTCCAATATGTAGGTATCTCACGTACACCACTTATAAAAGCTTTGTCAGATCTCTCCATAAAGCACACATTCCTCCTTATTTTATTTCTAACAAACAACATGCTCTTGCATTATTGTACTTAGGTATTGCTAAACAATCGAGCAGAATTACTATGAAAATACTTGAAGCAATTCCAAGAACAGTTTAATATATATGGCAGGCTCAAAGCTGCATTCTTAGAAACTCTTTCCATACATTACTGAATAAAACACGTTGGAAGTGAAATCTTCATACATAATGCGAAATAAATATTTTTTATATATTAGTAATTCTTATATAAAGATGTTTCCTTTGTGACAGCAACCCCTAGCCTTAACGGAAAAGAACATTATGCAATATCTCCTGCGGCATGTAAGCACCTCCGTTTGCGGTCTCAGCGTTTGTCAGCACCAAGGGAAATCTTTATTGCCTGGTACCTGCACCACTTCAATGTAGTTCTTGTTTAAATAATGAGAAAAAATCGTGACATGAAATCCAAGGGAAACTTTACATCTTGTATAACAACTCCTCCTGTCACCACTACAACATGAATCTTTGCTTAACTCTGCTTCGACGTGAATGTTAGAGAGGAATGTCGACTGAGTAGAACGGGCAATGTTACAGTAAAACTATTTGTATATACAAAGATTTTTTTTTTTCTTTCTTTTTTTTCCTAGAGCATGAGAGAGGCTGTTTGTAGCACAGCATTGCTTTCAGTACCCTAGCCTTACCAACCCAGAGCACATGGGAGGACGAATTCATCCTTGGAGCTTCACCAGGGAGCACTCTGAGCTTAACTTTGGGCTTTCTGTTAGACCAGCTGGTAGCAAAGCACATATTACTATCGATTTCCTCATCCAAATCAAGATGATAAGATTTTTCTTCCTGGTATTTCAGACAGTCTGGTGGGGAAATTTAAAAACAAAACATTAAATACATTCCCCAATAGAGCTGCTGAGTTAATTCAGGACAACACACCCATATATTTATACAGATGGCCCCGGTGATCATATTTGCCATGTGAAATCTCTACAGGGATGCTAGGGAAAGGCAGAACTCCTAGGATATGTGCTCGTCTGCCCAGTTTCACACTTTGAAATCCTCGGCAAACCCTGATTTATACACCGCCAACTGTTTTCCTATCTGATTAGGCAGTTTTCTACTCCAGTAAGCATGTAAAATGGATGTAGCCAAATTTCCACACTGAGGAATGAAAAAACAATATTTATAGTTTAGAAATAAAACAAGCGAGAGGAATCAGGCCTGTTGGGATCATAAAGAGTTTCATAGGGGGTGAATTTCTGATAAATCTGGATTGTAGGAATGGGAGGTGAAAGCTTAGTTTTAATGGATAGTCAGGCTTAGAGTGTGTTTATATAATAAACACACAGGCTTAAGAAATGTGTTTATAATAAATTATCTTGAAGTCAGACGGTTGTCACTTTTGGTCGTTTTACTTCTAAACCAGGAGGCCAAGGCTGGAATCAAGTTGGCATCTTAAGTGAATATTTAAGTTAACACTTTTAATAGGTATATTCAATTCTTTTTATTAAAGAGAAAGCCTAATTAAGCCTTCTCTGGGAAAGATGAGCACATATATATGATGTTTCAGTCAACTTGCCCACTAAAAATAAGAGAAAACCTCCATTAACTGCTTGTTTTAAATGCCGCATTACTAATAGCAGAGCATGGAGAAAGTCACCTTTTCGGTCATATATCAAGCTAAGCATTTAAACCAAGCTCCAGGAGAAAAACTGCTATATAATTTCATTATTTTTCATCAGCTTGACAAATACATGCCGGCAATTATGGGGGAAAAAGGCAGAAAGTATTACATCAGTATGCTAGTCTGAACACAACCAAAAGTAGCTCTTTGCATTCCTTTTTAAATAGACCAAAATACAGTCAGTACCCTATACTTTCTGTCTTTAACAAATAAATGTCTTTCAAATTTTCTGTTGGCTTTGAAGCCATAGTTAATTTATATAGATTATGGACAAGCTACACAGATAAGCTGTAAACAAAAATCTATGTTACTCTATGCAACTATGCAAAAAAGGTGGAAAATTACACTTTTTTTGGAAAGTATGTAGGTCCCACTAACTTATTCTTCTACTTATCTCCATATTAATGAGGTATCCTTTCACTGAAGCTAAGTTTATCATTTTTGGTGACTAGATTGTAGTTTTTTTAGTTTGTAAATGGATTGCTTAAACTGTTTTGCTGGATACAGAATGCCTGGAAACATGTTATGTCTCTAGGGAGCTCTTCTCACTTTTATCTTGCTAATCCTCCAGAGACATAACAGACACAAGTGTCCTAGATAAAATTAATGAAATATGATTTTTAGTTTTAGGATTTCTGCCGGGGGATTAGCAATAGTCAGGTTTACTGCTGGTGGAATAAACATTTGGCAGCTGGCTCTTGCAAGAACAGTCGTTGGTGCAAGGACCAGGCACTAGCACTCAAGCTCAAGGAATTAATCATCAGATTGGCCCATCAAGCTCCTGGGTACTTGCCTTCCCCCCCCCCGGCCTCAGCAGTGGCCCACCCTCAACCAGGGCAAGAGGTTTCCTCTGCCCAGACTATGGCCCATCAAAGGTAGCTCTCCTGCAAGCGGGAGCTGTAGGCTCAAAGCCCGCAGTGTGAGCAGATAACTAGGGAGCAGGCACTTTTTGAATGGAGATGATCACAGCTCCTGTGCTGCCTGATGAATTCAGAACTGCAGGATGTGTTAAGCAAACTCAGCAAAACACTGTCCTTTTAGAGGATTTAGCAATTTAAAAGCATCTTTCCATTCTGTACCTCAATAGAAAGAGAAACTAGATAGGAATTAAATACTTAACTCACCAAGTCAGGATAGGCTCTGATACCTAAGTGCCTTGGTTTTAAAGTGGGCGGCACACCTGGGCCAACTAAGGTAGAAAATAGGCATTCCTAGTCACCCCCGCAGGTCCTAGATGCCAATGAAGGAACTCTAATCCTCATCCCTCTGTACTTTTCCTGATTAAGCAGTGTTAAGGGCAGCCTGCCATAGGACAGAAACACTTTGCACTCTCTAATGGAGGTTTTATTTTCTCCCTCTTGTGTTATTCCTTTTATTTAAAACAAAAAGCAGAGCTATGTGCTTTATATATCTAGAAAGATAATACTTCTCTCCTCTCATTAACTCTCTTGGAAATCGAACACATTCTGCACTTATTGCTAGTGTTTCTCCTTAGTGAGAGTGTTGTTAGCTTTTCTCTTTCCTGCCCTCTGGCAAGTGCAACGATGACAAGACTTTCATCCTTTCAGTTGGACAGAAAATCTAATAAGACATTTTGGCAGACACACTGGATTGAAACAGTGAGATCTTTTTTTTTCTTGGAATCATGTTCAAGTTTTATTGTCTATATTGTGTGTGTGTATGTGTATATATATATACACACTATATATATATATATATATATATAATATATATATATATATATATCTCCTATCTGCCTTCTGCATTACATGAAATATTTTTATCTCTATTTTTTACTGCCTTGTTCTCCTTCTTTCCATGGTAAATGCTTGAGTTGCCAGTTTGTGGCAGGCGAATAATGTGTTTGTGAATGATAAAAGCATCAGATATCAGGAATGGAAAATTTTGTTCTTTATGCAAACAAGTACTTAGCTTATTGACCATTGCTTTTTTGATTAATTTCCTGGATTTTTATAACTCTGAAAAGATGCTGTTTCAAAACGGATACAGCTAGTAGAACATTATATGATATGACCTGTTTTTAGGGATCTCAGGTAAATCATTTGGATCACTGAGAGTTGTCAAACACAGTCTTGAGTATCAAACTACAACGATAGCTGCATGACAGCTATATATTACATGCATCTTTTTGATCACTCTTACCAAAAAATCTTGTAAACAGTAACTTTTTAGAATAATCCCTTGTAAATGAATAGGACAGATATGTTTCCAGTTTGAAAGAAGACATCAAGAAGACTTTGTGTATATTTTTGGCTCTGGTGGCTGAATTAAAGACAGTAATATAGTTCACCTGTTAAATGAACCAACATATTAGAATACTGAAGAAGAAAGATTTTCTTCTCATAAATTAACTGAACTCCAAATGAATTTCCATCATCAATTTTGACCACAATTTCACAATCGTGCTCAACACGTTAAATTATTTTGGTTTTACTTTTTACTATTGATGCTGTTCACTTCAAAAAATAACACTTCTTATCTTGTCCGGGAAATCAGATCAGTAAATCCTACTTGGTTTCTACTGTGATCCATTCAATACCACCTGTATACCTGCAAAAACTTATGCACATGTTAAATTTGACTCATTACAAAAAGTCTCACTGACCTCATAGGAATTATTCACAGTACATTAAATTAGGCATAAATATGCCCTTGCAAACACAGCACCTTGAAATTTTTTACCCACTGGCAGAGCACCTTCGTTTGCCATTTGCAAACTACTGCAGATTTTAGCTCATTACTAAAAACCTCCTCTGCCTCTGCTAAACAATCACAAAAATATCCTCTTCCTACTGCAAACACTTAAGTACATTATATTCACCTAAGTTTTATTAAAATGCTTTTAAAATACAATACCTCATTTCTTGATCAAATTTACCTTTTGGTTTCCCTTTAAGAAACAGATTACTAAACTGTTTTTAAATTACCAAACTACTGAAAGTGTTTCAAATACACCTTTATATACTTTTTTGTTCCTTCTGTTCTTGTTTATTAAAATGAGACTAAAGTACAAAATGTGGAAAAGGTATATACAAAAAGAAACAGAAAAATAAAATTCCGAAAGAAAGAGGCTCAATCTCATTTGTTAGAACCTGGAAGTCAATGACTGAATATTTTATCTATTGCCCAATGCTGTCACCTATTAATCACACTCTATCTTGCAGATTTTATGATTCTTTTAGTTGCCACCGCTTGGACTTTTGTCTTAAATAGCTTCTGCTTAAATAGACCCATATGTCCTCTACAGTCTCAGGAACAGCGTTCGCTAATGATGCAGTAATCACAAGTGTACTGCTGCTTAAAAGAATTAAATATACTCGTATGTATTTTACTTAATTGTTTTTGTTTTTTCGTTTACTTGTTTAGTTTATTTGCTGGCCCTATGCTCACATTTAAACCACAGAAGTGTGTTTCTGAATCTGACCCTCTTCTTAGGCAGGAGTCAAGGGATCAGCGTAGGAACCTCAGGATCCGGCCGCACCAGCTCACTTGCGCTCAACCAGCTGAAACTGAATTCACTAGCCTGGACCAAAGACAAGACCTCAATTTCAGGAAAACATGAAACCTCAGAGATTTCTCTCTCTTTCAAAGTTTTTCACAAAAGAAAACAGAGCAGAAGGCAAAGCCAAGCGAAGTCGTAGCGAGAGACCGCGCATGCCGCAGGGCGGGGGCCGTGACCACCTTCCTCTCTTTGGTCCCCTCCATGGTTGGAAATTACACCCTGCACTTCTTCAACCTGCTGCCCAGGGGTACAGTATGCATCAGCAAGGTTGTACTTTTACTGAATGGCCGTTTTCTGACCCTAACAAAAGTATACATGCTGTGTTGTGCCCTGTCTCCACAGAGGATTTCACCTCTTTTATGCCAGTCTGCATAAGGTATTGCCAAAATCATGTTCCTTGCCTGTTTTCAGCCTTGTTGCTCCTAGGTAATAGCAGTGGCTCACCTTTTTGTGCTCCCAAAGTTTGATGAAATAGGAAGACTTAAATAAGGGAAAAAGAGATGCCTTAAGAAATCTGATTTCTGTGAGCATGGCAAAGGGCAGATTACAGTGTTTCCTTAAATTAAAAAATTAAGCAGATACTAATGCATGTCAAAGACCAAGCAGGCAAGGAATAATCTGTTGTCACAATTACTACCAACAGGGATTGATTCAGTCGATACTTTCCAAATACAATTTGACATCTCATAAAAATTACAGCTAAACCAACAGAAACTAATTTCTGTTTTTCACAGGTGTCTATCAGGTTATAAACGCACCTAACTTATTGGTTGTAATAAATGCATAACGGAAGGATATAGTTTAATATGAACCATAGACCTTCCGAATCACCTGTGAAAATAAACTGAAATGGAGTATTTCTCTCTGTCAGTAACAGTTCTGAAACATTTTGTGGCTTTTGAAAAATTAGATTTTTAGTGCTCTTTGACCAAAGTTGGTTTTTATTATTTTTTTTTTTTACTCCCCTCATGGTCTAGATGAGAATGGTCTAGTCATAGAAACATTTCTCCCAATCCATTCAAGGCCAGGCCCACTGACTGAGTCTTTCCACTGAGCCAAATAGGATTCGATTGGACCAAAAATTGTTTTCTCTTGATTTACTGGGATCCTGTCTTTATGTAGCATTAGGAAAAAGCTTCTGTTTTTTTTTTTTTTTTTCCTTTGTCATTTAAACATAATAAACGTAATAAACAATTATGAAATTTATTTTGATTCCTTGGTGCTAGTCAGAGATTAAAAATACATACATTTGGAAAATTTCTGATACAATTTGAAATTGCTGTGTACACAGTGCAATAATGCACAGAGTAGTGAAATAAAGGCAACCTTCAGACAGCAGAAATTTCTGTCATGGAAGACTATAGTTAAACACATACACACAACTTGTTTATGTCACAAAGCAGTATTTTCACTCTAGCACATCCACCCTTTCTTACTTAATTACAGAAATATCTTATCTGTTTCAACAGTCCATTTGATTTTGGGGCGAGAAATCCTTTATTACTAAAAGAACAGTTTAGTTATAACCTTTACAGTGTTTAAAATGCTGTCCTGTTTTACATAAAAGTCCAAAAGCTAATGCATATCAAGTATGCAAGAAATAGAGAAGTCTAACTGAGATACAAATAGTGGGTACTTTTCATCTTTATGATTTGGTATACAGTTGTCACAGGACTATATGAGCTACTTGATTTAGAATAAAATAGACTATGTCTGATTTGTTGGTAGGAAAGCTGGACAGAAGCTGACATAACAAACATTGAAAAAGGTCAAAGTTATAACATTAAGAGAAGTTTATTATTTGAAACAATACAGGACACATTCTAAGTTAAAGTTTGGGAAAATATCAGAGATTGTACTTTGGCTGTAAACTCTTGCTCTAGGCTGAAATATGACATGCAAAGTCTCAGTACAGCACAATCCTTTTTCAATTATTGGACCGAATTTGAATTAATTCTTTATGCAACAAAACCTAAGTACCTCAAATCTAAACCTAAACAACTTTCCCTTAGAAAATGGTTGATATACTTTTCATCTTTCCTATTACTTAAAAATCTTTTTTTCATAGAAAAAATAAATTGTGTGCCCCCTTTATCAGGCCTTTCACTGCTAATGAGGCAAAATTGTTTATTAAAGAAAGCTGATGATAAACTCTACATTTCTTATCAAATGCTCCAATATTTTAGAAGCAACTTTATAACTTGCAGCAGCAGAACAGAAAAGATGCAGAGTGTTTACAGTAGACCCCTCGCCTCCAGTGACATATACTGCTGCCCTGTAAAACCACCCAGCCAGGCTCCCAGAGGACCCCAGAGCTGCCTGGGGACGGGGGATCTCCCGGGTCTCAGCCCTCGCAAGGCAGCCGGTGCGGCAGAGCACGGGGCAGCAGCAGCCACTGAGCCGCGATCGTGTTTTCTGCAGCATGCCCGGCGTGCGGCCCCAGGCAACCCACACGCACCGGGCAGCTGCTGGGGACCAGCACCGGCAGAACGGATTTTCATTTTATTATTATCTATGTAAGATAATTGGAACTGTTAAAAGTCAGAAAAATTACTTTGAAAGAAACTTCTAAATGGCCCAGTTTTAAGCATAGTTAAAATATCCCAGTTGTTACAAAAGGCATAGTATGATGGTGAAACACAGTTATCTTCACCAGAAATATTACTTATTAATTTAACACCTAAGTGACTATAATTGTTAGTGCTGCTTTGTTTTGTCTTGTCTGGCCTTGGAGTCCTTTCCCCTGAAAGCAGGAAAAATGCTAATAACCCAGTTTCTAATTTGACATCATATGTGACCTCAAAGCATGACTTCAACATGTTTCAACTGATTTCAACCATACTACAAAAATAGCATCAACATTATCAGCATTAAGAATATCTTCCTTTGTAAACAAAGATCTGTGACTGGGTTAGCTGCATCGGTACAAAAAATCTGTTGTTTTTCTACTGATGCAGTAATTTAACAGTAAGGGGTGTTTACCTATTCATTGAGATTAAAACACTTTACTGTTGAGACACTAGCATGTGGTGCATACGCTACAGAAATTCCTTTTAATCCCTGTAAAGGATTTAGCACTTTAGAGGGATGCAGGTGATTCGCAGGCCTCTGAAATGCACTTTAGGAACTTCAGAAGTACACTGCAGCACCAGTGCTGAGACTCACGGCGTTACTGCTACACAGCAGAACATGAGAAACACCTCATCCAAGCAAGAAATAGCTACAGAAAGTAGGGAAGAGCTAACTGAGGCCTATTATACCCTTCTTAGTGATAAAACACAGTAAAGTCAGTTTGGGGATTCTAATGTATGGTCAAATAAATATTGCTACCACATTAAAAGTGTTCATTTGGTATAATTTCAAAGCGTTGGATCCAGTTTGTTCAAAACATAACATTTTTAAAAGACTGTGTACTGCATGACTTTATGCCAATCCTGAGTCATGGTAATGTGCATTACGTTTTATTGTAAGCCTTTGCTAATCACTATCAGCAAGTGATGTTGCAGGGCATGGGACAGGTATTAGTAACTTTAGAAACATGCTCAACAGAACTAAGCAACAACAGAAGTGTGCAAATGGATCACTGGAAGTAGCTTTTTATCAAACAAGCACACAGAAATGAGAAAATAAAACCTACCATTTAAATAACAATTGCCTAAAACAGCAAGTAAAGAAAATGAAATTGTCTTCCAAACGGACCATCGTATAGATGGCACAAAGAAACAGTAGAGTGAAAACGACATTTGAATAATCAGAGTAACCAAAGGAGTAAAAGTATCTCAGAAGTAATTAGTCCATAAGCCTGGTAGTGCAATATACTACTAATATATAATATGGGATAATTTAAGCACCTCTAGTGTAGTGCAAGGAAGAAGGCAGAAAGTCCTTAAAGGTCTTTAAAGAAGGTCTTCGCACACCTGAGAAGTGTGGGAAACTATATACTAATTACAATGGTTTACTACCTGTATATGTATGCAAAATAGATATGGTCTACACAGTGACACACAAAAATACATAAGTGCAGTCACAAATAAATAGCTAGCAGATATTCAAAGAAATTCTTTTTGTCTTAAAATGACTTGCAGTGAGAAGGAAACAGCATCTGACTTCAACTGTAACTCTAAATGACTGGAAGTTTTTTCCTCACTTTTTTCCCTAAAATATTTATCTTAGAAATGAAATCAGTTTCAGCATCTGCCAGAAATGTTTAATAAGCTGCAAGATAGGAAAATGTAGTATTAAAATAGTAAAACGTTTTGATTCTTTACAGTTACTTTTTAAAATCTAATTGGGACCAACTGGCCTCATTGCCTCTTATAAACTTAGCAATATATATTCCAAAAAAGGAATAAAAATGAACAGCTGTTTCTCCTTAAAAAAGTCAGACAAAGATTTTTCTTACACAATAAATCAGTTGCTAGTGAATTTCCAGGACACTGCTCCAGGCTAACTGTTTAGGTATGGCTTAAAAACCTGCTTTACCTCTGTATGTATCCAAAACTGGTAAAGAAGATTAAACTGTAGATGAACAGCAAACACCGAAGGAGGGATAAAGAGAGCCATGGGCAAGTTGAATATCTGAAAAATGAGAAAGAAAATATACATTATGTTTATCAGTCTAAAATTGTGATGATATAATGAAGCATTATCTCAGGAGCTCAAAGCACAGCACAAGTTAATTGTATCTCATAATACCTCTGTAATGTAGATATTATATAAAACAGATACTGTTTATTATGTTAACACTAGATACAGCAAGTGGACATAAATTGCTGCGAAAGTGATTTGCCAAAAGCCGTAATGTGAGCAAGTTGCAAAATCAGGTAAGGAACTCAGAAATCCTGAGATTAGACATTTATTCTGTTTACTATATGGAATAGACATAGATATATCTTTGACACGAAGGGTTTACTTATAGAGGAGAATTATCATGGAGTAAGCGAGGTGTGAATTTATAGCACGATAGCTTTTCCTCTCTAACTCCCCATGTGAGCACCAAAAGGGCAAGGCAGCTTACTCAGCTTTCAAAGTTAATTGTAAATTCTCACCCTAACTTCCTCACAGCGTCTCTCTTGAAGCTGTGTCCTGACTGATATACTGATATATTCCTGAGTTCTAAGTGCTAGCATGAAAATAGTTTCAAAAAATGCCTCCTTAGGAAAGACACCAGTATCATATATAGAGACTAAAGTCCAATCAATTTCACAATTAATTGCTCCACTGGCTGAGCAATAAATAGGTCAGTCTTATGGAGCAATAAAGAGCTCATGATGAGATTTCTACGACCATCTTGTATTAAAAGTCAGTCTGCTTTCTTCAGAATCAGGTTAGTCTTTTGTTTTCTAAAAACCTCCTATACCAGTTGCATTGTGAAGCTAATTCTCTCCTAAAGTACAAAGATCTCTTTTAAACCAAATAATAGTGGAGGTGTCTTCAAAACTTTAAGTATGCAGGGAAAATTCTGGCAAGGAATAATAAGAGCTCCCAGCTAAATAAATCGCAGAGTTGGCAAACTCTGTTTTCAAGCTCCTATTGTCCTTCTCACAAAATCAAATCTTAGAACATCAGAGAAAGCAATCTGAGGCTCCGGGGCTCAGGGCTGCTAAACGTGGCACTCCTTAGTACGAGTCTGAAGAAAAGTAATACTTAGTGTTTAATGCTGATATTCTCCCAGTTTTTGTCAAGAGCTCCACCTAATGGGTAAGACATCAAGCTGGGGCCGTGAAACAAGTGCACCTCCATCACAGTGATGTGATGCTCTCAGAAAAGTCACTGCAGTGGTTTCTCAGTGTCAAGAGCCACCGGATGACTAAGGATCTGCAACCCCAGCTCGGTCTGCTGGCTTCAACACCTGACAGCGACTGCAGCCTAAAGCACTGAAGAGAAACCCATAAGTCACTGCAGCTTCAGCAATCACACAGGGCTGAGGAGAGTCATGACTCCAAAAGCTACATTCACACCTCTGGAGCTACCACAGCTCCTCCACAGACTATAATTAGGCAGTTTCTGGTTAAATGACTTGGAAATTTTTCTCTTCCAGTAAATAAAGAGAGTCGAAGGTGGTTGAAGGACTTTGCTAAGTGTTTGAACCTGGGGAAAAAGCACAATCCACTATTTCGTTTAAATCATTCTGATTCTCAAAGATCAAGTGCTTATGTAACTTATATGAAACAATGAAGAAAGAAGAATCTTTTTGGAACTTGCACATGCAAATCCCTAAGATTAACTAATCTAAACAAGCTTACAAATATTCATAGACACTCTTACCTAAAGTGGGAGCTAGTAAATGCCATTAAAAGGCTCAGGACTTTTAGACATAAAATTCTGCAGCAGAGGTGGGCATGAGCCTTTTTTTTGAGGTAAGTGCTTAAAGGAGATGAGACTGTTTTATGTAGAAGGCTAGTAAATAGAAGACTTGCTTTCAAACCCCACCATTATCCATGATCAGAAGCAGAAATATAGTGTCTCCCACATTTTCAAAGAAATGCTCTCATTACTAGTGTAAAGTCTGCTACTAGTGTAGTGTTTCCTCCTTCCACCAACCTGGACCCCCTTAGTAGTTAATTATTAAAAGCAGAGAAGCTACAAAAAAGAGACTGAGAGATATTAGTCCCACAAATGTGAAGTCTGGCATTGTTCTTCTCAAAGATTATCTTACGAAGAAGTCAATGAAGGAGTAGGACACACGGCGAGATTTAAGAAAAGCTAGTGCAGTCTTCTCTCATTATTGATTGTACCTGTCCAGTGGCATGATAAGAGGATTTTTTTTAAAAGAAATGGGGAGGAAGTTGATCTTTTTTTAAAAAACAGATGGTTTTCAGATTATTCATGGATACGGTTACAGGATTTAAATCAGAGTTAAAATTCTATGTGTTTTTTTTCTAAAAGTAGCATAGGCAATTTGGTGGTATTTAGAGATGACAGAGGGGAAGAAAGGATCATCTTCTTTTTTTTCCTAACCTTTTTTTTCACAATATATACTAGAATTTCCCTGTTAAGTGGTGAGTTGGAGGAATTTTTATGTAAATCTCCAGGTAAATTTGAGACTGACAAGGGAGAATACTTTCCTAATGCTTCATGTTTCCTTGCATTGTAAGTTTTACTTTGCACAGAAAGGATTTGAAGGATCATTTACAAAAGTAGAACCCATAGGAAGAGATGAAAACCTCTGCTACATAAGAGAAGTAAGATTTGGTTTCTCATATTTGTGGTTCCTCTGAAAGAACAGGATCAGTATCAGAAAAAAAAAAAAAAAGTCAGTAACTTGTTTTTCACTGGAAATGCCAATTCCCCAAATCAAAATATTTCATGGGAATTTACCAGCTTTCACTTATCTGCAGAGGAAAAGCTTTCTTGGCTCCAAAATGCAATTTCTGGTTAAAACTACAGAAGAACATTTATCATGCTCGCAGATCTTTTCCCCATTTGTGGACTCAACAGAAAGAGAGTGAAAGAGAGCCACAATAACTGATAAACTGATGGGGAAGGCACTCATCGAGGGGGTGGAGAGGGATTCACGGAGGGGTCTGCTGCATTGCGGCTCTGTGTCCTGCCAATTAAGTCATCGGCAGTTTTAGAGCGGTGTGTGTCCCCTGTGCGTATGCACGGGCATTTTTACTACTCTCCTTTTTAATTAAATGCTTCTAAAGACACTCTCTAAAGTTAGGGAAAATTTTGAAAATTGTGAAGCTTAGCAGAAGGGCTGAGAGTTTCCCGCCCAGGTCCAGCGCTGTGCCCATCTGCCTCCACACTGTGTCTCCAGGGCCACCTGCTGACCTTGCCAGCTCACCACCAGCACAGAGCAGGAGGCTCTGCACAAAAGCTACACACAAGTTCAGGCTGTATATATCTGTGGGAGGATTCTTCCAGAATTAAAGGTAAGAAGAAGACTATATATATATATATGTATATGTATATATATATCCCCTACAGATCCTGGCAGACCCTTCATTAGGTAAGAGATGAACTTTGTGACTATGTACTAGAAAGAGCAGTGTTAGCTATCCACTTTGAAAAAGAACAGACTTATATACAGACATTTCCACTGCTTTTAAATCAATAAGCCATAATTCAACCCTTTATCTGAAAGCACAAAGCTATTAAAATATTATGGATCTAATTTCTGGAATTAAACCTTACCCTTGGAGGGAAATTAAGAACTCGTACTCAAAGGATTAAATGAAGAGTAGCTTTTCAAGCTGTTTATGCCACTTTTTCCTTTTGCAGTTACATTTTAACTGAGCATTTCATCAGAAGCAAAAATACATGCAACATTAGCTTGCTGATTTCTTCTTAAAAATGAATAGACATTTTTTCCGCATCATTTCCCCCTCAAGATGGGCCCGAAAATCATCTCTCAGTCTGACAGTAGGTCTGCTTCTTTACCACTCTTCCACTGGAATAACAGAAATGCTTTGTGTGCAAATGACACGAAGTTGGCACTTGGCTCCAAGTTCAGGAATATGTCTCACACCACTGATCGCACTTAAAGCATGTTTTTCTCTTCTCTTTCCTTCCACATCTTTTCAATCAGCCTGAGCACAACCCACACAGATTAATATACTGATTTATTTATCTTATAATGTTTAACTTAAAACACATACAGAGCTGGCAGCAGAACAGTCCCACAATCCCACATCATCCACCACAACTTTCTCACAGCCTCCACAAAACTGGATGTCACACTGCACTCAACTGTTCGCAGGCAGTGACAGCGGCTCACTCGCGGAGAAGAACTGAAGTCTTCACCGAGATTCAGCCTCAAGGCGAATGCAGTCCCGGGGCTCTGGGCAAGCCTTACACACCTCAAAAGAGCAGGGCCAGAAGCACTAGCAAGAACTGTGTTCAAGTCTAATGAGATTTTAGAGAAAGAAAATTGGCACACCTCTCAAAAGTTCTGGAGAGAGGTAAACATTTATATATATATATATATATATATATATATATATATATATATAAACATTTATATATATATATATAAAAAAAAAAAAAAAAAAAAAACAAATGTTCTGGTTAATATCAAATGTTTTGTAGCAAAAAAACCACCACTGCCCACAAAAGTATTATTGTTTCCTAGGTTGATTTCCCTCTGCTCAAAGCAAATGAATTTTAAATGTATATATTTCACTTGCCGTGTGGTCCTCAGGGCTGTCTCTAGAATGTGAGGAGGCATCTTGGCCTTCCTGAATATTTTGTGCTCTCTGAGGTATCATCCTCAAAACCACGCAGACAAAGTACTCATCCACACACCCATATGTACACACAGGCTTTTTGTCTTTTTTGAATTATTGTTTTTATAATGCGCTTGCACATATGGTCCCAATGGATAAATGTGCAAAGGTTAAATCTCTAACATGGCAGTATTTACATAGGAAGCAGAGTTATGACAGCACATACATCCCTTCCACTATTGTTCATTATTGTCATTTAAATCTGAGGCACTCTTGCTAACACCAGATGACTTTCTTCTGAATAAAAAAATAACAATTTTCAGAGAAAATTTTAAAGACATAAAGCTAAGAAATAGTATCTGATCCATAATTTCCAGGAAAGCTTATCTTTTTTTTGCAACCTATTGATTTAACTCATCTAGCATCACATGCTTGAAACAGTTATGGATAACAGGCTAGATCCATGCTCTATTAGAAGAATATAAATATAAACCAATTGTACTGAAGTTAATGGAGTTGCACTGGATTTGCATTTGTATGAGCACATACTCTTGGCTTTGAGTCCTTTGTGCATAGGCTAGTCATAGAGATTGCTAGAGGACTGTGGGTTTTTTCCCATCACCAATATTATACTGACTTGAAGAAGAATATTTATGTATTTTATATATATTTTAAAATACATATATATTGTTTTTAGTATTTATGCAGAAATAAAATCAATGCAGTACTAGCCAGATTTTAGGGGATTCTGAGTTGAAGGAGAATAATGAGGTTGTTAGCAAACAATATAATTTCTTTTGATTTGATAGGTCTATTTTTTCTAATAGATGGTCCTTTTTCTATTTGCCATCAAATGTATAACTGCCTTAGACAGGCAACTGACAACTTGCGTGATTTATGCAGTATGGATGCAGGGTCTGATCCAGTTCCCAATGATTTCAGTAAAGCTGGACCAAACCCATAGGAGACATACAGCCAAGAAAATAAACAGAGTTCGTCAAAAAGTTTTAGCACAACATTTTTCTACCAGAAAACACAGTTCTGCAAAAAACAGAAATATTTCTCCAAAGCGAAATATTACGTTCAAGTATCTAAATGAACCATTCTCATTTGGTAATAAAAAAATAGATGTTGAACATTGTTCAGTTTTCATTTCTTAATCACTATGTTCCATTATATATAAGAACTAGATTTAACATATACATTTTAAAGGTTTTAACATTATCAAAATATTTTTTCAATATTTTTATAAACAAAATGATACAGAATTGTCCAAAAAAAACCTTCAGATGCTGTCTTATTTTTTAATTTTATTTTATTAGGGATGACATAATAATTTGTTCCAAAATAGAATGAAAATAAAACTCAGATCTTAAGAACTTCACAGATGGAAGTTATATTTTTTGATCATAATTTATATATTTTGTCTTTTGGGAAACAAACACCTTTATAGAGAAATAATCAGAAATTTTACCTGAATGTATTTTTCCTAACTTGTTTGTATTTAGAGAAATGTTTTCTTCTGACAAAAACAGAATACACACTTTAGGCACCTGCTATATATTTTGTAACATTATCTTTGAAATCTAATTTTGAAAATTCAATGCTGGAAGATATTATATACATATTTTTAAATAAACTATGACACTAAATACTGAAATAAAAAAAGAAAATACTAAATAGCAATTGAGGAAAGCAAAGTTATCCTGGACCCAAAACCAAACACTGAATAATTTGTTAAATTTATGAATTTACTTGGAATAAACATTTTTAATCCATAAGTAAGTACTCTGCTTAATTTGCATTTGCAAAGGAATCTTTACTAGTAATTTCTCTCACTGCTCCTTTCCTTCATACAGACATATACTAGAGTTATATTCATTGATCTTTTTCTGTACTATGCATGGATAAATGGACGAAAAATAACCTGTTCTATTTTTCTTGGTAAGTTATGAATGTATAAAAACAGAATTATAACTAGTCTTCTTAACTACTTATCTGTTTTTAACTGTTTACTACAAAAATGTTAATGAATGTATTTTTCAAGCTTGGGTGTCAGATTTTTCACTTTCAACTTCTGTGCTGTGCTTTTCAGTGTCACACATATTAAATGTTTTACTTTGAAGAGAATCAAACACAGTGTTTCAATTTTTAGTAAATCTTGCTGATTTCACTTGGTTTGTCAAACTTCGTGCAACTTACCCAGGAGGTGTATCTCTGCAGTAGAGACTGTCTCAAGGCTGTGAATAAGTTGTAATCTTCAGAACTATGGTGTATTTGGTGCGCTGCCCACAGTAAATTAACCTCTGCAAAACACACAGTTTCTAAGGTGGCATGTACAAGACAGCAAAGCAACATTTGTTTCCCAGGGTTCCCCCACTACACTTTTCTTTTTTCTTTTTCTTTTTCTTTTTTTTTTTTTTTTTTTTTTTGAACTAAAGTAAATAATCCCCAAAATTACACTTTGCTGTTATACTATAGCATAGCAGGTAATAAAAACTAATGTGCAGAGCTGAGTTAAACACTAATAAGTGGACACAAGTGGGTCTAACACTGATGATGAGAAGGGTGAGGCTGTAGCAGGACCTAAAGCATCAGTGGAAGAGCAGAAGAAGGTGGGCAATGAAGGTTGAACAGCCAGAGAGCCCAAGTTAAGCCCTGATAATATGAGAGTCCATAGGAGCTCTGCTATGGGGTTCAGGGGGACAAGGACTGAGGATGTTTCCATGCTTGCACTCATTTTCTGAAGTTACATTTCAAGACTCGAAGGAGACTAGAAAGTGTGCCAGAAATCTCATGCTTCATATTTGAACATCTTAACTGGTATCTGCTATGGTGCTTAAGGTCTTCTGGAACATTTAAATCTTCAAGCTCACTTAGAGCACAGACCACAAAGCACAACCGTTGCCTGCCCACTAGTGACAAATGGAAAAACAAATGGCCATTTCCTGGGAACTCCACATCCAGCCAAAGGAAAGTAGTTGCTCTGTTATGTTACAGTTCGAAAAAGTTGCTAGAACAAGGCCAAAACCAATGTCAGTCATGCTCCGAAGGCATAACGCTGCTGATTCACTGCAATGAAGAGGCACACTTCAAAATCCTAATTGTATTTCAAGGCATTTTGTCATTAAGTGTAAATCTGGGTGGCCTCTTTGCTGTGAATACTGATATTTGGACAGTCTTAAGTATGAGGTTATCAAACAGAAAAGAAAACCAGAAATGTTCACAGCTATCAGATGTATAGCTACAAGCCATGAAGAAGGCCTTAATTATAACAAAATGAGAAAGTGGGTGGTTAATGCAGTCTATTTAGCATAAAATTATATTCAAGGTCACCTGTATTTCAAGGGATGAAATGTACACCAACCCCCAGCTGATTACAGAAATTAAAAATTCACTGGCTGACCGCCAGCTGCGCCCTCCCTGCCACCACTGATGGGCTTCGCTGGGGTGAGCAGAGAAGTGCCTTTGGCAGGCATTAGAATGCCATTCACGCAGCAATCTTCTAATGCGTATTTGAAGTCCTGAAATTATCTAATGCCAAGCTTATGTCAAATAGCTTAAGCCTGGTGATTAACATGTACTTGTAATGTAAACTGCTGCCAAAAGAGAGAGAGAAAAAAAATAATAATAATGAAGCTCAAGGAGTCTTCACCACTTTAAGGGGCTATATACTCTTGTAACAGGAGGTAACAGACTTCTATGCTAGAAACTGAAAATTTAAAATCTAACAAATTTTGACAGTTTACTAATTTATATAGCAACTTCATCTTTCTTCAACATCCTCTAAGTCCTTGAAAATCCTTACAATAGTTGAATTACAATTGCAATTCAAAATATCACAGAACTCACTCAACATTCAGTCTGAGAAATCTTCCTTCTTTAAATACATTTTCTACAAGTGTGCGCTATAGCAACAATTAGTAATTTTAGTAATCATTCAAAAAAAAAGGTCTTAATGCATCTCTGCCTAGTGAGCTCCCTAGGAGATGAATTATTCAGGTGAGCTTCAGTACTCAATAACAATTTGTATTTGAAATGTTTCCCAAGACCTCGACAGAAGCTAAATGAGTGAACAAAGCATCTGAAAAGGTGGAGGTTAAAGACCTGTCTCCTTAGTTGTTTTAAAAGCATTTACTTCCTATCACAAACTGTGTGTAACACAAGCCTTCACTCAATGAAGTACAGCTGTACAAACAGGGTACAGTAACTGGATCTTGCTTCTTTCCCTCAGTCATTTTTCAGCATTGTGAAAAGTTCAAGGAAGGGAATCTATGATGATTTTTACAGTCTACTTTCTTTCTAGTTAAGGTCAAACGGTTTTCAAAATGAATTACTAAAAAGGCATTTTATTAGCATTCGTTTTTCAGTTAAAACCACCTTTTGTACTACCAAGAATAAGGAATAAGGTAACTTGCACATTAATAAAATGTTAATCTTTCAGATGTGGGAGTTAAATGATCTTAAATGATGCTTAAATGATCTACCATTCAAAAGGTGACCATAGTATTAGGGACATAAACAAACAATTCTGCCACAAGTAATTCACTTGCTAAAGCTATTTCTGACTTTCCTGTTACAGCCAAGTAAATTTAATCCGGCTGCTTAATCCTACTCTTGCTAACATCAGTCTATGTTAAATTCCTTCATGAAACAGGCAGAGCTGATGATTGGAAATAATATTCATTCTAAATGTTTATCTGAATAAACAAATCACCAGTAATATTTGTTATAAGCAGAATAACTTCTTGAATGAACTAAGTGTGAAATAGATCATCCAAAGCTCTGTCTGTAACTGTTACACACTAAACACGCTGCGTTCATAACAGCTAAAAGACTTCTCACGAACGTAAGAAACAAACCAAGCACTTAGCAAGGAGCAAGTTTGCTTGTTCACTAACCACCAGCAACAGCAGCTGAAAATGGTCGATAAAAGAGTTAGGTGGTTTCACTTTTTCATTCAAAGTGACGATAAGTTGAGGCAAAGCAGGAAAAGTTATTTGAATTAGAATGCAATTATAAAAGACTGTCTTGCATGTGCTTTCTCATAGTTAAAATTAAATAAATAATTTCTCTCTAGAAGAGAGACAGAGAGATAGAGAGAGCTGACAGTTTAAAAAATCCATGCAGAAACCAGGAAGTATTACTACCTTCTGTAGGTTTCCTCTCTCTAGTTAATTCCAGTAAAGCTACAAGAAGTAAAGTAGGCAATGGGACAAAGCTCTAATGATTTTCTTTCCTGATGAAATTATTTTTTCTGACATGATTGATAAATTAAAAATATGTACATAACTGGAATACGCACATGCACAAAATTGTTACTTTTAATTCAAGAGAGTGAATATCACAGAATCAAAGGATAATTCAGGTTAGAAGGGACAACGGGAGGTCTCTAGTCCAACCTCCTGCTCACAGCAGGAACAGCTATGAGGCTGGACACAGCTCAAACCAGTCAGGTCTTGGAAACTTCCAAGGATGGAGTCTGCATGCCTCTCTGAGCAATCTGTTCCAGTGCCTAACTGTCCTCCCAGTGGGGTAGTTTCATCTTGTATCTATCCTTACGTCTTTTGTTTCAATATATGTCTTCAGTATCACCACTCCATCATGCGCTGCTGCAGAAAGGCAGGCTCCATCTTCTTGATAACTTCCTTCTAAGTGCTGCAAGGCTGCTGTTAAATCCCTCCAAAGACTTAACTTCTCCGGGTCAGTTCCCTCAGCCTCTCCTTCTCTCTGTTCTATCACTGGAAGTCATATATTGAACTAATGCTAAACAAAGACAAATCTTCATTTTCTTTTAAAATTATTCTTATTGACATAAAAATCTCTCAATTGTTCTGAGCCCACTGACTTTAACAATGCAGATCTGAGACAACTTTATGGAGACTTACAGAACTAAGTGAAAACTAAGGTCTAGAAGGATAATAAACCCATCCATCATCCTTCAATTCCCATGTACGACCAATTTTCTTTCACTTCTCACCTATCTGGACAGCCCAATTCATTCTCTTTTCAAGTTACATGATGACTCTTTCAGGATTTATATTGTGTTACAGGTCAAAATATTCATTGACTTATTTTCATAACAGTAATAATAATGTATTAAGTAATAATAATCTCCAGTAATGGGACAGAGTTTCTCTAATCTTCCTCTGATCCAAACACCACGTCAGTTCTTTAAAAAGAACCTGAGGAAAGCCACACCAAGCAAGGGGGGCCCTCACCATGCTATGTTATAAGTTCTATAAGTTTCCTCAGAGCTATCTGAAAGCACGAGGATGCAAGAGAACTGGAGACGCCACCAGTATCTTCTGTTAGAACTATTTCTCCATCATAGGAGAAGGTGAAGAACATCATCACAAAATTTCCTTCCCACTTAAAAATTTTCTCTTCTTACCTGGGTTTTCCAAAGGAATGATATTACCCTTTTTCCACTTCTTCCCCCCCTCAATAATTAATAGATAAATATGTAATTTTTCACAAACTATCACAACCATACTGGCATGACAACCAGGGATTGCACTTAGCCTTATTTTTTTATATTTCAGATTCATTTTTTGACATTAATCAAATCCCTTTGAATGAGACCCAAAGACAGATCCAGTATCTGTGCCATATCTCACTACTTCTCAAGTATTTCCCTTGTGGAGCTAGAAATTGGTCATCATATACAAAATATTGGTCTTTAAGTATATAAGGTGCAGGAAGTTCCAGCTGAGTCTTTGTTGTTCTTCACTTCCCTAGCTGTCAGTGATTTCCACAGCCTGTCGCATTTTAATTAACAACAGGAGAAAAAATATTTGCCAAAAAAAATGTAGCCATTTCAAGGAGCTATGTCAATGAAAACAACCATTTTTCACAATCTTCCAAACCAATGCTATAGTAAAGATCCAATAGATTTTAGTTAGTTTAAAAAGATTAGGTAGATCTTTTAGCTAAAAAAGGGTTTGCACACACCTGGGTTTAGCTAAAAATATTTTAAAAATTTTTAAAAATCCAGATGATTTAGAAATAGTCCCACAAGATGACAGCTATGTAAAGGTTTGGTTCTCTTTCAGCCAAGAGTGACTGTAGCTAAACGAACTGGGGAAAGCCTCCCTTTAGAATCTATTTTAATTAAATAAAACCCAGCTTTAATTTGACTACGCTTGCCATCTCTTGCAAGATTAGATGAACTAGATAGTCAATGATGAACAAAACTACAATTTATCTAGCATAAACTTAGAATTTAGGAATATTACATGTACTGTCTCACAAAATTACCATGGCATGAATGAACTCAGCAAAGCCAGGCAAGAAACCCGCCATGCTCGGGGTGGTCCCTGCTGCCCACAGTGCAGCAACTGTTGCCTCCTGGAGCAGCTGTAACCTGCAGTGCTTCAAACAGTGCGCCATGTACTATGTCCATTTATAAGCCCTAGAAAAGTGTTCATCTCCTAAGTCAACTTTCCTCCAGGCAGAATAAGTAGAACTCCTAGGGCAGCTGAGGAAATGAAGGTGGCCCGGAAGATAAACCTTTCAGCTATTCCTTCTCTATGCAATTTAACCTTTCCCTACCGCGGTAAAAGAGAGAGGAATATATAGTACTTTAATATCTGTAGTAGGAGTTGCATCTCCGATTACCTTCATTGTAATGCATTTTTGGAAATATAAAATAATTTCACCACTCAAATATTAGCTTCTTTTATGCTCAAATCAAAAATTGCTTGCTTACCCAGTATCTTCCTAACTATTTTTAATTGATCTGTAAGGTTGACGCTTCTAGTATTTTAATAAATCTTCTGTTCTCATACAGGGTTTTTTCAAAGAGTCTCATTCCCATTAGAGTCTACATTTGCATTAGATGAACAACCACAGAGAAAGAACATCATTTTATCATTTGGAGGGACAATTATCATTTTTTAAATAAAAATACTGTGCCTTGGGACACAAAGGAATACCTTTATTAAAATTAAGAAGTTCCCTACAAATCTCCTTCATCTCACATGAAAATAGAAATCTACCTACACAAATTACTTATCATTTCCATAATAAAACTAGCTATTACAGGCTACTATCCATAAGCAATTCTCGTTTGGTCTGGTATAGTCTAAGCCCTCTCTTTCTTCCTCTTCCATCTGACCCAACTTTGCTTTATTTTGTTAATTGCTGTCGAATGGGAGTTCTAAGATAGCTTGTTTGCCAAAAGCTTCCATTTCCTTCCTATTACAAACTTTATTCTTACTACAGTACTTATTCTTATAGGACCAGTTATATCCCCAGCTACATCACTGTATGCATAGGGATCTACGGGTTTAATGAGAACAGCATTAGATCCCAGGAAGACTGTATAACATACCACACACAAAGAAGTGTGCATACAGGGAAATCTATATGCTTTTGTTTTTGTTTTTTAACAAGACATGGGGTTTTTTTTTTACTTTGTGGCCTGGGGTACAGTGAATGTTAGCAGTTTGCACTTTCAGGATTGTCACACATGTAAATCAAAGGACAAGCTGTAGGAAGATCTGTGTGCTAGTCTTGGATAAATCGTAACTCACTGTATAGCTTCAAACATTTTTTTTTAACTTTCCTTTCCCGCACGTTCTTATAGTAAAGCACTAATCTGAGCATGTACCTGACACAGACCAATTCTGAGCACTTAGAAAGCAGGCATTCAACTACTCTTCAATGTAACTGCAAAAAGAGACTACATTAGCCTTTGCTTCCAGAGTTCGTGTTTCAGGAAGAGAAGTGGAACAACTCAAAACCATCTTCACAACCTCTGCACAATCCAGTTCTCTTCGGTCATTTTTGCAACAGAATGTACTGCAATATCCAGGCAACTCTAAGGTAAATACAGCATGTCACACAGCACTTGTCAGACAGAAACCCATACTACGAGGTGACACTCCATAGCATACAGAGTTGCAATTTAACAACTTAAGGAGGAAACTTCACTAGGCATTCGGTATCTGATCCTTTTGCGATGCAAGATGTGCTTTTTCTGTGCTTTCTTCGTACTATCTTTGTTTTCCAGTTCGCTTCTTAAATCATTGTATGTGGTTAGCAAACTATTCAGTGAGTGGGCTAGCTTATAATCAAGTATTACATGGTATATTCTCCCATGGCTTACTAGCCAAAAAATTGGAACAACTTTCTACAAAACCTGCCTCCAGAATCTGTGCAGAAGCCAAAACCTCCTGCTTGATCTGCTGCCATACCAGTCGAAAACATAGAACTTCTCCCACACAAAAAATCCACAATAAGATCTGCAAAACTTAAAATGTAGAATGGTCTAGGGAAATGTGGGAAGAATCAAGAAAAGCCAAAGTATTACATATGCTACCCAGAACAAACAATGGGCCAGATCATATCCTCTTGTAGCAAAAATCCAGGGAACTGTGAATTATACCCAGATACATTTTTGAATCTGTGTATCATATGGTTAGAAAACGTATAGAGCTTGGCTAGCTGCAAAATGCTCAGAAATAACAGTCCTCTCAACCCATAGATGCCCTATGATATTTCCTGGCATCCTCATAAACATGCATCTATAGAAAGGCTACAAAAATCCACAAACTTGCAGGCAGTTCCCTCAGAAGCCCGCAGCAGTTAAGATGCCTAAATCAAAGTACCTACAACTTAGTTATATCAACACAGACAAGAGTGAGGATCTAAAGCGATTACAGTGCCCCTAACCCATGGCCTGTAAGAAGCTCCTCATATTCCTGCTGGCAATTGGTCTGTCCAGCCATGCCACAGAATACTACAAAGAGACATAGTATACTAGGTAAGGATTCAGAAATTAATTCACACTGACTCAATCTCTGACTTTTCCCATACTTTCAATAGAAAAATGAATGTGCTTTCCATCATAGGGAAACATATGGAGAAGACGTACAGCCCAAAGCTATTTTAGCTTGTTAATGTTGGATCTGAACACTTCCATAAAGACAAATATAAACACTTCAAAAGATGGAGAAGCATGTAGAAGGAATGAAGTTTTAGTAATGTGTATGTAAGTCATCTCTGAAAACAGAGGAATATTTGGCAAGTTTCTTCAATGCACAGCAGGTCTCTGGTAAAAATTCTGCCATACTTGGACCAGCTTGTTTCTCACACCTTCCTGGAGCCAATCGTCCAAGATCTGTAGCTGTCTTAAAGTTTTTGTTTCCCTGAGCTCTGGATGATCTCTTGAGCAAAGGTGTGGGACTTTAGATTAGGGACCACTACAGTAGCAGCTGTTACCCAATTGCTTATCCCTTCTGTTGGTGTAAAAGGCTTGATTGGGGAAGCCTATTTTTTGGCTGTCATGGCTCTCATGGCTTTCATAACAGATTTGTTGGGTGTAACAGTCCAAAAGCAGCTCTGATTTGTACTAGAAAACGGACTGGTGCCATGGCAGTTTCAAGGCTAACTAAATCATAGTTCAAAATCGTGTTTGTGTGCTAAGTCCTAAGCCACATCAAGTACTTCACAGCCAAAGCCCAATATTTGGCCCCAGTTCTTCAGTTAGCTTTTCTTCAACGAATGTTCCTAATGGTTATTGCAAGGTTTATCCACCCTACACCTTGCAACCTCTTGATTGAGTGACATGGTATATATTAACTTTTGCAGCTCATTGATGTAGCAATTTTTGCAGCACTTAGGTCTTTCCACACCTTTTTTACTACAAAGAGGAGCATATGGCTCATTAATTGCACAACCATAAATCATTCTGTTGGTGAAACTAGATTTATATATTAAAATAAAAACCTGCAACAAATTTCTATGTAAAGGAGAAGATCCTCAGCAGCTGGTGCAAGGTGACTTCTATAGCTACGCCACTTTATACAAGCTGCAGACTTGACTCAAGCTTCTCCAAATGTGGCTGATTACAGCACTGGCAATATCTCGTTCTGAGTATTTGCCAACCTGTATAATATAACTTGGTGTTACTGAATCCTGATGTCAAACCATAGTATAAATGTGTGAAACACATTAACTGTGACCAAATTAGCACTCTGCTCTGTAGCTTGACGATAAAGGGAACTGAGACTAAACTAAATAGATTCTTAAAATCAAAATAAAAAATGTTACTTCAGAGACTCTTTTACTTCTTCAGTTCATTTATATATTTTTGAATAGCCTCTCAGCCACTGAAATGTCAGCTTATGCAATTTGAGAATATATTCATCTTGGAGGCTCTTAGAAGGAAACTGCTGGAATGAAGTGGAAAAAATAAAAGATCATTCTCATTTTCTTTTTTCTTTTTTTTCTCGAGAGTTCTTATTCTCTGGTATTCTGGGCTGTCTCTACAAAAGATTGATGTCTGGTGTCACTGCTAGGAAGTGCAAACTGTTCAGCTTCATTGCAATCTATGTCCTCATCCTCTTGCTCTGCAGGATACCACATACTTTGGCAGGCAATATTCAGATGGGAAGCACTTTAATGGCAAGAATGGATGCCAGTGAAACCTTTTCCCACAATGTTCAAAACTCTGAATGCGTGTACGTTAAAGCAACATAAAACTGCAGGATATTAGGAAGAAAACAATAACTGATGCTAACTCAGCCACATTAATCTTACTTTTTGCCCCTCAAAGCAATACATTTAAGGAATGGTAGGGAAATGTATAAAAAAAAAAAGAAAAAGAAGAAAGAAAAGAAAGATGAACTGGAATGAATTAAAGTCCTTCAAATCAAAGGCACAAAGAGACTTTTTCAAAGGAAATATCCAGGGTCCCTTCATGTAACTTTTATTTCATAGGTCAAATTCCTGCATTCATTTATTTGGTTCTTCATATTTCCAAGACAGATATAGTAAGACTTAACACTGATAAGTCAGTGGAGTTACTCTCGTGTGAAAACATGTAAAAGAGGAAATAGTTTTACACATTTTTCTCCTGCAGTGTTTTGGATGATTTATTAAGCCAAGTTCCTGTATGCTAGATATGTGGACTAGACTTGCAAAGAAATCTATTGAAATTTAAAGGGATATCAACAAAGCCTTTGAGACATTCAAGACACATCACTCTGTTAATCAGCTTTTAACATTGCCTAGAAAATTACTTTTATGTTTAACTTTGGGCCTACCAGTTTATAGATTTGCAAACCATAGTAAAAGACAGACACTTTTAGTCAAAGTTTTGTACTCTCTCTGACCTAACCCAGTGATCACTGAATTCAATTGAAAAATGTCCATTAACTTTAACAGATTTTGAAACAAGTTCGTTACATATTATGCTATTCAAAGCAAAGGATAGTTAATCCCTTAAACAAAAATTCAGACTTTTAATGAGATTTGCCACCCATGTTAATTTATGCATTTATTTTGCCAATGTCTCAGAAAATTACTTCCACGAGAAATAAAACAAACTAAAATAGTAACAGATACTGTATGCTTATTTAACAGTGATAGATCCATTGCATTTGGGAATTACTCTGCTTATTTAACCCACATTTCTACAGATTGCATTTGGATCAGCATTGTCAATGCTTGCTTTATACTCCCATTCCTAAAAACACACAGTTAACCACAGATCTTCTGCATTGATCAGATAGCTACCAATCGCTGTGTCTTTCATACAACAAAACAGCTCTGGCCATTCTGGCCACGCTGAAATTTTAATGGCCTTTTACGTTTATCATTCTAACAATATCAGTATGGAAACCGTACAGACATATAGATAAAAGAGACCAGAACATAAGCAATTGTCATGGCACATAGATTCAATTTAAAAGTGAAAAGGAAAGAGCTCAAATAAGCTTCCTTTGCCATACTACCTTGCTCAAGAAACCACACGACCACAGTTTCATTGCTCCTGATGGCATCTCTTGAACCATGACTGCGAATGTGCAGGATTACTTAGGATTACTATTTCCTCCTTCCCTAAAATATTAATAAATAATTATCCCCACACGGAGAGGTTTCCAGTGCAGGTTCTATTTTGACGCTTGGCCAAAGTCTTGGTGGTGGTATTTGTGGGGCCAACGCTGCTCCAGAACTGCCTGCAGGTTTCAGGGCTGGGGATACAAGCTGGGGCTGGGGATATAAGGCCACCCCTGTAGCCAACAGATGAAGCTGGAGGTGCAGGGGAGCAGCAAGAGCACGGGGTGCCTGTGAGCCTGGCTCTAGCACTAGACTCGCAAAGGCGCTCCGGCTACATGCTCAGTGGTTTCTGCAGCCACGTCTCCTGCCTGACGTTGCATTTTCTGACTTTCAAGGCCTACAGCTAATTAGTAGCAGAGCTAACAGAAAGGAAGAGATTTCAGGCCAGAAAATACCAAGTATGGAAAAGAAAAATTTTCAACTGATTAAACATGAAATTTTAATATATTCCACTGTGAATTAATTATTAATTATTTGTCTCCTCTCAGCTATAAAATATGCTGAAATTGAAACCGCAATGCAGGATGTGTCTGTTGTGCTGCACATTTTTCGAACACACAAAAATAAGCATTAAAGCTACGAAGTGTGAGATACTAGCCTGCAGACTTACCTCAACCACTAAAACTGTATAAAGGAAACAGATCTGCCTAAGAAAAATAGGCTCCTCTATTTTATAAAGTGTCATTATTATCTGGCAAGTGTAGGGTATTTTATTTTAAATATAAAAATAGAAGGTTTTTGCTGCTTTGAGATCACTGGTCAAAATCTATCACTAGACAAAAGAACTGCCCCAAAATGAGAGGCTGCTGTTGGCCTGTTCAGGCAGATCATGCCAGAAGTAACTAGTCTACCCCCTCTCCACCCCCCCCCAAAAAAAAAAAAAAAAAAGAAGAAGAAGAAAAAAAGAAAAATTCTGTTGCTGCCCAGCCAATCTCCTCCCACAGCTAGCGGGGGAGGAGAAGAAAACAGAGAATCTTTATCTGCAAAGTGTTGATTTTTTTATGGAAAACATACTTGTAAGTACCAGGTTTTACAGTGTGTTAAGACATATCAAACAGTAAGCACTTAGGTACAATTCCATACGATATTTTATGTGCGCGCCAGCACCCGTTATCTCTATACCCAGCACGGGAGCTCTCAAGGCTTGTGACTACATTTTAATCCCCGAGCCGACTTCGCCTTCCCGGGTCGAAGGCCCCGGCAATGGATGAAGTCTTTTTCTCAGTTTCTCAGCCCAGAGGTGCTCAGAGGCAGCTGAAAGGTGGCCAGAGGGAGGCACAGCACGACTGCGTCAGTGCAGTCAGCGAATATCCTTTCTAAAAACCCCCGGAGGAATCGCTACGAGCTTACCCCGGGGAGTCAAGACCCAGGCAATCATAAAGAGGAATAATTTATAAAGCGCTATAGTTAACAACTCCCTGTGCCAGTATCACAAAATCTAGAATAGTGGCTATGGCACAATATTCTTCTTTATTTCACACAGAAAACCTCTAGGAAAAAAAAAAAAAAAGGAAGTATAAACAAGCAAACTTAATTATATTTTGTTATTGAAACACATTGGTACAGTAAATTAATTTCTGTTTATAAAACATCAGAGGGATATGAAGGTGCACATAATTTTGCAGAAACTCAACATAAACAGCCATTTAAATCCCATTCCTAAACATTTTGTCTAATGCCATGGAGAGGCAGCATGTCTGATGAAATGAACAGAGAATTAAGAGACAGAAACACATTGATCCCTATCTTAGGTTGCTATTAATTCTGCTTATGGGCAGACCAGTAAGTCGCTCTGTGCCTTAGTTTAAAGAAGGAAAATATTACTTCCTAGGGCTGTTGTTCACTTCACTCTGCTACTGGCAAAAAGAACTAAAGGTTTGGAATACTACATATTCTCTTTGCTCTCAACCAAGACCACAAGAAAGTAATGTTACCTTGAAAAAAAATGGAAAAGAGAATAATAAATGCCACAACTTGTAGCTAGTAGACTACAGATACTATATACATGTCTTTGTTAAATCTAAAAGCAAAATAACCCCTTGCTTTTTGTAATTGGTCAAGGCAAACATCTTGCCACATAGATGTTAACTTAATTCTATCACATCACTTTTCCAATCACATCCATCCACCATTTCCCCCAAAACTAGATTATAAACCCTTAGATTAGGAGCTAAATTTCTATTTGGGATGCTATTTGTTGAGCATCCCAGGCCTACAAGCCCCAATCTTAGATCAAGACTTTGGATCTCCTGCACCATAAGACTGCATAAGGTCTGAATAATCAAAGTTATAAGGAAAGATTTATAAGGGTGTACAAGAGACAGATATACTTTTTTTCCAGAATAAGATAGGACTGGTGAAGTAGAGCTCAATGGAAAAGCAGGTGGTTGAGATTATAAACAACCAATCAAACAAACCCTGGCAAGCTGGACCAGATGGCCACTTTTCTGTTACTAATATTACTTATATTCCTATTCAGCTGTAAGAAGTTACAAATAGTTTACCTGTTCAGATTTTTCTGACTCAAGTTACATAAGATCAATGCTCTCACTTCACCATCACATTAAAAGTTATCATGACACTGTCTGTAGTTGTATTTAATAATTTACAACACTGCCTACCTAGAGGAGAAATTGGTAGGTGTAACAGAAGAAGTCCTGCCTTTTACAACACAAATTATGGGACCAACCATATAAAAAGGGAAAGAAAGAAAGAAAAAAAAAAACTTAATCTAGAGGATTAAGTGCTACTAGTTATAAACAAAATCTAAAGTTAAACCATATTTCCTGCATCAAAAGATGAAACTGTGAGGGAAAGCTAATGAGCATGACTAACCTGCAGTCACACAGATTGCATGACGCATTAATCTACAACTGCACTAACCATGTCTAAATCTCTCCTTCTTCCAACATGGGTCACAGTTCAGAGGCTATAAATTTAACTTCAGGAAGGCATTTCACAGGTGCAAGAAGAAATTTAACAGCTCTAAGCTTCCAATTTGCATTAATTTATTTCAAAAATATGCAAGTAATTTTTACATATAAGATAAAGCTCATTTTAGTACTCAAACTAAAGTGAGGATGGTTTTTGTATGACAGCAGATCTATACTATTGTTAACAAAGCCAAACTGTTACTAGTTGAGGGGTGCAGTCTGGTGCTGTAAAGATTTTAATGATCCAATGAAAAAGTTAACAAATAGTACAGGAATGCATTATTATATTGCAAGAGCAACATATTTACTCCTATCTACCTCTCTTTACTGTAATTTTGTATCATACATTACAATATTTAAGACAGACATTTAACTGTGCCTGCCATACACTTTCTGAAGGTTAACAAACTATTATGAATTTATGTATATTTACATTTAAAATGTCATCTTTACAGATTAGAGTCTGATCATTGCATTGATGCAGCTCTTCAAGCATCCTAGGTACAGCAGTGTGAGGCCAAGTGTAGAACTGCTAAATCCCAACATGCATGTATTGACAGCTACGAAAATACATAGACTATCTGTACCTAGCCTTCATATATGGAGCATGGTGCTGCTTTCAGTTAATACTATCCGTAGTTATTGAATGCTGCTTCGTTTCCTTGTAATTCTTCCACAGGAATGTTGCAAGAAGAGTTTGAAACTAAAAATATATTACTGCTCCCACAATATGTCATATTTCAGCAATATCTTTATCATATTTCACTGATATCTTTAACAATATACTTCACACTTTGTCTTCACTTTGTCTTGATTCTGATTCTTCAGAGATACAAGACTCACACTGACTCATAGTTGGTTGGTTTGTTCACTGTGAAATAGTGAAAACAAATGCGTGTTATTGTTTAAACATACCCAACATACTGGGTTGGCTGGGCAGTATGGCAGGTTGAGCGAGCACAGCCAAAGCCAAGCTGCAGGTGATGGAGAGAAGAACACTTTTCCAGGGACATGGAAACCATTGCACCGGGATGATTCACATCAGAAGGCCACTGTGAATTGCCAGATTACAAAGGACCCCACCCTGGCGTGACACAGTGAGCAGGCAAGAAATATCTTGGTTTTCACACCTTCTCTCTCATCTGGAAGTTTTCAGGTATTTCTAGAGAGTGTTTTGGTTCTAGTTTTTACTTATACACATGGTCTGACAAGTCATAGCCTCAGAGATTGGAAGGCTTCAGTACTTTTTAGTATTCTGATATTTTAAGGAAAGTCAGGTAGGCAGTTCTACCTCAAAGGTCTGGTTAATCTGCAGACCAGCTACATATGGAGATGTGATTTTTCCTACGTTTAAGTGTTTTATTGAATCAGGATCACAGAGATTTAAAAACACTTATTCTGCACAGTGTACATGGCTGATAGCCTTTGTATACACAGAAGAAACATTTCTGAACTAACAAACAGATCAAGCTAACATTTATCCAGGATTACATCAATTAATGCCTACCTTGGCATTTCAGCACAATAAATAAATTAAATGCAAAGAACTCAGTTGTAAAAACTTATTAGATAACAAAATGCATGGGGTATGCATGCTGAAGTGCAACTTCTGGCCATTTTTCTTGAAGGCTACAGCCATAAGTATAATGTGATCATCTGCCTAAATATTATGTTAGTGTAGTGTATATACCAATGTTCATTTATACAGATTTGATTCTGCCTTTGCATATTTTTAAAAAGGTATTTATTCTAAGCTACTTACTCTCCTCCTGTTTTCATGCAGCAGAGGAGAGCATAAGCCTCATATAAAGTTGGTCTGAATGTTGCAAGGAAGAGACATAAAAAATGAAAAGAAACAGGGCACAAACAGTATTTTCTATGCTGGTCACTATAGTCTTTTCTATGGTTTTCTGCAAGATTAGGCTACATGACTCTTCTAGCATCCTTGCAAAAGGTATAAATATTCTACTTGAAAGTTAGATTAACAGATAAACATTCGCAAAATGGTAAGCATATAATAAAACACATTTCTCATAGAATTCTCAAAAGCGCTAAATAAATATCATGATCCCAACATACTGTTCACACTTAATTGACCTCTCTTTTTTTCCAATAGAGAAATCAAGTGAAGATGTCAAATCAAGTTTATATCTCAAAGTTTCATGAACCTAACCAGGGGCAAAGATCTATTTAAACAAAATCTGTGCCAGGTTTTCTGTGAGCACTGGCATTTTTAAAAAGTAAAGATATTTAGACTGTAATGCAGTCTAATTTCATGAAAATTGCTTTGAATTATTAATTTAATCCAGTTCATTCAGAAAAAGTTTTCTCCTTTTCATTACTTTATTCAATATTTCTGCACTTCATCTCATATTACTTAGATATAGTTTTGAGATAGTTTCAGTATTTTTATCGCAATCTCATTTATCAATCTAGAATGGAGGAAAAGGTACACAAATTGAGCTCAGAAAAAATCTCCACTCTCAGGCAGCGTTTCAGACAAGGTATAATCCTGCACGGTGCTGAGACCTCAACAATACTTATGCACAGCAGGCTCTATCAGTCTTGTCTTGAGCTGCAGTGCTAGATTAGCGCAACAAGAGATAATAAAGCCCGTGAAGCAATGTGCCTCTCTGGAAACCATTAACAAACTTTCTTAAACTTAACCTCTGTAAGGATTTCACACTTTTGGTGTCCTATGGATGTTGGGAGCCTATATAAATTGCCAACCTCGTGACCTCATGAGCAGGCACTTTACAGCCTTGTGCACCATGAAATTTACAGGTGGAGTGGTCTTCTTGCAGCTGAAAGAGCGAACCAAGAATGACAAACTTTTTGCATTAAATTTTCAGATAAATCACGATGATCACCGACTGTGACAAAGAACCAGGAGATTTATCCTGGTTTTTGTACTGCAGAAATCACTTTTAGAAACACATCGCATTCATTTTTCATTTCTGCATAGAAAAAAATTCCCTGACACCATAGGCTCCCCTAAAACGTTTTTCTTCATAACTTTTTGTGGTGTGTCAAAATATTGGAGGAACTCATGACAAGAAAAACTAACCTACTAATTAACCTCCTGTCGAATCAGAAAAGATCAGTGAGATAATTACTAGAAATGCAGCAGCTATGACCTGGATCTTCTGACATTTTTACTCCAAACATTTATCCCAAAGCTGTACAAGTAACATCTTTGAGTATGAAACCTAACATTTTGATCTTCAGGTCTCAACCAGACCTCTGGAATGACCATCCTACAGCTCCTGGGCCTGCAAGAGCAACTCTCCAGCTGCAGCTCTACACAGAGCAGCTGATTTTCCTGCACATCTGACAGGAGGTATGTATATGAGAAGTTTTCGGAAAACAGGAAAGCAGGAGTGCATTTGTTTTGATGCTGGTTGTGTGTATCTGGTCACAGGATAGCATGTGCATATGCTAATCATATCACATGATAGAGCCCATGTTCAGCTGGTCTGGTGAGAAGTTGAGGCAGGTGAGTCATGTCACGAAGGAGGAGCTGGCCCTGCCCTATCTCAACAACTTCCTCTTAGTAAATGCTGGCCTAAATGAGGCCAGTAGTAATGCCCTCAAGTGATGCTCACAGCAGACAGAGACTAGTCAAAACTACTATCTTATAGAACCATCCTGTGCTGACTACTGAAAGTCTTGACAAGGTAGTGAGTACGACAGTTTTCTGCCCCTCAGAAATTCACTGTCGCTCTGAATTGACTGGCAAGGTGGATTTGCTGCCTCCTTAACCTAGAGGATCAGTACAAAACCACTTTAAATATCTCACGGAAGACAGGTAAGCTATACACAAAGAATTAGGTGTGATTTTGAGCTCTTAGCAGAATGGCTCTTTTGAAGTTAAAGAAGTTATACAAATATAAAATAAAGAGAGCGGAGCAAAATGCACATAAGATTTTCAGTCTATAAACATGCTATACTCCACAGACTCCTGAATAAGTAAGTTACAGTAGCTATGTATTATCTAATGATATTTTTTCTGCAGTACAGTCATCCATCAGTTTACAGGTCAAGCTTTTACACCTTGAATTCTGTCACCTAATTGTGGTTGCAGTGTCCATTGTATTCAAAAATCAGTGAATGACTATGAATATGGATCCTATTCATAGCATGTTTTACTAGGTTGTTTTTCAGCACAACTGAACTTTAAAACATAAAACATGCATGTAGGGGTTTGCCTGTGGCCATTATTTTCAGTTAATGAATGTGCCCCAGAACACAATGCACATCTGACGAGAACTCCAGCTGCAACACTGAATTACAATTTATCATAGCCAAGATCTGCTGGGTTCTATTAGGAAATGGTTTTAGAAGTAAGGGAGTGAAGACGTCAAAGGTCACAGCCAAGGGACAGCTGAGAAAGCCTGTTACGATTAAGGCAGCCTTACACAACTGTCACAAAAAATTTTCAGCTCAAAATACAACATCTGTGCAACCAACCCTATAGCAAGTGGGAAGACAATGACCAAAAAAATATGGAAAAAGTTAACATATTCTCTCATAAAAAGTACTTCCCACAAACAAGCAGAATTTTACAGGGCTTGATACTGTCAAATGTTAAGGTCATATGGGTAGAACTGCAAGGGGCTAGCAAAGGGATAGGTCAAATCCTTTACAAATAAGCATCAAATATATGCTATGTATGGTCTCAGTACTGTTGAGGGAGCCATGAAGAAAAGTCTTCAAGAATGGAAGTAACTTAAGAACAAAGAAATCATTAATACTAAAATTCCAAGGAGACTTTAACAATTATTATATTAAGAACTTTTATTTTGTAACTCCATGGATACACAGCACGTATTTTACTTATTTACTTACTAAGTTGAAAATGTCCTCATTTCTTTATAGCTGCAGAACAGTAATAAACAATTTGGTTAAGTATTTAGTATCTAGAGTCAATGTAATGCTAGAGACATTAGACAGTTTCCATGAAAAATACTGTTAACATATTTTAAAATGGATGATAATATATCTAAATATGGCAAATTTTAAAAAATAAGTACTACTTAAGAGTAGGCATATTTATTTTAGTGGGAACTGCTGAGTTAAAAACAAGAAATATGACAGGACCAACTATCAGTAACACTAATAAGTTGATTAAAAGGCAATATGTTTCAATTGTAAGGCCAAAAAGCTTTAATTTACCTCCCACAAAGGAGTTGCAGGTTAGTACATGTACGTTTTAAGTAGATGAGATGACACAGAGGTGGAAAAGATGGCAGCTATGGTATTATCTGTAATTTAAGAATATATTTCCTAGTTCTTTGGATCTCACATATATGAAAGATGAAAAATATGCCTGTCTTTGAGAGTATGCTTATACCTTTGGCCACAGTTTCTCTCTATAAATTGATAAAATAGTATTTTACCTATTATAACAAAGTACAGTAACATTTATTTTTTAAAGAAAATTGGCTATTGCTAGAGTTGTCCACCAGAAGCAAAATCAGTGAAACCCAGAAGATAAAACACAAAGGAAAATCTAATTTTCTCAGGGAACGCCATACCAACAAAGTGTCAGCAATAGCTTGTATTATAAACCTGTGTTCAGATCAATGAAGGAGAAGGATGCAGTCTGGAAAGGGAGCTGGGACTGCAGCTGTGCCCTTCAGATGCTGCCTGCAGTGAGAGGGGCTCAAAGTGATTGGGAAAATGAAACAAAAATCAACAGGCAGACTTTCTGCATAATCACCTCACTTCACAGAATCACAGAATGGTTGAGGTTGGAAGGCATCTCTGGAGATCACCTAGTCCAAACCCTCTGCTGAAGCTGGGTCACCTAGAGCACCTTGCCCAGGATTGGGTCCAGATAGCTTTGGAGTATCTCCAGAGAAGGAGACCCCACAACCTCTCTGGGCAATCTGTTCCAGTATTCTCTTACCCTCATAGAAAGATGGTTTCATTTTTACTCATGTTCAGATTGAACTTCCTGTGTTTCACTTTGCACCCGTTTTACCTCTTGTCCTATCCACTGGACACACTGAAAAGAGTCTGGCCCCAGCCTCTCTACAACCTCCTTTCAGATATTTATTCACATAGATAAGATACCCACTGAGCCTTCTCTTCTCCAGGCTGAACAGGCCCAGCTCTCATAGCCTTTCCTCAGAAGAGAGATGCTCCAGTCCCTTCATCATCCTAGTAGCCCTTAGCTGGACTCTCTCCAGTAGCTCCATGTTTCTCTTGTATTAGGGAGTCCAGAGCTGGACACAGCACTGCAGATGTGGCCTCACCAGGGCTGAGTAGAGTGGGAGGATCACCTCTCTCAACCTGCTGGCAACACTCTTCCTAATGCACCCCAGGAGACCATTGGCCTTCTTGTCCACAAGGCACATTGCTGGCTCATGGTCAGTCTGTAGTCCACCATGACTCCCAGGTCCTTCTTCACAGAACTGCTCTCCAGCAGGTCAGCCTCCAGCCTGTAGTGGTGCATGGGGTTATTTCTCCCTAGATGAAGGACTCTGCGTTTCTCTTTGTTGAACTTCATGAGGTTCCTCTCTGCTCATCTTTCCAGCCTGTTGAGGTCTCTCTGAATGGCAGCAGAGCCTTCTGATGTATCAGCCACTCCACCCAGTTTTGTATCATCATTGCACTCGATGAGGGTACATTTTTTTCCCTTCATGCAGGTCCTGGATGAATAAGTTGAACAAGCCTGGACCCAGTACTGAGCCGTGGGGAACCCCACTAGCTACAGACCTCCAACTAGACTTTGCGTCACTGATGACAACCCTCTGAGTTCTGCCTTTCAGCCAGTTCTCAGGCCACTTGACTGTGTGCTTATCTATCTTGCGCTTCCTGAGCTTGTCTATGAGACTGTTATGGGAGACAGTGTCAAAAGGCTTATTGAAGCCAAGGTAGACAACATCCATTGCTCTCTCCTCATCTACCCAGCCAGAGAAAGGCTGCTTCCCACTCATACATATAAACAAACTTCAGCTATAAGCCTTGCTTATGAATCTAAGTATCTTTGATTCTCCTGAGCTTGGAATGGAAGTGTTGAGTCCCTCAAGGGCTCAAACACAGCTGCCCAGATGTGCCCACACCATACACCAGGGCAGTAGGGTGTGCAGCATCCCACCACATGTATGGTTTTCTTTGCAAAGTGTACAGGGAAGGAAAAGGCCACAGGGGGTTCAAAGGGCTCTTTTGATCTAGATAGACTGGGGACAAAGATCAAGCACACAAAGCAGTCACTAATGTAAATCTGACTTACTTTGCAGGTGTTCCTCACACATAACAAGGAACAGAAGAAAGGCTCCATTATTTACCTTTAGATACTTCACTTTCTTCCTATCCACATTTTACTTAACTTACTTTACTAATATCATTGTTGAGCTAATTCCAAAAGTCTGCTCTTTAAGCAGCCTTAACACATTTAGAGGTATCACTTTCCCATAATTATGCTGTAATCTAACATTTTATTGCCATTTTAAAAGTCTCACTTGACCATACTCTACTGAACACAATCTCAATTTTACAGATCAAAATGATGTCCAGATACTGATGTACTTAAAGATGCATGGAAAAAGAAATGGGACTTTGTTTTTTTCCTTCCACTTAGATTTCTTTCCCTGAGACCATGACTACAGTAAATTAAACTGTACATGGGTGCAATCATTCTTCAAGTGACTTACAGTCATGCTTCACAGTTTCCAAAAAAAGAAGCTGTTTGCATCAATTTAATTCACACAGCTAATTTTAATGTTTCATTTCAAAAACAACTCTATCAAAAACATGCATTTTCTTTGTAAAAAAAATCTTTAGACAGGAACACATTTGTGAAAAAAACTGTATGGACTAAAGGTGTTTTGGTATTAAGCTCCTTTCCTTGCCATGGCTAGAAAACTGTCAGGTTTTTTGTTGTTGTTGTTCGTTTTAAGGATAAGAAAAATTGGGAGGAAACAGATTCTTCTAAAGCCAACATTAAAATACTTTCACTGTTTAAAGTTAAAATTCAAATCTAGTTTTGTATTCCACATGACCTTGGCTAACTTTATAGGAAAAAAACATCAGTCTTCACATTGCAGATTTTACCTGTGTCCAAGAAATCTGATTCTTTGTTAACGACTGTTATAAGTGAATAACAAATCTGTAGGTAAGAAACGAAAGCACAGTCTTACTGTCAAGTTTCATGTTGCTCTGACACATCACAAAATAAAACAGCTTATCTCGATTTTTATAAATCAAAAAACCACAACAACTCACAGCATCGCAGTCCTACTGACATTATGAAGCTTAGTATTCAGTGAAGCTTCGTAGAAGCAAAACTTGCTATAAAAAGCTAAAATCATATGTTAGCTTTTCCAACCTTTTTCCTCATCATGGAAATTGGCACAGAAACAATGAAATACCCTCAAATGACAGTCATTTGTTATCTTGAATACTGTGCTAGTAACTCAAACTTAAAATTGAGATCAACCAAAAAGGAAGAAGCACTGTTGTTGCTAACAGATCCATTTTTTAATAATAGCAAGGGATGGTGAACATATGGCTGTATTTCCTAATAAAATACAGGGACAGATTTGGGGCTGTGGTTTTAAGGGTGGTTTTTGTAATTCTAATATCAACCAAAGTTGCCAGTGCTAAAGAAAGGATGGCCAGATAATATTTCTTTTGTGTATAGGGATCTTGACTGGGACTTTTATTTTCCAAAATCTTCCCCAAAGGGATTGCTTCTAAGCGAGGCAAAATTTTTCTTTCAAAATACTAACAGCCCTTAAGTAACGAAAATTAATGAAAATTCAGTTGCAGAGACTTGGAATTACCTTTTCCATATAAACTTGTCACTCTGAACAATAAGATCGCAATACCAAATACAATAAAAAAGATCAATAAAAAAGACAAGGGAAAAATTCTTCAATGTCTGATTTTTACCCATCACCACAGCATAGTCCTCTAAACTACTGATCTTTAGAGAACAATCTCTAGGAAATTAGGGGTATAGTTCTGAGAAGATGCAAAAACATAAGGACATAAATCATAAAAATTATTTCATTACTCTAAATCAATGAGATTAAAGTGTAACAACAGATTTGGGTTGTGACAATTTTCCTTCTGATTTTAGAATCGATATGATCCACTCAAGTCACATTTTCCAGAGTGTCTTTTTTCTTGGAGGGGGGGGTAGATCACAAAACCTAGAAAATTATTATTTAGAAATGTTGCTATTGAGACTGAAGATTTTTCCTTGGAATTGAAAAGGACAAAGAAGTGAGACTTAAGTAAAAATATGGTGTAAAATTGTGTGTTAGTAATGCCATAGTATTAGAACCTGCTGGTGGTAAAAGCCAGTCACATGTTTCACAGCATAATGCTGCTACCACCCTAGCAGTCACTTCTGAGCAATGTTGGTCTGAATACATCTTAGTGTAATGGCTCCACACCCAAACTCAAACTCAGGATACATTAATCTAAAAGAGCCTTCACGAACATTAACAGAAAACTTACCCAAATCTTTAATTTAACTAAACAATCAAAACTTTAAAGAGGATAATTTTTTATGGTTCAATCACATACGATTAGTCGCATCTACTCTAATGTAAACCAGCAGTATATTCTCTGGAATCAGCTCAGTTATACAGGTTAAACCTAGTAGATTAAAAGCAACCTAAGAATGCTATTATCTAAATAATGTTACAATACTAGTGCCTTACCTGACAAAAATAGCATATTGCTCTTACAAATCTTCCCATGCATATAACAGCTGCTGAAGTCAATGACTGTGATTTTGTTCCTTGTGAGATTTAAGAAATTCCACTGCTCCCACTGGAGTTTCTTTGTATTTACCTGAGCTGAATAGAATCTAGACACAAGGATGTTTATAATACCTATGACCTGACTGATCAGCTCCTAAAAGATAAGCTCTCATAGTTGGTATTAATTTTACATATTACAAAGGTACCTAGTAACATTGATAAATGACACCAGGGAGGCCAATTCTCCCAAAGAGGTTTTCATGAGAAACATGCAGGCTATAAAGTATTCACCCCTTTACAGAGATGCTAGCAGTCAAAATCGATTGAAAATGCAACAGCCTGTTTCATCTGTAGAATATGAGAGACAAAATAGCCACAGGCCAGGTCCGGTTTCCAATCAAATCAATATACAGGGCTCCTGTTGCAATCTCCAGGCTGATCTGTGCTACTGAGCCTTGTCCTGAGCACGACCCAGCTGGAGAAGGCATCCTCTTGACTGCACTGACAGGGAAGGTAAGTTATGAGCACTTGTTTCGGGGTGCGACACCTCTTCCAAGCAGCTGGCTGTCTCTGTGACGCTTCTCTTTGCCTTCTTCCCTGTGTGTCACTGAGGTTAAAGTAGTAACCTAAATAATACCTAAAGTATCCTGAGGTAAAATTTACTAGACAGTCTAGTTGTGAAATTCTGCCCACAAGCCCATGTTGGGGCCAGTTGATGGGAAGGACAATAGCTATGGGGAGTGCTGAGCCCCATCTCATCAGTTTCTGAAAGAAAATCTACTATGTCAAGTGTAACAAGAGAACAGAGTATAGAAAGTAAAATTTATGATTTACGTGGTGATCTTATTCAAGTTCTAATTAAGTTTTAAGTAAGAATTTTGCATACCCTCTTTGTCTTTACTGTAGGTGACGAAGTTTTATATTTGGCAATAAGCACTTTTTACTCAGATATCATGTGCCATCTTTAGCATGTGGTACCTATGGATATACATTTAGATAGAGACAAGTATTAAGAGATCCATCTCTTGTATATCATCAGATCCAGGTTTTTGAAATGAAGAACAATCTATAAATATTATTTTGTTTTGTTTATGTAATGCAGCTAACTTCTGCCATAAGAGTGTCAAACATTTAGCAGGTACCAAGTCTTTTAGGATTTAGGTTCCTCTGTGTTAGTTTCTGGACATTGGGCCATACACCAAAAGCAGAGTGAAAGCTGAAGCTGGTGGCCTGTCCCTGCTCCAGCACATCATCTGAGCTGGGGAAGGAGGATCCAGAATTCAGAGGTCAGTCAGTTTGACTGCTAGTCTGCAATGTACTGGGAAGGTACTCATAGCAAAACTGTTAATGGCATTCAACCTCTTCATCAGCACAAACCAGTGTTAAATGTCTAAAAGACAACCTGCCCAGAAGCAGTGAAGAGGAAAACCCAGTAAAAGGGAAACTGTCTCCATTTCAACACCTTGCCTACAGCTATAACAACAGATTTATTCAGATACCAAGTGTCAGATTTCAGTACCTGGAAATCAAATTATTTCAAAATTGTCATTCATAAGCACCTGCTATTTAATCAGTCATTAGGGCCTCCAAGAGGGCAATGACTTTCATTTTGACCAAGCTCGTGGCACAGACAATATTGACCTTATTAAATCATTTAGCTGTCCCTCTGCAGTCAAGTTGAAAAAACAAAACCTTATACCATCAAATTGTAAGACATTTGAAAATCTGGAAACTGAGCTATTGAAAGGAAGTAAGAGCCAGCCTGATGGAACACTGATGGAATATATCTGATTTCTTTAGAATATTGTCAATGAAGTCAAATTAGTTTGTGTTTGTGCTTGTGACCAAAGGGAAACACTTGTTTTGAACTTTATCCTGAACACCTGAAGTTTTCAGCCACAGAGGATGAGCAAGTTCCAGTGTGCATTTGATATGCTCATCTGATGTTCAGTCATATTTAAATGCATTCTGTTAGAGAGCTTCAATGGCAGCAGGCAGAGAGAATGGCACAATAGATTTTCAGACAGATCTAATCACTTTGTGGGGGGATTTAAACCCTCAGGACAGCCTACTCCTGTTTGGGAGCTATTCCATGAAATGATGCTTTCATCGCACACATCTGAAAGAAGTGCGCAGAACACATGTTATGCATCCAGCTGCAGTAGTCAGGAATCTCTCCATATTTTTTACTTAACAACTCATGTAAATTCATCAGCAGTTAATAGAAAGATTGTTGTGGAGATCTTACGTACAATAATTTATACATAAGATCAAATCTTATGACTCCATTATCTGTCATGTTCACTATGGCTTGATATTGGCCCATTTCTTCTTTTTACTTTTATTAGATCATGGCTATATTTATGGAATCAAACCTCTCAGTTAATACCTCCTCAGTTATTTGGAACTGCACTAGATCTTTGTAGGTTTATTGAGTCATAATTTCCTGACAAGCTTTTGTTGGGCAATCATGGCGAAAATTCTCTGCTGTTCTGCTGTTTTTGGAAAGGTTTTTCGCTTGGTTTCCACCAGTCTACAGCTCTTCCATTTCTTTACTCATGCAGGAGTAAATACTGGCAATACTCAAATCTCTAATTGGCAGTAGGGAAACTTGAAAATCAAATCATCATCTTATAACTTGGTGGTTATGATCTCATGGAATTTTTGTGTAATTTTTCTATTCATAACTTTGACCGTGGAAAATGGAAATTGGATCCATTGCTCTTTTTTAACAAAGTTTCTTGAATCAGACTCAGTCCATCCTGAAATAAATGTTTATAAACTGTCAGAGTTAAGATATTAAAATAAGTTATTAATAAATAAGTTATTAATAAGCTATTAAAATAAGAGAAGATAAAAAGTTACCATGCAACTACAAATTCTTGCTGCTTATGTACTCATGCCTAGTGCACAGCAACGTAAACTCATGTTTAGACAACTGCAACGAAGTTTGCTTAGTTAATTTGCACAAAAACTACAGATAATCAGGACTTCAGAGAGATCTAGTTTGCAAAGATTTCCAAAAGTATGATAATTCCTACTCTTCTAACTAGAAAGGGTGAAAGAAGAAAATCATCTGTGAAGTACATTTACTGAGTTCAGCTGAATTATATCAGGATAGATTAAACTTATCATTTTGTATGCTGCTGATTTTAGCATACATTGCAATATATAATCATTTTAGATTTTATTAGCACTGAAAGGTGAAGTACATTGTTTTGACTTTGTTCTTATTTTATTCAGTCCAAGCATTACCACAGAACTTCTGAATTATGTGTAGCGGAAGATAAAGCAGAAACCTCTGATTCAATACCCCTTTGTGAAGTTTACCCTTTACAATGTTGTTCAGAACCCCCCTCCCCCCCCCCCCCAAAAAAAAAATCACCATATCCCAGCTGCAATGTACAGAGGATTGTTTAAAGGAAGAAGCAAAAAAGACTGGATATATGCACAGGACAACACAGAGTACAGGCAATCCTGATTACAAGCCAGCTGTGCGAGCTTGAGCTCTCATTAGCAGAGTTTTAACTTCCTGGGCTTAACTAAAAGTTAGGAATTATTTTCTTTTTCTTTAAGAAAAAAAAATATATGTAGCTTGACATAAAGAAAAAAAAAATATGTCCTTATCCGGGTCAACTTTACTCCTCTCCTCATCAAATGCAAACTTTTTAACTCGCTCCACCATAACTCTTGTTCTGGTTGAGTTTGCAAGTTACATGTTCCAGATGTGAGGCAACAGGAAAATCACAACGTGGGGGCTGCCTCTGGAGCTGCGTGTGTGTCTGCAGCTCTTCTTTTCCCACTAGGAACTTTTCCCACATTTATAATAACGAAATTGTGACTAATGAAGAAAAAAAAGTTCCTAAACAAAACACCAGGGCCAACATTTTCAAATTATAAACAAGAGTGAAATATGTCTTCTTATGATTCATCCATTAATTTTGGAAACTGGTAACTATAGGTCACACCATCTATTTCAGAACTCAGAGGGAAAAGCTGGCTGACGACTTCTTTTATTAGAAATACTTTGAATCTTTGGAAATTCAGCCAGCAGGAACTTAGGATGCACTGGAGTTCAAAGTTTGTGTGGGTGTATGTTGTAGGGAAGTAAAGAATGGTGATCCAGGCCGCTTTAACTTGCCAGATACAATTTCCTTTCTCAACATTGTTTCTATGGGCTTGCTTAAAAAAATGGAAAATTTTACTTTTTATTTGCCAATTTGGCTATATTTGGAATCAATCAAGCAGTACTACCAAAATTTTGTTTCACAAAAGAGAAAACTGGAGACACTGGCTCAATGCTCACTTTGTTATCTTAACTTGAAATAGATGTGTGCAAACAATATGACTCCATGCATTGTGCACACTAATAGTAAGAATGTATATGTACTATATTGACACATACACAAACTACAAATACATAAACCAAGATCAAGCTCAAGGGTTTCAGATGTGGTCAGTCTCTAAGTCCACATGTTGGCAAGTAAAAACATCCTGTTCCTGAGGAGCTGGAACTGTGCTCTGGTGGTTTCCCTAGAAACTATTTGGTGTGGATGGAAACACCCTGGAATTAGGATTGGGTCCTTGTCCTCCCCAAGCACATGGATAACCCACTGCATACACAGTGAAATCTGGGTCACTTTTTCTTCCTCCTGGTGCAGCCTTTCCCTCCCTCAGAAAACAGACAGTTTATAACTGGGGCTGAGCGGTGAGAAGTCCTCTGGAAACTCTGGAAATTGGAAGAGCGCCCTCAGAGGCAGGAAGAGCCCTCCAAGCCCCAAGAGGCCCAGGGCTGCTCTTCCCGGGAAATGCTCATCGTCCAGGCTCTCTCCCTAGAGTCTCTCGGGTCTTTCCAGGCAGGAGGGGATCAGGCTGGCAAGTCCTCTCGTGAGGACATGTATGATCCCAGAGACCCACAAGAAAATGGAAGGAGCAGGAATTTTTCAGCTGTGCAGCTCTACAGCTTGTGCAGTATGGAGTCACTCTGCAGAGGCATGAGAGGTGTTTGAAGGGCTGGCAAAAATTGCTCTGGTTTTCTGGTATGGATGAGTAAAAGCAGCCTGGAAAAATTAAATACCTAGTTCTTGTGCTGGGCCTACATAAATCACAAACTGAAATTTCATGTTACTGTGACAGAGGACACTTATTTTGCATATAATGTAAATTGACACAGTTAATGAGCTGGCCCAGGCCAGCTATGACTTCTTACATAAGGATGCTAACTCACATAACAATGTCAGCTTTCTTCTTGAATATGGCTTGCTCAAACAGCGTTTTGCACTATTTTCTCTATCCCGAGCTAGTTATCTCTTCTAAGGCATCACAGGGCTGCCCCCAAATTCCACCAATCAGCACCAAAACCAAACAGCATGAATTACTTTATGCCTTTAGCACCACAGATTACATTGATTTAAGAGCAAGCAGAGGCCTGAAACAGAACACCTCTCCATGCTCACACATGGCCACACCAGAGAGCCTATCATCCCATGAAGAAGCACAATACTCCTCAAGTCTCAGTTTTTGGACTACTCAGAAATAATGAGTATCTGGTTGCAAAACAGAGAATTTTTATTATGTTTGTACAAATAATATTTTACTGTTTGTACAAAGAGTGTTTATTCATGTTTTGTTTTAGAATAGTTATTGAAGTACAAAATAGAAAGATTACTGCAGAAGAATCCCTGTGTCCTTGTAGAATATCTGAATTTATTAGGGACAGAAAAAAGCTTCATATCCCTTCTCAATTTTAAATTAGAAACAAACAGATAAAATAAAATACTCATTTCCCTCTGAATATCTTTATTTTATGAATTTTTTTCAAGCAGCTAGTATATATATTGCTAACAAAAAGCAGATATATTTATTCTGTCCCACTGGGCCACTAGAAATCCATGTTGTAAGTTAATGAGGCTTTTCTCATATGTTATGAGAATGTATGTTATAACTGTACACATTAGAAATCTAAAGTTAAGCACTTTCAGTGCTTACCTCTCTATTTTAACTATAATCTGCTTTTCATATGAAATAAAACAAGATCCATTTCACTCTTCAATGTTTCTCTGAAATAGAGATCACAGAGTACCATAATCCAGTTCAGAGCTTCTGGATAAGCTTCCCAAATTACTCTTCCAGACAAACTACAATTTATAATTGAAGAAGTTTCTTCAGAATTAGATGAAACTGTTTTTTCTTTTCCCAAACATGAAATAATTTCAGCTACTTACATCTCTTCTGCATCCTGTTTGAGGTTCCTTTGCTGCATTCTGTTAAGCTTAATTGTTCATCAAACATTTTAAATACAAACTTTCATGCAAACAAACTAATTTCTTCTTCTACTTGGAAAGGTAAAGTTAAAAAATAAGCTTAAAAATGAAACATTATATCAAGTTACTTGTATGTGCTAAAGTCTTCCAGACCCTCACCAGCAGCTACTGCTTCTACTCTCAGAATTCTAGTTTAGATGAAACTGCATTTCAACAGTCCACCTTCCACAGAATGATTTGTTTGTTGTCTGGCACATGATAGTGTTCCAGGGCATCATGCTTTGTCATTTTATTCTGGATTTACATAAACTCCTAAAACTCCAGCTTAGAACAGCAGAACATACTCTGAACCCCTTTTTATCTGGTCTTAAGCCGGGACAGAAATGCGACTTGAACGCAGTTTAACACAGCTGATATAGCAAAAAGTAGTTTATCCAAAAGTTTCCCATTAATTTACAATATTCAAACATAATCAAAACTGCTGACACTGCAGCAGCATAGTAAAGATAAGAGAAAATGGCAACACATTATCAGAACTGCCATTTATCAGTGGAGCTGCTATTCTGAAATCCTTTCTCTTCCTCTCTGGTTAGCAGCCAGAGAATTAAAGCTCCAGCGGCAAATTTTAATGGAGTAATAGCACAGTCACTGAAGTCTTTTTCCTGATGAAAAAGAGCAAAACACCCTCTACTCAAATACCAGACAATAAGAATAAAAATGAACTTTATGGAAAATATTCATGTCCAAAATAGAAGTAAATAAGGTTAGCAATAACATTTTCATAAAATTGCAACTATTTTTACTCATTTAGATGTCCTGATTTGCATCCTTTGTTCACCATCATCAGGAGCTTCCCATAATTGTAGCTTATTTGCAGAAAAACAAAGCACCGGGTCTGGTGTGAGGCTGGTTTTCTGCCAGGAGCTCCCTGAGCCCAGGGAGCCATACCCTGTCCATTCTGGAGAGAACTAACATTCAGATCAGCTTAGTAATCACCTTAACTGCATCCTGAAAGCAACAGGAAGCAGGAGAAAAACTAGTAAGACATTTGGCTATATGGGAATCTCCCATCTCCCCTGGAGCTCCTGGCAACAGTTACCTTCACCCTCCATTCCCACCAGTCTCATGGACCCGCAGCTTCTTCCCTCCCATAAAAATTATCAGCTCCACGCTTGCCCTTGTTGGCACCTCTCAAAGATCTGAGACAGATTTCCTTCTGACCTCTCCTCTTCCAAAGCCCTGAAAGGAGGTAATTATGTTTCACCTCTGCCATTCACTGGCACCAGCGCAATGCTGTTAAAATAAATGAAAGCAGTGAGTTATCTCTACAGGTCCTCTGGTGTTAAATAGTTCACATCTGCCACAAATGACGGAAATATGGGGATTTACAGGCAAATCTGCCAAAATGAGCTTCATAAGCACTTCCCTGGTACTCCTATGCACTGCCTTTGCCCTGAGATGAGCTTTATAAGGTCTATCCTGCCTCAGTTTTCATCTGGAAAAATGTATTTTATTTTTTCTGCAGGAAGGAGACTGGACTTCTGGGGAGAAGTTAGACCCCACGGCAAACCCAGTCTGGCAGTTTGTGATAACCAAAGCAGGGACCACTCCTCCCTCTTCGGCCCTGCTCTCCTCACATATATTGACCCTTCACACCCCTGATCAGTTCTGGCTCTCGTGACCACACGCAAGAAGACAACTCAACTTACTGGGTCGAAATCTGGCTGGGACTGTAAAACAAGTGGGACTGTCATCTTTGGCTGTGTCACCTGCTTGGCTTTCCTTTTAACCCTAGCTTCTCCCAGCTTGGATGCTATCTGGGCTCAGTTACACAAATATAGTCAGAATAGGCATAAAGTTCGAGTGCTTCTATCCCCTATCAAGTGTTTTGGGAAATGTCCAAAATGGCATACACCGTTCTGAGCTTAAGAAAAGCTACAGAAAACATCAGTTTTCAGAGCCTTCCTCTGTCTCATGCTTTGGCATTTCCCCACAATCCTGAGATCTGTGCAAGGTCTCAGGTGCACGGATGCCCTGTGAATCCAGGTGAGCCAACACAGCAGACGCAGCCACGACGACTGCTGGTGGGTGATCACAGCACTGAAGCACCTCAAGAAATTCTGCAGCAAAAAATGGATCAGCTGGGCACGGTGAAGTTTACTCCACCAGAGCGAGGAGGAGGAAATAAGGGCTACCTATGAACACTGATAAACATTACTGAGGCAACCTAAGCAACTAGACAGGTCCTATGTGAATTGTTTTCTCAGCGTTACAAACCATCTGCACAGATTTGCTCAAAAAATGTCTATTTATCAGAAGTGACATTTAAAAAACTAGGGTTTATTTGTAAGCTTTGTCCTTGATTTCATACCAGAATAAAATAATTGTTTGGCCTTATGAACTTTTCAAGGAAATGGCGGGCTTATTTTTTCCCCTAATTTTTATCTAGCTTCAGGGGAAGAAAGAATTAATTATTACAGAGAAATATAACTTTATTAATAACAAGGCAGAAAAACATGTAGCTATAATTAATAATCTAGGATTTATTTTTGCCAATTGCTTAATAGCTTCTGGATCTTCTGCTATTCTCATATTCTGGCTGATAGGGAAAACGTTCACTAATTTTCTGTGTCTAAAGAGCAACTAACGGCGCTTAAGGATCTTGATTTTCCCAAAAATGGCAGGCACTTACAACTTGGATTCTGTATAAAACTGCAATTATTATAAAATTGTAATACCTAAATATTAATACATGAAAAGTGTTGTACTAGTGCTAAAGACTGTGCAAACTACATACGTTATCCATATAAGATGGAATTGGCATTCTAAAACAGGAGAGGCAGACTGTGTTGGTGATACTATTCTCATTTTGCTATTTTACAGGAAAATATTAGGGATGTCGGAAGACCTATGTTTTGTTGGTGTAATAATTCATTTTAAAGTTGAATGTGCTGTAGCAACAGTTTCTGTGGGTAGTCAAAACGTTCTGCAAAAGGGGCAATGCCAAAGACTAAAGTGAATGCATGGTATTTAGCTGGGACATCAAATGTTTGACTGACCTTACCTGCTCTAAAGTAAGGATATCCTAAATTATGTACCTTTACTTCTGGAGATTGAATCTGGTGTAACATTTGTATGTGCACAGGTAACATGTAACATTCTTTCTGAAAATGTCACATAACATCTGGACAGCTTTAGAAACTACTTTTCTTATTTCTGCAGACTTCATTAGCATTAGCTCACTTTACACTGTCAATGTAGTAACATATCAACCCATGTCTAGCATGAAAATCAGCAATTCTATGCTGACTCTGGTAATTCAGAAGTGTCACTGAAAAAAGCACCTAAGATTTCTTGGAAGATAAATGATCCTATTTTAATCTAGGTAGGAAAAATATAATTTAGAAGTGGGGATTCTTATTGCTTGTCTCTGAAGAAGAGCTAATAACTTTGCATTTTGCATACATGTACTTAAGTAGGTGCAAAGACCTCTTGAAACTCATTAAAGAAGAGCATTAAAGACCTGATATGAAGGAGAAACAAAGATAAATAGGACAATACAAAATTCGACTGAAATGTCTGAAAAATATTTGTACCACTCTCAGTTCATTTGTCATCTGTGCAGTGGGTCAAACTGTTAAAAGTCAGATTATCTACCTAAAAAAATCTGTACATAGAGAACACGTATTACTATATGTGCATATTCCTTTCTTTGTTATTATCTAGCTTCAGAAAAAAAAATTACTTATTACAGAAAAATATAATCAACAATGCAGAAAATCATGTAGCTTTTCCTTTTGCATATTACTATAGCCTCACAGTCAAGGATTCATTATGAAGAGCAGTCAACTGCGAGCAATTATAAATGATCCTACAAATTATTCATGCGTTGAGTAAGTGTCAAACAGGGTAACAGAATCCAAGGTTTGTTTTTGGAGATGGGGGAGCCAGGGGGAGAAGCTGATTAACTCATAGTGCTTGTCTGCTGCTTCCCACCAAGGACAGCAAATATGTAAGGACACGTCTCCTTCCCTTCCAAGATGGAAAAGTATGTCTTGGAAGGCACTGGGCAAGATTTAAAGGTGACAGTAATGTCTTACTGATACACGGCACCAAAACATGCAGCACAAAACCACTGTCTGGGCCTTCCACTGTAAGGAAACACTGGATCTTGGTTTCATCATTACAAAGTCAACCTGATCATTTTTGAATGGCATTTATGAGTGCAGTCTTTTCTGACTACTGAGATAACACCTCTGAGGTAGCTAGTGTATATATGACCTGTCTGAGCAGAAGCTTTCTACATATAAACTCCATTTAGGATCAGCAGAACAGGAGACAAAAGTCCATGAAATGTCACTTTAAAATGTTTTTTGTTTTGTTTTGTTTTGCTTTGGTCTGTAAAAGTTCTTTCAACAATACATACAAATGAAAGATGTATTTAAATACATATTTTCTTTTTACACTCATGTTTCTGAAAGGTACTGCAAAAAAAACTATCCGACTATGAGGAACTTTTTAATATCATTTGTGAAGTAATGGGATACTCTAGTTGTGAGGGCCATAAAAACATTAGCATATGAATCACTACAAGCTCAGATAGGATTTTCCTTCGCTAGGGAGTGTAAATTCTACTCTAGCTCTCTGTCTCATTTTCACAGGTGCATGCATAGTAGCTACAACTCATGGAATCGGAAATTCTTTTCAAGAAACAAGGGTACATGTTACAGTATTTTTTTTTTTCAAATACTGAGAAATAAACAGTATGCCAATATTTGCCAGTAAAGAAGTAAAAGGAAATCTCTCATTTTACAACATAACCTGAACAACTAACTGAGATGCTTTAGGAAGGAAATTTCACATAAGGAATTGCATTTTTTTTAATCTAAGATGAGCTGCTGAAAACTCATTAAAATCAATGCAACTCAATAAACTGTCATGTGCTTCTACTTTTAAACACAGTTAAAACTGTAAAAAGCAGCACAAAATCATTTTTTATAGCTTTCTAAACTTGTTCTGGATCAGAAAGTGCAATGCTTACTGCAAAAAATAATGAAAGCAGCTAATAAACCTTACAGAAAACAGTAGAGTCAAGCACATGTAAGCAATATGCTGACTAGCTGTTGATTTTCTGTCTGCTGACTGACTTCAGATCTTGTCACAAGCAGAGTCAATGTGGGACAAAATACTATGGAATTTGCTATGCAACTCTGGCCAACTAAAACAACCACTGGATCTTAGGACACTGGACATGTCACGTGTTGTCATCACAGATCACAGTGCTGTTCTCACTCCAATGCCAGCAAAAAAGCCTGCTTTTTATATTAAATGCAGACTCTTCCAAATCAGTTTTAATAAAAAAAAATTACTTGTGTGCAACAGTATTTAAATCTTTAGCAATTATTTTGATTAAATCAAGATGGTTTCTTTCTTCATTCAACTATTTATACTGACTACCTAATGGTTAGATAGAAAGCATATCAAAAGCCATTTTATCCTGCATTTGTTATGATTCCTGCTTCCAGCCTAATCACTGTACTGAGGCGTCTCCAAGACACCTGCTTCTAAAGTGCTACTTGACATATCTGTTTTTTTCTGGACACTTATTGAACTAATGTGTACTTGAAAGCTGATGATGGATACTAACATTTTTGCAGGATTTAAGGAATCAATGTATTTTATTATACGATTGGATGCATAGTATATGCATTTATGTCCACCATCTAAAGCCCACAATTAAAACTAGGGACTGTACATTGACAAGGAAAAGGAAAGTGAAAGGGAAAAGGAAAAAAGGAAAAGGAAAAAAGGAAAAGGAAAAAGGAAAAAGGAAAAGGGAAAAGGGAAAAAGGAAAAGGAAAAAGGAAAAAGGAAAAAGGAAAAAGGAAAAAGGAAAAGGAAAAGGAAAAGGAAAAGGAAAAGGAAAAGGAAAAGGAAAAGGAAAAGGAAAAGGAAAAGGAAAAGGAAAAGGAAAGGGGTAAAATGAAAAGGAAAAGGGAAAAAGGAAAGGGGAAAGGGAAAAAGGAAAGGGAAAAGAAAAAAAGGAAACAGAAAAAAGGAAAAGGAAAAGAACTTAATCTAAAACTTTTTCCTGTTAAATCAATCTAGATATTTCAGAGTCCATGTCAAAATGCATAAACTGTTATTGTCAAAAGTATCTTTGGCTTTTTAAAATGACTATGACTAACCGTGATCTGAGTACTCACTAATGAAGATTTCTAACAAGGAAAATTGCATGTTTACTTTGCACAATTTGTTAACAGATGATTCCTTAGTAAGGCCGCAGACACTGGGCAAGTGAGAATGCTTGGTAAGTGGAGTTTTCTGCTCAATGCCTTGCTCAGTTTCCTTTTGGCAGAAAGAAGTGTTTTTTGTTGCTGCAATTACTACGAATTGGAAAACACCTCTTCTTAACCTGGAATTGAGAGCTGAACAGGTACAGTTCAGTACAATAAAACACAGGGATCCTCTGGATCTGGGCACTGAAATACAGAAATATGATGTGATATGTGGAACAGTCGTTACTAGCACACAATTTTTTGATTGCTCTCCCCATAATATGAAAGGTCTGTAGCTAGCTAAAACAAGGAATCTCTAGTATGTCAGCAGCACAAATGCCAGTACGTTGGATCTTGACTTTCTCTTACTTGCTATAAATTAGCACAGAGTCCATTAAGATCATACAATTGGCATACTTCAAATTTTATTACAACTGTGTAATTCCATCAATACCCACCAAAAATACAAAATATCTCCAAATACATTAATGTACACATCCATAAAAAGAAAATCTGTCATTGTCACAGTAACAGTAGTGAAATTACTGGCATTGCTGGGGTTTTTTATTTTCCATTAAAAAATCCGTAACCAAGTTCAGAAGTCTTGGTGAATATTATATATCATGAATATAGAACTTGCTCATTTTGCTCCTTAGTGAGCTCCATAAATCCACACACTTGAAACAGTGGATTTTTTCATTTTGGTACATACTGGAAAGCACAGGAGTGTGAAATATTGGGCCAAATTTTTTTCCTATCCACACATTTACAAAATTTGCTATAGAATAGGTGGCCCTAGGCACAGTAATAAAACAGTAACAATGACTAGCATAAATAATTCAAACTGCACTTATGAAATAATGAAGTTCTTTTCCTGATACATTATCTTTCATTTTTAAAATTGCCTTTGCTAAACTGCAAAAGAATGTGACTGGCTAAATTTTTAATGCAGAGAAATTTGCAGTCAAACTACCATTAATTCTTTTCAATTTCTCTCTGTTTTCCTGGCATGTAATTACACATTGCAGTGAAGACTGTGACGGAGAACTGCGTTCCTGATGATGGATAATGTGAATGATAACTCAGTTATACAGAGAATAACCTAGTGTGGCTCTCTTTAGCGATATGTGCTGCCTATAAATTTCCAACATAAACATTAAAAATTTCCAGAATTCCTGAACAAAAGAGCATAAACTATGATATGAGGACACAATATCAGGGCAGGTTTATTGCAGAGTGACGCTAAGTCCACCCACTATCTCTTGCTAGTATTGTACTCCTTCCTCCATTCCTTGCCCTGCCAACCAGATCAGGCTGTGTCTTCAACTGCTTAGTACTGCCTCTGTATTTTGCACTGGTTATCATCTTTCCCGCGAGTACTACAGTGTATACATATTCAATATATTTCAACTGTTCCCATTATGCTTTATTTTCCAATGCTTTCTCCCAGGCTTGATATAAGCACACAAAACCAGCGCTTGCTGGCAATTCTGGTTTCTGTAGGGGAATCCTAAGCAGTCTTTTTATAGGATTTTAATTTCTTTTTGATTAAGCCTGTGTGAACATAAACTCTTAATCAAAGCTCTTGCCAACATTTTACGTAAATTGCAAAGCCAATCAAGACTTGCTCGTTTGTTTTCATTATGTTTCACCTCATGTAAATTTTCCGCTTGGGGGAATGATGGTATGCTGAAATGTTAAAACAGCAAATAAAGAAAGGAAAACTTACCCTAGAAATACTACAGCACATAAACACTACCAACATACATTCTAGTCTTGTCCCAATTCCAAGTAAAAAAACTCAAGAGTCTCCTTATTCACTTCAAATGGCCTGAAAGTTATCTCTGGATACTGGTCTAAAAATTATACTTTCCCTTCTCAGCTCTTCACTCTATTCTTCTTGTACAAGAAATATGGATAACACAACTAATTTTCAACTGTTTATGCACAACTGCACAGAGAGATAAAAGAAAAGCTCTAGTTACAGCCCAGAATGAGAGATTATGTCATCTCTAATACCTACCGCGAGGCAAAACCACCTAACTCCTACTGTAAGCCCAGTTAGCTCAAATGGCAGAAGTCTTGTGATTTTTGGACTTGCAAAGTGTCTATTCCATTTGTAATGTCACCTGTACAGAGCTGGCAAGCACCAAGGCCTGTGGCTTCAGTAACGATGTAGTAAGAAAGGCTATATATATTCCATGTATATATATGATGTTTGAATAGGTGGAGATATTTACCACAAAGAAGGTTCCTCAGTTTCATTTTGGGCTGTGAGATGGGCAAGTCATCAGTATGCTCCAAAGAGTCTTCTCCAGTCAACTGGAGGTCCCGCACTGCAAAGCTTCTGACTAAACTGATTAGCAGAGAGTAATAGGATGATAAAAAGGTCTCCTGTAGGTGACAGACATTACATTTTATGAAGTTCTTTTCATCTCAGGACAGCAAGGATGTGGAAAGTCAAAGCAAATCAAACATACTTATATTCTAGTCACTACCTTTTTTATGATTTCTATTCCAATCACCATCTTTACCTACTACTATACTGCTGCAGAGAAATTAGAGGTTTCTAAGCTGAGATTTCAATGCCTTTAAATTTTTTAAAAGAATCAGTATGGCTTTAAGATTTTATGCAGAAGACCAGGAGGAATCTAAAATTAAAACTGTTATTAGAAGCAGTTGAAAGCAGGCAGTGAACTGAAGCTGTGCCTTGCAGTCTTGGCTATTGTTGTATTATTGCAAAGTCCCATAGGCAGCCCTCACACGTACAGTACAGAGACTTCACATCCTGGCTCTTTTGATTCTTTTGTCTGCCCTCCAACCTGCGCGGCCAGGAACTTTCACTTGAGAAAGATTTATGAAGCCTCCACTAACAGGGTCAGCCCTGTTATATCACCAGAGGGCTTCTTCTTAAAAATAATAACATCCATCCACAGCTCTGTAGGGCGGTCTCTCTTGGCACTCGCGGTCTCTGTTTGTCTTAACAACCAGCACACACAAAGCCCTCCGCTCGAAGGGGGGCGTCCAGCAGATCCGCGAGGCACGGTAGCCCCGTCTCCTGTTATCTGGCAGACCTATGTCATCTGAGATAAGTGATACCTCAAAGGGCTGTACTAGATTTCTAAAGGGTTGGCTATCATATCCAAAGGAGTTATACCGTTGTGTTTTTTGGAAAAGTTTGAAAATCTGCAAAATCTGTAAAAAAGCTGCAAGACAAACTAATAAAAGCATTCTAGAGACTTTGATCATACCGAATTACTGCGCAAGACCTTTTGCTTTCATGTGCCAGTCACTAACATTTTTGCTCACTTAGGGCAGCTATCTGGACTGAAAAACTCCTGTCATTTCAAAAAATAATGAGATTCTTTTCTACCATATTAAAAGTTAGATCTAAGGCTCTTCATCATTCATACAGTGCGATGTTTTAGCTATTTACTATGTATATCTTCCGGAAGGGGGGAGAAAAAATGACTTTCTTCTCCCCTAGAGTTATCAAATATTAAAAATAGGTAGGGAAAATTATTTTTACAGTCATTTTCCCCAAAGTAGTTCATGCTTAGAAGCTTGAACAAATACTCAGATAATCTGTCCTACTCTGTATATTTCTTAATAACATAAAAAGTTGAACGTGTTTCCATTCCTCCTCTCTTGCTCGAAAAGTGCTCTTAAATTTATTTTATTTATCAAGATTACATAAAGTGTTTCTTTCACAGTAAGCATTCCTAACAAGCTTAGTCCCCTTTGCTGGGAGGAGAAAGACTCTTTTCATGGATACTCAGCCAAGGGTTCCTGAGAGTTAATACTCCCACTCTTCTTCTTTGAGTGTCAAGGGATTTTTAACATCCGCAAAACAGACAGGAACTTGGTTTTATGCCTTAGGAAAAGAATGGATTTTTTTTCACCACATAATAATCTGCTGTGCAATTACCAATAAAAAAGTAATATTCTCTGCTATAAACTGAACAATGTGCAAGAAGCATTTATTGGTAATGCACTGAAAAAGGCATAAGGAATTTAAATCAATTTTAAACTGGATATAGAAATCAACAACATAAAAAAGAAACCACAAGCGCTATACAACGCAAATTATTTAAATAATATATAGAAGCTTGTAATATGACAAGGTACTGAGATACCACAGAATAAATTGTTCACTTTTATAAAATACTGATGACTAGTAGGTTGCATTCACTGTATCAAATGCCATAAGGTCTAGATAGGCATAACAAGTTCACATAAAAGAAGCATTAGTTTCAATGAGCTCTGTGTGGGAGCATTTCCCTTCACAAATCCAGCTGGAGGACAGGGCCTTTATTAAACTAAAGGCTACCGCATCCAAAGGCAAGTAAGATACATAGAAAGAATGAAGGTTTTGTGCCTGCCACGTCCACGTACTGCGTATGGAAGTTAACCTTCTGGGAGGTTAACCGCTCTTAGGTTAGAATTTGCTTCTTTTACCAGTAAGAGAACAAATAAATGAAACAGTTCATTAGCATGAAGAACAATTTTAAGAAAAAGGAAACAAACTGAATGAACATTGACCCAGCCAAAGCTGTTACTTTGCCCAGAGATAACATTAATAGTGTTTGAATGTTTCATAATAAATTCATCCTGAAAATCAAGTAATTGGAAAAGTCCTTCATTCAAAAATATATGCACATGTTGCTGTTGAGTCAGAACCTGGCAGTGGCAAAATAACAGTCATGCTGTACACAACCATATTTTCTCTCTTTTGAGGCACTTCACACATACACAAAAGGCTTTGATAAAAAGTATAAATTTTTGAAACATGCTTTACAAACATGCTACACACTGTTATCAATTACAGATCTGCCATCCTTAACTAAACGATTCCTAGAAAAATAATCGTGATTCTATGTGACATAAATTCTGAAAATTGCTCTTAAGTATATTCTTCTGATAATACACGGCTAAGTTCTTACATAAAAAGACAAAACAACAGCCAGCCCAATATGCTGTTCTTGTTGGACAGATTACTTCCTGCTCAAAGTAATATGAGATAAAAGCCACTAAGCAAGAAGACTTTCCTAGTCGGCTGATGACTGCAGATTGCGCCTGTAAACCTAAGTTAACTCAAAACTACTTATTTTGGATATTGTAAACCAAGAGAGCAAAACATAACACTGGCTAATACTATTTTGAGAGGTTTTCAAAATGGCCTTAGAGCTTTTGCAGTGGGCTCCACTGCTAGCAGAACCAGCTTGATTTAGTCTGTCTCCAGGAGCAGCAGTTAATGCTACAAAAGCAATTACTACAGAGCATAGTTATTTTGATAATTTTCTCCAGTCTCCCAGAGGAAAGAGCGTTCCTTACAGTCTTCCATTTAGATGTAAGAAAGTAATTTAAGTGTTCTCCTTAAATCCAAGTTGCTTATAAAATATCACAAAGTGATACTCAGGTCAAATCGAGATCTATGAATTTTCCTTTAGCGATTTTTTTCTCATATTGACTTAGAATCACAGCAAAGAGTTCAACCTAATGATTAGAAAATTATACTGATCACATTTTGACTTATCTCAGTGAGGTGTTCTGTCTCTCTAATAGCTTATCATGCCAAAAATTATGTAGAGCTTGGTGGTTTAGTAGAACTACAAATGTCCAAGGTATCACCTGAAATATCACTGATACTTCACTTTGGGCTAGGGGAATCGAAATACTAGGTTCTGTTTCTACAACTAGTGATAACCTGAAGTCTCCGTGTTGAGGATATCATCAGCATAATTTTAAAAATGTTTCACAGTTTATAGTTAAATACAATCAAAATTGCATTGAATATGACTTTAAAAACTAAGCCAAGGATAGTGTCTACTAAGATCTTTAGGCATATTGTGATTATTAAATTATTATAAATAGCCATTAAACACTTGTACAATTTAGCACTAGTTGCACCAGTTATTATATACACTAAAAATCATGGAGAAATCTTTGACATTTTTCAGTACAAGCAGGACATCAACTAGCAGAATGTGCTTGTCATTCAGAGGCAACATGACTTGATTTTAAAGATGCACCTACAGGAAGTAATACATTTTCTATGTCACCCTGGCAGCCTGATCCCTCAGAGCCTCTAGGGGTTTTTATTTGCCTCAAGTAAACACTTTAAAATAGAAAGTACTCTGTATGTTTGTAATGTTATGAATATATAAAAATAACCATCCATTAAATGCGCACAGGTTTAAGAACATCTCTTCCTGCAAAGCAATCAATGACTTTTCCACACTTCCTCCGCTATGGCTGGATGTAAAGTATATTAAAAGTCACAGAGCACAAAGGGAGAGGCTCTTCCTTCCAGGTCGGCAGGGAAGTACTAGAGCCTCAACACACCACCCATAACTGCTGCTCTGACCTTTTACACACGTCGAAAGAGGCTCCAACCCAAACGAACCCCTAATTTCTCAGGTAGCAACAGGTATCTTGTCCTCAGTCATTAACTTGCAACAGTTCACAGTCACTTGCCCAAAGCAGTGAAGTACAGAACTTTCTTCCTAAGAAAGTTGGTGCTTTCTTCACCATGCCTGTTTCTTTCTCCACCACAAGGTCAGCCATGCCTAGACTCTTCCCTTGGGTCACCTAATCTTCCCAAGTGATGGGAACTCTGGGGGAGGCAACACTTTTTGAACACTATCCCTAGAACTACTGAGGAGCTACTCCACTATGGTCCTACTGTCCCAGTCTTTTGAACAGATGCTATCTGGAACCCTTACCAACACACACACCCTACCAGAACAGAACGGTTTGAATATCAGCATTGTGCATACACCCCTCAAAATGGCACTATTTTCACAGACTTACATACCTTGAGAATTAATTATGATCCTTACAATTTTTAAATCTAAAAATTTTGCTGTTGTGTTGCTGTAAACTGATTACTTGATATTCTCTAGAATGAATACATGATTGAACATGATATAAATTATATATTAATAAAATTCTGAATTTAACCTCCTATGTTTTAAAATGTCAGTGCTATCAGAATATCCAAGATACTGCAAAATAACCCTTCCCTGTAGTAATAACTCCCTGTGTTCTGCCATGGAATTAATGTTTCCAGCAATCAACTCAGGAGCAACTTCTGAGACACTATTCTTTCTTACGCTTCTTACGTCACCCACATTCACTGAGCAAGTGCTAAATGAATTCTCCATTCCTTAGTTTCTTCAGCTTCTTAAAGATGAAAAATAATCTTATTTCGTGCACCCTGTATGGAATTTATACAGTTGCAAATCATGGTCTTACAAAGCCTTACCAGATCGCTTCAGTCAACTAGAAAATTAAACTTAGTGATTCACTCATTAAATGAAAACAATGAAAATGCTCTCATCTGCGTAAAAACTTCCAGTCACAAAAGCAATCCATCTTCTTATTTCATTAAAAATACATCTTGACTTGCCATGACTGTCTCATTTAATTGGAAACCTGAAGTTGGAAAAAAAATTTTGCTCTTTGCTCAATTGTATTTCCAGAATATAAATGAGGAATGGACTTCTTTAGGATGCCAGCTGTGTACTTCTACCAGAAGATTTGTGATGCATTGAAAAAAGTTAACTTAAATCTCAACAATAAGAAAGTTTTAGAATACTGTTTTTCTCAAATCCTAAAAACAAATGTATTAACAAGTAATAAAACAGGAGCATTAAACTTTATTATAGGTTTATATTTAGAGCTTTCAGCAATAGAAAGTCTTGAAAGTATGCAGAAGAATAAATTGGCATATTTAAAGAGAATAATATTTAGTTCTATTTTATGTTTTAGTAAGATTACTAGCACTTAAAACATAGGCATCTAACCTGAGAATATTTCAGTTCACTTTTTCAGAAGATTTAAGAATAGAGGCCAAAAGAAAAAGCATGAAGTCTAGAAGTACTGTACTGTATTCCTGCAGTAGCTGGAGACTGCCTATGATGTAGTTTTTAAATTCATCCTATATAGCAATATTCCAATTTTGAAAAGGGTTCTCCTCATTTCTCTCTCCCTTTCATCTTTAAAACATTTTTGTTTCTACATGACTTTGTAAAATTGTTGTGCTTTATTCTAACAGTCATAGCCCTATTAAAGATTCTGAGGCATCTGGCTTGCAATACTGCAGTTATGGGTACCAGTCTGAGGTATTCATGCTTCTTTGGACTCCATAGCCCTAATAACGTTAATTTAAAAACCATTTTGACTGAACTATAACTTCATGATTCTTCACCTCTTATACACTGAGTGACCAAGTTCAAGCCTCAGTAATTAAGTGGCATTTTCTCTCTCATACAAACCAGATCAGAAATGGCCAGGTCAGCTGTAGTACTATCAACACAATCTGCTTTGAAAACATAACCCTCAGATTACAATTGTTATGAAATTTTACTATCCATGTCACACCAGTAGATTTATTTGGCACTTGCAGTCATGACTTGTTCTTCCGGAGGAATTCCTCTATAATTGAGCATTAGCTATTGTACCATTAAAACACAGTGTTTCCGTAAATTTTAAACAGATAACAGCACTTTCTAGCAAGTGGTTTTTTAGATACAAGTTTATTACCTAGATACAGAAAAAAAATTGGCTAGAAATGGATTTCCTTTTCTAGTTAAAAAAAAAAAAAAAAAAAAAAAAAAAGGTTAACAGAAAACATCCTGCCATCGCTCTCAAGGGATTATTCTCCATCTACAAAATGAGAAAAGGCCATTTCTTAATTATTTTAAAACCTAATGTAATAATAAACAGTGATCCTACATATTTTTTCAAATGCAATCTTTGGTATATTTATTCTGCAAGCATTGATCTTTTGTAAGTATTTTTATCTGTTTCATTCATTTGTGCATGCTGGTTTTAGGTTCAACATTATTCACGATGGCAGTAGTCCAGCATCCTGGTAGAAATATGCAGTGGGCACAGATTGCTCGAGTTCCAGGCCTTACTCATATTTCAGCTGAGGAGTGGGCCTGTGCAGTTGGGCTATTATTTTTCCAAGAAAACACCAAGAGACTGCGATGAATAGGCTCCTTTCATTATTCTTTAAAGGAAGAGGAAGACTAAAAGGTTCAAGGCGAATTGTGTCCTCACATAAATGTCAGGACAAAGACAGATTCCCTGCAAAAACATTTTCTTTACAGTCTTGGCAAGTCCTACTCTAAGAAATACCGCAGAATTGTGTTCATGATGTCAGACATACTTTAGTGAGTACAAAGGATTAACGTTTTGTATCTCTGCTGATCTGCTCACCACTATGGGAAGCCAAAAAGGCAGATGTTAGCTTTCTGTAAGATCTCCCCAGAACAGGATATGGAACTGTCACACGTCAGTTCTTGAGTTTAGGATGCTATTTGATCAGAGAGATAGATTGGCAGTTCGACATCTATTGCAAACAGTATGACTTACTAAAATCTTATTTCTATATAAATACACCTATTAAAAGACATATGAATCTCACAATATCCTTGAGTGGGCATAGGATTTATTATGATTTTACCCTGTACACTAATTCAGCCAATGTGGTAAAATTAACTGTAGTATTCACAAATTAACTTGCATTAAAAGCACTATTTTTAAAGTATCGCACTAAAATGCTTATTTATAGTAGTGAATCATAATGAGTATAACTCATTACTGAATGACATATTTAATGGTCATCATACCAGACGTAATAGACTATAGAGAATTTATAGAATTAATCCACAGTTATGGGGAAAAATCCAGAAGAAAAGGAATTCAGCGTTGACTTTTTGCAAAAACTCCAGATCTCAAAATAACTAACAACTATAGCCTGAACCTAAAACTAACATAGTTGCCAGCTACTTAATTTTAAAAAATATTTGAAAGTATTGCAAACACAAGTTTAAAAATGAGCAACTTTGTAGTGAGAAATCTGGCAAATCAAGGGTTAATTTCACAGCTTGCCTGAAGAATAACATGAGGCTTAAAATTAAGGCTGCTGTGGCTAGTGTAAGGGTGTAGTGTACAGTAGGGCTACGCTGTGGCTCACTTTGACCTTGCTAATGCTTCACATTCAAAGCAGCTGCCAATATAGCATCTACCTGAGTCAGACTTGTGAGCTGCAATACTTTGGCTTCCATTAACATTCCAAAGTTTTCTTTAGAGTAAATCACAGATATAGCAAATTTCTTCCTGAACTAAATATTATTATCTGGATTTAAATTGACAATACTTAGTAGCTACTCCTGTTTTCTATTTCTTTTGGCAGAGTTTAATTCTGACTTTATTGTATTACTTCTGAACCACACAGTGCACGTTTTCCACAACCATACAGGTTACAGAAACAATTTCTAGTAAAGTTAGGAATGGTCCTGTAATCCTGTGAAATTTGGGGTCAAACATGCAACTCCGCATTGAGCCAGTATCTGGTGTAGAGACCTTTCCTGTATCGGTGTCTGAAGTAACGCAGAATACACACTTTTACTGTTTCTCTATTAAGTCGTTTTCAATTTGACTTTACCTCAGATATTCTGCGATCAAATTAGTTCTGACAAACTAATAAAGATTAGGTCAATGTTTGCATGCGACACCTTTAAGGAAATCTAACTTGCAAGAAGGAAATTTAACAGCTGCTTCTGGAGGAAGCATCTTTATCACTGAGTCAGAGAGGAACCAACTGCTTAGCATAACTTTAAAGGCAGCTCTTCTGTCACAGGCATCATCATTCAGTTGATGTGTAAAAACCATTTATAAATATTAACAATCATCTGGCATTTTTCAAAAGAACAGGAAAGTTAATCCTGTTTCCTGACCAAGTTCTGCCTTGCATAATTACATTCTGACTACCTAAGTTCCCCTGCAATTTCAGTTAATTACAGTATTATTCTTACTTCCTGTCCTAAAGTTATTTGTGTAGTAACTATATCCTACTAGAGTGGAAGATGAAGTAAGCTCTGTGAATTATTTTGATTAATGTGTAAAATGTTGTGCTACCCTCTCACACAAAAGACACTACATATCGGATATTCTTCCCACCTAAAAAATGTGTGAACCTTTTCAGCAATTATATTAACACTCAGTAGCACATTTCTCAAGGGATGCTTGTACTACTTCATTATTAGATATAAAGCTACACGTATATAAATATTAATACAGCCATTTATTAAACATAAGCAGATAAAAAAGATATCTTTAAAGGGTTGTTTTTGTGCAAATCCTACATAAAAATATATTCCTCTAGCACTTGCAATTGCTTTTTCCCTTGAAATAAAGTAGAGGGCAGTTTTATCCAGCTCTTCCAGTAAAAACTATTGGTGCCAGTTTACAGATTGAAAAAATATTTGACAATTGTAAAATTTTGAAGCATAACTACTTGGGAGGTGACTATAGTATTTTCAGTGCACTAGGGAGGACTGCCTAAACATATGGTGAGATTTCATCTTAGCTGTATACAAATATATATATATACAAATACAAATATATAGGATTTCGTAGTCCTACAGAGAGTCCTTTCCTTCACCACTTTTGGTGCAAATCTTCGCTTTGTAATTAATGGCAAAGTTTCTACTGGCTTATATGGGACCCTAAACTTTGTCATGTGGTGGCCATAAATCTATCCATCATAAATTTCCTCGCTTTACATTAGCCTCAGACCATTCCTTCTAATCTCGCCCTGAACTCTCTCCCGTCCCACATTCCTACGTACTGCCCAGAACGCCTACTGGTTTCCATCACATTCCTCTGCTCCGTGCAGTCCTCCCGCGTGCTCCTCCACATCCCCCACTGCTCCCATATTCCACTCAAACACCCAGATCCACATTTTTTCCCTACTCAGATATACCCCATTTCTTCTGCCTTGGTCTTCTCCTTTGTACAATTACTGTTCTGATACCCGAAATTTCTCTTAATGCTTCAACTGCTGTAATCCAGACTGTACACATTATTACTTTAATTTCCATCCTCCTAGCTTCAGAAAAACAAAGCGAATGTGTCCTATAGGCAAAGAAATCAAAGGCAAAGAAAAACAATTCTGGGTTTCAAAATCCACACTGTGAATATGAGACACATGATAACACCCCAAGAGCTGGCAACACCAGCAACCCTCTGATACACTCAACACTCTGATAAGGCACTACAATCTGCTTAAAAAACCACCAGTTTATTAGCAAATCTGAATAACGTACATTTTGCCTCTCCCTCTCGATCGCTGCCTCCCATCTGCGGAAGGCAAGAGCACAGCGGCTGCGAAGAGCACGCGAGCAGCAGGGTCAGGACCCTCCAGCGGCGCGGCCGCCCTGCGATGCCCGTGGCAGCTACAGCAAAGGCCAGAGGAAAACTTTCAGCCTCCACTGGGTTATTCAACCTCCAACCGAAAGAGGTTTTCCCAGGGCCTGGCAACCTACTCTCGCCTTCTCCTCCTGAGGAGCAGCAGCTGCCTCGCCAGAAGCTCCATAGGAGGATTATGTCACTCCTACAACTCACATTTTCTTCGTGGCTCATTTTTCACCCGTCTTCCTTGCCCCTCTTCTTAACTATTTATTTTCCCTCTCTGTATTCAACGACTTATGACAGCAAGTACTGCGTCCGGTGACACCCTCGCGCTTTCTGTGCATCTTCTCTCTTCTTCACCCTTTACCCTGAGCACGTGGCACTTCACAGCAGCGTTACGAGGACCGCACTGCAGCAGAAGCCACTCATTTTGATAGGCTCACGAACGCACCCTCCAGGGCTTATTTGTGCTCATACACAACGGGGAAAAACGAGTGGGCTGGTGAAGAACTTTTGGGCAGGTCGGCCTGTGCCTCTGAGGCACGGATTTCTGGAAGTTCTTATTTTATTTTTTCTAAGGAGCAAAAGACTGGACTTCTGCAATTATAAATCCATTATAAGTCCATTATGTTTTCTAATGTGTCCACCCTAACAGAATGGGAATACACACACACACACACATAAACTTTACATAAACACAACAAAAACAAAAAAAGCCTTGAAGGCTGTTTCCAGTTAAGATTACAGGCCATGCCAGTTAAGGGAGTTTGCAGTGTTGGAACACGCTGCAGAACTGCCTGTCCAGGAGAAGGCTCAACCCATGATGTGTTTAAAAGTTAAAAAAAAGTTCCGCTTTTAACATGCTTGTTTTGGAGCTGCTGAAGGAGTGGGGAGTTCAGAGAAATGAGTTCATCACCTCCCATGCTCTGCGGCTTCCTATCCGGGCTCGAGCCCTCGCCCGTCTCTCTGGGGCCCTGCAGGCCATGGGAGCTCTTTAGCCCTCGGAGGCAGAAAAAGATCTGGCCAGGAACAACCGCCCCGCGCGGGAAGGGGTCGCCTCTGCCTCACCGCTAGCCTGGTGGCAAGGCCCTCTTATCCCTAATCAGCAGCGGAAAATCCCTTCCACATTAAGTGCAATTATAGGCGAAAATTGACTGCCAATTTTTGAAAATCTGTCCCTTTAAGGTTTAAGGGAGATGGTTTCCTTTTCAATTTTTAAATATATCTCACTCATATGGGAATAACATACAATCAATTCCAATATTTTTCCTACTGCCTAGCAGCTAAGTTATTTACTTGACTTTAACAAGACTTTTCTTTCCTCTTCCCAAGTTTGAGAGCAAGCACAAGCTGAGATGAGCTGTGGAGCTGCTACGAGCAAGGAGCCGCTTCCAACAATATTTTTGAAAAGAAGCAGATCTGTATGTTAGGTGGGAAAGGGAGAGACTCAGCGTAGGCGGGTAAAAGAGGGGAAAAAGTCAAGGTTTAAATTTTTGTTGTTGTAAATAAATGGCTTGAAACATGGGAACAGAAAATAGGAAACTTTCAAAGACTTGACACACCTATTTCCTTCGGCTGGAAAATTAAGACAGTTCCATAAGCTGTATCTCCCCTAAATTAAAAACAATGCACAACGGGTGTTAAGTTAGCTTTACAGGCATAATGGCCATTAAAAAAAAAAAAAAAAAAAAAAAAAAAAAAAAAACACTTGTATGCTTTGCAAATTTGTAAGTGCAACCTGCATCTGTTCTTAAGACACTCGATTGAAGGTAAAACATAAAAGTTTTACTCTGAAACCCCCTTTTTTCAGAATTGCAGAGATAAAAAGTTTGCATGTTTACTATTTACAACTTCCTTTTCAGAAGACACAGGTAGAGCATTCATGCCTTCCAAAAATGTAACCTTATACATCTGGCCAGAAAACATCTGGATATTTATCTTCACTCATCATTTCCTTCAGTAAGTCCAAAAACTGTCAGTTATTTCAGCTGAGATTCAACCCAAGGGAGTACAAAAAAAGTTACATCCTTCTTTTGTCCAGGTTTTATAAACTGCTTTTTACCTTCTTCCCTGGGATATCAGTAAGTATAAAAATAAGCAGTCTGGATTCCTTTGACTGTGGTTTTCAGTCTGCGAATTTGTACTTCTGTAGCCACAGGGAGCATACATATGCAATTGTATTTATTACATGGTCATATCTGCAATGCATGCAAAATCTCCTACATCCTAAAACAGCCTTTTTAAGTGTGACACACTTTACAAAAAAAAAAAAAAAAAAAAAAAAAAAAAAAGAGAAGAAACTACTCAAATCCTAGGTAAGAATACAGCTTAACTTGTGAATAGATTAAATAGAAAATCTCATACCAACGAAAAGTTAGGATTTAGAATAGTCACAAAAGAAGAAATATTAATTCACTACTAAAAACATAAACTTGTCTTGTATAAATGTTATAACTGAGGAATGAAAGTACTGTCTTTTGACAGGAACAGTGGCTTGAATATTTTCCCTTGCTCTGCCACTTCTCTAGGAAAGTCTCTTCCTCTGCCTGTGTCTTTGTTTCCCACCTTACAGAGGCATAATGATACTCACCTGCTTTGCAAAACACTCTGCAGTTAATCACAGAAAAAAGAAAACACTTTATGATAGTCAAATGTTATTACCTACTACAAATATTTAGCAGAGGAAAATGCTGGCTACTCAATTCACAATTCATCTTTCAATCATCAGTTTATTTTTTCTTACTATTCACTAATTTAAAATTATTGCTCACTTCAGGTCTCCCAAAACACCAAGTTAACAGGTTAAAATTGCTTCACAAAATCTTCTGGACAAAAATAAAGAATTCAGACTACGCGATGAGTTTTTTGAAGTCTGTTGCTCATTGTGGTTGCTCTCACTTTTATTATTTCTCTTTCGTGCACTCCAACTTAGTTCTGCTTGGAGAAATAAGTGTTTTTAAAAGACTCTGAGAGACTTAAAATTATTGTCGTAATTAAACATAAAGGAGCAAAAAGATTTCTGTAAGTTAAAATGAATCTATCTGCTATTGGCACTTTGCACATTGACCATTGCCCCACAGGAATGTTGCAAAGTATTCAAAACTCAGATTCAGATATCCATGATACATGGGAAGCTGTTAATGATATAACAAGGTTATACTTAATGTGCATTAGTCCGTAATATGGTATTTTAGATTTATATTTCAATCTTAAATCGACAAATAAAATATATATGTTTCAACATCAACACAACATCTATACTGCTAATTTAAAAGTCTTCACTTTAGGATGAGTGGAGAAAAGAGATCAGGAAAACAGCAAAGCTTCAAATGGCGAGAAAGACTTGATAGTTGCCCTCGACAGGTTTGCGTGTTCCTGCTTGACATGACTCCTAGTCAACAAACAATCCAAAACCAGTTCCAGTTGTGCAGTTTTTTACTTTGTTTTAAACCATAAGACATTTTGCAGTCAAAAGTGTATTAATCTAGAAGACAATTCTGGCTGACAAATTCATTTTATTTTTATTTCTGTAACACACTATCAATTACATTATTGAAAAAAACAGTATTTTATTTTTATGGCTACAAAATATTTAGGATCTCAGTATCTGTGTGTGTTAATAGTGACTATAATTTAAAAGAAAATAAAACATAAAAGCATGTCAAATATATGATGCATATATGAAGAATGCACTTTCCTTAGACTACTGTGCTGTAAAATCAAAAATGATCAAACTTTTCTTTCTGTCTCAGTTTAACAGGCCAGTTTCACAGCTGAGGAAAAGCATGACGTCATTGATTTCTGAAATTATTCCTTGTGAAAGCATGTTACATGCCATAGTGTTATTTCAATCTGAGACTCCACATCCCTTTCTGTACTTTGCCATTACTGAACTTGCAACTATAAAATGGAGAACTACAATGATATCTGTGATATACATTCCTGTAGGAGAAAAGAATTCTCCTTATTTTATTAAAGCTAAAAGTGATGAGGTAAAATCTCACCTCTATTCTACGAGCTTAGGTTGCTATAGTGTCTTAAATAACATTCCCTCCACTTTATTGATAATCTGCAAAATGACTGCCACGTACATGTCTATATGAGCAGCACTGAACATGATGGTGTTTTATCAGAAAAGAAGCTTGTTACAGTTTCTGGAAAGTCAAAAAGCTAGCTAGAATCACAACAGAATGAGACCTAAGTCCTCCTTCCTGGACCCTACAAATCCCTGTCTTTTCCCACACATGCATACCAATATGATTCATTTATTCAAGATTTTTGGTTGCCAGCAACAAAAACAGATTCTCAGAATAGCTCAGTTCCCAATTAGTCATCAAAACAAGTAGCCTAGAGCTCCATATGCAGTGTTCAAAACCTAGAGCTTTGCAAAATCTAACCACGAATGCCATAATAAGAGTTGAATGATTCTCGCTTCAGGTATCAGTCTTTTCATATATGAGAACACCGTCAAACCTTCTTGCAACAGGATTTTTATGTTCTATTTACAGTATGACTTGACTTTTAAGATTAAACCAGTAATTCTATTTTAAAAATATTTAGCATTGGTGGATTTATTTAGCTTTGACAATTATTGATCCTTGAGAAAATATGACTGAGAATTACTGTAGGCTATTTAAATATCCTTGGTTGGAAGAAGAGCCATAAAGTGATCTCAGAAAATGATTTAATTATAATTTTAGCTATTAAAAAGAGAAAAAACTTTGAAAAGGTGGTTAGTCATTTTTATTCAGTTACGTTTTCCAACAGCATACTCTCAATTTAGATAGAAAGTGATGTGGAAAGATTGCCATTCCTGTACTCAAAAAGCATTTTTGGCAGTTTAAATACTTTAATTAAGGCAATAAAGATGCATTGAAGGAAACATACATGTAAAGAACATTGTCCAGATGCAATGATGTTTTGTCTGCTCCAAACATTTTAAATGTTAATTGCCAATCTTGAAACATATAATAAAGTACTTTAAATGGTAATGGCCTCACTAGATTTTTAGCAAGCAAGGAAAACTATTACAGACATCCAGCTTCTAGAAATCTGAGTAATATCCTGAAAGGAACAGCTTGCTGTTTGGGGGCTGGGATGGAATGCACTTTTAAAAAGGTCACTTTAGATTTCTTATTCATAGTAAAAAAAAAAAAAAAAAAAAAAAAAAAAAAAAAAAACACCCTTTTCAGATATGCAAATAATCATGAAAAAGACTATTCTTTGTAAGAAGCGTACATCAGTCAATAAAACCGGGGGTGAAATTAACCCTGGACTAATTCATCCTTTTTTTTTTCTTTTTTTGTAGCTAATTCTGAAACTATATAGGACAAACTATACACACGTGGAAATATTTCAGTCAGTGACATAAGCTGATACCAGAAAACATCACAAAACTTCTCTCTATACATACGTGCATATAATATACATGCACAGATAGATACACACTGGAAAACTTAAACCGAAATTGCAAGAAATTTTGCATGAAAAGCACATGTCATTGAAAGAAATGGAAACAACAGTATTTCCACTAGTGCTCAAGTTCGCTCTCATCAATCTCATCAGTATTAACCCAGAAAATATCTAAATTGTGAATATGCCTTTGATGGGGTAACATCCCACTAAAAACCAGGAACACCTGCCCAAGGCGGCCAGAGCGGCCGGCGGCCCCCGGCGGAGCGCGGGCGCCCGCCGCGGCTCCCCAGCCGCAGGACCGCACGCGAGCCCCGAGAGCCACCTTACCTTTCCCCGCGCGCAGCCCGGGAGCAGCAACACAGGCTCGCGGCACAAGCGTGCTCCGAAGCTAAGATCCGCACAGTTCGAAATGCATTTTAAAGGAAATTTCAGAAGAGCCACTTGAAATTGCACAGTACTAGAGGTCTGTAAGCTAAAGCGCTGCTTCAGGGCAGTGAAGCTAAGAGACAGTATTCTGTGCATTTCTTTCTCCATGCTAAAACGACACAGACTGACAAACAGAGCAATAATGACCAGGCAATTTTTACTAGCACAGCAGGAGAAAAACAACTTTTTTTGTAACAGAAAAAGCTCAAGCATCTCCACAGCCATCTGTTTTAACAATGCCTTTTATTTTGCTAGGCCTCTGCTTCTACTTTAAATCTTAGTGACAAAAAATTGTTACCACTGCTGCTTTTTGATGAGCTATATGATGTGCACTTTTACTCTAATTCCTTGCAATCACATTAATATCACAAATTAAAACCTTTTATTACATTTGGTCTCTCTTACTGCTGATTTGCTGATTCCAGCAGATTAATAAAACATGGAAGGGACTTAAAAATGAACCTTCCCACCCTGGGAACACCACTCCAGCCCAGGATGAAGCCCTCTAACAAGACACTATTCGAAGCTGGCTCCCAGTAACCGACAGCATCTCCAAAGTCATCAGGAACTGGTTTAGGAAAGAATTGCATTTAAAATGAGGCCTGGATCAAAGGATTTGAGTGCATTTTGTTCAGGAAATAGATATTATTGGATGTTTTTACATTTCTGTCTAACTTGGTAAGAAGCCTTTAGCTGAAATAAGTAGCATAGTTTAAAATTAGATCAAGGGAAACAAGACTAAATATTCTCAGGTGGGTTTTTACTTATTTTGGAAACATACAGGTTTCTAGCATAAAATACATATTGAAAGATGAAGAGAGAAACAAAAAAAGGAAGAAAGAAGAAAGATGTGGCTGGGCTATCTTTCCTTGAACAAGTAGCTAAAATTCCAAACTTACAGTCTCTCTTTCCAACTCATAAAGTCACCAGTTTGAAAGGTGGTTTTACGATAAACCATCTGAACAATATTTGAGAAGCCAAATAGTACATTAGAGCCATTTCAAACCCTAAAAATAACTCTCCAAACTATTCCAAAATAACTCCTTTCTCACACTCACTAACTGCAAAAAGGTTCATTTCAAGATCTGGATAACTCACATTTTACTCCATGTTCTGTAATACCTTAAGAAATACAAGTGTTATGCACCATTTCATCAGTTTTCAACAACACACTTGGAAAAGTATGTCAAGTGAACTGTTCCTCTGCACAGTGAGTTAGATGCTTTCATACTCGTGTCTCCACTCTGAGAGTAAAAAGGGATATTTTTTTCCTTTCAAAACACACACGCACAGACTAGAGGGCAGCACTAACCAAGGTTATCAATGTGTGAAGTCAGACTTTTTGAATGGTCACCCCATGCTAATTTACATAGAACTTTATTCTCCCACTTCATCCTATAAGATATTGTCTTCAAGTTGTTCATGCTCAATGACACCTCCATCAGGCTACTTTACTAGTCAGGAGCATGACCATAATCACAACAGCCATGTGCGCAGCACATTAGTGTCCTCGTTACAACCGCTCACGTAACGTGCATACCATGCAAACTTCCTAGGGATATCAGAAGAAAAAAATTAACAAATGATGTTCTGAATTCATTTCAAGCTTCAGAAACTTTAAAGAAAAGTTTAGGTGAAAAAGAACAGATATTTCCCTGTGGTTTTAAAAATTTAAGGTTATTTATTTTACATTTTCTGATGCTTTTCATAGAAGCATGAGTCACCTTGCTTTTGTGCAAGCAGATCCAGAGCTTTTTCCCTATCTGTGCACCTGGGGACAGCGCAGATAGGAAAATGGTAAGATTTTACCCTTCAGACACCTATAGGTACTTATAGTTAACGCATATCTCCATACAGAGGCTTGACAAAGCCAGTGCATTATGTAAACCCTCAAGGCAGCATTTAAGAGACACCTAAGAGGAGCGTTAACCCTGTGTTGACCCCCGTCCCAACCATAAGGAAAGGAGACTAACACGGAAAATGGAGAAATATGGTTTCTTTTTCATTTTCTACTGGGGAGCTCGCCAGACCTCTTAATGAGGGAAGCCTGAGAAAAGATAAACAATACTAAGAGGAGACGGAATTACCACCTGATTTTGTTATAAAAATGATGTCATTGCTGTTAGCTCACACTTTAACAAATACATATTCCATGATATTTAGGATGAAAGACACATCATCTCTGCCATTAACAAAAAAAAAAGACTTCTTTTAAACTCATATCAAGTCCTAACTCATAACAACCACAGATACCCATCTCTCCCAGTATCCCAGTACAGTGTCAAAGAGAAACAATTACCAGATATTTACAGGAGGACAAGAAGAATCATGGTAAATATATAGTGACTTTTTTCCTCCTACCTCTCTTTCATCCTCCCACAATAAGCAGCTTATGTCTCATTGAATTAGGTGGTGATTCCAGATCACCAAGCTGATTCTTCACCTGCACCAATGTTCTGCCCTCCACTATGTCATATTCCGACTTCAGACCATGTTCTGGAGGGGTCCTACAGAGGTAAAAATCAGTGGCCCATCATGCAGTCCAACCTATTGGTGGATTTGTTATTTCCATCACTATAAATAAACTCTAGTACATCAATCACATATTTTAAAAAATCTACTAATCAACTGTAAAACTCCTCTGGACCTTCAGAAATAAAAAATAAGTTAAAATTTCTAGATTTTCTCTCATTTCTGTCTCATAAGCTCTTCAGAATGCAGAGATTTTCCAGAAACTCTCATACCAGCTCACAGTTTCTGAAGTAAAACAGGAAGGGTGTTGTGGTATCTGCATGTGCCACAACAAATTTAACAACTTAAATGAGTCAGCCATCCCCAAATCTGGGCATTATTCTTGCCAGGGTACAAGGAACCGCAGTCCTTCAAACAACAAGAATTTATTATTAACAGTTACACCCTAAAAACAGTATGAGCAGACTCCCACACTTTTATGGGATCCTAGACCACTCTGTGTCAGGACGCCTCATTGCAGCAAAGGTGAACCTTTTTTTGATCAAAATATACATCTTATTGTCAGAAGGAATGGCAATGACAACATTTGGTATGTTAAGATTGACTGTGGTCTTCTATAAAATTAGTGCAAACTTAAGTTTAGTGCAGTTTATTTATATTGGAGTCAAAAAACAGGGGATGAATCATAATCACATGAGCTCTATTTATTTTCAGTTCATGTTATGTTGTCTGCAGGTATTAGACTAGAATCAGTCAGAAGACAGGACAGAAAATATGACAAACAGCTATTGCTTTTGCTATTTTTGTGAGGCAAGCAGAGTCAGCATTTTAATATCCTGCACTCCCAAGCCTGTTTAAACAATAAGAAAAAACAACTGACAGAATGGTAAAAAATGTTTTCTCTAAAATTCACAAAAAGAGAGTATTTTTCTCTTAATCACCAGGTATCAATTCCCTTTGGAATCAACACAAGCTGTAACAAGAAAAAGAGCAGAACTTCATCCAGTCACTTGACAGTTCCCAAAGTTTTCTGTCTTTCACTGGGTTAGAACTAACTCTGTTTCATGTTGGATAATCAATATAGAACTGAATTGCTACTCATGGAAACAGTGGCAGTTTCATCCATGCAAAGACAAGCTAGGGAAAAAAAAAAAAAAAAAAAAAAAAAAAAAAAAAGATCCTTTGGTATGTAGGAGTACATTGGCATTCATTGTATTACTAGGGGAATACAGCCTTGCTGGGAGAGGGGACTGGGATTTGCTTCCTGACCATGTTCCTAACAGCAAAAGTCAGACATCACTTTTACTGCAATGAATTTCTCACGATTCTAAAATAATCCTCCTTTAAATTCAAAATTATTTCAATATACTATCAACTCAACCTACTTAACAATTCTTTTCTGAGGTCCTGACTTCAGGAAACATAAAATGTAGATGAAAGGAGCATTTCAAAGGCAGGAATGGGTCAGATAAACAAATAGGTAACATGATTATTCAATTCCAATGAGTCCTCCAAAAACGTGACTGGTAAATGTAGATACTGAAGAGACTTTTGACCTTGCTGTCTTTTTCTTTAACAAGCTTGCAAGCTCAGACTCAGCCTCTCATGAAATAATGAACATGGCATTACACTAGCGTCCAAAGTGATGGTGTATTAGGACTGTTATCACAGACTGTGCATACGCTAGCAGAAGCAATAGGAGCGGTTTAAACTCTCGCCCTTTCCAGTCACGTTAACAGCATGTATCATGACACACTGTCTGCCCCAGTTCATCCACACATGGACCACTCTGGTTCCTTATACAAGAATGAATTAACTGCCCCTTTGCATGGTCCCAGAAAACCCTCTCTCATGCCTATGCTATACAGTAATATACAATTCTGTGCTATCAAATTTAGCTTAAGTTGTTCCCATCTTTGACCACTGGGCAGTTTTTGCTTCGTATCTAAGTTGACCCCATGATTACTGACTGATCTGGATCATCTCAGTGGTCTTACGTCCCCAGCAATCTCACAGCAGTTTTTTTCAGAACTGAATGGGCAGTGAACAGCAGCACAGGGTAGGAAAAACGGCCAGAAACTTTGTAAGCCAGCTCTGCTGCTTAAGAAATTGTTTTGTTAAACTACAACAGCAGACTCTTGCTAGAAGAGGAGGCAGAAGCAATGTAAATCACAGGTAAAAACAGACAGGACATAGCTAAAAGAAGTCCAAAATTTTCATCTCCTGCTGTAAAGCATTTTTAAAAGCTTAGTAAAACTTGCAGTTCTTGGAACCTGAAAAGAAATCCTCTTCAACATCATCAGTTGAGACGTTTTGCCACAGGTCTGAGGCATTGCCATTTGAGGGAAAAAGCTTAAATGATTTTTCAGGGTTTATTTTTCAGGGTTTCTTGCTTGTCTTCTGACCCTTCAGAAGCTGGTGCTGGCCATACGGCCAGTTTTGTGCAGCGGAGGGGTCTGAAAGAAGCTCAGAGACTATTGCTTCAGGACGTGCCTGATGCAGCAAGGGGCAGTTTATTCCGCGTCTGCCATAAATACACTCAGAATAAGAGACACGTCGTTAACTTGAAATCTTCTGCAGCAGCCGAGGATTTACTTATCAGCGCAGGTCCGCCGCCCGCGCCCGGCACGCAGCTCGAGGCAGCGGTTCGCGCTGGCTCAGGCCCGCGCCGACAGGGGCCGTGTCACGTAGGGCCCCCGGCGGCTGGAAGCGGCCGGCGGGCGCGCAGCGCGGCCGCCTCCGACCTGGCAGGACAGCGCGGCCGCCGCGGAGCCTGGCCCAGCCGAAGGAAACCGCTCCCCCCCCCCCCCCCCCCCCCACCCCAGGTCGCCGGGGGAGGGGGACACTTCAGCAATGGAAATTCCCCGGCGTTAAGGGAGAACCAAAGAAGAGGTGTTGGAAGCTGCCGTTAAAAAGAGACAGGCTCGCTAAACCTGTCGGCTGCCAACCCTGGACGACTCCTTCCAGAGAGCTCGAAACTGAAGGAGAGGAGGGTCCCCGAAGCCACCCCCCGGGCGCGCCCGCGAAAGCCCGCTCCAGCCGGCGGGTCTTCCAGCGGCCCGGGGTCAGGCGGCGGCTCCGCGGCCGCGGCGGGGGCGCGCACCCCGGGCAGCGCCCGGGGCCAGGTTTCCGCCTGACCCTTGGCCGTGCCTGCGTGTTTCTGCAAGTCCCCAGCTTCCCTCTCCTGATTAAAAGGTGTGGCTGGTTAAGAAATCAGCTCGCCGAGCCGGTGGATTCCTCAGCGCCGCTGTCATGTGCGTGCGCAGGGAGCGGAGCGGAGCGGAGCCGCCCGCGGCCCGCGCCGCCGCCGCCGCCCTGGGACCCGCGAGGGACCCGCCCGGCCGCTGCACCTGGAGAGCAAGCCCGAGGCGCGACCCCTACGCGCTAGGTGACCGCGTCTGCTCAAAATCCCCCAAACCCACGCATATCCTGCCCTGAGAAAGGGAAATAAAACCTGTTATTTTACAGCCGTCTTTCTGCAGTAGTACAGCCGTAACGAGTGATTTTACTGAAACAACGGGAAAAGTTACATTGATTTATAAATTCATTAAAACACCGGGAGACAAAGCAGTGGTTAACACAGTACTCCCATTGACTGCCACGGGGTTTGGTTCAGGCCCAGAAAAGTGCTGGAATAAGTGGTGTAACATTTTATTTTCTAACTTTTTAGTGGCTACTGCAAACAATGGAAAATACAAGCACATACCTAGAATAACTCTATCCTTTGAAAAATGAGCTCACACCTAAAAATACTTCCTCTTGTTGCTGTATAACTACTGTTTATGATAATAGCTATTACACACATATAGCAAAGAGGAAAGAAATAGCTTCCCAAGTACTGGATAAAAAATTTTATATTGCATATTTCTTTTACAGACAAAACATTTTGATCTGTAACAATTCAGATTATTTATTCAAATAGCAGGAATGAGCAACCCAACTAAAGGGCGGACAGCAGGGAACAAAGCATTAACCAGCCAGGAGTCTGCTTTATCAAATTACTGCTTGGAGACAGGAAAAGCAGTATGATGATGATTCTTTGCAACAAAATTATGTCAAGTATTAATAAGCAACTTTAAAATGTATCTGAATTTTAGTTTTTCAGTTTGAAACAATTACTGCTATTATTTACATCCCCACACATAAGCCCACACAGCTTGAGCTTCCTGGGATATACATGTGCTATTAATTTTTAACTTTATTCTATGATCCAAGCCTGAATTTCACCAGCCCCTGTCACCTTCTAGCACAAGAGTTTGATACACTTGTACTAGAGATTGTGACTGCATTCCAGGGCCCTGACTTGGATATCCAAGAGCAAAGGTATTTTTCAGGAGTTTGTGCTTTACTGTTTAAAAGTATCTCCTGTATCAGACTTGGGTAAGCAACTTCTGAAGCAGTAGAGTTTCGCAGCTGTGTTGCTGTAATACTGATTTCATCATTGCTTGACCAGAGAACAGAGTGATGTATCTATTCAGTGATTTTCTGTAACGTTGCATCAGTTCCCCACTGAGTAGCACAGACCTAGGAGCAAGCAACATCTCTGTAACCTCAAAAACAGAATGGTTCAGCATTGACCTTAAGACAAGAAGAGCATTTTGCCATGTGGTTTCCTCAATGTCATTATATCAAGAGGGGATTTTTTATATTTTAAATCTAAAAATGCCAGCATGATTCATTTCAAAGTGTGCAGCCCCAACACCGCTCTCGAAATACAGCGGAGGAGATCAGAGTGGATTTAACGCTGCTGCAGGAACAGAACCGCGTGTAATCGCTGTGGAGAGCGCGGGGCGGATCCCGCTCCCTTCCCTCGGTGGGAATTTTACCCCGAACTCGGTGAAAGCACATCCAGGCTGGTGACTGTCTAACCGGGCTTAAAGACAACTGTTTTGCTTCCCAAATGTGGGAATATCCTCCAGGTTCGGCCCCGCTGCCAGCCAGACGAGGCAGCCCCGTGGGCGCGGGGGGCTTGCGAGGCGCGGGGCCCACGTGGGGCCCTTCCCCCCCCCCCCCCCCGCCCATTGTTCCAGCGCCCCTGCGCTTCCTCGCCCCCCTCCGCCCCATTGTTGTGCTCCGCACCCACCCACCATTGTTCTCCCCCCCGCCCCCGCGCACGCAGCGCCCATCCGCAATCAGCACCACTCCTCACTCCCACTCGCTCCAGGGAGCTTCTCACCTCCTCCCCTGCATCCCCGCCCCGACCTGGCTGCGGCCAAACGTTTCCCCGTAGGCGAACTGCCATTACCAGCGGCTACAGCCATGCTCGTGCGCCCTGCCTTGAGACACCCAGGCCGAAACCTTTTAAACCATACGGCGCTTACTCCACCGCAGTGCACTTTAGAGGAGCCCCGCAGTTAGGACTGATGCAAAGTATTATTACATTTCCAAGTAGAATTCAACCGACTACAGCAAATAAATATCACAGAAAACTACAGAAAAGAGATACGTGAAAAGATGGATGACAGAAGGACCGACGTTGTTATATGTTCATTAAATACATGTATAGAAATAAGCTGTATGATTTCTATGACCTCCTTGTTACCATAAATAAAAGTTGCAACCTATCTAAACTGCACTTTTTCATGTATAACAGCAGGTAGGGTTAAAAGTGTACTTCAGAAAAATAAATAATAAAAACAAAACCAAGGATCACATTTACAGTCTAGTGTTAATTGCAGACAGGGTTTCTAGAACAGTTCATATGTACATATGAGGTAGAGAAATATTTTTATTGACACAATGATTGAATATTTAAATTTTTTTAAAAAATAAAAAGACAAAGTTAGTCAGCTGACCTGTCATTATTTTGGCCACCTTGCTTATTATTTCCATTTTGTACATACATCTGTTTCTTTTGAAATAGTTATCTACAGTGATTATATTTTCATATAGGCATACAGGGATCTAAGCCTACTCTGGGAGCTCTTAGAACGACCAACAGCAAATAAAGTGAAGCTACACTGAAAGTTAATCTGGTGTAACACCTGATTCATAATATTAAAAGTGATCCTTCAAAGTCACAATACTGACATCATGTTTATGTACTCCCTCTTTTCTTGTGACACTTAACTTTCACCAGAGCACATTCAAAATAATATCCCCTCTCTTTATAAAATCATACTTATTATGCAAAAAGTAGGATAATTAAGCTGTTAGCTACCCTCAAAGCACAAGTGAATATTTGCTAATCCTTGCAAACAGTTGCATTTTAACAAGTAAAAAAAAAAAAAAAAACAAAAAAAAAAAACAAAAAAAAAAAACCTCTAAGTCTTACCATGGCTTATGCGATGAAACCAGTAGTATGCGAAGTCCACTCCCAGGAATGTCAAATACCATGTCCACGGTGAATGCCAGGGAAGTTCAAAGAGTCTGTAGTTATCCCATACATAGACATAACTAATTAAGTCGAGGCTTCTGAATAAAACACTGAAATAAAGAGCCAAAAGCTTTCTCAATAATTTTGACAATTTCAGTTACAGAATTGTTTTGCTATATATTTAGTTCTTAACAGATTGACACTGTTTCATAACTCATAAAAAGAGTGTGGAAGTTCTGCAATCTTTGTCAAGTAATACTACCACTGACTTCAGTAGTATTTCTGCTTAAGGCCTGCAAGGATTTTAAGTAGCCTTCATTCATTCATCTCCTATGTCTTGGTATTAAGCACACCAAAACTCTTAAGCACTCTAGTGCTGTGCAGGAACTTTTTTCACAAGAAACCTATCCTTACTAATTTGCAACTTAGAAATAACTGAACTGCAGCAGTAATTACTGTCATTCAAACACTACCATATGATATCAAAAGACCTTGACTATTTCCACTGTAAATAGGACGTAGATAGATAGAGGACTGAGGATGAATAAGGATGCGGACAGGTGCCCTCAGGTTGCAGACTAATGGGTGTTTAAACTGACACTATGGTGGGAAAGAGTAGTCCAGAGGACGATCTGCAGCAGCCTCTGCATATCCTTCTTGCCACCCCCCTTTGCTGTGTTGGTAAAAATGCCTGGGGGACTGCAGTGAACTGGACTGGGTTATGCCCTGAAAAACAGCAAGCAGAATGAAGTAGAGAAAAGATATATACATACATACATATATACATTTGTGCGTGTGTTTTTCTTTTTGACATAGCAATGGATTAGATGCACATCAAATTAGGGCCTGAAGTCAGAAATAAGGTTATCATTAGCACTATCATCCACAGAGAAGCCTAATCAAATTTTGAGAAGTTTTGCTGCTGGTATTATCTCTTTCAGGAAAAAAGAAAATCAAAAAAAGAAAAACAACAAAACAGCTTTTATTAGCAGGGCAATATCTTTGTGCAAAGTTGAAGCACCTTTTTGGAAATACATAAATGAAATTCATATTTGGAGGAAAAATCAGCCATGCACACTCAAGGAACTTTAAGTGTCAGTTGCAAACAGCTTATCTGCAGAATGCTCCCTGAACAGAGGTGGTAATAAACTACACACAGGTACCACACTTTTGCAAAACTTTAGCTGAAATGATGTCACTAACTTTTTGGCTTTAGTTTCTCCTGGAATTTCACCTTACAATGTGATATTAGTTAAAGAAATTTCCATGTGTCTCCCTATCCATGTTTGCTCATTTATATCAGGGTCACATCTCAACGATGCTTCTTCTCAAACCCTGCCACTTTTTCTTTTTTGAACCGGGTTACTTTCAATCTGGATCATTTCTGTGACCTAGCTTACAGTATTTCCCCAGATACTTAAGTCTGCAAAACTGAAAAGAGGACATACTATGTCCCTTCTCCTCCAAAGCCTTGTTTCACACACTTGGGAAACCTCCTATACACCTACTGGTCATGCAGAATTGCTTTACACATCCCTGAAAGCAGCATGGGCATGGTAAACCAGCACTTTAGTCTATTTGGGCAGTGGCAGAAGGGAACCTCAGAACTTCTGCTGCTGGCTTGCATACCCTCCTACCTAACAACCGGAGGCAGCTTCTCTGCGCTTAATTCTTCTTGCGGAGAGATGCCTCCAGAACGTTATACTTCCAGCATTAGCACCTGTCCCGATAACAATATTCTGAATAAGACTAGAAGGAAACATCCTGAGTGTCTGTTCTGTTAGCTTCTCTACTAATACGGAACAAAGTCAGCTGAAAATCTCAATCTCCCACTACTAGTCCTCAGGCAGAGAAGTATCACATCCACTATTTTACCCTGAGAAGCTGAAGCTTCGTACACAGCACTTGCTCTCCACAGGCAGCTGCCAAAACTAACCGACAACTAATTCCTACCTTTACTACAAGTAGTCACCCTGATTTTTTCTCTGGGACGAAAACAAAACACAACAAGAAGCGTGCACTTTCATTTTGACAGCTGGTAGAATCAGAATTTCTCTCAAGCAGTGGTGACAGGTGTATCTGCCACTTCAAAAACAACTTAGCCTTGCCCAAAAGTTGGATCATATACACCTGGAACATGTTTAATTTTCATAAGAGTTGTGTTCTATAAATATTTTTAAAGAAGATTATATGTGTCCAACCAGACTTTTGCAATACACTTCGCAAGGCATCTGTAAAGTTCAGTATAAATTCTCAATCACTTTCACAACAGCTCAGAAGGGAGCTGATATTATTCAAACACAAAAAATGGGCATTTTTAAATGTCTTTTCAATGACCAGGAAATTTAAAACACCTCTTGCAACTTAGAGTATCAGTTATTATTAGGTACTGTTTTCTTACTTTATTCTTCTGCTTTTATTAATATATAATTCCTGTGCAGTACATCCAAAGATATGTGAACTGGTACCTTTTCTCCCATTTTGATCAGCTTTCAGTATTTCACCCCTGAGTCTCCCTCTCTCTCTCTCTTTTTTTTTTTTCCTTCTTCCATACGCTGAGGCCAAGGTGTAAAAACTTGAGCTAACCCTGTAACACATTTTTATAAATGTAATTTTCTATACATGACAGAATTTGCTTTGCTTATTCTTTCTTTCATGCTTGAATCACAACTCTGCAGCATATGACACTAGTTGATTACTGCAATTAATCTAGAGTAATCCATCATATCACTATGCAATGCTGGAGAAAGGAGAAAGTTGCTGAGCTAAGTTTTTTTTATTTTTAAATTTACAGTGTGATAAATAGGAAAGTCTAGAGCTTGCATTCAATTACGAAACTGAAAGTTCACTTGAAGTTTTAAAGGTTTATATTGGTCTTTTTTTTCCCCTCAAGTTCAATTTTCACTTCTTGAAAATAAGGAACAGAACTTAAGAAAACTTTTCCCTATTTAAATATTAGTTTGTTACAATATGACAGAAATGGAGATGTAAGACTTTTGTCATCCAGTCCAAACCTCTGCACAAAGAGTAATAAATCTTAGAACAGACAGACTGTATGGAAAAATCTTATCATATGTATTACATACATTCCCTTCTTAGATTTTGAGCATTTCTGCTAAAAATTTTCTTAATAAGTGCAAAATACACAGTTATGCAGTTGTTTTGACTTTGAAAGAGGGTTTTCTTCTCCTTATTTCTGAAGAAATTTAAGGTGACAATATCTGTTTTAATATATCATTTCCCCCCTTCTCCCTCTACTAGGTCAGGTTATCACTTCCTCTAATAAAAAAAAAATAAAATAAAATAAAAAAAGGAAATTCTGGGAGATGAACTCTCCATGTGGACATCTGAAGATCTGCTTCCAATGCATCTCAATGGGATAATGAAGGAGGAAAAAGGTGGAGGAAATTCAACCAGAAGAAAGGGCAGCTGCCTCCTTTCCACAAACTACAAGGCACTATTCTGTCTTCTCCAGCTCGCAGAGCAACCTTAGAGCCTTAGGTTCAGAGTGTTCGGAAACTTCTTCAAAGTGCCCAAGACAGTCACCAAAAGGGTAAGGGGCCAGGAAAGACAGTGTGGGGGAACAGCAACCAGAGCCCCTCTTCCAAGAGTGAAGAAAGATCCCCACATGGCAAGGGAGGGCCCCAAGAAGACCATCCAGGCTGCTGCTACCACTGCATTCACCAGCTGGGGCCATGCCGGGAACCCACCACCCAAGGTCTCCTAAGCTAAAAACCACAAGTCTCTGCAGCTGCACAGACAAAAGCTAGGCTTTTCCAGACTTGCAACTTCTGAAGGTCAGACATAGAGGCAAACATGTCAAACACCCTGGTCACAAGGCTATGTTATCATTAAAAATAGTGAGATATTATTCATACATTTTTTCCCTGGGTTAAATAAATTTTAAGTTTTCTTAGCTTGATTCAAACTACCTCAATGCAAATTTTCAAAATGCTGAACAAAGACAGTTTCACCTCAATAATTTTAAATTATTCAGGCATATATAAACCAGCAGGATATATGAATAATTAAATGCTCTGTAAGCCTTTGTTTCGAAGTGGAAAGTACAGGGATTTCCATTTCCAAAGATACTCATAGAGCTTTCTTTTCCAGATGAAAAACTGGCTCCAATCACAATTGGAATAAACATTTTGATAACACGATTTCAGTAAAGAGGAGAAAGGGGGAGGAGGTAGGGGAGCCTTGAGAAAACTTCCATTCGCAAAACAAAGCAAACCTCCTGCAACTGAAATCCCCTTTTATTTCCTGTACAGGTGCCAGGTCTTGAACAGACACCCAATTTATTACCTTGTCAGCTGACTTATTAGGGTTGACACAAATCGAGCTGAAATATGCCTGACATACTGCAGTCAGGGCTTTTTTCACGCTTTAGCACAAAGCCAAACTTTCCACAAGGTGGAGGGAAGGGGAGAGGGAGTTGTGGGAGTTCTATTCCCTGTTTTCTATCATCAAGATGAATATGATCCTCTCCCATTCTTAATATGCAAAACCAGTCATGAAATAACCCAAGGTTAAAAAATAATTCACCAAAATGATACAGCTGGGAAATGATTATCAGGCTCTGGAAAGCCCTTGATTACAGGAAATAGCACCTACATTTTGAGAAAATGTTCCCACCAGACACAAAAGCTGAATCAAAGCCTCTCCTCTTCCTCAGCATGGCTCTCTCTGGCATTTTAGCCTAAATAATCCAAATCCCCACTTTTCCTCATGGAGAAAAAAAATAACAATTACAAAATGAAGTAAAATAGAGGTGAGATCAGTATCCCTACTAGCTGTATTATACACTGTATTACATAATTCTTTACTTGTCAGAGTTGACTTTTGCTTCACCAAAGCTACTCCTGCACTTCACCTTTTATCCTCTAATTTAATACATTCACATTTATTTACATTAGTGGATGGAAGAAAATACAGAACAACAGTTTTGGAAGCTAAAGAAGAAAAGTTAATGTCACGGTTTTTTGTTATTAAGTCCTTCCTTCCTTCCTTCCTGTATAATTTAAGTCACTTCCTATTTATCCTTTCTCTCTCACGTATAGATTAGTAACTATTAAAAATCCATAAACCATGCAAATCTTAAATATTTTCATGGATAGTTCCACTTTCTGTAGTAATATAACCTATAACATCTACTGCCATAAATTCATACTGAGCCCCTGGGTCAATTTAACTACAGGTGATCTTTAACAGATTATTACAATTCCAAGTTTAAAAACTTAAAGTACAATCATGCTTATGGCATAACAACTTACTCTTCTTCCATTATGAAAATGGCAGTTATATTTCTATAGACCTATTCATATCTGTCCAGCACACCCGTAGGCTACATCAAGAAAGCTCCATTAGAGAATGAAGACTATATTATTTTGAGTATGTCTGTTCAAATAAATTCAGGATACGCAATATTGGGAAGTTCTAGAGCGTCATCTTCTGCGAGGCAAAGGACTTGACCTTTTAATGTTTGTATAAATAACAGCACATAAATATAGTGTAAATGCTTACTGAACATCTTTTTTTTCAATAGAGGACCTGATTTTGATCTTTCCTACTTGCAGGAGAGTAGTTGTTCCACTGAAGTCAGCATATTTACATTAAAGTTTATGTTAGATTAGAAACAAGTCTGTAATATTCTCAAAGGTCACATATAAACAGAACTTATGAGGAATGGGATAAAGCTATTCTGTTCAGCTCAAATTAGTTCTGAATTTACCTAAGACAAAGGAAGAGGTAAGAGATAATGGTTCCTACGGTCTATAAAAATATAGTGAAATGACTTGAATGCACATCATAGTACATCAGATAATGAAATGAGTAAAAATATTTACATAAGAATTTCCATTTGAATAGCTTTGGTCATACTTCTGAACCTTTAAAATCATAGTTTGCTTTTACCCACGATATAAGCAGTGTTGAAAGTCTATTGTTTTCAGTTCTATAATGTTGATTTACAGAATCATTAAGAAATATTTTTCTCCAGTTTCCATAACTTCTAGATGTTGACCCAGCATACTAGGTAGGCTAACTCTAAAAACACTACCCCTGTGCTCCATCTAGTGGAATCTCAATTTATGTTTAATACATCTTTTAACAAAGATAAGTGCTTTAGTCAGAAGAATACTCTAACTAGAAGCAGTTCGTCAGCTTTTTCTTCAAAACATGCAAACTGACACAATTTATCTTAATGAAAAATACAGAAACATGAAATGAAAACATATGCAACATTTAGTAGATTTGAGAAACTGGCGTATTTTTTGAGCTACACAGATTATTGAACTTAATTAATAACATATTTCCAATAAGGGTAAACTTAGTTCACAGCCTGTATTTTACAGAAGAGCACAAGTATATCTGAGAACAAATGTAACAGCTCGCCTTTGTTTCTAAAGGCCTGGCAGATGCTAAGCTGGGCTCTGAGATTTGAGCAAAGAACAGGAGTTCAATGAGCTGGTTATTAGGTCCACTACAGGGAAATAAATAATGCTGAAACACTGAGGATGTAGATAAATTCTGCAAGCAGTTGTCTCAGTGTAAGAGGTTACAACCTAAAAGAGTAACTGGCTCTCAGACAGGTTTGCATGAAGTACAACAATCTCTCCAGCGTTATAGTAGGGACTACTAGCTGTTTCAGTCAATTAGTTTGAGAACATCCTGACTCTCCCGAGTCTCTCTCCCAAGCTCTTTTCTTTAGTGTTTATTAGCTTATATGTCTTTGCATTAGAAACTCGAGTTCTTTAAACCCTGACTCAAAGCTCTCCTTAGCCAGCACCAAAAAAGTAGCACTCTACGCTGTGTATTGGCACTCGCGTCTCTGCCAGCAGTCCTGCTCACAGCGGTAGTCTCCAGCCTATTTCAAACTCAGTGAAGCAGTTTAGCAAATTCTACGATTTAAGCCACTGAAGTTAATGTTGCTGATCTGCCCAAGGGAGGACTCACTGCAGTCTGCCCCTGGAGGGGCAGAGACAGTAACCTGCAGCAGGGTGGTAGTGATGAGTACTGGATGGCGGGCGGGAAGAGTTAACATCTTTCGGGAGCACAGCTGCATGGGGATTTGTCCACAGCCACAGAGTAGTTTATATCAGGTTTACAAAGCTGTGCTTAACTGATGTAGTGAGAAGAGAGTAACTCTTGTGCGGATTAACTACCCTAATGCTCACTGATTCAGTTCAACTCACTGAGGACTTAACAACCAAACAGAATTAAATCAAGCAAAGATTTGTCCATATAGACAGTCACTTCCGCGAGCTTAACTATTTAGAAAAATATTTCAGGGTGATGAATTTATGTCCCTTTTCAGAGCAAAGTCTGCTTGCTGAAAATGCTACCAGCCCCTGCTGCACTACACTGCCCACTTATTAAAAATACCTATCCTATTCTGATTGCTTCATCTCAAGAAGGTCAGCAAGTTCTTTCAAAAACTGTTTTCCTTACAGAGCTGAGGGTTGTAATCTTTAGCAGAAGGTGGGAACAGCCAGCAGTACATACAGGACAGTGCAGCCATGAGGGTGCTGGGATGAACTATGTCACTAAGCAATGCTAACGGAAGAGTGGGAAGAATGGGCAGGTACGTAGACTCTGTCTCTTCAGCCTTGTTACCTAACAAAACCCTATTTTATTGGAAATGTCTATTGACACATAAGATTTTAAATTGCCACAGCTAGTTGCTAAGGGTATGGTCACAACCGTAGTTCCACTGTAGCCTGAGCCAATCCAGCTGCTGGCTACCATAGTCCCACTCACCTTCCTCTCTTTCAGCCTTATACAAATGCCTTTTTGCTCCCACAGTGAACTGAAATGCCTCAGCATGGGCTCAGATGAGCACCTGAACCAACACAAGAGAAAGACAGGACAGAACTGCAGTAACCAGAAGTTAGGTTGGTTTAGGGAATGGTACCACAGCCTGAGTTGCAATTTATCCCAGTTAAGTGATTACCTTTCCAGTTTGGTCTCATCTGCTCATCACTGCCCTAGTCTGGTGGTTACCAGCCCTGAGACCCGCCAGCATAATTGCATGCATAGCTGCTCCCTGACCTGGTTCTGTCAAAATGAATGCAGCTGAGCTTAAACACCTCTTTTATAGTTCTTGGGGGGCTTTTGTTTCTGCTTTTAGCTGGATCACTTTGTCAGGATCAGGTTAGGGAGCAATTAAATGTGCAGTCATGCTGGCAGATCTAAGAGGGCAGCTGGATCAGGAGCAACACATCTGACCATGCTCTAAGTAAACATCTGTCTAAAGCCTTAGTCAAACAGATGTAGAGGAAAAAATGTGGCTAGTAAGTCTTGAAGTGAAAAATATTTTACGAGAAATTGCATCTATCAAGTTTTCTTCTAAGATGCAGAGTAACTAATTTATGAGATTATAATTTCTACAGTCATACTTGTAGTGAAGTATCTACTAGATACTTCAGGAAAAAAGGACATGCTTTAAATGGATGTATCCATACAGGCAAATATTTTGTTTTCTGTCAGAACAGTACAAGCTTTTCAACAAATACCTTACGGCAATTTCAAAGGAAAGCATTCTAATCAGGTCTATACATATATTGTTACAAATATGAAGAGCAGACTTCCGGTTTCAGACTGCAATTTTACATATATCTTAAACTGAATAATTCAGTAATGCTACAAAAGAAGCAAGTCTTTCCTATCCTGCAACCTTGATTGCTTTTTCCATGCCCATTTCTTGTTCTATTACAAGCCTTTGCATAGCCTTGGTGAGAACTGATCCAGTCTAATATGATCTGGAAGGGGTAGGGGAAGGTTGCTGTTAATCCGGACCTGCTTCCCAGGCGACCTCACCCCTGGGCGGCACAAATGCTTATGCTGGCAGAAAGGGAGCAAAGGTGCAGAGGTAGGAATGAACAGTCGAAAGAACAAGTTAGGCAAGACCGCTTCTTCATTTGGCAGCAGTGTTGGCCTAAAAAGCACATGAAACTGCCCTTTCAATCTCACTTCTGGAAAAAAAAAAAGTCTTTAAAAAGCTGGATTACGTATGAAACTGTAAATTACACTGAAATTATCAAAATAGTGCAAAGCTTTTTCTCCCATTAACCAAATTTTACTGATGTGCAAATTTGTTAACATGCATAATAGTATGATCAAAAAGCATCTTCCCCTTCCTTTTCTGATGTTCAACACCACTTGAGAGAACTTTGATGTCCTCTGTTTCAAAACAAAGTAAAGAATATCTAAAAACTGTATGTCCTCATTAGAAATGGAGAAGCCCATGCAGAATTTGACTGACAAAACTGTTAAACATATAAATACACTCACACACACTATATGACTATGTGCTGCAGAGCTGAACACTAAAAGTTGGCAATTGAGCATGACCATAAAGAATGGAGACTTTCCCAACTAGTTTGAAAATGTACCTACCTCAGTTATCCCCCAAACACATTTTGATTTGATTTATGTTCTGCTGCTTTAAAAGAAGAAATGGACCAGTATGAAATAATGCACATACTTGTATAGTGGATATTTATACCCGAAATAAACTTTCTCTTGGGAGAATATTTTTAAAGCAGCATTTCAAGCCTCCTGGCAATGGTTAGTCAGAAAAGTTATTTATTTATTTAGAATAACAGTTCTCGGAAATTTTTTAACCACCAACATTTAAGATGCTGAGAGCAAACACAGTAATTCAAATTTCTCCCCTTCCCCAAAATTACTTTTCATTGCATATAACACTTAGTATTCATACATGTGGAGGAATGCATAGTATGCATGTAGGCAGAGAAAAATATATTTAAGAAGTGTAGGGCTTATTTTACAAGAAGTGGTATAAACACAAAAAAATAGCTCTACTTACTACATGCTCTTGAGTCTGATAAGCTTAAGAGCAAAATACATTGCCTGATCTGATTAGATCTTTTCTCTTACGTCTATATTTTTAATATTTGGCATATGAGTATCGATTTATGATTTGCATTTGCTCCAACAGTGAAGTAAGAAACACTGAATAAATACTGTTTTCCCTCAAGATATGCAGCACTTCTGTTTTTCAGACTGTGAAATGGAAAAAGTATACTCAGACCCTGAATATACAGACCCTAATTTCTTCATTAAATGTAAAAACCTCTTTGCAGTGATGCATCCGAAGCTTCATTCCAACTAATAGACTGAAGCCCACCATTTTAGATTCAACCACAGATTTTTTAAGGAAGTGGCAAACCATTGCTGCTAGTTGAGAAAATGAAAATTAGTCCCTGGGAGAGGATACAATCAATGGTGTGTTAATCTAACCTTCAGCTGTTAATGATTTGCACTACTATTTCCCCTGATGCTGTGGGTTCTGCTGAAATATTGTTTTAGCAGTTTCTGTCAGATTTCCCTACCTTTTTTTTCTGGCTGAAAAGGAAAGACTGAAATGAAAATCTCAGCAATAGATTCTGCTTGTGCTTTTTTTCCCCCTCCTTTCTTTTTTTTTCTGACCCAGTTCTTTCACACCATGGAAACAGAAAAAGACAGAAGGATAAAAGGTCCCATTTTTTTCAGTTCAAGCCTCTGTAGACAGTCTTTTAGCCATGACTCCTCTTACGTATAAAAGAGTTGTTATGCTAAATAGTCATCATTATAATTCTGAAATTAACATCCAATTAAATAACTCATAAAATCTGTACTTTGCCGGCTTCTTTCACTTTTGGTCAGAAAGTTAAAAGCTTTTTCAGAATTCTTATTCAGAAAAAGAACAGCTGAAAAGAGTCTTGTGTTTCCAGCCATGAGACAGCAGCACAAGTGACCTGGAAGAAAATTCTTGTGCTGGTGTATCTATGGGTAAGCATAAGAGTATTCAGATCAGAAAAATAACTGGTTAGCATGGAAACCTGTGAAGTGCATGCTCTCTAGAAAACTCAGTTGTTGAAGAAACTACTAAGTATTTGAACATTTTCAGTGTTAGCTGCACTCAAATTTGAGTAAGCCTTCAACAGTGAAAGACTTTGGGGCACACAAGTCTAATGTACTTATAAAATATTTCATTTATTACTATTTTAAAAAATAACAAAAATTAAATATTTCTCCTTCAAGATCACATTCACAAGTCATATCCTAAAACAAAGTTTAAAAAAGAATATAGGTTGTTCAGTAGTTGTAAAAATAGCTTCTTTAAATTCTCAAATGATTTAGACGTTATTTTTGAAAATTTCTCATGATGAAAGTTCATGTTTCTTACTTGCAGATATATAAAGAGTTGGGGAGAGTGTATCTAAGTAACATTCTTATTAGGTATCTACCTAATTTCTTAAATGGCTTCATCTGTAATAATTTCTACAGAAATTATTGATCAGTCATAAATTGTCTTTGTAACTGATTTAAAGGCACACTTATAGATCTTGTCAAAACTTCTCTTGATCATAAAGCTAAAAATTATGCAAATGTCATGCATGCTTTTACTCCATAGATTACAAAGTGGGTGATTTTCACATTTCAGAAGGTAAGTATGAAGAATATGGGTGAGACTTTTCAGTAGGAATAATTTTTCATCTCTGTGCTCTTTAATGTATTTTATCAAAAACCTGAATGGAAGCAGAGGATTTCTGGTAGTTTGCAATGACAAAGGTAAGAGAACTATAGGTAGCAAAGACCACATTTCACTGATTCCAAGTATTCCAGTATCACCAAATGTAGCATCCATATACTTCAATGTGGCCAAATATAAGAACATACGCGTAAAAATGAGGAAAGTTAAGCCACAGAATCTGAAAAATATTGGGAATGAAGGATGGCTAAAAGTACTAACACAGACCTGAGATGTATGAAGGCAGAAACAATGAGTAGAAACAGAGAACAAATTACTTCATTTTTTGAAATTTCTGAAATATGGAGTGTAGCTGAGGCATCAGCTCTTTAAGAAGGGAGCTGGAAAACAGGAGAGGGCTTAATAAAGAACCATGGGAATAATTCAGAAGACTTGAAAATACATCACATAATCAAATGCAAATAATTGAATCTTTTCTAGATGTAACAATCAGGTTATATGTAATTTGATAGAAATGTGTAAATTCATATATGGTTACAGAAATGCAATCCCATTCAGAAAAAATGTAGTAACCATCTACTGTGTGGAAGCTCACATCAGGCAAATGCAGATCCAAGACAGGATACCCCTTAAAAGTAACTATCAACTAGAACAATTATCTAAAGACTTTGCTGGATTCCTCATTACTGGGTATTTAGTAATCATATTTTTTAAAAAACATAATTCTGTTAACCATAAACTAATTCTGGGAAATCCTATGGCTTCTATGCAGAGGACAGACGATCATCTTCACCACATTTCTCTCAGGTATTAAAAACTGAGATTCCACTGAAGTTAAACACAAGATTATGACTGAATTCAGAGAACTTTAGATTACATGCATATTCAAAACACTACCATCTATCTGATTACATTCATATAATTTTATTTTTAAAGGCTAATGAAAATAATGGACAGGTTTTAGTTTTTTTCTTCTTTCTGAAGATTAATGAAAGAAAACTCAGTCTTTAACATACAGTCTAACGGAAGATACAGTCAAATCAACTGAAGTCCCAGAATCAGCAAAAAGCGACAACCAAGACATTTACAAATATAAATGGAATTGGAAAATATCCTTCAAGCATCATATTTAGTCTTACTGCTCAGAAGGACATTTTTGTTCTTTACGAAGCTTCATTCTAGCAAAGTAAAATCTACCATTTAACCTTGTTTAAACAGTGTGAGTTAGCAATAATAATTTTAATTATATATAATTCTTTTCTTCCTTCTTAGTGATTAAAAACAAGCTTAAGCTAACATGATATTTTTTACTTACTCCGGCAGTCGAGACAGGATACCTAAAGAAAGAGAACTTATGCCATCATTGATCCGACCTGACAGCTTTCGCTTCTGAATCCAGGTGACAGCAAACTCCAGTGCTACAAAACCAACAAAGAATGGAATACTCTGAAAAAGAGTTTAAAGAGAAGAAGTCACAAAGCTAATAGAATTAGACACATTTCCAAAAAAAACAGTTTACGCAGCTGAATATTTCTCACGTTGGCTGGCATCCTTCTAGCTAATATTGCATCCCCGTTAATACAGTAAAGCTCCAAATGGACTTTATGAATGAGAACAACCAAAGCTTCCATTTAATTTATACTATCAGCATAGATCCCAGTGCTCTAACCTCATCCCCTATCATGTTTTGATATATAAAATAATACATATATAACATAAAAATTGCTAAAAGGCACCAAAAGAAAATACAAAGATCTTTCCAAACTCATATTTCTCATACTTAAGTAAATCATGAGAGCAGCAACATTTGTGGACTCCTCTAACCACAAAGTAAACAGGTAAGTTCTCTTTAAACTTGTTCAGCTGCTGAATTTGGCATCCAACAATAATATCTGAAAGATATACTAAATTGAGTTGTCAAGTTTCTTTCTGCTCAGCACTTCTGTTGCCACACTTTCTGCTGCAAATAGCAACAGCTCATCTCTGTGACATTTTCATCAGAGAACTCAATGAAACTCTTTCCACGGGGGCAATACAAGTTCTCATTCAAGACCAAGCAACTATGATACAATATTCGCTCTTTATTTTTCTCCTTATTGGTTTGACCAGCTGTAAAGTCATTTTCTGCCTCTGAAAAAAACTGTATTGCTTAGTGAGATTGAAACATATTTCACTAACAGCATCATTTCAGCTTAGGATTCATACCATCCATCTTCAGTCCCAGATCAACAGGCAAATTGAAAATACATAAAAACTCATTACTACTCAGAAAAGTATGATCTGTTCTCAAATCATCATCAGCATAGGCAAGAAAAAAAGGTTTGAATAGTCATAATTGGTAGAGTGCAAATAGTTTTTAAGGATGGGGAAGGCCTAACAGTTTCTGCACTTCATAGTGGAAAGAATGATGAGGCAGTGAGAGCATGTCTGCCACAATCACCAAAAACTGAAAGAGATATCTAGCAAGGAAGACAGGAAGGGCTATTTGATTTGCATCACATCTCTCTATGCATGGAATCTATTCAGCTGCCTCCCTCGGTCTACAGAAGAATTCTAGGTGGCCTTGGAAACACCTCAACAGCTCCTTTTTGGAGGTCTTAATGCATCAAATTCCCATCAGGTTTTGCAAGGGGGTGAGAAATACAACAATGGGACTGTCTACACAACTTTGGGTAGCATCTCACGACCAAACTTGTCATCCTTATCACTTATCACTGTCCCTCTGCAAGCAACCTACAAGCACACACAGATCTACAGACTGAACCCTCCAAACTACACTGCTGTATGAGAGAGGCTGCTCCTTTCCACGCCATTTTTTAACGGAAGAGACATTGTGCCACTGAAAATGCCACTGCATTTTGGATGGCATTAAGTTTTGTTGCCAAGTCAGACATGATCTGAGAAAGCCTACAAGACTAGGACACTTAAGATAACGTAGATAGATACATGCCACACTACTCAGCAAAAAAGCAATGAGTTGATTCAAATCATGCAGGTAGCAAGATTTATAGATTCACAGTGTCTAAGAAATGTGAAAGTTCATAAAGTGCAGCAGCTCAGGGCTGGGTTACAACAGCTGAGTAGAAATTAGTATGAAGAAGGAAACTCTAACATAGATGTCTAACATGTACTTTGACAGTATTTTGGCATCTGAAACCTTACTTTGGATATGTACCCACCAACTATGTGAAACCTTTTGAAAGCAATAGCAGCTTTAGCACTCCCTGTCTCAAACAGGTTACAGTCTAAGCAGGAAAGGTAATGACAGCAGAAGAATAATACAGGTAATACAGGGAAAAAGGAGACAGTCAGCTAGAAAGGCAATAATCTTCAGTAGACTAACCATTACATTTTTCAGACAAAATAACAAGTTAGCCATTTAAGAAACCTGAGGAGATAGGCAGCTCTGAAAAACTTTTCAAGGAGTGACCCTGCAAACAAAGCGAGAGAAAACACAAAGCTAAGAAAATGCCACTGCCAACTTCACAAGCCAGAGAGAAGCTGATCCCCTTCCATATCTTCTGATCTATAAATGTTTCACTCTTTCTCTGCTTCCAATTTCTTTCTCTTCACCAGTTACCAGAAACACTGAAGGAGGATTTGGATTAGTTTTTGTGGTTTATTTGAACTACTGATCTGTAGCTTGAAAGTCTTATTCTGAACACCAAATGGGAAGGTTTCCCTTATACACAAGTAATCAAGTCTTATAGAATGCAAAGGACCATTTAAAATCAGCCTTTACTTTATACAGTTGCAAAAAAAAAATGCTCTAAATTGAAACTCAGCATAAATTCATGATTTTATAGCAACTCTTAAAATAGTTTCTGTTTTCTTACAGTCCCAGGTCCTTATAACATAAGAATCTCAACTTTCATGTAAAACAAAATAAGAACATTCTGTGTCTCATTATTTAGGAGTGAAGCTTAAAAATGTGAGCTTAGTGTAAATGTGAACTTAATTCACAGACTCTAAAAAGCAAAGAGAAAATAGAAAAAGAAAAATTGTGATTATTAAGTTAATGTTTTCATTTTGGGGGCTTTCCCTAGAAGGATTATGAATAGTTGAGATTAACAGTACTGTCTGCTTCTGAGTCTGACTACAGAAAGGTCTTTACACAGCCTAAGTGGTAATTCCAGAATATAACAAGGAACAAAGTTACTACTGTTTATAAAAACTGTGTGTGGCAGGCAAAGAGAAGCACTAGATCTGCCTATCTATAGAGAATCCAAGAAACTGAGAACGCAAAGTATAGATTTCTTATATCCATAGCAAAGAGCATGCTCATGGAAGAACAAGATAAGCATCATGATACATTGCAATAGTCAGGATGTACCGCCTTGGAGAAAGAAAATTGACTTACACTTTCTTTTCTCTATGCAGAAACAAGAGAAATTGTGGCTTTCAAAAGTCAAAAACTTGCATGAAAATAAATTCCCTGATTACGGTACTAGATTTGAACCCCTCTCCCCAGGGTTATGAAGACCAGCTGGAGGGGTAATTCTTCCCTAGGCACTGCTGCAGAACTCTGCTGCTAGTCACTGGTAGCTGATCAGCCCATGTTTTCAACAGGGTTATTTGAATATTTGAGTGAATTAGGAGGTGCTGCCACCTGCCTAATGTTTGAGGGTGCCTCCCCCTGCAGCTGTAGCCATAGGCTCTACTGTGCTAGATATATCTTCATCCCTCCAATAAACATGATAAACCCTAGAGCAATCCTTACCCTAATCCCACTTCTATACTGTAGCTCATGAGAAGAAAAGTTTAGGAGCTACTAATTTAATCAATAGCTTATTTCACCCCTACATCATCAATACTGTCCTTCAGACAGTGAATTATATGAGCTCTGAGACCTGTCATTTATTACCAGCAGCTCTACACTAGAAACTTTCCTCCTACATCAGGCTGAGCTCAGACAATCATTCTATTTGTAGCTGTATCAATGGAAGGAGCTATCACTCCAAGCCCTTCTTGAACTGCTCTTCATACCACTATTAATTCCAGTTAATCCCTTCCTAGCCCTGCTGAATCTGATGGATCTGCTGCCCTCACAGTTGTTCCCTGAGCAGTCCAGATGAGGCTCACAGGTGAGCAGGTCAAACAAGCAGCAGTGAAAAGCAGCTGGAGATGGACTGAAGACACTAAGTTCTGCCCATAAAGGTACAGCTGCAATAAGAGGTGTAAACACTCCCTAAATTCAGACCAAAGCTATAGAGTTATCACATTTATATCACTAAAAGACTTTTTCTACACACAATAGCCTAACTAAGCAGTAAATAACGGTTCTGGCAACAACGCAGCTAGGAGGTTTTCTGGTACAACTAAACCAAGATAGCAGTTATGGAAAGTATAACCACACTGGGAAACATTTTTCATTGTAGCTTTTTTAATAGCTACATATTCCCTCACAAGCTTATCACAACAGATCTCTAAAACAGCAGAAACCTTTGGGCACTACTGTAATACAAAGAAATAGGATCAAGAATCCTTCACCAAACTTCTGCAGCTGTGAACCGAGTCTATGCACCCAGTAGCAGAAATCCAGGTGTGACCAAGATCTGAGCTGAATATTTGCACAGGTCCATATGGGAGAAGAAAGTTCAGGAATATTAATGAAAACTGCTGGTGAGTAAGCAGATGATACTCAGTGGGAAATGTGGGTACAGTAAAGGGGATTTAGATTAGATAGAGAAGGAGAGAGATCAGCTGAGTAGGCAAAATTGCCATCCATAGACAAATTCCCTTGATCACTGCACTAAAGCCTGGCTGTAAAATGCCAGTGAGGAAAGCAGCCCATCGACAGCCACTGAGCGGAGAGCTTAGGTTTGCTGCAGCTCTCCGCTTACCCCATCCAGAAGGGCAATGTTTGCTGATAAGAGCCACCACCGCTGAGCTGCTGCCCATGCAGTTCCTAGAAAGCTGCTGACTCTGCTGTACTTCTCTGCCCAGTCCATTTATGACACCCCTGCCACAACCCAATAGCAGCCGCTGCACAGCAAGTCAGCGTTTACCATGGCAGAGGAGCTAGTCAGAGCTATCAGGACCTGTGAACACAAGTGTGGATCTCAGCAGGAACTGGACTGAATCTACTTTTTAAAAGGGTAAGATAGAGCTTATCTGTGGTCTCCATGCTAAACTCGCATTGGCTCCAGGCGAAGCAAGCACTGGGAGCCAGAATGTGTGCAACAGGCAGCAGAGAAGGGAGCAAAGGTGCCACTGTGGGGCTGGATAAGCTGGCAGGGAGGGAAGGAGGGAGGGATGTGTCACTCACTGCCTGCTGACAGGCAGCAGTCAAATGATTTCTCGTGCTTGACCTCTGTACTCTTGCCTTTGCGCTCCAGGAGATCACACTGCCCCACTACCAATATTTGTTCTCCTTCTCTTCAACTTTTTTTTTTTTTTTTTTTTTTTGGTAAACTTTTGCATGCTTTAAGAACCGTAAGGTAGAACCACAAAGTTTTATGCCAAACAGCACAAAACAGCATTATGCCTTCTGTGTTACTCAGCTCAGTTTGTGTCATTATGTCCAGCAGCACCGCCAGTTTAAACCATTTTAGCATCAGTGCTCATCTGAAAACTCCAGTGAAGGCATTAGAATACACACATACAGAAATTAATAAGTAAATCAATTAAAGTGCACGGTTCCACTGGCAGCATTAAAGGGGGAGTCCGGACGTGCCCCCCGGAGTGGGAAGAGAACGACAGGGTGCATAATCTAATTTTAGGCTCCCTTCCGCGGAGGTTGGTTCCGAGGGCGGCGTGCGGCTTTGCTCGGGGGGCAGCCCCGCGCAGGGCGGCCGCGGGCGCGCTGCAGGGCGCGCCGCCGGCTCTCACCTTCTCCACGTAGTCGGGCACCTCCTGCAGCGTGCGGAAGGAGCTCTCGCGCGGCGGCACCGCGTAGAAGAGGGCGCGCAGCTGCCGCGCGGCGCTCGCCATGGCTCCGCGGCGCGGAGCAGTGCGGAGCGCGGCGGCAGGTGCGGCGCCGCGCGCGCCCTTTCGCCCTTTGCTCCGGCGGGGGCTGCTCTGTGCCCCGCGCAGCGCGTCGGGGCAGCCCGAGCTCCGGCCCTCCCTCCCTCCGTCCCCCCACCCCGAAACCCTGCGAGCGCAGCCCGAACTACCCCCTTTTCGTCTTCACACGGTATTTTTCGCGCAAAATACTGTTCAGGTTTTGACACTGGCCTGCGATGTGCAATTCTTTAAACTCAAAAGACAATACGGAGAGCTGTAGACGCCATCTGCTATGCCGCCCCTTAGAAAGGACTGGAAACCGGGCAAATATAAAGAAACAGCGAAAATATCTGTACACCAGCTCCACAGAGAAAATGCAGTGAGAATAAGGACAGGCTTGGTACGCGCCGGCCTTACGTCTGAAGCTCAGAAGCAGGCGTTTCCCTGTCAAATGTTTGTCACTCACACTTGATATGTTTGGCATTAGTAAAAATAATAAGCTTTGTGATAAAACAGATTAGCCAGAAATAAAACAACGCAATGTCCCAGCAAACCCTTCATCTGAAAAACTTTCAGTTCCGCTTCGGTCTTTTCAGAAGAAATGGACTGTAAATCCTGCTGTAAAGGAACTTGCCACTCTTTAAATCCTGCCAGTCATTAAATTAAAAAAGCTTGCTACCTTGAGTCAACCCTTATTTTCTGAAAGGAGCTATGACAGGTAATTTGAGCTAAAACTTTTGTTTGGAAAAATAAAGTACATAGAAATTGCCATTAAAATAATTAACCTAATGCATGTGTGTGATTTTTACATTAAAAAGGTTGAAATTTAAACAACAGGTAGCTGTCTTTCTTTTACAAATAAGCAATATTCTGCAGTTTGAATAGTGTAACTGCAACAGTGCATGAATGTCAGAAAGTTACTGGAAATACAAATAAAGATACTTTATAATGTTAGCTGAGCAAAGTGCCAGTTTTTAAAAATGGCACTTATAGTGAAATATAAACGAGATTTTGGCATTCTCTTAATATGCATACCTTATACTAGTGTTAACGACATAGATAAAAATGATTTAATAAGTGTATTAAAATGTTCTAAATTTACATCCAGTGTTCCCCTCAAATTCAATGTGGATTTACAATAATTTGAGGTTATTACAGATGTCTAGTTTTAAAATTCGAAAATCTGAATTAATCTAAATGAAAATTTTAAGTTCACTGAATTCACTGCAGCATTCTAGCTAGATATCCATAAAGCCAACAAAAGTCTTCACAGGCAGAGGTGTAAAAAAAAAGCCTTGCTGTTCTCCCTAAGTCTTTCTACGGCATTACTCTTTTGTGCAGGTTCCCTGGCGTCCCCGGGGGCACAGAGCTGCTCAGTCACACCAGCCCACTGTGCACACCTGAACCCTTCATTGCTCTGGCACTGGTGCTCATCCCACTCCGCTCTCAGCTCACAGAGCTAAGCTGGCCAGAACTTAACCCTGCAAATAGCCATATAGTTATTGGAGAGCAGGATCTGAGCGCTACTCTGGGATTAGAGCAATGGCCAGAGCAAGGGAGCTCATGGCAACACAAAGTTCGGGACATTTCCACTATCATGGAACGATTACCTCCTATTGCACTGCTCAGGGAGAGAGGAGACTCAAGCTCAGTTTTTTGGGACCTGATACTTTTATTATTTTGGACGCCCTTTCAGTGTACGTTATCAACTACATATCACCAGTCTGCAATTCTTGTTTTCAAATCTGAAAGAATTTGGACTTGATATTGGCTTACAAGGGAAGGCAATGGGTGGTGTTTTCCAGCTTCTGTATTTGAGGAAAAATAGATGATAGCACTACAATAGCTACACTTCTGGTGAGAGGGAAAGCAATTTTAATTCTAGCTGGAGCTACTTTTAGACAGGCATCAATAATTTGACTATATGAATATAGCTGGATGTTCTCTACTTAATTTTTCAAATTGAGCATGAAATTTTCAGTGCTCTTTCTTTGTTAAGAAAGGAATGGAAAATAAAACATCCATGAATGTTGCTACAGTGGAAGCTCTCTAACCCTCACCGGAGTGAGGCAGTGCTCACTCCAGTCAGTGACCTTGCATTTTTTTTTTTGTTTTGAAAGAGTGAATGTTAAATAACACTTTTTTTTTTTTTTTTTTTTTTTTTTTTTTTTTTTACAATTGAAGTAGAAAAGTGGGTATTTCCCATTCCTATGCTGCCATCAGAAATACAGAAGGATGTTCTGTCTGGGGACTGGGATTCTGCTGTTGACTGGTAGATCATTCTAGTAACCAAGGCAACAAAAGCCTCTGTTCAACTTAGAGGAATTGGGGAGCTGGCTGAACATGATCTGTAGGCGGCTCGTATTTTGTTTTCTCTAAAGAGCTCCATCCCACCCACTTCATGAACAGAGAACGCCCAGACACTTCCTGTTTGGGTCTCCTCTGAGCACTAAGCCAGTCCTAAATAATAATAAACTCATAAAGGGAATTAGGGCAGGTTGAAAATGGGCTGGGCAGTAGAGTCTGCCTTGGCAACAGGTCACTGACAGCTGAATTGTATCCAGAACCAAGCTTGGGTTGGTCTGCTCGAATTATGTAGTGATATCCTTGAATACAGAAACATTTTAAATAGGCACATTGTGATGAGCAGAGGTCGCAGAATTTTCTTGTATCACTATTCCAGACACTCAGTATGTATAGTCAAGCTTGGCAGTGGATGTCATTAGGGGAGTGTAAGACACACCAGTGTTGTTACAAATCTGGTGTTATGAGGCATTTGGTACAATGTCTTTGCCTACATCAAACAGCACCTGCTTTTTAAATTGTTCAAGTATTTATTATTTGTTCAGGTTATATAAGCAATATATATTAACATATGATCCTTAACAACAACATAAGACTATTCCAGAAACCTAAAAACAAGGAGTGTATTGCATATTAAATCAGCATTAAGCCACGCAGTCAGCCATCCACTGCTAACTTCAGAGTTACTTCCATTTCTTCTGCACAGGACTGCTAATCATAAAACAGTGCTCAGATATGACCATTCTAAGTTATTTGTTCAATTCTATGTGATTTTTTAGTAAAACCCTTTGAAAGAGTTACCAAGACATCCAAAGAAAATAATAGACCCTTTAGGTGGTCTGTCAGGGTAAGTTACTGGGATAAATGCATATACTGGTCTCAGAACTTGATCCTCTCTGTTTCTTTGTCTAACATCTATTCCTGATCCCTTAGCAGGTTACTTTGTTATGTGGTGATATGGCTGACATCTTTCACCTTTCTCGTATGCAGAAAAGATTTTTTTTCCTTACTGTTGATAGAATTCCTCATCTTCCTTCTTCTGTCCTCTAGTGAAATAGCTTTGGGAGTCATTTGCACATTAGACTCTGCTTCCCCGGTTAACTGAGCCAGCTGGTGGTTTTCTGCATTAAAATAGGAGGGCCACACAACCCTCTTCCTAGGGCTATCCAGGTAAGGGTTCTCCCACCATTGCTCCGTTAATAACTTGCTCTGTTATTAAGCCTGACTTAACTCTTCCATGGGTAGATTCACCCCTCAAACTCACATGGCAAGAAATGAAGTCACAAAAGGAGTATAGTTTTACTATTGTTTTATATGTTTCTACTGCTTTAGTGAGTTAAGTGGCTCATGAGAGGGTCCACTGAGTGAGGGAGAGCTGGCACAACAGTCCAGAAGATAGAGGGCAGGACCACACAGCTGCGAACAAGGGATGCGAAAATAGAGTGAGACTTCTTCATTTCAGCAGCAGCAAGTTATTAGATCAACAGAACAGCTCATGGAGCCACCGCCTTTAGTGTATTTGCCAAAAATATAGCTTCAGTAGGCTATTATATGTCAGCATGCAACTACATCCAAACATCTGATGCTTCCTTTACATCACCACTTCAGTAACTGCTGTTTTCACGGTAATCTTTTTTTTTTTTTTTTTTTTTTTTTTTTTTTCCTGGAAGGTCCATCTCTAACAAGATGGTAGCTTTTTCTGTCTTTTACTAGTTCACGTAACTACATATCACATATACTATGTTTTATGAACAAGCTTTGCCTGGAGAGCAAAATGAAAGGTTTCCTGCCACCCTGTTCTAGCTGCTGCACGGGAGACCCCACAGGGACTTCTTCTGGAAGGAGGGGAAGATCTTGCTCTACATGGGAGCCATGAGAGATCATGGACTGCAAGGAAGCCAGATAGTCCAAGAGGTGTAGTGGACAGAGAGAATGTAACATGACATGTGGAGGCCCCAATAAAGATCAGAGAGGAGCTGTGCCTCAGAGCTGCTGGAGCGAGGTTCTCCTGGAGACCAGAAGGGCTTTGTAGACCTTATTGCGACCCAGGAAGTCAGCTCTGAGAAAGTTGTGAAAGTTGTTAAACTGAGGATCTGAACAAAATGACCTACTCTGTTGGTACCCAGTACACAGCAGAGGAGTTGGTATTCATGCTCTATATTTTTACTAGTCTTCACAAATCTCAGTTCTCTGTATTTCAAAATTATTTTGTTTTAGTTTCCATTTTAATAAAACAATGTTGGAGACAGAAAACCCTTTTGGTGTAGTTGATATGCTGACTGCAAATATGACGGGCAGGGAGGTTCATCCTCAAGCTCTGACGGATTTTTGGGAGCCAGTCACAAGCAGAAGACCCTATAATATATTTGCATGTTGGCTTTCTTGAACAATGCGTAATGTTAACAAGTTCCCAAGAGAACCTAAAGCTGTATGTCCTTTCCCCACTCCCAGCTGCACGTAGTGCACTCTCACTCCTTTCCTTGTGCAAGCCCTGATCGTCATTAGAGCTGGTGCTGAACAATTTTAATGTGCTCCGTCAGCAGAAAAAATAGCTGAACAAAACAAAAAGCTAAACTTGTCTTAAATTGTTCCAGACCTAAGTTAATAGGGACATTTACAATAGCAAAGTTGATCAGGAGTGCATAGTAGTCAAGGCCATACCCTGCTGAGAAAAGCTTGGGAATTTCAGAGCATCAGAATTATCTCAGTATCTCCTATCTAAACTCCATAAAAAGATTTGTCAAAAAACAGGCATGTGGCCTGACGAAGTGATTGTTCGTTCTCTTTCTGCATGTCTCATTTCCTGGGGTGTTTAGCTCCACAGCTGTTCCTTGGGTGGACTTCTAGTCTGCCTAGTTCACCAGGTGTTCATCTACCAATCTGTTCACCTAGTGGACCTGTTGATGAGGTCAGTTGCTGGCTTTTCTTGAAGCTGTATTCTTTGGCTGCTCATCTCCCTTGATAGCTGGTTACACAACTTGAAGTAGATCCAAGAAGCTGCTTTTAAGCCACAAAGCCATGCTCAGCTCCATGAGAACTGACTCACTCATGCCCAGTTTTCATGCAGACAGCACAGCTGTCTAATGAGTCAGAAAGCAGTTGTCTGGGTACTCAGGCGGTCTGAATAACAAGGCAGAAGCTTTTTTATTTTTTTATAATTATTTTTCAGCATTTTTTTCTCTTGGAAATCTGTTTTCTCTTGGAAAATTTTAACCTTTTGCTCCTCGTGAGGAAATGTGTTTTGTATTTTGGGTTTTTTTTGTTGGAGGCTTTCTTTCTTTCTTTCTTTCTTTCTTTCTTTCTTTCTTTCTTTGAAAGGAGAGGAAATGGGAGCAATTAGAAAAATAAATTCCATTTTCAGGGCAGGTCTATCAAGCAACTAAGAAGAACAACCTGCCCACCTGTTGTAGGTGTTTCAAAATGTTGTTTAGCATTCTACGCAACTTATTGCGCTTGCACTTCTGAGAAAAAAAATATTTTAGTTTATTACGAACACCAGAATTCAAGCTGCTAAGTCTTGTGAACTATGTATTATATAAGCATTGTATAGCATACAACCTGAGATTCAGGAGAGAAACCTTTCACATCCAGATCATTGGATCAGACGTATTATAACCTATGTAAGAGGTCTTTACACTATTTGATCAGTGTTCATAACTGTTTATTTGTTATGATCAGAACAGTCTCTTTCATGTTGTTGAATTAGGAGCATATGAGTATCAACACTAGGATCCCAAGTTATGAAACACATCTCATGACATGAGTTACAGCACACACTAACATACATTGCTGCATGTGAATGAGCAGGAACCGCCTGGGGCGTTCTTCAGATGGAAGCATAGAAAGTGCAACCCTTTTAATCAAAACTAACAAAAACACTTGAAATTTTAGTGTAAAGAACAGTTCTAGAAAAATTATAAAGATTCTGCACCTGTATCTTGCAACTTCAGTAGAGGGGTAGTTGTCATAAGTTGACACTGGAAATCTTTGCAGGGATTTCTTTTAATATCGGTAGAAGATGTACTTGATACAAAAAAATCTCTCGGTGAAATTTCAAAGCTTGAAATCTTCAAATACCTTTTGGCTTTTAAATCAACTATTTTTTTTTTGTTTTCATCAGGAAAAAGGAATAAATTCTCCTCCTTAAGAAAATAGCATAGTTCTATTGCTTTCCAACCTGCAAGCGCCCTAGTTTTTGAGGGTGAGATTCTATTCTGTGCAGCACTCCCTAAACTCCATAAACTACAGTGAGTTAGAAATGCTAAGTGCAATTAATTCATTTACAACAAAATAGAAAGACTAAAATGCTTAGTATTAAGGGTGGCAGAGTGCTTTTATCAGGAGCGGCCCTACTGCCGCAGCACCTCACTGAGTTTGAAGAGCTAACGTGCTGCACCTGACAGGAGAGTTGCAGAGCACTGCAGATTCTATCCCATCATACTACATTCAGCATATTAAAGGTTCAAACAGAGGATCAAATATGACCCATTTAAAAGCATTTTTGGAGGATATTGAAAAATGGAGAAAAAAATAATGATTTGAAGATTTGAAGATGGGAAGATTACTGTCACATGTCTAGAGAGAGTGGACCGTGGAACTATTTCACTAATAAGTGTGGAGAGGAAAAAAACTAGTTCAAAAAGCAACCAGGACATAGTATATATTTACATATTTATTCAGTTCACATTGGCCCAGAATGAAAATGTTGTGAATTTTGGAACAAAAAGATTTGGATTAAATGAAACTTTCCATTTGACCAGGTACAAGATGTTTTAAATTAAGGACTGAATTGACTTGTTTGCCTTTCACTAGGCTGAGGAGCCAGGAGTAGCATGTTGGAACAAGGATGCAATCTGGATATGCTTCCTCCCTTCAATGAATTCACTGGGAAGTTTGTGGTAAAAGTATTTGTTTATGAAGTAGAATAACTTCCAAAGGACAGAGACCACATGCAGGATATGCTAGAGCTAATGGACTAGAGTTGTCTCCTGAGGTAGAAGACAAGTAAATTTAATCTGTGATCTGAATCAGTGAAGGCACTGAGCAGAGGTTTCCTGTGGCTGTACTAGGTGTGGGGCACAAGAATGTGGTAGTGGGGCACTTGCCATGATCATCATGCTATGGGTGTTCCCTAAGGTGTCTTCCAAATATTAACTGAAGTGATCCACATTTATTTCTGACGTCTAAAACAACTCATTTTGTTGTTCCCTTGCCTGTAACCAAAAAGGTAGTTTCTTAGTTTCACCTGAATTTGCAAATAATTTCAGTTGCCTTGAAATTACTCCATCCCTCCCCATCCCCCCCCCCCCCCAAAGGAATAAGTTATCAGGGGCTGCTCACAAGTGGCAAGTCTCTCATGAGAACATGCCCCCATGCTGGGGACCAAGCCCTGCGGCGCAGCACTGTGAGCCTGTGCCTGCAACAGCCCCTGGGTGCTTTTCATACCCCCAGCTAAGCGTCCTCACTAAGTGCCTGAACAGCTATTAGCTGCACTCCTAGTGACCAGCTAAACAGGTAGTTCCCTAATCAGCGTTCAGATGAAGAATAAAGTTGCAGGCCCTTTTTAATCTACATCCTTCCTGTTAGGAAACAGCTAACTGGAGCTGCCAGCTCCAGGAACCACCTAGAAGCTATTAAAAGCAGCTAAAAACAGAAATCTGAATTTAAGAAAAATCAAAATCAGAATAGAACTGGAACAAGAATTAATTAATTAAGTAATGAAGCAAAACCTGTTGCTAGGGGAAGAAAGTGCTGCCAAAAAAAAAAAAAAAAAACAAAAAAAAAAACCAAAAAAAAACAAAATGTCCTGAAGTAAAGCAAACAAGTGAAAACTCACAGAAACCTGGAATATCTCTGGAAAATTTGAAGTTTAGAGCAGCCATCCAGTTAGAAGTTGTGAGACAAACTAGTATATGATCAGGTAATTAAAGATGGTCGTAATGCATATACACTGGAACCATCTATTAAACTCAAGTATAACTTTTTCTTAACCTTTGAGTGTTTTTCATTTGGCAGACTTAGTTCATTTCATACCAAAGAATTTTTAATATATTATGAAAAGCAAGAATAATTTGAAGTTATTTGATAAATATAATGATTGAACCAGGTATGACAAATCATATTACAGATAATATAAATGTCTCTCTTCACTAAAGCAAAAGATTTTTTTCTAATTCGTCTTCTTTTTATATGATGAATGCATACTGAAAGGATAAAGAGAGATGTCATACATGCTTACATATAGCTTTAAGAGAAAAAAAGACTATTCACTACAAAACTCATTTATGAAATGTCTATTTTTTCTTCTTCACTCCAGTTCCAAACTTCAGGACTCCATATATTCATGAACATTTCTAATCTCTTTTTATGTTCAGGGAATGATATAGGCTTCAAATTTGTATGTCATAAGTATGGAATGTATTCCCTGATATTTAGTTGTGGGGAATCCTTCCAGTGCTGTAGAGTAACTTACACAGCAGCTGTGATCAAGATGTCTGTAAGATTTTCTTTGCTATATTGTTTACCTGTTCTGAAACACTTACTGATTTAATATCTGAGCCAAAGCCCAATCAAAACAGTAAGATTTGTATGTGTAGGTTTTGGGAGGGGTCTGAGGGGGGTGACTAGGGGTTGTGGTTTTTTGTGGCAATTTTTCAAGGTACTAGGAGACAAAATACTGGAAAATTGAAAAAAGATTTGCAAGAGTCCAGATGCAACTATCAAGGTCAGCTCTGTCTGCTTAGAATAGGTTTGCCATGAATCAACTCCATAATTTGGATATGAATCATCTTTCTAGTTTTTAGAGACTGATGAGCTACCTAAGGGAATGCATGTTCATTTTTAAAATATTACGAAATCCAGCACAATCTGAATAACCGATCTAAATAAAGGAATGTGAGTTATAAAATATGTTATTTTGCATTTTTCAATTAAAAAAATATATTGGCCTCATAGCCCACTGTAGTTACTTGTGAACTGATGATTTTTGTAGTCCACAATATTCAACCAATAAAATTGCTATTGACATTTTTGAGGTATTTCTGTAAAACTGTTTGTGAGTTCTGTAACAATAAAAAAATTACATTTCCTTATTATATGAACCCTTTATTGTCTTATCACATGTAAAATGAAATCTCATGCTTTATGGCAAGTCAGAACATGATGTTCTTGAACTGGAGAAGATCAGTGTGAGAAGTGAACAGATGATTTTTTTTTACACGTTGTCATCCTTTCTTTGTGTTCAGAATAGATATATTACCCAGGCATGACTTTATTGACGCCAGTTTGGGGAATTTGCCGTTACTCAGTTGTTGTGATACATATATCTGCCATTTTGTAGTTACTAAAAAGTACAAAATCCATTGCATATAAGTAATTATTACAAGCAGATTTAGGTTTCCCAATTCACTTTCAGAAAAGAGCCACAACACTGTTCTGCTCTCAGATAGGAGAAACTAAGAAACAGAGATGGAAATGAAATCTTGGGTCCCGGTTAAAATGTAGTTTGTATAATTACAGTAATCAAGGAGGTGTTAAGTAAGTAAATTTTAGTTGTGGTTAGCTATATTATTTTTTGCATTCACTTCTTCTGCTGTTGTTCTCCAAATTGTTAAACAGCTGCTAAGTTTCACCCCAGAAATAAATGCACGGCAGTGACAGGCAAAAGTATATGCAGTAGGGTTTTATGTTTGCATAAGGCTGCATACTGATATTAACATACCTGATTCTTTAGATGCTGATTTAAATAGCTGGATGCTACTATCACCTTTTGCCTTCACAACTTCTGAGCAAGCTCCAGCTACCTTGGCCCTTGGAACTCTACCAGGCTCTTCAGAAAAGACTCCGAAAGGTTCCTCCTGTGAACAAGCCTTTCTTTAAACCGTAGCAATTTCCCGATACTCTGGGGCAGTGCAAGGTGTTTGTGTACCTCTTACAAACTTATAGGAGACTGTAGTCTCCTGCTAGAGCAAACAGAAATCTCTGTATTGGAAAAACAAATTCTATATTCACAGTGTCACTCTCAAGGCCATCGTAGGTTGGACTCAGTCACAAACACATGCCTTCATCGTCACTTAGTCCAAAGTGTGATGAGGTATGGGATGGATGTTAGCCATTAAACATGCTACAGCACAGGAACAGTTTCAGTGCAATTGCCAGCCTCATTTTTCTTCTTTTTTTAACCACGATGTGCTTAGCAAAGCTCTATTCTGCGAATTTAATAGACAGCTTACTCTTATGAGTAAATGCTGGGATTTTGATAGGTAAACAACTTGGGCTAAGAAGGGTTTCAAAGGTTTGTTTGTTTTTGTTGTGTAACGTAATGCCAGTGTATATTTCAATAAATGTATTCTTACAAAGTCTGCTCTTGATTTTAGGAGATCTAGCGCCAGCTTCCTCAGGCTTATCTTTGTGCTATTGCTGGATCTTTAATTCTTCTTTTGTTAGTCTCTTAAGAGTCCGTATAGCTTTTAACAGGAATCTGGCTGAGCCAAAAAGGAAATCATCTCAATAGTGCTGCATGCCAGTGCTTTGTGTACCTCTCATTATCGCAAGACGCTAAGTCAGTCAGACGCTAAGCATGATATTGGAAACACAGGAGGAAGTCCTTATGAAAGTAAAACTGTCCTTCATAGTAGAAGACTGGTAGTTCAAAATCATCCAGATGTCTCAGGGCTGATTAAAAATATAACAGCACTAGATGTGCAGTTACTTACCAGGACTGCTCTTTATCTCAACGTTTTATCAATCTATTGTAAATATTTTGTCAAGGATTCTGTATAGAGCTGGACAAAGTTGGATTACTTTCATCACTGGTAAAGCAAACAATGCAAAGCCTAGCTGTCAAAAGTGGTAAATGTGCCTGTGTTTTTCTCATCCTAATTTTTAAAAATCTCTATCACCATCATTCAGTCTGACCTCTGAGATTACAAACAGTAAAAGAACTGTTTATTCAGAAGACATCCTGAAAACTATATAGGAAATAGGAAGCCTTACATTTATACTAGTAATCCCTTACCTCTTAGCAGCACTCATCTGCTAGAGAGAGAGAGAAGTGTTGTAACATCTGGCTCAATGTGGTGAGTTTTCATCTTCTGTTGGGAGGGCTAATGTCATGTAAGGAAGTCAGAGGAGCAGAATAACTATTGTAAATGAGAGGCAGCAGCAGCACTTGTCCTGGGAGCTGGGCCTCATGGCTCAGCTGAACGCTTGCCTTCAGCCCCCATGTGTTGAATCTGGCCCATTAACCATCCTATTAATCTTCAAAAAGCTTTTAAAGTAGGAGTGTTTTGCAGAGAGAATATAGGTGAGAATTTGCAGGTGTCATTCACACAATACAGCCATCCTCCCTTCTCTTTTCAACAAAACAGTTCTCCCAGTCTATTAAAGTTCAGAAGGAAATTCTTTCCACCACCTCTTACACTGTTTGAAACTTCTGAGAGCATCAGGATTTTTAACGTTTTGCAAGACCGCAGTGCAAATGTAAAGGAACAGAAACTCAGCTTATGTGAATCAGAAGGATATTTGTTTTGGAAAATGTACACACTTCATCCAGCCCACATCCTTTAACTTTCAGTTTTTGAGTGTCACCGCAATATATATTGCTGCATGAGTCATCTCAATCCTGTATCAACCAACATTTCAACTCCCTGTAATATTCTGTTCCATTCTTTTGGGACAGAACAGCATTGGGGAACAGGACAATTTTAGGCAATTCTAAGGTTATGCCATGCTTGACACCTGACTTCACTTTAGTAACACCTGCCTGAAGAATAATTAGCAGGCCACTTTTAAAAGAAAGAACTTCCATACTGCACAGATGGCATTTTTCATACCAGACAGGCAACGACGTATGTTGGAAATGAGCCAAACTGTCTGCAAAAACTGTGAGAAATTCAAGACAGACATCTGAGTGGAAGGAAACTTTTACCTTCCTCAACCCCTGCCCCCCAACCGTTCACATATGTTCAAACCTACCTTAATATAATATATTTTATTTTTCTTATCTACTATTGCTACAAATTACAGTAGAAGGAAAACACCATAGCAAGTTTCTTTCATATTGGTTATGAAACCTATAATTTAATAACACGATGTGATGATTTGTCAGCTATAGAAATCCAGTATTATAAGAGTATTGCTAGAAACAAGAACAAGATTTTCTTAGCTGACTGGCAATATGGGGTCCACAACTCACATCTCCATAAAGTGGCCCTTCTTTTCAGCATGTTCTCAGAACTATGTTGAAATCAGGATCCTGTGTGTCATAGTGAATGCATAAAGTCAACAGTCACTTTGGAAATTATTGGCTAATGTTCTTAATCCTGGACTGTCCACTGATTTGTATGAAATTTTGTGTATACTTTGGGCTTGATCCAAATCCCAATGAAATCAATCATAATCTTTCCATTGCCATCTCAAGGCTTTAGATGAGGTTCTTTGATTTCTTAGAAAATCCTTTTACTTTTTTCGTGCAAAAATACTACATCTAAAAGGAGACCAAGAATTCTTCATAATATTTAGTCATTAGGAGTTAAACATCTTATGCATATATGCTAGTACTAGAAAAGTAACAGCTCTGTGCCGTGCTTAGCATAGTTTGCGGACTAAAAGATTGTACAAACGTTTAACTTCCACAATTCCAATATATAAGTATATATACAGGAATTATAGAAATGCATATACAAAATTATTTATAGTGGTCTTAATTTTAAACTAGTTTTTCTTCTTGGTAGTTTTTACTTTCTGAAATATATTTCTTCTGTGGTTACATAAAATTTTTTTAAGGGCACTCTTCAAGATAAGTTTTAAATGTGGGCATTTGCCCAAATTTGAATATTTTCTCAGCTGTGCATGTGACTTTCCTGGCAAAGAATGTGGCATCTGTTCAGAATAAGGATATTGCTAAAAACCCTGCAGTCCATAAGCAAACATAAGTAGCATATACAGTGTCTGGTGATGCTAAAGATGAGACTATCTCCCTCAATACAAAACCTATGTTATATACATACACAAACATGTACACACACCTATATGTGTATGTGTATATATATGTATGTGTGTATGTATGTATAAATATGTGTGTGTGTGTGTGTGTGTGTGCATGCGCATGCATGCGCACACATGTATATGCCCTGCTCATTGCTTCATATGTTTTGGGAGTTGATATAAATCAAACAAACACATTTTTATAGCACAAAGCCGATAATATTATTATGTGGTTATAAAATAAGCAAAATTCTACAGAGGCCAATTAATATGTTGTTTATTTCAAGGATGAGTGAATCTGAAACTTAACTGCTCCAGAATTATTGTTCATTAATATAAAATACTATTTTACAAAGTTTTTGGCAATGCATGTAAATTTTCAAATTTTACAAATAAAATCCAAACACTCTGAGAAAGGAGCTTCTGGCCAAATTTGTCTCTCTCGAAAGAGAGAGGGATGCCTATCTGAATAATGATATCTGATAATGCTATAGTTTCTCAGACATCATGACTAAATATTTTAAATTCATACATTTAACCTATTGTAGTAAAATAAACACACTGCTCCACAAAAGTAAAAATCATTTATAGAAAATCACAGAATGCTTTATTCCCATCACTTAGTCATCTAAACAAAACTCATGCAATTTTATTATTATTTAATGTTGTGGATCATATGTTTACGGAATATCTCATTCTCATCTCAACTGTATTTTTCACATGTACTTTTAATAACCATTCTTTATTGTATTTTTTTATGAATCATCTATTAGAGGAAAGACGGAAGGTCCTAAAGGCTGGAAGAGGTTCTTGCTGCAGAAATGCATGATGCAAGTATAAGATGCATTCAAGGAACAAATAAGATAAAGAATGCAGAGCAGAACTAAGTCTTGACAGCACATTTAGTAGGAGACTGAACCTAATCCCAACAGCCTTGCTGAGTCCATGATTCAAGGTGACCAGTACAAATTCCTAGAGTCCCTAGTCTCCATCTGTTAAAAAGGATATTTGGAAACTTATCTTTCTCTAAAACCTTCTTGGAATCTGTCTACAAAAAAGCCCTGCATAAAAAAGAACTATTATTATTTCCTACTATTTAGGAAGAGATTTAACAATCTCTTTATTTATATCATTCCTTGAGGTCTTCTCTATTTGTTGATACTAGACAAGATTATTGCCCAGATTATTGTTTTCAATGGAACGAAAATAAAGTTTCACTGAATTTCTACAGATAGAAATCATGACAGGACAGATGCCAAGAAAAAGGACAATGGCTAATAAATTTGCTTGTATGACTTGGTCTCTGGTCTGTGGACTCAGAGAAGCTGTTAGTATATTTGCAGTTTATACAGATGACTGATAACCTCTGATCATGCCATATACAGGGCCCCTCTAACAGCCAGAGCCATGAATTACACTGAAATCCATTGCTACGCTGAAGCTTTCAGCTGTAAATGATGTCAAAAGCCTATGAGCTTTAAATGAAAATGAATAAAAGTTTTTAAAAATATAGAAATGCAAATGAGCTCTAGTAACTCCTCGTTAATCTGGGCTAATAATATGCATCATCTCTGAAGCCCTATGAATATAGGCATCAGGGTGTATACAGAATTCTCCCTTTCAATCCACACACATTACATAATGGTATTAAATTACAGTACATAATTGGTTAAACGTTACCCTTTAAAACTTCTTAAATCTTGTAGCCGATCTTAAATACTGCGTGTACTCTGTTAAATACAAGCTCACCCAAGAGACATAAACTTACTGAAGCCAGGAAATTCTAAATGAAGGCTCACGCTGGCATTGTGTCCCCAACTTATATAACTATGTTTCTTCATAACTAGTCAGGGTGCACATCCTAATGCATTTTTTTTTTTGCTTTATTTGTACAAATAATATTATTACAGCAATCAGTGTCTTCACTTAAGAAAGTAAGATAAATAAACTACCTTGAAATTTGGCCTATGGAAAAATACAGACATGGAATCTCTTAAGAGGAGGAGAAGTCCCCTTATACTCATGCTCCTTTTCTGATTTATTTTTGAAAGTGTTTTCACAGATCTGATGGAAAGAAAAAGGAAGTTAAGAAGAAAAGATATTCATTTAATGAAATTCCCAAACTACTTCCAATTTGTGATTACAAAACTTAAGCCAGCTCCCAATGGTGTTATTTTAACCACACCTTTTTGATTGCTATTGCCAAAATAAATCTGAAAACAATAATATGAATTCATAGTAAACAAAACAAAAATTAAAAAGTCAACAGCTAGAAGAGCAAGAGAAAGGAACTCTGCAAGTAATATATAGTCTTGTATTCCAGAGACAGCAGAAAACAGAATTTAGATTGTCTATCACATCAAGACTTAGTATTCAATATCACTCTCTTTTTACAGTAAATTAGATTTTCTGTGAAATTTTTTTCAGATTCCACATTTCTCTGCCTCAGTGATAGGTTGACAAGAGAATATCAGAAAAAGATGGACTCTGGACAGAAATAACAAAGTTGTAGCTCAAAAAATATAGTCCTTGGAAGCAGGATTTGTCAGTGATAAAATAGAAAAATGATTAGCCACTCTTTAATAACAGAAGCCAATAAATATAAATAAAACAAAGTAGGTTTCATCATGCTTCATTCTACCACCAAGTACCTATACATTCTTGGGCAAATAACAATCTTAGAGCTTGATTTTGTCTGTCTGTTAAAGACAAAAGAGTAGTTTGATCTACTCTTAGACATACTGCAAGGTTACATTGGTAGAAAAATCCTCTATAAATCTGCCGATAGGTAAAAACCAATGAATGTAAAATAGAAAGTTCAAAAGCTTTTATCCGTGGCTGATTTCAGCAAGACAGTTATGCTAAAACTTCAGCACAAAGTCGTAATGCATTGCTGCAGGTGACTGACACCACTGGCTTCCATATGTTCACGTGTGAGTAACTGGGAGAACAGGATCAAACACCATGTGCCCTGGTGAGTCCAAGTTGCCCACTAACCCACAAACCACAGTTGAAGTGCAGGGAGGTCACTGTTGGGACTAGAATATGAGTTAGCTGAAGTTTGAAAGAAGTAGATCTGTATTTTTGTGGTGCTATGCCTGTAAGTAAATCCCTTCAAGACCATGGTAGGAAGCTCACCCTGCTTAGACTTACCAGTGTGATCAGTGTGCAAAGTGGGGTCTCTGCACTATATTGCATTGTGTTGAAAGCCACCAGAGGTCTTTAAGCAATCTGAGAGGTTACTACATCCAGTTTGTCCCTTATAATCAGCTTCAAAGTCTGAACTGCTTTTCAAATGTGGAAGATGACCAGTTTTGTTAGGCCTCTTTTTTTTCTATGAAATAAATTAAATAATTTGGTCGTAATTGCATAATTTGGTTGGAATACCCCTAGTGCTGTAAATCCATTTGCATGTTTCTCTCCTATCTAACTTTATTTTGCATTTCATTCACAGATTCATTTAGAACAGAATTCTTCCTGGTAGGGAGATTATTATGGTTCACAGTCTGCCATCATTACTCATATTGGATGCTCCCTTACCCTGCAAGTATCCCAATCACATCACAGTGCTATTCGCAGAATAATACACCCCTCAAAATGCTTTCAGCTAGGAAGCTGACGCATTTCAGGTAACTTAAATACAATGTTTCCATTTTTTCTGTAAAATGTCATCTCAAGCTTGTAACATTTTTAGTTTGAGTCTTAGACTTTGTATGACAGATAGCAAGAAATAGTTTTGCTAGTAGTGTGGAGAGAAAAGATTATTATTTTTCAAATACTCTATTTGCTAAAAATCCTTTTCAGGTTTGCAGAACGAGTCACAGTAAATTTGATTAAAGTTTCCGTTGTTTTGTCCTTTTATATTATCCCCATTACCACTCAAAAAAACCCTAAACCTTTCCTGTCCAGCCAGCAAATCAAAAATGTCAAATATTCCCAAACATCTGGTTTACTTCTCTTATCCTAAATGATTCTGAATGAAAAAGGCATTTGAAAGAGAACTAACAAGCGAAAACAAAACCTCTTAAATGCTAGATTCAATGAAATGCTCTGAACTTGCTCAGAGAAATGATTTACCCATGGTTTGGAGCTTTTAAGCTACAGTGATCATGGCAACAATTAATGTGCCAGAAAGAACAAACCTACAGTGCAAAGAAGGGTATCAGACTCAGAGGTCTTGAACACATTTAACAGTAAGGATATCCCACTGCTCCGCATAACAAAGCTCAAGTGAATGCTCACAAGCATTTACTACGACACTCACATTTCATTTCACTCTTCATTTTATTCCTTCTATCACACTACACAGTCCAGTTAATTGTTATAATCTCCAAAGTTTTGGGGAAATTATTTTTTCTCCTGAACAGCTTTATTGAACAAAGGCATGAGAATGTGAGTATGCATCTCTTTCCTGACATTTATTCCTTTTAATCCATTTCTACAAGGCAAAATGAAATATCCCTTGATATTTGCTCTAGGTCTGGAAAACAGAGTCTTGTTGGTTTTGGCTGAAGACATCATTAGCTGCTTGATGCTTTCTTCCTGCTAAAGGAAAGAGTTTCCCAAATGGATCAAGGTGGAAGGTTCATCCAAGATTAAAAGCCTAAATTTGAAACATAGCTTTGCACTGTCCAAAGACAGATGAAGTTCCAAAAAAACCCAAAGAAAGTAGAGCTTTTACAAAAACCGCTTTAATTTTCCTATGAAATCACTGTAGAGAGACCAGAATTATTTAAAAAGGATTATTTATTAAACATTTTTCTTTACAAAGTACAATCAATGGTTTGCATTAAATTTTGGATTTTGGTGTTTGCCTGTATGTACACAAAAGCTTATAACAGAAAATGTGTCTTGATTTTACACTTGGGACACAATACTGAATTACCTTCATATTCTGATTTCTACCAATATAAGCAGTTGATAGTAACTTTCAGCTTATCTGCTGGTTCTAAAACTGAAGATGAAGGGACAACATTTCTGCAGAGTATCAGTTTTTATCAACATACTCAAAAGATGACAAAGTAGGAATGAGTAATTTTGGGAGGGATTTTCCACTGAGGATGGGCAGAACATGAAATTCTTTCTGGCAGGTTACTGGACTATCCTTATGATCCTAAAAGTCATTCTTGCAGTTATAAGATAAGAAGAATTGAGGAGCTAGGTAAGTTTAATAATACCCTATTAGCAGCAGTTGATAGTAAATGCAACATAACGTTTGTTTTGTCTGTCATACAAGGACGTGTCCTAGCAGACACTATTGTATTGTTCTCTACTTGAACAAAAGTATCTGCCCTTATTGTATGTCTTTGGAAAAACAAAACAAAAATAAAGAGACAGAAAGCCATTTATTGTCATGAGTGACTATTGCCATCGCTAATATGAATGCATTGCTAAAATTAGTGAAGACAGGAAAATGCTGTAACGTAAATATATACAGAGTTAAAATACATTTCTTATCCACTAGATAGTGATTTTGTGGCACTGTGGTTTTCAGAATATAACGTCTGTTGAGAGCAATGTAATTTCAGTGCAAGCTAAAGCAAAAATACCTGCCCGCTGTCATAAACATGACAAACAAATCTGGAATGTTCAAAGTAGGTTCATCTTCCACTTCTCCACTCTTGAGGCACCTTTAAGATATGGCACTTACTGTAAACCATCTACAAATCAAGAAAACAGACCCAATAAGCCTGAATTTTCCGTAACAACTTTAAAAATCACTGCCAGAGTCACTTGCATACGTAAACGATGCCCGTGTAAGGCTTGCCAGCAAAGCATCTTTCCTGAGAACGGAGCTGGGACACTCGTTGTGTATCATAAGTGTGCGTGCTCAGAGCTGTGATCGCTGTCGTGGCTGTCGTCGTTGGCTAGTGAGTCCCCCGTGTGCTGGAGACCAGCGGCCCCGATGCCGGAGAGCTCGGAGGGGAGAAGCGTGCCCTTTTTCACGTTCACCAGTTCCTTTTCCCGGGCTGCTGCCCCTTGCTGGCCCCCTTTTACCCGCTTCCACTTCATTCGTCTGTTCTGGAACCAAACTTTTACCTTCATTACAGAGAGACGAAACACAAAAATAAAGATAGGAGTGTTAAAGGTCAATAATGATCTTAGTAGCAGTAGAAAATCAGAATGCTTTTTATGCGTAGCACATTACTTTTCCATTTTTTGGGGAAAAAGTGCAGCTGGGCTTCCTTGCTGACACGGGGCGCGCGGATACCGGCCGCGGGCGAGGGAAGGGGTGCCCGCAATAACGCCTACAGCACACAGCACTGCTGCTGTGGCCTCTGCAGGAAGAGCTCGGGGCTCTTTCAAACGCATTAAAAAGTCAACATACTCTGGAAAAAGTACGAATCTCTGTTCACAGCTAAAGAACCAGAAGCAAAATTGTAGCAGACAAGAACCTACCTTTTGGGTAGTACAGAGTCCAGTGTGGCGATGCAGACCCACACTGTTGCCCCCCTTTCTTATAGTGCTTTTCTAAATACATTTCAAAGGATACCAATTACTTTGGAAGAGAACTTTTCATTGAAAAGCTCATGTTGCCCTTTGTTTCTGTAAACTGATGAGATTCAAGATAAGGACTTTGCAAGCTCTCTTTTTTTTTCTTGATAAAGCATCAGAACGAGGTTTTCTCACAATCAAAACTTGTAATTTCACAAATATATTTAAAAGATCCTAGTTGACTGATTCTATTCCAGATCCTAGGTCTTATTCTACTTAGCCGTAGATCCTGGTCACATTTTTCAGATAAATAAATACTTCCATAACTGGAGGGCAAGGCATTTATGAATTTGCGTCAAAAACAGCAAATAATTTAAGACAAGAATGGAAAAGATTGAAAGATATCTTTTCATGGAATGAAAGACAAAAAAAAAAAAAAAAAAAAAAAAGCATCTACAGCTAAGGCATATGAAAACCCAAGATTTTACTTTGGCTGAAATTCATTTCCCCTCCTCTTCTTCTCTGTATGGAACTATATATATATATATATATATGTAAAAGAAAACCTAAATTATTTGCACAGTTCTAAAGTATCAGCACTGCAAACCACAAGGACCATTTTTACAATAGCTAAAAGAAGAAAAAAACATGCATAGCATCTGTCAAATGTATTTGAGCAGATTCAAGGCTGATTTCAAATCAATTTAAAATGTTGTCACTTAAATAGGATTTGTGAATGGTAAGAAGATTGTTATTTTTGATCCATTTAGAGTTACTGTTGCGTAAGAAACCCCCTATATATGCTTTTGCACATCTCTAAATATGAATGCTTTACAGAAAAATAAATAGCTGCAATTTTTCTCTCAAAAACAAAGCAAGAAAGCTTGCGAAGATGTTGTATCCTCTGCTGTGTTTGCTGAATGTGTTGCAGAGTTTTAGAAGAAACAGCAAGGAAAAGTCACAGCAGGACATATTGTACAACATGAGTAATAGAGCCACAAAAATGCTGTTTTGCTAAATCTGTCTTAAACATCCAGGAAATATTGCAGTGTTTAATCTTTACTATCACTTTGAATTTTACAGTAAAATTTTACTACAACTGAATTGATAGTTAACATCACAATTTGTACGTACGTATGTGAGAAAGAAGAGAAGTATATTTATTTTTTTAATTCACCATGTTCCTGTTAGAGCCAAAGTGAGCTGTTACAGCCAATCACTTGGGAAAAGAGCAAAACGATTCCAGGTTAGTTAAAAGAGCCTCAAAGCACAGCACATCCTTTCCTCTCCTCTCCTCATCAGAGCCAAAGAATCTGGCTTGTAAAGCAAAATGAGTGTAAAGGGGAAGGTATTTATTACTGGCTGCTGTGATGTTGGGAATTATCATACTTAGGTCATATATCAGAGGTGGCCATGGAAACAGTGTCTTCAAAAGGGCACGGCGCTACTATAGCATTGGCAGTGCTCTGGTGGAAGTTACAGATGTCATTTTGTTTATTTTTGTTTTTTAAGACAGTGAAGTTTCTCTTGTAAAAGACACTACTGTCCTGGTGCCAAACAGTGTAGTAAAAGCAGGGTGAATCAAAATGCAGTCATAATCTAAAGATCAAAAAGTGATAGACTTTGGATTCAACCAAGTACCTCAGAATACTGAACTCTATTCTATCAACAAGAGAGGAGAGGATGGGAGTGACAATTAGAAGATCTAAGCAGTTTTCAGTGTATTGTTACGTCCATGAATGTTCCAGGAATATGTCACAGCTCTGAAAACCTAAAACAAAATAATAAAGTATGCAAAAAGTGATTTAAAGAAAAATGACAGTGTTGTATTTGAAGCAAAAATTTCATTGCATGGCCTGGATTCAACCTACTCTGGCTTACTGGAATCTCCTCTATGAACTAGAGAGGTCCTAGCAAACCTCCTTTCAAATTCATCCATTTCTTTTTTGGCTGCTTCAGAAACTAAAGGTAATGCTCCTGAAGGCACTGTCAGGAACTGCTCTGGTTGGGACAGAGGTGGGTAGTTTACTGCCTGGCTCATGACGCAGGTGTTCCTTTCTCCTCCTCTCACAGATGGAGCCAAACTGTTGGATTTACTAGCCTAGCTTTTTGACTGTTTCCTAATCCTGTATAAAGAATGAGTCTTTGTTTTGAAATTTTCTTTTTCTGTTGCTTTCTGAAGTGCAGATCACTTGACAAAATGCAGCCTCTTTCCTTGAGCTGCAAAACCAGGAGAACTGAGTGGCATCAGCTTCCAGGTAGGGAGTTAGACAAGTTCCAGCCTGGGGGCTGCCTTTGAATTCAGATCCACTGCCGTCACATTAGCTCACCTGACGATGCCCTGAAACACCTCCCCTAGGGATGTCTCCAGGTCTGTATGCATATATCATCTGAGATAAATCAGTTATAGGGAGGTGATTTCCCTTTGCAAGAATGAGAGCAAGATGAATTTCTAAATTCCACAGTGGATTCAGCAAGCACTGCTACATCTGCACATGAGCCACTGTCTGGGAAACACGGCCATCAGGGAAGGCAGGGCTAAGAGGATGCCAAGTATCTTTGCTTGTGCTCTCTTGAGTGTAGCATGAAGAAAGTAACTCTGCTGCTCCCAAGGGAAAATATACACTAATTAGTTCCATGGACTGGCATATAGCCCATCAGGCTGCTTGGAAAAGACAGACTAGTAGCTATCTTAAGAAGAAAAATAGGGAGAATAAATTATTTTTAAAATTAAATAATGACTTCAAGTAATTTGCATTGGATTGATTCAAAAAATAGCAAATAGGAAATTTCTTTATTTGGTATATCAAAGATTATTTCAAAAAAATTGGAAAAAAATATAGTGAAGTTTATTATTAAAAATATTGTGCATTTGTTTCGATATTATTTGCTGCATTAATGTAGTGAAAACCACTTTTAGCCTGATCCAAAGTACATTAATGTCAGTGTGAGTTTTTCCACTGAGTTCAGTGGCTCCTGATAAAGCCTTTAAAGCTCATATGCTAATAATATAAGAAAGGTCCTTCACTTGTTATTTCCTCCAGAGATCAAATTCAGATATCTGAAATCTGAACTTCCTCCTCAGTTCAAGAGTTAATAATTGGTGGGGGTAGTAGTTACTGATATGTGATCCATCAATATTTTAGTTACGAGAAGGAAGTGAAAAAAACTGTATGAAGTACTTCAGAACAATGATTTACAGGGATTCATGGAAAACTGCTTTTCAAATGAACAGCTTATTTGAAATCATTATAGGTGCATCACCAAACATGCAGTATGTATTGAGAAAGGAACAGACAGAGTAAGAATGAGCAGGAAAAAATGAAAGAAACAGCAAGAACAAGTGAGACCTAGAGCAAGACTGAAGCAGGAAAAAGAGAGAGAGCAAAAGATCAAAAGATAGAGAGAAAGTGAAAGAGAAAAATAAAGAGAAGAAAAGAAGAAGAAAGAAAAAGAAAGAAGAAGAAAGAAGGAATGAAAGAAAGTCAAGAAAGAAAGAAAGATCCTTACTGGAATGAAAAAAATCTCAAATTTTCCCCAGTGAGAATTAGTTTGCTCCATTTTCAACTTTTGCAGAAACTACATTCTTTAAAAGTAGTTAAAGATCTACTATGAGAAACAAAATATTACAGGTTTTCGGAACATTTTATGCTGTTTTTTCAAGCCTAAGTCAGCTCCAGCACAAGTTGGGAGTGTTCACTGTCTCTCCAAGAATTAGAACTTGATTGCCTATTATTATTAAAACGCACTTCCTCTTCTCCACCCTCTATCTAGCCCAACTTAACTGTATAGAGCAAGCATGTGTATGTACGGAAAGCAAAGGAAGTGGAGGGAAATGAACTATATTAAAGGCTATGGTAGCATCAACAGCTGTTTCTAAATCGGCACTTATGAGCCAGTCTATTAAGCACATCTGCTTACTGGCACGAAAGCGCAGCTTCTTTTCCCTTAGTCAACAAGTTGTTTAGCATTTGCATCTCCACATCTGATGATTAGGCTGTTACTTAAGATAGCAGTAAACGATTTCACATTGCACATCTTCTGATGCACAAGATAAATGTTTTGTTGAGATCAATTTATTTTAAGGAGTCCTCTGTTGGAATCACTGGATGAGGGTCAAAACAAGGGGGTTGACATTCTTAATAACAGTGTCTACATTACTGAAGTTATATATATATATATATATATATATATATATATATATATATATATGATAGTAGGCCAGAGGGCTACATTAAGTGCTGTCTTCCACCCATACCCTCAGTATTACTTCACAATGTGGACATCAGCATGTCATTTTGGTTACAGAAGAACAAATTGCTTAGAAGTCTAATATAATATTGCTACTTCAGCAGAGCACTTCAGTTACATTAGCTTTAAGAATGGTTAACTTCTCTTGTGCTCTCTCAAATGTAGATCCTTCCTCATAACCTGCTTGAAGTGGGATTTCAGTGTTTTGTACTTACAGAGAAAAGTCAACTAGATAATTTCTATAATTAAAGGTTATTCCTTAAAAAAGAAATTTTCATCTAAAAAATGAACTGAGTTAAAACTGTACAACTACCTTAACTGCATTCTGCCTGTCATTTTTTTTAAAGTAAACAGACATTTCTCCGTGAAGCAGCTCTCTCCTCAAATGAAGTACTTTTTCTTAATATCAGCGTTTTCTATTCCAGATTTTAGTGGGCCATGACTCCCAAACAAGGTTAAAGTTTAAGGCTTGATATTTCACAAACCTTAAAAATCAGAAATAAGAGTGCTGTACCACTCAAGACTGTTATTTTTCTATAAGAAATGCATAGTTCTAGGAATAAGTCTTTTAAGTCAGCATGCCAAATTTCATGAGTTTTATCACATCTCAGTGATGTAGCATAAAGCCCAAATCAACAAGTTTTTCAAGCATTATGCCCTAAGTCAGTCATTGCCCATTTTCTTTACTTATTTTTTAATGTATCAATTTATTTTACTCCAATAAACATGTTTACTCCATGTAAATATATGTATAACAAAAATAAGTCTGATTTTTCAGAATTAAAAAAAAGAATAGAAAGCTTTCCTTCTGGACTTTATTTAGCTCTGAAACAAATCCAGTAAGTACATATATGCTGCCAAGTTTTAAAGACAGCCAAACTTCTGAACTTACAGAAATCACTGGTGTTATACAGATGAAACTTACCTTTTTCACAGATATAGAGGAAATATTTTCATGGCTTATGCAATGAATTTAAAAAAGAAAATAGGAATGAAAAAACAGGAAAGCTTCTTCTTGTGCTCTAGTCTACGAATAGATAAAAGGGTTGAAAGAATCAAATCTGTTAGTTTCAAATATTTACAGAAATGGTAGTTTGAATTATCAGTTAATTTCACTAATTATAACTAACTCAAAATTTTAAATAATTCTGCTATTTTTCATCCATTCATAGGAGAGAAACAATGTACCTAGAAAAGTTAAAATACTCATATTCAATTAAGCTTATTTTTCTTGCTTGTATGATTTAATGGAATTTCGATCTCCAATCCAAAAGAAACCTCTTAAAAATCTTAGATACATTTTAATCTTAAAACCAGTTTAAATAAACATGTCTGAATAGTAAATGTAGTCTTAGTTATTATGAAATAGTAACGAAATATAGCAGTAGGCAAAAATTAACTTTTCTTCAGAAATTAACTAGTGGTAAGCGGTACCTTGCGAATAAACTTGCTTAGATCACCTGCTCACTGCTTTAAAGCAATCTGGCCCGTGTTACATTACAGGATTTTGCAGCGAACGCACACAAGTGCTTTGGAGCAGCTGTTGAGAAAAAACGGGAGGTTTTGGCAGGTGCACAAAGGACAGCTGGAACTTTTGGCACCCAGGAAGGTGTAGGAGGGCGTCCTGGTTTTCTGTTACATATAAGTCAGTTGAGGTTTGGGTCCTCCTTAGGTGATACATTCTCCTTTCTACCTCCCACGTTTCGACAGGGATGGAATAGACATTATATTTCAGGGGAGGGCAGTGACTGGAGCGACTTGTTCCCATTTCAGAAGTCTTTGACAACAACCAATTTACCTCCCTCTACTCCATCCAAAAAAAGCCATCTTCTCCACCCGTGAAACAGTTAACTCTTTCCTACTCTGAACCTCCTTAATTAGGCTTCAGAGTTAACACAGTTAACAGAACAGGACACACTGTTTCAGGTTATATCCTCTTACAGAAAACACAGAACTGGTTTGTTGTATATAATCTAAAAGAGTATTTTTTATAGAATCAGTCTCTGGTTTTTGTAAAGAAGCAAAGAGAGGCAGGGTGTAGGACTCCCTCTACCTTATTCTCCCATAGGGTTTATTTTTGGATCTATCTCCATCTAAATCCTTTGCATATACACCCAAATCTACAAAATAGACATATGAGTTGGAAATCAATTTTTGGGACAGATTTGCTCCTGCTAACCTTTACCACTGCTTTGCTGAGGCACAAATTACTCATGTGTATAGCATTTTACTCTATGGTAAAACTTCTAACTTGTACCACTCTGCACCCATTTTGCTCAGGTCAAACGCATGTGAAAGTTAAATGGCACTAGGTAATCAGGACTGTTTTTGCCTGAGTGTGCTGACACTTTTCTCTACTAATACTTTAGTGTAAAGGAAGTTAAATGTCAAGAAGCAGGACTAAGCAGAAAATAACCTCCGACTACTGGTCCATGACTATCCTCCGGGGCTCTACAGTTGGGGCAGCCACCTCCCAGGCCAAGAGAGAAGCACCCTCACTTGTATTCACTTAAACTAGTTCCACAGTTCAAATCTAGAGGGATTTCTGCCTTCCAGAATAAGCCAATCTTGAGACTTTTGATGGTAACCTAGCCACAAAATCAACATCCAGTCTTAGAGCTAGCAAGCTTCTGGGAGCTGCATATATTTTCAGGTGGGCCTGCCATGAAGAGAAGGAACTAGTGAAATCAGAAAAAGATTCTACAACTTTCAATACCTTGCATAAAAAAATCCATCTTTGTTTTACAGCTATCCCCCAGGTCCACTTGTAAGTGTCCAATAAGCTTTGTTTCTTACTGATTTTTCCTCCTTTTTGAAGTGACCGTAAACCTAAAAAGCCCCTATCTCCTTTAAACAGAACCAGTTAAGTCTTGTGTGTAAGAAAGGGTAGGGGTGGGGGGCAGCAGAGCCTTTCTGACTTTGTGGGAGCAGCCATGTGAGCTGCTAACACTTCTGTCTACGTTGCATATGCTGCTTGGCCCAGAGAGAGGTTTCTTCCCACCCAGGATCCCCTGGGGTTTCTCTGCAGGTGCAGGGTCCACTCACATCGAGCAGCTTGAGGCCCTTGGATCTTTGCACATGGGATTGCTCGTTTGAATTCAGTAAATACCACAGAAGTAAATAAGTTGTTTGAAGTTCTGCCATGTACCTTTTTTCAAGAAATATCACACATCTCAAAATTATGCATGAGTTATAATTAAGTTTGCCAGGAGCATTCTTTCCTAAGAAAGAACAAACTGAGTTAGTATAGTAATTCTTATCACTAGTATTTACATTTCTCAAGACAAACATAAAAGTATTACTGCGTTTTATTTTAAGAGTGCTACTCTAAACAGAGCAAACAATTCAAAGAATTTCAAGCCACACAGGCCTATTATTATAGCATGTATAGAGAGCGTTCAATACATGAAAGCTTGGAATAAGCAGCTGCCCTTCAGACAAGATGTGACAGTACAATAAATCAGATGGATATGGTCAACTATGTCATATCAATCCATACTTTGACTTTGCTTGAAAGTACACTGGCGAATAATTTTGCCATCTAACCTTAGAAATTTAGCTTTCCAATTTGGGAAACTAGTCATACTGTGTGATTTATGGAGAGGTAGGGCTCTTCCAGAGGTGACTCAGAACAAGAGGCTAATTGAGGAGCTTTGAACTAACCCCTGGTGAAGCCCTTCTCACCCCAAAGACTTTTATGGATTGAAATTCAGTGTCTAAAAATGGCAGTGATTATCGTCCCCACAAACTCTGTGATGCTGAGAAGAATTTTAAGCAAGTCACTTGTGACCCAGGATTGAAGTATCCTTTGTCTGGGGGAGACTTTTGTTATGGAAACCTTCTTTTATTATTTGTATAGTCACACTAGCAAAATGCTCTGAGGTGGGTAATGGTTCCATTGCCCTAGGTAGTATAGTAGCATTGCTCAAAAGAATTGAAATAATAAAACTGTCTGCTTTTCTTGCTGGTAAAAAGTACTTCTTTTGTCACTTTTCCCATGTTGGGAACCACTGGTACCATATATATGGAAGCTATACACAAATGCAACAGCACTCTTCATTTTGAAAAATTTTTGGTTTTGTCTACCAAAAGCAATGATTTCAGGCATTTCATAAACAATTGGTGGCTTCTGGGAGGGTACTGGAAATTAAAGTTACCAAGAAATAAACCCTCTCATTGCCATCAGCAGAATTTAATCTGACTAGGTGGGATTTTCCGTTTATGTTGGCAGACAGGAGCATTACGTATTTGAACTGTTTATTCCGGTAACCTTAGCTAGCCTGCAGAACTGCAACATTGCTCTTTTGATTAGCTCCAAGCAAAAAGATCTTGTGAGGTGGAAAGATCTCCTACTCTTTCTATCTTTGGCAGGACCGATTCCATAAAAATGTCCATTTTGCCACGCCTCTGATACCCCACTGCAGCTGCTTCCTCTCCTCATCCCACGGCGAGATATTAAAAAGTTTGGATGGAACCTTCTCCAAGTTTATCTGGATGGACAAAAAAGCCAAGAATGCGCTTGTCAAGGTTACAAATATCTAGGGAGCTAGGAGAGCTTTTAGTCTAACCGGCTCTTCAAAATAGCATCGAGGCCTGCCAGCTGAAAATTATTAACTGCTGGCTGAGCAGGGATTGTGAGTGCATTCTATAGGAGATGGAGCAGGAATTATATATACCTATACCACTGGAATTCTTACAATACCATAATAGAGCCATCCTACCACCAGATGTGCTTATAATACTCTTAAAGTGCACTCTTAATATCTAGGCATTTGAGGCACTTATTTCATTTCATTCAGTTTTGTAACTCAGATTTCCTTTTTAGGGAGTGATAGGATTAATTCCTTCCCCTGATCCATATGTTGTGATTTTTCATTACTATTTTTGTGAAAATGGCCTTCCATGAGGCATTTATGTTTGAATTGATCTTGTAAGTTGTTTCAAAAGTCAATTGGAGTCTTACTTTGATGATTGTAGAAAACTTTAATACCCTTATATGGCTTTTAAATATGGTCAGACATATGTTTTTTCTACAGCTTGTTTAAATGCCAGAAAGGTAATTATGAAGTGTTAGTTGGTCAGTGCCTCTTTTAAGCTGCAGCGTATGGTTGAAATTATCACTACAGTCAAGAGGAAGATAGAGCTTTCTTAAGATAATAGGCTCCATGATTTATCTCACATCTTGGGAAATAATTGAAAGTAGTAACTTTAGGATGACCTAATAATACTTTCCCCTGCTTATTTTTTGCTCCACTGCCTTCCGAGTACAATGATGCTTGCCATTAAAAAAAAAAAAAAACAGTAAAACTGAATATATTAAACAATTAATTCAATTCATAAACAATTAGAGCTGCTCTCAAACACTGTTTCTGAGAGGATACATTTAGTTCATCTGACACCAACTTCTGTTTTTTCTCATTGTACAGTTTGAAGCAAATTTCAGTTCTCTATGTGCAAATTGAATGATTTCATGAGAGATTAAGAGAGTTTCCAACATAAATAGGTCTACAGCCTGTGATGAGATGGACATTATAACTTGTCTGTTCACTTACTTCAAACAAAGGAACTACAGCCTATTTTCTGCAATGCAGTCGAGGAAAAAGAAATTTAGAGAAGGGACAGTTTTCTTTCATATATTTAAGATAGCTAATACATACGATCTCCTCAGTTGGGAGAGACAGTAAAAGTAATAAATAAGAGTAGCATGTAAATAAATAGATATTGATATACCACTCAAGAGTAGTCATTCATTCTGCTAACGATGAAAGGACAGGTCCTGCATATACGCTCAGGTGCTTTACTGAAAAGACGAAGATTAATCTCACACCAGGGTTATCCTGCAGTAGTTTTTTTAAAGTCACTAAAGTAATACTGATGTAAAATAAGTATGAAAGAAGGTTTAAACTCTTCAATTTACCGCTTTCAGTTTTTGAAGACTGCCATATGTTGTGAAAATAAAGATCCCAATTCCATGCCTCTTTACACCATTTTTCCATCAAAACAATTTATCTGATTTCAGAAAGAGACATTTCTAATTAACAGCATTGGAAGTGACATCACTGTTTGGCTCAGTGTGGTTTGGAAAAGTGTAAAATACATCCAGATTTTCCTCTGAATCCTTCTTGTTTTAGATCAAAGGACAATTTTTATGCTGTCAATAAAATCTTTTTTTTTTCCCTCAGACCATTTTACAGTGGCAAGATACAGAATTGAACACTACCAAGCTAAAAAGCTTAGAGCTTTCCCTTTCTAAGTAAGGTTGGATTTTTGCAGGAAGGCAGGAAGGAAGGCAGGAAGGAAGGAAGGAAGGAAGGGAGTTATCTCTAGCTGCTCAGTCGTTACTCTGTGATAATCTGGAGAAGCAGAAAAGAATCAGATTAGATAATTAGATAGACTAATTATAATTCTATAAAAATTATCACAATGATCAGCGTAATGCATGGAACTGACATTATGTGACAGCTAGAAAACAGTGAGTATTCCCATGACTTAAACAAATTCTCTGCACTTGTGTAGTACAGGCTGACTTCTTTCCTCCAGAGACACCCATCTGAGCATTTTTCTGATCCTTCTCTGTGTGCTAATGTTTTTTATTTAATTATTTCCTTTAGAATATTGAACTGTCTCTTCATTTAGTTGTACTACTCCATCTGGTCTATAAAGAAGAGAATTAAGAATTTATCGAGGAGAAAGTTAAATACAAGACCAAATTCACCATTGCTGAAAACAGGGATGTGTTTTCTGCAGTCAGCTGAGTGATACCTGACAGATTTGCACAGTGGATTGTTATTTAAAATTTATTCCTTGTTGCTTGGTTCTACACAGAGTCCTTCCCCTTGTCACTGAGATAAGAATTCATTCCACCTCCCTTTAACTATCACTAGCCAATTGTCTAGGCTTACTTTAGTCAGCGGAGGGAATGGAAGAGAAAAGGGCAAGATTAAATCAATATTCCCCATTCCACATTATAATATTTTTCCCCACCAGCTTGATACAAGATGGTGTGCTTTAGAAATATAGCAAAAATATTTAAGTAACCGAAAGTAACTCCAGTAGAATCTGGTAGCATCTTCCTTTCAAACAAGAAATTACTGGCTGCTACTTGACAAGCTGGAAAGGAAAGCTATTCTCCAGAAATCCTCAAAGAAAATGCTGTTTCATTTACTTGTAAGAGTGAATGTGTGTGCATGTGTATAACAAAGGCATTATTTTAATTGATTAATGTTAATGAAGTTCAAAACAATTGATCCGATAGCTTGTAGTATCTACAGTTCAGAAATTACACTGCTATTCTTGTCATCAAACTTGGTCATCAGGTTTTCATTTTCATATGTGGCATTTCTCATATTCACCAAATATTATTTTAGTTTGACTCATATAGTGATTTGATGATCATGCACATACATACATATTGGTATCTCTATTCAACATGCTATTTTGATTCCTTGTCATCTCATCTTTATAATCCATAATACATCATCATCCTACTGACTGTATCTAAAATAATCCTTCTAATAGTGATTCCTGAGGAATGGATGACTATCAGTTGGCGAAGGCTTTCAATTTTAATGATGAAATTGTAGTTAATAATTCATAGGACTTGGTGTAATTTGGGTCCAATATTCTAAATTTCTTGACTAAAATACATTTAAAAATACATGTGTTGGTGTAATTACTATTTGACATGTGACTTGACCATCTTTTTAATGTGTTCAGATGAAATCCTGAAATACTTCAGTATATGCTTAATACATAAATAATTTCATTAGAAATCAATGTGACAACATGCATAATGAAACTTGAGCATATGCAAAAGTATTTCCTGGTCCAGAGTTTGGTGAGCAGGAAACCAATAACAATAATAAGAAATTCCATCATCTCCTCTGCTTTCACAGTGCAGGGTAAGATAAAGTAGTTAAAAATGCCTGTATTCCAGTTTTGCTGGTGCTCCTATTTTTGCTGCCATCTGGAAACAGGACGTTCAGAAACTCTAAAAAAATGGCAACTGCATATATTTAGTAGACTAAACCAAGATGCTCTTATTTGTTGCATGCAGGGATATCAACTGCTTGTACATGCCATACTTGGGGCCTACCACTTTGCAGCCATATCAGTGTGCTCAGATTATAAAAAATGTGCACCATTTTAACACTTATGCATTTATCTTCTGCCTCTGCCTCTTCAATGAACTTAAGTCATTGCTGAGGAGTATAAAAATATAAATTACCTGCATAGACAGACAATAAATGTGTGGCATTGTGGTATAAACATTCAATCTCATATACTGACATATCTATGAATAATGTGGACAGAGCTCTGCTGTGAAGAGCTGCTAACCACTGGAAATATTGAGCAAGCATTCAAATCCACTATTTTGCATCAGTACCTGTCTTTCAGTGAGGTCAAGGTTTACTGCTATCTCGTATCGCCTCAGCCTGGTCAAATAGTTATGATGAGCAAATTCTGCTTCTAGCTCTCTGATTTGCTCCTTGGTGAAAGCTGTCCTTTCCTTCCTGGGTTTACTGTTGACCTCTGACTTGTAGTTTCCTTCCTGGGAATCTGAAAAAGAAGATGAAAAACGGAAGTCATTACAAGCGTACAGCTAATTAGGAGACAAGCCCAATGATTAACAACATGCTTGCCTTCTATGTGAGTAAAGCGCCTCACACTGTCTTCTCTCTGAAATAAAGGAAATATACACTTGCTTGCTTTCGTACCTATGGATCCTCCACTGTAAATCAGGAAGGCAGCAGTAATTCTGACAGATGTCAGAAGCTGCTGCTTGCATTCGCACACGGCAAACATTAAAGCCTTGCAGTGCTTCGTTTCCAGACTGCTTCTCTGTAGAATTTTTGCAAAGCTTCAAGTTCTTCCCATTTCTGGCAGCTCTCAGTGCATCCAACCATGACAGAGTAGGATGCGTATCATTCAATTAGTGTCTTAAAGAGTAATACTTCAAGAGTTGTTCTCTCCTATCATTTCAATAATACTTTAAGCCAAAGCTCTGTTTTAAAGAACACGTGTTAAGGTCTAGTCCAGTTGTACTTTGAGAGAAAGGCAACAGACACAGCATGGGAAATTCAGTGAGCCTCACACGGAAATGAGAGAGCACCTCCTGTGCAAGGGGTTCCCTTGCCCTCATGCCTAGCTTCAGGTAGGGAGATATTATGCCACAGTTTTCTACCGCTAAATCTCATAACAAAAGGTATACTTCTACTCGAAATCAGCGGAGCTATGCTGAAACTGTCATTACCATCCTCCTGATTCCTTTTACTCTCAGAAAGAGGTACATTTGGTCCTGAGCCAAACTACCGAAGTGCCTTTCTGTTGCTGTCAGTTAAGTCTGTTTAAATAAATGCTGTGAAAAGTGATCAAACTGTCAGAAGGAAAGAAGGGAAAAAAAAAAGAAAGAAAGGAGGGAGAGCATGAGAGAGAAAGAGAGACCCAAAAGAAAAAAACAACCCAAAAAACAACAACAAAAAAAACAAATGGAGGACCGGACATTTATAAGTTTGGAAGTTTGGGAATGGTACAACACCTATAAATCCAAAATTAGTAGGAGATCAGTAGGATCATCATTAGTCAAATTCTGGCTTCATGAACCATCTTAAAAATGTCACAGATAAATTCACACTTCAGCTGCTGACTTAAATAGAAACCTGCATCAACTTCCAAATGAACAGGCCCATAAGAAATCACTCCCTAGGACTCTGTGTCAGATGAATCATCAACATGCCTGAGACTGTCCAACTGGCCAGTAAGTCTGATTTCAAAACTACAGTCAACTCTCTGCATTTATAAAGGTATAAAAAGGTTTCTCCACTTTTTGTCAGTTACCCTGTTGCTTAGAAGGAGAATATCTCTTTTTCTGTTTTGCTTTGTCATGTCAACTGCTGATGCTCGACTCAGCACTACAGTCATAAATTTTTAATGTCTTAAAGAGAATGGGTTTAAATTACCAAACTTCTTCCCTTGTGCTGCTGTGACACACTGGACTTTGCTGCACACGTGCAGTGTACTGCCAGTGCGTGTGGCTGAGGGTATCCACCAAACTCACTGAGTGGGTTTGGGACAAATGGAAGTTACTCAGCCACGAGATACTAGGCTGCAGCAGAAACCTGCTGCAGGATAGGAACCCCTTAGGTGGTGACCAGGGTCAAGGTCTGCTAACCAGCCCAGTCTGGCATAAGCCCATGAGGAGTCTGAGAAGTGTTGCATTTCAAATATTATGGGAGAGACAGACACCAGATAGGAGTCCACCATTTATCACCCAGACGCAACAGAGAAAACTTGAGAGATGAAAACCACCCTGAACCTGGCAGAAATACAGGCAGGTCACATTTCTTCCTTTATACTACCAATTTGCAAACTAGAAATACTATAACTTCTCTCTGCATTTTTAAATTGCAGGAACATGCACATTGCTTTTCTTTCCTGAAATTATCATCTCCTCTGCCACCTCACCATACCCTAGGGAGGTCCAAATACTATGTAGACAACCTGAATTTAAATACTTCTACCCCTATAGCAGCACTCCATTCGATACTGAAGAAAGATACCTAAACTATTTTTCTCTAACATTTTGACTTCCACCATGCTTGAAAGCATGTGGATGTACATACTGCTCATCTACATTATGACATGGAAACATACTTTGTCCAAGTCACTGCTACAATCTTTTTTAATCCCCTGGTAAATCTGTGCCTATGCAAGGCCATGAGCCAAGGAGACTTCCCATGTTTTTACTTGCTGTAGAAAAGATCCCTTGCTCACTGATGCCCAAACTAAAGGTTGTGACTTTAAATAAGTGTGCTGCAACTACAGATGACATGGACACCATACTGAAAATTCAGTACTAGAAATAAAGACATAAGCCTGGAAATGCAACAGAAAGTGGGGTCATGAGTACAAATATTTGGTAGCTACTGCTGTAGCTACTGTAGAGAAAAGTCAAAGAGGATACTTCAGGAGTACCCATCCAAACATCATTCAGGAAAACTTGGATCTAAGTGACTGAAATTCATAACACAAGCAATTTTTGTGCAAGCAGATGGTTCCACGATGAAACTAGTGTTACTGCACAATCAGTAAAACATAATAAAACAAGTCCTCCTGTTGGTTAATATCCCAAGTCATACTCTTAATTCTGAGTTTTTATGAATTTATGAATGCTGTTAGCATTGAAATTCTAGGTTCCTTGGATCCTGGTGAAAGGAGAAGGAAATGTAACTGCAGGTGATTAGCATGTGTCCTTCATGTTTACCAGGAGAGAGGATTCAGTGCTGCTAGTAAGGTTAATCCACACTGATCCTGTAAAAATATAAGCCTGCTTGGGCAAGTTGTTATTTACACATTCCTGCCGTTGCTGGATACGGGCTTTAAGGAAATGTCAACCTGTGAATGTCCGGCAGCCACAGTTCTGTCAGCGGTATGATTTCATCAGCAGACTAACACAGTGGCAAAGTTTCAATGATTTATTTATTTGTTGCGTATGGCATTGAAGTGCTCGCTGTTTGCAGCCGTATGCCTGGAGAGGCACAGCCCAACCTATGCTCTGGCCATTTCTGTGCACAGATCACTTGTTGGCTCTTTGCTTGGTCATACAAACCTGTTTTGGCTGGTATGACCTGCTAACATGGTCATAAATCCCTTATTCAGTGTGGGGCAGCTCGGACGATACATTGAGAGGATCCTGACAGAGTACATCTCCTTTCCCTCCCGGCAGCAACTAAGAAGAAAATGTTCATACCTATATTATGTCAGATGTGTTGGTCTGCAGTAGCTCTGCAGTGCAACGGAAGAATGCAACATCATGGCCACTACGGTTGTAGTAGCTTTTGCCAACTCAGGTGCTGTCTTTAGGTGACCGAACTGCAAGATTAACTCTTAAAGCTCCTTGCTGTAGTGACACTGAGTCATCGTCCAATATATGGAAGAACAGAGCCACAAATTTCTAACTGGTATTTTGTGTGCGTATGTGTCACTGTTTACCCTCTTTGAGTCACTGGGAATGCTAACAATTTAGGATACTTTTACAACTCCACTCAAACCAAGTTAGAAACTATAAATCTTTTCAAACACATTGTTGATAATGTGTTTACTGAATCAGATTTTTGTAAGAAATACATAAAATTGCTAGAAAAAATGTTAAAATGTGATCATTTTCATTTCTTTAAACATCCACATCTCCTAGGGCATCTTGTAATAGTCAAAATACTCTGAGAAAGCACATGATATACTCAAATATTGCTGAAAGGAAAAATTGGCTAAGTATGCAGAAACCCTAGAAGGGGATTACCTCTCTTTCAATAATGAGATTTACACAACTGAATGATTAGAATTCTCGGGAATCTGGTTCAGGAAAGGTCTGGATAATGCTGGCTTTGAAATCGGAGTGCAACCTAGCCAGCTCTCTGGATTCTGAGATGCTGTGAGCTACAATGCCATGAAGTGATCTCATCAAGTGTGTCTACTGAAGATTTAAGATAATTAGAGTAATAACTATGCCATCAAGACGTGAGGCAATGGTATTTTGCTTAATGCATTTAAAATATTGAAAATGTATATAAAAACATCTACTTAGACCAACGCCAGTTAGGTGAGTGTCAGTTGTCAAATCCTGCTGTCATTTGATTTTCTCTGCTGCAGCGTTCCTGTGGTTCCTGTACAGACTGCCTTTTATTTCCCATTAACATCATGCTACTCAGAATAGTAAATTTTGGAAATGTCACCTTCATAAACTTTGGTTATTTTAATATCCAAAGTAGTAAATCTAAGGATTTTTTTGGATGGCTTCTTTTTTAACAATCTCTATAGAGCCAGGATTGGGAGCTCCCAGATCTTTCTGACCTTCAGCTCTCTGTTCATATCACCTGACTAGTTTCTCTTTGGTGGAAAATGGGTGGGAGACTTGGAAGAGATTTTTGGCAGAACTCATGTCAGCCTACATCTGTTTTGCAGCTGTTGCAACTAAGGCAAAAGAAAAAAAAAGAAAAAATAAAAGAGGGGGGAAGGAGAGAGAGAGAAGAAAAGAGAAAAAAAAAACCCCTAACAACCTTAGTTTTCTTCTACTGGCTATATCTTATGCCAAATGGTAGGTGCAGAGGCAGAGAACAAAGCCTAGGGGGATCTACATTATGCTCCTTACCTCTCAAAAAGCACACAAAATATATACAGATGGTATAGACCACTTGATGAAAAATACAGCAATCTATATTGTCTCCTAGCCAAATTCTAGCATGCTCTCAGAAGACATAGCCTATATGCAGGTATTAGTACCTTATTAGTCTTTCTTTTGCAAACTTTTGTTCTTTGGATCTCTACTTAAAGACCACTTTGAGGACTACAGGTTATGCCACTTTTCCGGAATTGTTACTATGAGTTTTCAAAACTCCAGTTAGGATCTTTAACCTTTCCTGTTAGACAAAAATGCTGGTTGGTAACTGATGTAGCGGGTACCATTTGGAAAGATATTCAAACTTATAAATGACTGTTCTACAGATCTTTTGGAGGATTAGATCTTTTCCTAAGCTTAGCAATGACTCAAAAATTGTTACAAAACTCATGACTACTTGTGCTCCATCCTGAAAAGTTATTTCTATTTTTACTCTAAGGAGTAAAATTGCTGTTAATCCCAGCATTCATAAGGTCTTGTCAGAGTTCCTCTCTCCTTCTCTCTGCATCATTGCTTTGGAAAACAGGAACATACCAAGTAAACACAGCACATATACTGCACATACACTTTATGTGCAGAATATGAAGAGTAGTCATTTTGGTATTTTTTCCTTTTGATGCAAGCCTAGGTAAAAACAGACTGCTCATAGAATAGGGAGAAAATACCGGACAGACTATCAGTGATGCAAACATCTACTACTAATTGGGTTGGATCGGAGTCATGTGTAATATATGCAAGAACCACATGCTATTTTTCCTTGGATTATTTCAATAGCTGACATACTATAATATTTTTAGCCAGAAATGAACTTTCAGTTAATTGCTGCAATGTTAGATCTCAGACAAGAATTTTCAAAAAATAAGTAAGATTACTGCTACTATTTTATTAGCTACTACAGATAGTTGTCAGATTCTGATAGCCTTATTTACCATGAGTAGTTACAATAACAACTAATAATCTGTGACAAAAAGGCCACCAGAATTTCATACTTAGAATCATTATTCAATGTCCAGTTTTTGCAACTTGAACTCACACTGGGGAGCACTCATTCTCAAAAAGTCTCTTAAGTCTTTACCAGTACAAGACTGAACAGCCCATTTCTAGATATATTTCACTATAAATTTATTTGTGAAGTTGCATGAATTAAATATTCTTAATTGCATGCTTTCCTATCAATGATGTTGCAGGGGGACAACCACTACATGATTATTTACTTTAAAATGAAGCAATCTGTACAAATAATTCAAAGTGAAAAGCTTGTTACTTCTGAGTAACTTAATGCTGCATGAAAGAGCATTTCTTTCAAACTTAATTCCTCTACATTCGTTTAAATCACTAATGTGTAAACAAAAGCTTTAGAGCTTCTAAACATCAATGGGACACAACAATGGTATGTGATTCTATGCCAAATGCTATTTTTGCCTTCAAGACATTAGCAATATAAACTTAATTAAAATTACTCTAGTATTAGGACAATAATCTAGGAAAATATCATTAATCTGAAATACACAAATGAAGAAAATATCAAGTTTGTACTATACAGCAGCAAAGGGATATTATGAAGGTGAGAATAACTTTTAAAATGTTTTTAATGGTTGGAAGTCTATATTAGTATATTAGTATACAGTTGAATTCCTTACCTAATTGTTTCTGATATTTTATAGTTAATCATATTTTCTGACAAAATGAAATAGTTTACTGAGATACAAGCAAGGTCTCCACTTGCTTTCAGCAAATTTTGCCAGTAACTTCATGTGCAAAAAAGACACAAAAATATACCCAGAAATGGTCAGTTTCAAACATTTTCAATATTTAATACAGAACACTACACAGTTTTCCATTACTTTTTTCCCTAACTTTTCAAATAAAAATTTCCCAGAAATGCAAGCTCACTCTGAATCCCAAGCATTGTCCAACTGCTTTTCAAGTTCCTAAATTAAATTCTTACTCCCTACAACATCTTTTGAGTATAATCTGTGTTCTGAAAGAATTAGTCAAACCTGGGCTAATTAAAACTGCATAGTTATGTTGACTTCAATGCACCTACACTTATTTGCACCAATTGAAGATATATGATCAAATGCTGCATACTTAAATAATCTATTTTTTTTCATCATCCTCTTTCATTAAAGTTAGTATTCTTAGAAGGTTTTGCTCAGTTAAGGAGTGTAGTTCCTAACCACAGAGCATAGTCAGTTTGAGTGCCTCTTTTGGGAATGTCACTGAACGTATTTGTGGACCTGCAATTTGCAGAACACTTTTGTCGAATATTCTCTTTGAAAATTGGAACAAGCAGCATCTTCATTTCCATAATTCATAACCGTACACGTGCAAATGGGCAAAGCTGCACAGTAGCACTAGTGCAACATCAAAATTACATGAATTCTTCTTTTCATTCTAATGAAAACAAACTTTTGTTTGCTTATTGAGTTAATGCTTTCTAACCCAGTCTGTGACAATTTACAATTTAAAACGGCCTTATATCCTCTCCCAATAAAAACATGAATTGGCACAGCAAAACCCGTGGGTATTCTGAAACACATTATATACCATCCTAAACCATTACCTACTAGTTGTTGCTGCCAACTTTTTTTGTTATTACTGCCTCCTGAAAGTAGAAGTTCAGGAATTATATTACCGCATCGGAAACACTGATTCATAGCAGTGTGATAGCTAATGCTCTAGATACCTATGCTGGGAAAGATGTGTTTCTGCCAGTTCATCTTTTCCATCCTACTACATAGCATATACATGTCCCTTATTACTCCAGCCTTGCAAATATGAATACCAACATATGAATTATCTCGTGAATATTTGCACCAGTCAGTAGATGTTCACATGGCAAACACTACATTCAGCTTGTATAATTATGGCTGATATTAGCAAAAGAGATTTGGGAGACACTTAAAACCCCAAAAATATAAATTTGTCTAAAAAGTCAAAACATAGGAGCTTACATAAACCTTACGGGCTGCATTTCAACAGGAATTCATCTAGCAGCCCCTCCAATTCCCATTTTTAGTCCCTGAGATACATTTCTTACATCCACCAGCAGATAGCACATACACGGAGATTGTTCACATATTCCCAGAACCATTTTTATAATTAGCTTTCATTTAGAAGAATTTCAGTAAATGAAGGTGCCAGCCACCAACTCCATCCCTCTGCAGTCCTCTGTAGTAAGTCCTCTGGTGTAAAACATAACCTGCTAGCTAAAACAAGGAATCTTCCCTAAGACAGACCTCTAAATGGAAGAAACAGGAGCTGACGTGGCAGTTTATGGAATTTTCCCTCTGTCCTTACGGAGGAGCCTTATGGATCTCAGATATCTGCCGCAGTGGGGGATTTTCCCTACCCTGAGAGCAAGACTCCCCTGCAAGTGGAGAGACCAAGACCACCCTAAACACTGCCCATGCCACGGTCACCAGCAAAGGGCTGGCCAAAGCCCTTCCCTGGGGACAGCCTGTACCAGCACTCTCTTTCAGCCCCACTTTATTGTAAGAATATTTAGGAAAACAGTTTTTTCCTACAACAATGGTATAGGAAAGTTCTAAAGCAATACAAACTGTAGAGAAGTGGCTGCTTAAGAAAAGAAAATAGCATATGATACACAGAACTTATTTACCTCTCAGCAACTCTTATCTCCCTAAAACAGTGGGCTGTAGTTTTCATTTCAGCTTCATGAATCAGGCAGACCTTTATCCTGCCAAGAATACTAGACCAGACAGCATAGGCAATGCTGTGGGACTCAGCTTTAACAAAAAGCCATATTTAATTTATATCTGAAAACGAAAAAAACTAAAATACTTAAATGGTAAAGAATGCATTCAGTATGTTTTAATCATTTTGGCCAGTGAGCTTTGTGAGGAAATGCTTCCTCTCAAGAATAGGTGGATCTGTCTGTATGTCACGACTAAACTATAATGCAGGTTGCTCCACTTTACATGGATTTTATTCACATAAAATACATAAAATACAAAATATTTAGCTTGAGCAATTAGCAGTGACAAAAACAGAGATGTGGCTAGGGAATGGTGAAATATGTTTCTTAGCCTTCTAGCTAAGAAATATATAGCAAAATTATACCAACATGTATCCTGCATGAGCTATCCAGATTTTAAATATCTTGAAAATAATTAGTTTTTAATTTTTTTCTGCCAGTCCGGGCTGCCTTAATATTCAGGATCCAAAGTACAGTTGGGATAGGCAGAGATGTTAACTAATGCATTTTAGAAACCTGTAAGTTGTTTCTAAGTTAACTTCTCTACATAAATGGCCATTAATTTTATATGCTTTCAAATTTCCATTCAAAGTCCCTTGCATTTAAAGAAGCTGTGCGTTCCCCAAATGCTTCCCAAATGGCAGTCAGCTCTTGCTAATAATTCTGTTGCTTAGAAAGTTCAGACCTTCTAGATGTTATTTGTAGAATCCAGAAGTAAAACACTTTTAATGAGGTGTTGGTGCAAATTTGGTACATAAAGGTCTCCACATAAAGGTCTGAATTATTTAATTTTCAAATATAGTAATAAATCACTGTGAATTTCCAAATATCATTCTAATAAACAATTGTTATTGTGATTTACCCACATGCAAACAGACTTTAGTTTTTTCAGAGCAACATCTGTAGGCATCTTATGGTGATTCAGCATGCAGAAGAGTAGACTGCCCAAGGTCCAAAGCCTGACGCTCCTTCTCACCTAGCAGAGGTGCTGTGTAGAGATAACGCCCTCCCTTCCCACACGTAAGAAAGTGCCTTAAAAACAAATAAAAGCCAATGCCTACTGCAATAGTTGTAGATCTTTTAAGAGGCCACATTGTGCCACTAACATTCACTAGAGCAAACAGCCCAGAAACGAGCGTGCCATTTTTGCACACTCCTAAGCACAGGACAAATTCCTGTAATTGCAGCGGTGCAAGTGTGGAGCAGCTGCAAGGATCCCAGCGGAGCCGCTCCTGAGTCACCAGGGCGTCAAAGCCAATTCTCACCCTATCAGAACTCCCAACTTCCTTTGTGTACGATCAGGAGCGATCTTGAATTGATTAAAGAAGGGTATTTTCTTAGGCTCCCGCATAGTATTTTCTCAAAATATGTATGCTGAACTTACAGTCAAAATCTTGCTGTCTTCTAAGTTTGCTTTTTCTTTTTCTTACTGCAAATGCATGAGCTCCTGTCTGAACAAAAAATAAATAGCTTGTGCTTAAGCCAAAGAATCCAGGCTTTCAGTTTTCCATACTTAGCAATAAAAGTTGAAATACTTACAAAAGTTTAATGTGGTTGGAGTTTCTTTAGGGCTCCATATTGCCTTACTCACCCATTTTTCCAAGGCAGGTCTTCAGGATACAGTTACACAAGGGACAATAGAAACTGATACCAACAACCCTACTTCAGCTCTTTCTAAGAATTATTTTACTGCTACAGGAAAAAGGAAGCCATTTCACAACAACATTTTTCAGGGCAATTTTTCAAAGTGTTTTACACTGGCTATTTTTTTTTCCCATTCATCATGAAACAGATTTCTTGGGAACTCCTTAATGATGTAGTGAAATTTTTATATATGTTGAACATGTGACAGAAAAAAACAGTGGCTGGAGCAAATCTAACATCCAATATTTCTACTTAATCCTCTGTTAGCATGCCCTTTCTCCTTTCTCTTTATTTTTAAATCAGTTTGCCTCAAGTGCTTTTGCTCTTTTTTAAAACTTTCCTTTTAAAACACCCATAACTCGCCTCTGCAGTGTATATAGCACCTTGCAGAATCGCCGGTTCACAAACCGTTTTCCATTCCCCAGTCTCGACCAGTGTCCTGGTCCTTCCGAGAAGCTGCACCGAGTCGTCCTCTGCCTCGTTGGCTCCGTTTGTCAGGTTGGCTCAGCTCGTATTGCACCGGCAGCTCTCAGTACGAGGCACAAATGCAACCCCTCGCTGTTCCTTAAGAGATATCATAGACTGCTGTGCAAATGAATATGCATGCATATGTTTTAGTGATATGTTTTGTAAATCTTATTACCCCTCAGAAAGCATTAAAATGACGCCAACAGGCCCAGCTGTGCTCATAACATACCTTAGTAGATATCCAGACTTTTTTTTAAGAACAGAAGAAACACACACACACCCCCAAACCGGGTTGCTGGTATGCGTGTTCTCTACTGTTTCATTCACAGTTTACCTAATAACGTTGCGCTGAAATATATGACTAACTATAAAAATGGAAAAACAGTGGAAAGTCCTTTCCCACATGCAATTAAATGGAATTACCTGCCTTTCAGGGGAAACCAAAATAAAAAAGGGTTATAAAATAAAATTTCTCAGATGTTTAAACTATTTATACTATTGGCTTTCAGATCAATCATGAAAGTATTCATTTTTCACTTAAAACTACTACTATCTGTAAATTAGACAAAGATCCCCTAATGACTAGTTTAGACGTCCTGACAATCAGCTGTTTTTGACTTACAAGTCCTCCCACTCAGTGGCTTGCCACATTTTCCTTTCTTTGTGTTTTCTCAAATGATTATCGTGAATGGCAGAATCCTTAAAAAAAAAAAAAAAAAAAAACCAAAGGATTTGTCATGCTTGAAGCTAAGACAATTTCCCTTTTAGAACTATAGTATAAAAGATGGAAAAATGCTCATAAGATCAAACAAAAAACAAGAATAATTCTCTCAATCAAATATTGGGTAAGTGAATTAAATCTGTAAAAGAAATAAAATCTATCTAATAGTGCAGGTTTAAGTTTTCTGCAAAATCTATTTTACTATTAATTTTACAGTCCTGGTTTCTAGGGTGTTTTGGTGAATAATTTTTCTTGCTTGCTAACAATCAAACTCGATGTGCAGTTAAAGTTTGTGACTCATAATAGAAAGCTTTGGCAGGGTGCAATAAAAAAAAACTTTCAACTTTGATGTGAGCAAGAGCCGCAACATAATTGTTTGGAGTACTTCCTATTATTTTAAGATTACAATGCAAGAAAATATTTACAATATGTCTAAGAGGGAAATTCACTTTAACTAAGGCTTCAAGTACAGCTTATGAGATGGCAAATTTCTACGTCATAGTTGCACTGTCCCCTTTTAAATCTGCATGAATCTAGCGGCTATGAAAAAAGCAATTTAGGGTCCTAAGCTTACTTTATACATCTAAAATGGATGACTACTTCCAAATTAGTTGATATTCCTTATATAGTCTTGCATTTTAATTTGGAAAGAGAAAGTACAATAGTAAGAGCCTGATTTTGAAAACATTTCAGTGTGTACATAAAGTTCTGCAAAATCAGGTCTCAAGTGGACATTTGAGAACAGATATATTTAGAGATAGAAAAAAGAGGAAAAAAAAAAGAAAGAAAAGAATCCCCCAAAACCCAAGAGTGTCCAGCGATTAGACCACACGTCCACAGTACGTCCACAAAGGTCGGTTTGTCCCCTGCTTCACTTCCAACTCTTTTTCAGTAACGGAAAGTCTTTCTGTGGTCACAATATTAATACAAAAGTAGAACATTTTATTTTCCCAGATAAGAGAGACCATTTGGCACACAAATGTTAAATAACATGGCCTGACTCTTCTGTCATTCAACTCACACAACTCACTGTGTCTAAGCTGGAGAAGAAAGGCCTTCCTGGTAAAGTAATGTGTTAGTGATACGGTCTGACAGTGCATGTCAAAGCATAGAAAATCCTATGTATTTTTACAGTCCTAGCCATTCTATCCTTTTAAACAAGATCACTTTAAATATCTTATTCCACTGGGATAAGAGAATTAAGAAACACATCCTGTTGTCATTACAGTTGAAGATACAAGTTGGATGAGTGTATTTTTTTTTCTCTACAGTAAAACTTTAATACTGAAAACAAATACAAAGGTAATTTAATTCTTCTCTCAAATAGCCCAGATAAATCACCACATTCTCGTTTTTGAACATTTGTCTCCAGCAACGGCTGGTAGACGGGAGGTAAAACACCAACCGCACTTTTGATTCTGGAAGTGCTGAACTTCATCTAAGCAATGAAAGTTTTTGGTTTACTTTGCTCTTCTTTGCAACCATGTCAGCTACGGTTGCATACTCTGCAATAAGAGTGGACCAAATATTTTGTATTACCAGACACTAGAAATGGAAAAAGGAAAAGATCAATGAAATCATCTAGCATATCTTCTGTGTGATGTAGGCATGTACCCTGAAAAGTGGAGACTTGAAGCCACAGTGAAATTGCAGCATGTATCTGGGTAACCAGGAGTTCCAGGGCTGGACTTAGGGCTGTTGCAATGAATCTGACAGTGTTACGAGGGTGGGGCTGGAGACAAATCCCCCTCTGAACCTCAAGAAATACACTCTCAAACTTTGTTTTTGCAGCTCAGGAAAGGAGTATGCAACCGCTCTGAAATGGCACAAAGTTCAGGGGTATATTAAGAAGCTGAATATATGCTTGCATCTTTCCAACAAAATGAGATATAGTAGTCAGATACGAGTTCTGGGGTGTTATTCTTTTCAACATAAATATTTTTCAACATAAAATAAAAATTTCAAACTCTTTCAGAATAAAATCTTTTCTGCTGTTTTTCTTTTTAATATAAAACTTTATCCCATCTAATTTTAAACTACTCAGTCATTGAGTTACCACCCAGTTGAATAAGCTGATTGAACATTATACTGTTTGTATAAAGTATATCTTATTTTTAAACTACATAGCTTTGAAAAACCTTCATGCCAACGAAGGAGCTGTTTCAATAATTTTATCCACTGATAACCACCCAGAATATGGGCCTCTCGCATTCTTCCTCAGGATCTTCATGTGGAGGCAAAGGGGAAGCCTGCGAATGATGGACTGTTCCCTTAGGGCAGCCCTCCTCGTGATATATTTACTGGCATTTTGTCCTGAATAAAATAGAATAGAAAATGAAGAATCCAATCTAAATGGAGGACAGCCTAGAATACAGTATCAAACTACCACAGGAACTGTCCCTTGGGTGATCAAATGTCATGAGATGCACGTAAAGGTAAGTTTTGAAAAATCTTCTTCTCTCACTTGCCCAGCCTTTTGGTGAAAACCCCCGAGCAGCACCGCACAGGACTCAGCAGCTTGCCGCTGGGTTATTTTAAAAGTCCAGCTAGCACGACTTGCATCGCCCTTCCTTTGCAAGGTCCCTAGTGACTCCAGCAACCAGAACAAATGTCACTGGAGCTTGGATTTATTTTAAATGCTGGGCTGAACATACTTTGATACAGCAAAATCCTATAAAAATGGTATTTGTTGAATAACTGCGCTGGGTTGTTTTACATTGTTGCAATGTTTTCCAGGGGATTTATAGGTCTCTAGGGGCACCGAAAATATGGAGCAATTGCCTCTTTGGCAGATGTAAACATGGATTTTAGTAAATAGTTAATATAGGCTGGTGTTACAGCGTTTTGGCAGATGTTCCTAGTCATAAACAAGCTTTCTCCATCTTTCAAAACAAAAACAAAAACTGGATAGTGACTTTCTCCACCATCCAAACCCCCAACTTTCTTCTGAAACAAAATTGGACACGGTTCATTTCACAGCTGAGATCTGAGACAAAATTCAAAATGAAGAGAGGTTAAAATGTTGGTCTGGTTAGGGTTAAGATTATACTGCATTCACATAAAAGATAAAGAAGCATAACATTCTGATATATCTGATGTTTTTATGTAGGACTGCCTTGTTTCCATAAAACAGCAAAAAGATAGCTACTGTTTAACTGAAGAAACTGATGGAAAATCCTCATTACTATATAAACAATGGCTTAGGCATAAAAAGTGTTTAGTTAATGCATCTGTGCATTTAGCTGAACACTAAGCTTTGTCTAAACACAATTTAGTGCCTTCCTACTCCCATATATTTTCACTTTCTTTCTGAAAGCAGGAAATCTGTGTCTTCTCATGCCTCAATAATGTAAAATAAAAAAAAAGTTAATGATTTTTGTACTGAGTGTTTTGCCTAGTCTGACAGAATCGCAGGACATTGTTTGTAGAGTTGGACTTTCAAGTCTGCCTTTTCTTTTGCTAATTTTTACCTCATTTTACTTTACTTTCCAAGGGAGACTTTGGTTTACCATCATCATAAAAGACCTCATTGGTTACATCATATAATTATTCTATTTTGGGATTTAAACTGTTTGCTTATTTGGTGTTCTGTCATTCAGCTGGCTATCTAGACCTAAAGCTAGAGAAAAAAAAAATCACGTAGTCATGCAATTATAATTAAATGTTTTCCTTTTACTTCCCTTAGCTTTTAAGTCATGTCAGTAAAAATGTATACATAATCCAATTTTAAAATGATCACTTCCATTTCTAGTCCCACCAATTTTACCTCTTACAAGCTGGTTTAGTCCCTAATAAAAAAATCAGTACCAATTCCCTTCTGTCTTCATTCATTTTCGTGACGGAAGTTCACACTCTTAAAGCATAAAATGTCTTTTACATACAACAACGAAAATCTAAGTAATTTCCATTTCATTTGCAAATAACTGTCATGTAAATTAAGCTTCAGTTTTGTAGACCAAATGAGAAGATAATGATAAGGCAAAGCTGAAAAATAACATCAATGAATCACTGGTTATTCCTTGCTGGATTGCACCAGCGGTGACCAGGTAAGAACTTTAAATTAACTATCCTCCTTCAATGTTTTAATGTCCATTAACTTACCCACATACTGACATGCAAGAGAAACAGGATTATTTGTGTGGATAGATGCTCTATTTGTAAATAGAACCAGTATTAAAAGCCACTGAATAGGTCCACGCTTGCTTTTGTGTATCTTAGTACATCAAAAAGCCTTTTAATTGGTTAAGAGTTAATTCTGATTTGTTTTCGCTCGCTTTGTTTTTCACTTGTATTGAGAAAGAATAGAAGCCTATTTCTAATAGGTTGCTACTACTTAGAATTATTTATTCATCATTACTTCTCAGAGGAGGGGTATTATCTGGACCCTAATGCATGACCTTACTAAGCTTTTCCCTTTCAAGGGAAAGTAATTAATTAATTAATTTTTATAATAGTGCTTGGAAACAACAACTGAAAAGCCTAGCTAGGCAAGTTAGCTCCTTAGCTAAAAGGACATTTATTTTGCTCAAAAAATGTAGACAGACCCCAGGAGCTTTTTCCTTGAATGAAGACATCTCCACACGAATAGAACATGACAAAGACATTTCCAAATATGTTAATCTTTAGCATTTGTGCAGCGTTGCCTGAAGATCCCTTCACATTATGCCAGACACTGCATACTAATAAACGAAAGTCCATGCTTCCAAGAGTTGACATTGCATTTATCAAGCATGCTGTGCCCCTCTCTGTTGCATTATCAGAGTAAGTGTTGATCACTGCATGCCAGCCACCATCATGGGTATTGCACCAGAGCAGGTTTTAAGGAAAGCACTGAGGAAAAGCACTGTAGTTGCTATGTCCTTCTATTTAGTCTCCCAGTGTATTTAACTGAAGACAACAGAGATGTTCATCTTGAATAAGACTAGTTTCTTATTCAAGAAAGATGTGGTAGGAATAAATTAAAGTCTCTGAATACTGATATACACAGATTAAATACTCTTCCATATTAAGACTACCCCAAGTATTTTACACTTGAAAGAGCAGATCTGGGGGAGTCGGATTGTGTCTGATCTCGACAGAGATGTGCAGACAAAGGTGTGCAGCAAAAGAGGGTAGGACAATGTCCAGGTCCCTTCTTACACAGGTACAACTGCAGACGCAATGGCGAAGCAGTCTCTTTCTCTGAGTCAAGATGCCTTCTTAAGTGGTGCAACTCTGAAATTTGTTACAGTACACTTATGCCAAAAAAGTACAATTAAACTCAAAGGTTGCAGGAAATGAAAGAATCATAGGAAAAGGTCAATATTTAGGCAACAGGCTTAGGAGAGGAAACACAGATGGAGTCTAAAATAAGTTAAGGAGGAGAGGCCAAAAGCAACATGAAAAAATACAGGTAGTTCTCAGTAAATCTCTATAGACTTCAGAAGAGCGTTGGCAGCAGATACTCAGGTACAGGTACAGGTCCACAAAGCTATACAGTAATTCAGGTTCTTTAACACCTGACCCCCTCAGGCTTCTACACAACCATTTGGTTATATGAAATGTGAGTAAATTCTATTCCTTTTATAATTGAATAATTCAAACAGATAAAGAGATCCTCATATATATAAACCTGACCTAAAAAACCCAAAATATACTTAGGAGGTAGGGATACAAGCCACAAGTTCCCTGAGAAAGGTTTCAGACTAGAAGCAATTTCTCAAATTATAGAAGCCTCACTGCAAATGCAAGATATCAATTTATCAGTTAAAGTAACTATGAAAATTAGACGTTTCTTTTTAGGCAACTCATGCATCAAGTTTCCCAGGAGTAAAATACTTATCAGTATTTAAGTTTTCATCTTCCTAAGCATATTTAGAAATAAGCCCTCTTGAAATTCCCTGTGCACACAAGACACGTTTAGAGGAACTAAACTCATTTTTAAAACCATGTAAAAGGGCATATGGAGTGTATAAAATTCATTTGCTCGTATCCAATTCTGAAGACCTGTTTACAAATAACAGTGTCATGGAGCAGGCATACAGAATGTGCACAATAAAGCTGTTTCACAACTCTCAGTAATGTGTGTGTGGACAGAAAGAAGTGGTGGAAAGTGCTCAGAAAAATACATTGCCTTCTGCACCCATTTTTCTAGATGAGAATGAACTTCCTTGACTCACATGTCTGCCAACGTTCTGGATAAGTCGTTTCTCTACAGCTTGTGGTGTTATTGATCTTCAGATTTCTCTATCCCACTTTTAAGTGGTGATTACACTCAGCCTTTCCTCTCAGACCCAGAATCCTGCGAATCATTACGAATAAAATGTCCTCGGATATCTATACCACCCTTTTCTCAAACCATTTAATATTTCTACAAAAGTAGTTTAAGAACTAGTAAGTCAATATTGTTGAGATGCCAAAAATGATGTTCAGCGCCTCATTTACTCTAAATCAATATTAAGAAAAATGTGTAACTAGATGGCAATGTTATATCCGGTACAAATCATCACTTGAACAAAGCATAGCTGATTCTAGACAGGACCAAAGTACTTGTCTGAAATGCTTCCTTCTTCCAAATGCCTTCCGCCTCGCCCCCCCTCCTCCTGATGTTAAAACGTGAAGGCAGATGCCCTTGTCACTGAGTAGTCTCTGTGTATTTGCTTGTCTTGATTCTCAGTATGTTTTACTCTCCCTCCAGATGATGAAGATTACCTCTTCTCAGCCGAAACAAACCGACTTTGCTAACTGATGCAATTCACATGCAGGTACTGAGTCGTGCACCCTGAAAAAACCTTGAGCCGATACATAAACACACAAGTAGTCTGCTTAGCGTGAAGATTCGCAGGACATACCACTTTCCCTCCCTGCTTTGTGCGCTGGCTCCCCCCTCAAGGTCTCTGTCTAGCTATTTAAATCCCTTCACAGGAGTAGCTTTAGTAGCCTGGAAGCTTCATCTCTGCAAGATATGAAGCTTCATACATCTCTCCGAAGACAACTGTGTTCCACTGAAATAATTATAAAATTTAAGAGTGTGAGAGGCTCACAACTGCTGAGCCAGAATCTTTTTTTTTTCAGTCTTAAGACTGAATCTCCATTTGTATGAGAAAAGAGTGTCTCCAGAATGCTTGACTTACAGAAGCAGAAGCACCCTTACCTCTGATTTAATAAATTATATGTGTACACAAACAAAAGCTTACTATTTATCACAAATTTTGTGAAAAACACTTGGGAAGAAGTTACTTCTTTTATGCCGCATGAATACACGGAACTCATGAAGTAACATGACATCTTTTGTTTTTTGAAAGCAACAAATACTATTGCTTGCCATTTCAGTTCAGCACACACTAAAAGCAAAGGACCAATATAACTAAAAGCAGTATATCAGCCTTGAAATCCGGCTGTAACGTTTGCTGTGAACAACCACTGAAATATTTTGATGCTTACCTGCAAATTACCCAAGGTTTCAAAGATTAGATTCAGGCGACAGGATTAGTTCTCAGAAAGAAGTATATTTCTGTTCAGATTTATACGCTCTGCATGATACTTCTTTTCAGGTCAATTTTTGGTTGGAAGACAAAGCAAACAGAAAACCACCAAGCACTTAACTGTTATAAAACTATCAAAGACAGAAGCTTCGAAGTTTTGAATTATAGGATTATTCAAATGGGTTTGGTAATCCCATTTTAGTATTAACTCATCCTACTATTTTTCATCTGGAAAAATCTCTTTCTTCACTGCATTATTTACAACTTCAGGGATACTAAATGAATCAACAGTTAAAATGAGCCCTTACATGCTCAGTAAAATGTAAAACTTCCTTTACAGTTCCTAGATAATTAAATTCCATGAAATTCATATAATGTAGAACTAAGTGTTTAGTATTCCTCAGATTTTGCTACTTCCTGTAACAAGGTGCTTTAGCAGTTACATAATTAAATCATCTGAGGACATAATTTAGGACTTTTATGAGATTTTTTTTTCACATAACATACCTGTGCTTATATAATCTCCTTTTCCCCCCTTCTCTATTTCTTTTATAGACCAACTCAAAAGTGTCTGAATAAGGATTTAAAAACTCCACTCACCCATGCAGAAGACCACATGCTATATAAAAATACAGATGTGGCTGGTTCTTTGCACAGGCATAACTGAACAACAAACATTGTTTATTATTAATGACGGGTTAAAAGCCTGTGTGGAAAGAGAAGATAAAAGAAGACAAAGCCAACAGGCACGACTTAATGTCTGCTACTTCATATTTCTTACATTTCCACTGGCTAGATTTGGAATTTAGCACTTTCAGCAAATCCAACACGTACAGTCCCTCCTGTTATCTCTAATTCTTCCCTCCATCACTTTATTCATGCCAAATGAATTTAGAGTAAGGCTTTGATGCATCAGGACCACCGCAGTTGTGAATTTTCAGCAAATGCGATGTTTTACGACTTGAAGCTATCAAAATCACATCACATTGCACAAAATTATCTCTTTATTACTAAGCATCCTTTCATAATGTGTATGGATTAATTTCAGGGTATTTTGGCAAATGTAATTTGGAAACTAATCCCAGCATTATAACTGGTCAAATTGTGTACTCTGTGGGGATTAAACTGTCATACGCACGACAGACAGAAACATTCCTTTTCTTTCTTCATTTTTGTTGTACTATTGAAAGAAACACCACTTATGTGGTATTAAGCATCATCCAGGAAATACACACTGTTGACTAGAGCCCCAGGTTAAAGTTTTCCAAATAAGGGCTGACATCGCATTCCCTAGCAACTGCCACAGTCCTTTGGGTTTGGTTTTACATCATCTTACTCTGGGTCTATTCTTACCTCTCCCCCTCACTAGTGCAATCAACTGGAAGTCTAGGGAATAAAAAAGAAGTGAGGAAAGGAAGAAGAGTGGAAGGGAGGAGAAGGTGAAGAAGAAGATGAAGGAGAAAGCAGGAAGGAAGGTGACACTCTCTTTAATGCAGAAAACAGGAAGGAGGAAGCCAGGATTTCCCATAGAGAGACCACAGGGGTTTTCAGCACGTAACCATTTGGCCCATGGGATCAATAAACACGGCAAAAAGTCTGCTGCAATGCTTCAGAGTCAGAAAACTGGAGCACCGAAAGCAGTTGCATCATCTGGGCATCTTTGACCTATTGCCCCAGAGCTGTTTTGTGGTAACAGTCATTTTTCTAGGATTTCAGGGCAGGTGCCGTCAGGATCGGTGCGGGATGCTGCACGAAGGGAGGGCTGGGTGCTGCCACCCTCCCATCGGCCTGGCTCAGCGAAGCCCACTCCGCCAGCTCCGCACAGCCTGGGCTTTCGGTCCCGTCCCCTGCAGCTAGCCAAGACGGCAGCTCCTCCGGGAAACACAGACACGTTTCCGCACAGTGCTGGGCGTGCGCAAACTCCCAGGCCTTGGACAGATGCAGCAATGTCCCCTTGTGAAAGCAGGTAAATTAGCAACAACAAAAAAGGCAACATTAACCTATAAAACTGAGCTTTAAAGTATGAGAGCGCAATCTGAACACAGAGGAAAGAGTAAGCACTTGGGATAGGATACAACTTAAGCCTGTGTTTATGCTTTGCAGTAATTACAAGAATATTTTCTACCTTATCATGAGTTCAAAATGTGAAGTACTAAATTTGCTGGCAATAAGAAACTACACTGGAATGTCAGCACAAGTCAGAAAATAAGGCACTTTTAGAAGGATTTGGATGAGAACAAATCAAGTATTTTATTTATAGGACTCAAGGCAAAAAATTTACTTGCTCAGGACACAAATCCAAGACGGAACATTTACTGCAACTTTAATAACACTGTTCTCTAACACAGAAAAAAAATACTTTGGAATTGCTGTGTTAAAACTCTTAACAAGCATCAAATGATTTAGAAATAAACATAAAAAATGGAATGGATAAAGAAAGGTATTTCAGCACTATTTACAAGCTATGTTATAAAGCTGTCCCGTTTAAAATTTTTCATTAGCTTTTTTGGGGCCAGGAATCCACACCTAATGAAGAGTCATTACATTTTTCTGAAAAACAAAAAAAATCATCTTTCTTCTATTATTGATTGTTCCTGCAACGAATTCAGCTTCCATTTGCCATTTCTTGTATTTTTCAAATTTACAGACATTTGTACAAGTCAAAAGGCAGTTTTTATTAGGAAGAAAGCCTAATGCTACCTTACTGAAAATAAGTGCAAAGTTTTAACTAGAACATTTTTCTTTGCATTTATGAAGAATTAAACTATTCTAGTTAACATAAAAGTGGCTCACAGAACCTAGCAACAAGGTTTTCTTCTTTCCCTTCAGAAAAACTACACCAGCCTGTCAGAAACTCAGCTTCCAGAAACATACTCAGCAGTAGGAGTAGCTCAGCGGAGAACAACCAGAAGGAATTAAGGATTTACTAGCTATTTAAGATCGATTTTCCACATTAAAGGTGAGGCAGAAGGGAAGAGTTGGGGCGCTGAATTGTTGCAAAACAGAGACTGCAAGGAAAGAAATCCAGACTCAGGCGTAAAGGAAAAAAGCAGATGCAAACTTACATGGGAAAACATTTCATGCTAAAGGAAGTCAGTGCGGAGCAAAGTATTTTGTGGAATGAAACGCCGCGAGCAGCAAGCAGAGGAGTATCGGTTTGAGGCGGCAGTCGCGGAGGTGCGGAGGTCACAGAGACGGCGTGAGGAGCACGACAGCTGAGTCAACGGCTGCGCCGGGCCTAGCAGGGCCTCCTGGCCTCCTTCTGCTTTCAAATTTCTTAGGTCCCTACGAAACTGGCTGGCTTGAAGTCATTTCCAAGGGCCTGCAATTCATTTCTTGGCTAGGCCAGCTCACTTTCACTGGATCTGAGGTTTGTCTGAATTCCTGCTGGGTGGAAATCTACTGTACTCTCCAGCAGGTGTGAGAACACTGAGGCTCCTTCAGTTGCAGCTCATTTCCACTTACTAACTACTTTATCTCCGTGGATGAAGCAAAAGTGACTTTTGTGTTTCCTGGCAGTCTGCTGCTTCAAAGAACCTAATAGCGATTTGTTTATTTCAGAGGAAATGGAGACCAGTCAGTGATGACAGATTTATTGGTTAAATGGACATCACAAAAAAATTTTCATGCAGTACAGGCTGGCTCTAACCACACTGCGAGAACTCGTAGCAAGGGGTGATGTGCATTCCAGAAATCCAATCCTATTTAATCCACTCCACTCTAATCTGTACATTTATATAGCACCCCTCACACAATTTCCTAGAGCGCTGTACAGAAATGTAATAACCACCGTACTGAAAAAATATCCAGGTATATTAATGGCTTACATTTAGACCTGAAATTGCTGCAAAAGAAGCCAGACTGTCGAATATCTCCTGGCAATGAGTCAGACAGTGACAGTCAAGAAAAAACTGGGTGTCTGATCTCCTCCAATTCAATCTCAGGATAGAAGAGAAGTTCTTAGCTCTCGGAGAGAGAATTCACAATATGGCATAAGCATCAATAGCTCCCAGAGCTAAGGAACGCGACGGTGGAGAATTTTACATCGGAGCAATAAAAGATGATAAAAATTAACATGAAAGTGCAGTAGGAGCCAATGTAAATTGTATAATATGGCTGAACAAATTCAGTCCTACAAGTAGGAAAGGTACCGAGTTTTCAGCATTTGGTAGATTTGGAAGGTATGGAGACCTATTCAGAAAACCACGTGGCCTGAATATGAAAAATAAACAAATAAATAAAACATTCTAGAGCAAGGTGCTACCAGCTTTACATTACTATATTCTTCGCATGCTAGCCGGACATAACATTTACATCTGTCAAGGAGGGCAGAGTTATAGATAACATATAGGAACCTCTGTTGAAAATCCCAGATAACCTGACAACTGCCCATTTTCTGTAAGAGTGAGGAACATTGATCCAGGCAAGCAATGAGATCCGATCAGCCAGCAGGGCATTCCACTTGATCTGGATTCAATTTCAGAAAAATGTCTGGCTAAGTTGTGCACCAGCCAAACAAACACACCATTTGGAAAAAAGCTGGACTATTTCTTGAGGTAGAGAAATATATCTGTATATCACCTCTATACATATGGTTGGCTAAAGCACATCTGCCAATAATTGGCTCAAAAATCATCAAAATGATAAAAATGCCTCTATTTCGGATAATAAGATACTGTTATTTATTCTTTGGAGCCATGTACCTTCTCAGAAATACCATCATGTGTAATTCATCTGGCAATTAGTAACAGAAATTATCATGATAGTTTGTTTCCGCCTACTCCCTAGTTTAGCTTGACATCCTAATGGTTTAGCTTGCTTTATACATAAACCAGTGTTTCCCATTTTACTGGCTGAAGAACTGAAGTATGGAATAAGTACAGCATAATGTAAAGATTATTGAAATGACTCTGAAGGAAATGAAACAAGAAGATCTACATCAGATCTCCTGTAAGGAGCATAGCCAGGGTGATTTGCCCAAAATAATGTACTTGCTTCCCAGCAGGGGCAATTTGCCTGACAGAAACACCGTGCTGACCTGCATATGCTAACTTCCAGCTCTGGAGATAGCTTGGGTGCTTCTGCACAACGTTGCATTAGACAGATTCATTCAAGAAGTCTTTTGTAGAACTGCGACCTCAGCCTCTCTCCTAGATTTCTTTCCAGTATCTTACTTCAAAGCTACCTATCTTCTTTTCTCTGCCTTTGTCGTGGAGGATAGTATGGTGGCTTACTCTTTAAAAATTAATCTTCTAAACCTATGGGAACATCATTTTAGTAATTATATCTAAATTTAAAATATTGTGATCCAAGACTAAAGTCCAAAGGAGCTTTTGCAACACATTCAATGTCTACCTCTTTACATGGCATGTAGCACAATAAAAGTTCAAACTGAATTTTCCCACACTATGTGTGTGTGTGTGTGTGTTTGTGTGCGCACACACGTATGTTTTCCTATAAAAACTATTTCAAATCAAGACCCAAGTGTTAGTATTTTTTTTTTACCTATAAGAAAGCACAATAGATGCCTTGTCTGATCTTGATTTAACCCAATCTTGTCTGCCAATATCAACTGTATTTTATGAACTTTAAAACTTAAGCACACTGACTTCCGTGTAACCACTTGCAAGTCTCTATACACCATGTATCGATACACTAGTCTCACTCAAGAATCTCTCTAGGACTAGGAGCTTACTTTGCAGATGAACGTGTACAGCACTGGTTTCTTTAAAATATGTCACATTTTACATGAGTATCAACCTAAAGCAAACAAGAGTGACTGTACTGCATTTTTAGGAAAGTCCATACCCTGTTTGAATTCCTTGAAAATATAACATATTCCTGAAGCATTAGATGCAGAGCAGTACATCTCCAGTATGAAAACAACTTGAGGGACATATTTTTTAAACTCAGCTGAAGGGGTTTCAATCCTGTAGTATTAACAGTGATGCTAAATGCTTGAAGGATATAGATGAGGGACAAACCTGGAATGAAATGTTTACAGTTAAGAGTTCTACAGCCAAGAAGAGATAGGCAAAAGTCTAAAAAGCTGCCTTGACAAAAAGGGATCGGTTTTCAAGAAAGCTATATACCCAACTGTTACCATTTAGGCACCTAAATGAAGAACAGTGGGGGCTGCTGGGTTCTGAGATCTTTCAAGCATCTGGTCCAAATTCTTTCCTTCCAGATGAATCAAAACAAATGTTTAGGCTACCAACTTTCCATTGCCCTTGCAGTTTAATGCCAGCTTTTCAGGCTTTTAAATTCCATAGTATAATAAGACGAATAAAACACTAACTTAGCAAAATGCCCAGTTAGGGACTATTTGCAATATTTTCTTTTTTGTTAGTAGCAGACACAATTTTTTATAAAGTCATTGTTAAAATATATTTTTTCAGAACTGTATCTTTCTGAATGAGATTTTTGGTTTAATATATTTAAAAAATATGAATCCATCTTATTTGGCTGGCAAAAACTAATCACAGATTTGGAGATAAAACAGACAGAAAATCAGCATAAAGCAAAACATAGTAGCAGAAACACTCAGAAAGCTGCCAGTTAAATCAAATAAGAAGCAGAAAGCAGATTACATCCTCGTTGGCAGCACAACATGGATTGATTTGGGCTGTGCTGTGATGTGCCATACCACAGTAAGGGAAGTTTTAAGGCTACACAGTTCCTGCTGCTCAGGACAACTGTGTCCATCCTACAGTGCTGCAGAGGTTCACACGGGACCTGTAATACTCTGCAGCAGTAGCAATGATCTATCCTGAGCTTAGACTTTAATATGTCCTAAAATGGTTGAAAGCTGTGCTAAATAGTCATACAATTTTGTATTTGAATGTTAGACAGCAAACACCGAGACAGACAGACTAAAAGCAGCGAAGTGCTAGTGCCATGCATCCGAGTCAGCCGACTCAGCTGCCATAGGAACACAGAGCATCACTTGATACTAACTGTGGGAGAGTAAAAGCCCCGTCCTAGTCCTCTTCCCACTATGGGAAAAAGACCTGTTCTGCAGAGATGTGCAAATTCAAACATTTTAAGAATTTCAACAGAGAAATTAAGTAGGCTCATCACTGAAATCTTCAGCACTTTCCAACACGTTCATGAATAATCGGACTCAGCTGGACAAAAGCAGAGAAGACTGTATATCTCATTTTAGTTCGACAACACGCAGCAAGGGCAACAGCGGCTAGAGAAAATACAAAAACACGGCTTTTTTTCTGAACGGAATGACGGAAAGCTCCTTCAAGAAGCACATAAAGAAAGTTGACAGGAAACATCTTTAATACTTTATATGAGCTATTTAAATAAAATTTGGGGGATGGAAAGAAGCAGACAGTTCATCTTCAGCTTTTTTTATAGCAAATGAGCATTCCTCTCATCAATGTTTTTCTTTTCCAATTTATGTTCAGAGTTAATGCTTCTATTGCTTTCTGATTCTTACATAAATTATCTTCTAGAAGTGATATTGCTCTAAACAGCTGGTATGCCAAAGTCCCCTCTGACTTTCATTTCAGCTGAATGAATGACTTAAAGATGAGAACAAAAAGTAATCCCCAAACTAACATTCTATGTAAGGACATATGGGAATTGCCTTCTAATACTGGAGGATGAAGAGAAAGGTGGAATTATTTAGGATAGTAACAGACCATGAAACAAGGCTCACTAAAGAAATTTCAGAGCATTTTAAGATGAGCATCAGGCCAAAATTCCTGCAAGTGAGATTTATTACACCATGCAGTCTGTTTCCTGAGACTATTAATGAAGGAAAGTTATTTTTTGAAGTCCAAATGAGCATTTAATAAATTAGTACCACACTCATGAAGCATATACATAACCCCTTTTGTCATACTTAATATGAAAAGAAATCACTCCACACTCAAGTCATTTAGTTGACTTCACACCATCTGTCACTCGTGTAATAAAAAAATATAATATGGATTGCTGTTTGATGGATTTTTTACCTTTTCCCCTATAAATAAGACTCTTCTAGGTAAATCCACACTGTGACTTTTTTGCAAGGGCTTTTTTCCCCCCTATTTTTTACCTGTACTGTGTATTTGTTATTCCAGTCGTTCCTAGGTCCACATAGGCAGACAGCAAAGTTCTTGTCATTAATTCTCTTAAGAAGGCTGTTCAGCTGCCTGCCACTGTCTCATCCCACCATCCTCCACATTAATTAGATTGGAAATAACATCATCCCTAGCGGACTCTGTGAAGTTTATAGTTCCTCTCCTTTTTGGAGCGAGAAAATCTTTGCCTGGAGCAGAGTGGAATGGGAGAAGAGAGGGAAAGAAGGATTATTTTTTTTCTCTTTTGTGAAGGTTAGAAGTGAGGAGAAGAGGGTAGTGATGAAAATCAGCATGATTATGACAAAAAAAAAGCTTTCAGCTATGACAGTTTTGCAGCATTTCCTGAAGGGGGGCAGCCTCTTGATCCTTTTTAATATCCTTATTAGTCTCCGGTTCAAGAAGCGCGTGTGAGGACATGTTTAACTCTCATTCAAGTCAATGGCTCTTAAACATATGCTCAATTTTTTTCACAGATCAGGACTTTAATCTGTTCCTTATGTACATTTAGGATTACAGAGAAGTCTTCTGGTTTTGAAGTTGCTGGAAACATCAGCTTGCTGATGGGAGGTGGGGGAAGGGAGAAGGACTCCATCACTTTCAGAAGTCTGCAACTTTCTTGTTTAAAATTTTTCTAATTTTGGCCAGGCAAGTATCTGTTTACCAGTTTCTGAAATGCTATCTATTAGCGTCTAATGTGTGCTGCAGAAATGCCAGTTCCTCACACAATGCTCTTCTGGGACTGTATTAAAGTCATAAATACTATGGTTAGGATTTGATTCCTCCCCTCCTTCCCTATAAAGTTGATAGAATTCTTACCAAAAAAGAAAGAGGTTTATCCCTAGCAAGGGAAAGAAGAGTTGAGACAAAAGCTGTAAAAATGTCTCCATGCTACACTGCAAATACACCTCAATTCTGGCATTTAGTGCTTTTGGCTATTTCAGTCCTGGAAAAGATTCCTCTTCAATAAGCCTGAAGGTTGTGCCAAACTGTACAGTGATTTTTGTGATATGGAAAAAAAGCGCACCAGAAACTATCCGGAAAGCAGCCAATCCTGTGATTTGATCCTCATGTGAATTTATGTCTCCAGAATTTAGATTTAATATCTGCTGTAGTTTTACCATGTATTTGCTGATATTATGCTGAAAAACTCTCGATATTGAAAAATAACTTCAAAATTGCCAAGCCCAAGCATTCAAATATATCAGCAAGAATTCTGTATCTTTTTTTCCTTCCCCTTGTGTCCAGCATCCATCTCCCTCCCCAAACTACTTAAAAAACACATTCAGGAACAAAATAGAACAGTAGAACCAAGTGGTGGTCCAGTCAAACAAGGTGAAGTATCACAAGTCCTTGTCTATTTTTATTTTAGAATTGATATGCACACACATGTGCACACACACACATACACATGTGCACACACAATACAAATGTGTGTATGTAGCATATGTATATAAAAGGGAGTCACAAAAATTCTTTTACCACTTTCAAAATTCCTCTTACAGAGGACCAGAGTGAAGAAACAAATTGCTAATGCTATTTAAAGAGTTTACCCTTCACTTCCAAATGAGATTTTACTTTCTTTGAAGCAGGTTTGTTATGGAACAAGTAATTAGTATCTAAAAACTTGGAATTAAAAACTATGTTTTAAGGACATTATACCTTTTTTTTCCCCCCATCCATTTGGCTTAGTCTCAAATACTCTATTTTTATGCTCTGCTCTGCTCAACACTGGCTACATCACTGGCATTAAATACTAATAATTAGCACTGTCACATGTGCTTCCTGCTTGACCTCTGCTATAGCCATTTAGGGACTGTAAACACTACTTGGGGTGCACATTCTTGTGAGGCTGAAGTGACACAAAGAGACAAGAGAGCACGTGAGACATCTTTTCTTTGCTCTCAACCTTACACACTTTTCTTACACACTATAAGTGTATAAAAGAGCCGTGACCGACCTACAGTTGCAAGGCCCCAGTAAAACAGCTTTGGTAACAGTGAGATAATGAAGTAACACTGATTCGGGAAGTTGCTCTTACGAACGTTAGCTATACTGGAGATTGAGAAGACTGTGAATGGAAAGAGGAAAAACACACTCAAGATGGTGCGTAGAAAGTGGTAAGAAACAGGATCAGAAACGTAGGCTGAGCCAGAGCAAGGCAAAGCCTTGCAGGGAAATAAAAGTCTAAAGAAAGAAGCTGGAACCAGAGAAAGGATTCTAGAAAGGGAATTTTAAAAGGGTATGTTTAAAAGGTAGGATCATTTGATCAGCTTTGGTTTTGGCAGAGATAAAACGGAAGCCAAAAGAGGACCAGGACAGAAAAAAACAGACCGGATTTCTGCTAGGTAGTGTAGGAGACATTTGTAAAACAGTCTGGAAACATGTAGGAGACAGACAGGAGAGATAAAAACAATTTGCAAACTCAAGCAGCAAGTGGATCATCTAAACCATAGCTCTCGTCTTGCTCAGAACAAGAAGCAGCCGATGACCTTGTGCTGGGGAAGCCAAGAGCTATGTTGTTTTCCCCCGTAAAAAGAGGGTTTGTGTTTACCCTCGTGTCTGTTTTGTGAGCCTTCTTTTACCTGTGCCTGTGCGTTTTTCCCCTGGGAAGAAAGGAGATGCTCTAATCATCTAAAAAGAAACCAATTTTGATGTCTAAAGCTAACTCTTTAGGGCTTTATGGAGAGTAGAGGATTAGGAGTTATTAAATGGCAGTGAAGACGCTAAGGCAGGCCAGCGAAAGCTTTTATTTGTGCTTGTTGGGCGATAGGCTACGCTTCCCCTGGACTGCCCCAGTATGACCTTTCCAAAACTTGCAGAAGTACACTTCCTCAGGCATTCAGGAACTGAATATAACTTCTGGACAAATAAGGCTCCATATAGGTTCATATGGAGGTCTCCGGTAAGAACAGTCTCTTTTGCATTTGTAGCCCCATATGGATCTCACCTCCCTTTTGAAAGAAGAGAGCTTCTGCTATATCGACCATGATGTAGCCAGACCCCACCGTATGGGTAGCGTCAAGCTTTCCACTTATCTACATGATCAAATCAACTATCTACTTCAAGGTTAACTTGAATGGAGCTTTTTCTGTGTGCTTAAGACTACCAATTAGTTTTGGAAACACACTTGAAAAATGCAAAGCAAACCAGAACCTGTGTAAGTAATAATTGTAAGTAATAATTTTTATGGCATCTACCCATATGTTGTGCAACTACAAACTTTGTTAGCCGCATACCACTGAACAGAAAGAATCAATGACAGAATAGCAGCTGATGTGCCTGCACTTAAGTTTTTTGATATAATATTGCTAATTCCACTGGAGTTACATACAGTGACCAAAGCTTTGACAGCATTAGGCTTTTAGTACTCAGACTATAAACTATAAAAGACCCAATCTGGTAAAGTACCGAGTGACTTTTGCAGGAATGACGGAAACGGCATTCCCAACAACTCTGAAGAACTGGGTCCTTCTTTAAGTTATATTTCACTAAACCTAATTCAGAATGGCTGGATGCATTTAGTGACTGTACTTGAAACACATAATCTTTGTCCAAAAAAAAATGTTCGCTTGGGTGTCATCTCTGGCAGAGCTCTTGTGATATGTTTGCAAATACAAAAACGTTAAATCCCTGATATTTTTCATGCCAACAGATGGCAAGCTCAGTTGGCGCCTTCTCTGCAAGTCTATATTTCAGTTTGGAACTAGTCAAATAAAGATAGCTTTATAAGGTTTGAATACTGCTAGATTACATGCCCTCATATTAAAGCAATAAAGATGTTTGCCTCGTAAAGTTGTAGCAATGTATTGAAGTGTAAAAAACAAAGAAGGTCAGAATGAGAGGAGGAAAAAAATTAAAACACAAAGCTAAACCAAACCTACAGGAAAGTTTGGCAGCATATTTCTTCATAATTTAAAACAATCCTGAATATTTACCCTCTTATCTCCAGTTTTTTCTTCTCTATTTGTTCCCATCAATTTTTTAAATTCATGTTTCAAGTTGTTCCATTTACTACTTTTAATAATAACACATTCCACAAAACCAAATAGTATAGACAGAATAGTCACTATATTAAATGTCAAATAACAGACTGTATTCTAAAAGCATGTAAGTTAATATATACATACAAGCTGATTTATAATACAAGAAATGACAATGAGCTCTAGGGATTCAAGTTGCCGTATGGGCAACTGCTAATGAAACCTTTTATTTTGATCTGATTTTGTTCATCAATTCCTAATTCTTTCATCCTGCATTACCTAATGGATTTATTGTCCAATTCTGTTTAGTTGATCCCTGCAGTTCTAACGTTATTGCAGGTTAACATCCAATGGAAATCTGATTAAGACAAGAATGGTATTTTTTTGTTTTGCAATAAAGAAAGTGTTCTTTCTGCAAGGGCAAATGGAAATTTAAAAGCATAAGGACAGACTCAGAAATGTAATGTATAAAAAAAGAGAGAGAGTCAGGAGCTAGACCATTAGTATGTGTTGTTCTAATATCTTAAGAAGCGCAAAAAGTTTGACTCACACTGCTGCTGCTTGAGGTCATGATGGTTCCTCCCCATCCCGAAAACATGTTAAAAAAAAAGGCGCAAGCTTAATACTACTGTTTCACTTGTAAGTCAATCATAATTAATAGTTTCAAGGTGCAAAGAGCATGCAGTTTTTTCAGTTCTCCCTATGTTTTCTGGAAAGTGAGTATGCTGACTGCCCACCACACAGCTTTACTAGAGTTTAAGGTCTAGTTGAGAAAAATTATAAATTTCAATGGAGTGAACATGCCTTAACCCACATTAGTCTGCTGCTTTCTTTTGACAGAAAGCGTTGTTCCTCATTCTAAATACAACACGTCCTCAAGTGGTCGCAGCCTTCACAGCCACATAGACTTAGATTTATACCATTTTTACCAGTTCTATGTACTGAAGCATTATAAAGTATAGCACAGTACAGTTTACCAAAGCATCCGACTTAACTTCTTTTGCCTTCAATAATCAGCTGATAATGTAATGATTTTAGGAGATATTTACTGTTCCTAGCATTCTTTTCACAGTAAAAATCACACTTGAGCAAGTAGGCTTTGGTTGTCTGTAGATCCTAATGGGATGGGGTCAACAGTGTCCTGATATTCTGCACTGATGGATGAAATTAGAAGGCTTGATTAAAAAAAAACAGAGACCCCGCTGCCTCATGATCCTCACTCACCCTGCTAAAATACTATCCCCTAAAGAAGCACTTGGGGAAAGGTGTGGAGATTCATGGTCCATTACATTCTTCTAGAACTAGCTATTTTTGTGCTGAGCAGGTAGAAAAACCCACAGTTCGTTCAACTTTCTTTGCAGCTATATCATCAGTCCACATATGTCTGACAGATTTCTTAGTATCTATTTTTAGAAGGGCCAAAGTAGGAAACAGTGACTTATGCCCTCAATTCACCAAAACACATAACCATACACTTAAATTCAGGCATGCTGGTATCAAAGTAGTGGAATTTTCTGATGTGAAATCCTCGCTTCATTCAAAAGTGAGCTTTGCCTTCAGCGCACGCAAGGTTTCATCTCCCACCATACAGAATTAAATGCACACTGGCACCCTTGCAGGATCACAGTCTATGACCGAAAACCCACAATAGTGGCAGAGGAATCTGAAGTGCATTTAACATGGTTTATGTAAGGCAGCATTTGTTCTGGCTCACTTGCTAAAAATAAAAAAAAGCTATTATAGATCTGAGAGGGTGCAGAAGGAAGAAGGACTTTTAAAAGCCTGCAGTGATCTGTTTCAGTTTTAGTTTTTCATATCCTATTTGCCATAAAATAATGTTCAATCAACCAATTTTTCTCCAGTCCAAGAAGCAGTGAAAGAAAGAAAAAAAGAGAAAGAAAGAAAGAAAGAAAGAAAGAAAGAAAGAAAGAAAAGAAAAGAAAAGAAAAGAAAAGAAAAGAAAAGAAAAGAAAAGAAAGAAATGAAAGAAAAAAAAAGGCAAAGAAAGAAAAGAAAAGAAAAAAAGATTGCTTGGCTTCCAGTTAGGGTTTCATAATCCACTGGATTTTACTGGTTTAGTAAAACTACGCTCTTCCATCATAAATGAAAGATTAGACTCATTCCTTTGAGACTTGTTTCTTCTGCTGTTTGGTCAATTATTTTGTTTCATTTGTTGAAAAGAAAGATAAAAGGAAACATAGGTTCAAATACAAAATAACTTTTCTGTTAAATGAATGTTAAGTTTTCACAAATGTTTTCTTTTGTTGATATATTTTACGGGCCTCTTTTTCTAGTGCTTGAAGTTTGCTGAGCACAGGTAATTTTCAATACAAATTTGAGGGTACTTTTTTTTCTATATATTGAGCAAGAAGTCCCAGTGATTTCAGCCTGTGTAGTACTGAATGATTACATTAATCATTAAACAGCAAAATATTCAGTAGCTATTTTCCAAATATGATTTCTGATTTTTAATTTGATGTATAATTGCATGCCTGTTTAGTAAAATACACCTTCTGGGCAAGTAACATAGTCTAAAATTCACAATTCAGTGTAGAAAATAACTCATATTCCGGACAAGAGGTCTGTTTCTGTCTTCGGTAGGTCCAAGATTTCAAAATGATGGATATTTAATAACTAATATACAACAAATCTTACATCTTTAATGTTGTTGACATTAACATAAATAAATTTTAACTAAATTTGTCTATTTATAATGTCTATGAGAACATTGTAGAAGCAACTCTGCATGTATGGTAGTAAAGTGTTTCTACTACTTTATCCCATTATATATGACTTTTTCTACTTTGCATCATTCACAGGGTGTTAGGATAAAATGATGAAACCCTGTACTAGTAATATTGCAGGGAGTTTATTTTTAATAGCAGAGAGTGGAAAACATTAGCACGACGAAATTTTTTGTCTATTAAAATAATATTTTGAAAGGCCACTTTTAAGAAAGGTCCAGATAAACTGCTCAAAAGACAAATTCTGCAATATGTATTCATAAATAATAAAAATGACAAATATATTTCCATCACACCAGAAAGCTAAGACTAATGGTAGCAGTTTTTGTTGTTGTTGCTGTTTTTTAAATGAATATTCCTTTGCTGCGTTTGCTGCTGTCCTCCGGAGCATGCAAGAGACAGTGTATCGCAAAAAGCATAACCATAAGCAGGGCTGACTGGTCTCGCTCCTTCACCCAAGCTAAGCTACATTCATTGTAAGAACACATATCTTAAATTCTGGCCCTGCTAAAAATCAGTGGGATTTTTGTCACCAATTTCTTCCAGGTGAAACTCCACTTAGCATTTATGTTTGTAAATCATATCTTTTAATAACTTTTTTTGGTCATTCAACTACTTCAAATACACACAAGAACAGACTGCATGTATCCAACACATCAGGCTACTTTTAAATTCCAATTTTCATTAAATATAGCAGAAGAGTACCTATCCAGTTGCCAAAGATCCCAGACAGAGTTTTCAAATGACTTTTTGTTGTGCGCACCTATGCAATCATGGCAAATTTGCACAGCTAAAGGTGATGCGATTGCACCGCTGATCAGCTTCAAGGACACTTTTTTCCCGATTGCACTGCTGATTAACTGCAAGGACACTTTTTTCGGTGAGATGTCCTTGCACCGTGTTGCTAGTAGCTGTATCCTGCCACCAGCAGCACTTAAGAAATGGTAATGCAGATCTGTAAGTCTTTAAAGCCTACTTTAAAAACTCAAAGCTCGTTCATTAAAAGCTTATAGTTCTTTACAAATGGAAGGAAAACACTGCTATTGCCATTGTACAGACTGGGGAAGCAGTCATCAAAAGGCCAGGGCACAGGCTGGAAGCAGACCATGAGACTGGGCTCAGTGACCAGCTGTGCATTGATGCAATGAATTCAAGCACTCAAGCACTCAAGCACTGCTTATCAAACTTCCAACACCACACTATTTTTGTTAGAAACCTTATTAGTGACATACGCAACTATTTGTATTTTAAAAATATGACTTTTCTTTTGCATCCTTGCAAGCTGAATTCTTAAATGTATTAGAAAAAAAGGACACAGGATAGCATAATTAATATAAGGATTGAACCTAAACCCACCAAAACTACATTTTCCTGATGGATTTAAAATGCTTGTTCTAGCAGATTTAATTTGCTTCATTTTCCAGGACTAGGAATACTGCTAGTGTTCCACCGAAAGAAACATGCTAGCCGCCATCCATACTCCAATGTAACATGGTATGTGTCAAAAGCAATAATCTTGCAAGCAATATCAGATTATTAGCAGACGGCAGCAGCCATCACCTTCCATTGAATTTCAAGAAAGAGAGCACAATCCTACTCTTGAGGACTTCAGAGGTACGGCATATTGAGTCATCACATCACTGAAAAAATGTGTATTTCCAAATGGAAAGCTACATTCAGTCGAATGGGCTCAACTAAAAACACTTATTAAATAACTGGTATAACTAAAAAGAGCTACATGTCTGACAAAAAAAAACCAGAATCTTATTGCTTGCTGTGCAAAATGCAGGAAGACTCACACTAAATATGTTAGCGTAAATTTTATCCTAGGATGCAAGTTAAATTAGAATTCAATTTATATACATAATGCTGCATTAGGAATGCTCAAACTATGAAGCAATGTTAATATTTTTTCAGTAAATATCTGCAAGAATTATAGAGCATTGTCACTTCCCCAGTATACCACAATAGTTTAAAAATCCTAAAAGAAAACTACAATCATGACTTCTGGAATAAACTCTAATGAAATTTTCAATTCTCCAAGTATTGCCAAAATTTTTGGATCTTTTAACCACATGTGCGCATAACTTGTTCTGTGTTTGGTTCTAATATCACACTTCTCATTCAGTCAGACCCCTCAGTGACTTTGCTTTGAAGACAGGGATTCTTGATAGGTTATCCTAAATAATACTTAAATAGCTTAATACTAAATAATAAAAAAAAATACACGCAATTACATTTCTATGTCAAAGAATGAAGGTAGAGTAACAGAATTAGGCTCCAATAGCTTAAATAACCTTAAGCATTTAAGTATTTCCACTAACATTAATAGAACTTCTGACATTTATGCTCCAATGCACTGCTGGATTGGGACCACGATGTTTCTAAAGCAAGGGGGGAGGAAAGTGTAAATCCTAGTAAATGATATATAAACAGAAGTATATAATTAGAGGGTATACTTTTTCCTATCCACAGAAAATGGATAGCTATGAGTAAAGATTTCTGAGACTATATTAGTAAATTTGAAATACTAATGCTCAAAATTTTATCAATTGCATTCCCTGATAGCAAAGTGGACACATTATTGTAAATTTTGATCTATTAAACAATCCGGCCAATAGCCAACTAGGTAACCCAAGATCTACTAAGCAGACAGCCTTATGAGTTTTCTCCTAAAACTATGATTATTATTCATCTAATTTGGAAATTGCTTCGTGTATGTAATCTATACAATTTTTTTATGTTAAGTGATGTCTTGATACTGGATACCAAACAAATTAACTTTTTCAAGAAAAACTGTGCTTTATTATATATTTTTCCTTGCTGCCATTTACACCCATGCTGAAAAGCACCGACATATTGATGAATCAGTTACACAGTTCTCTTTGACTATAAGTGTGCAGCTCATTTTTCTTACTGATGTATTTCAGAAACCAATCAGAAGTCCTCAAAACCAATGATTTCACAGCATTTATAATCATTTATCAGAATGATCTGCTTTTAGTGACTATTCGAAACAAGCATATATGCTTTATGGTATTTAGATGTGTTTAAAATAAATTTGCTGGAGATGTAACTTTTTGTTGCTTGTATTTTGAGAATAGGTAGGTTATAAAAGACGTTAAAACATTAGGAAAAATAGTATTGCTTTCTTTCCATGTGATTTGTCAATGAAAAGAAAGCGCTATAACAGCTATTGAAACATTGGATTCTTGAAGTGCTTTTGTGGGTTTAACAGTGGCATTCCTATATAATAGTATTGTAAGTAGTATTGTAAATACAGTAAAAAAAAAAGTGTTATTACCTGCTAGCCTTTCACGGGAAAACTGCATCATATAAAACATTTTTTCATATCAGACAAAAGAAAAAGGAAAACCTTCTCATGTTAGATTGTATGATTAATTATATTAAACTTTTAACTCACTGGAGTCAAATTTACTTTTAGCATACATTTATGTATTGCAATTAAATGTTTGAATAGTTGTAGTGCTTATAAGAACTTCTTCAATAGTACTCCCCCTCCCCCTAACCTTCTCAGTGCAGTACTGAAATTTTTTGCCATAGCATTTTAGGCTTCCGCAGGCTTACCAGATTCACTTTGTTTTAGTATTACTCAGTAAACCCAGAATATACTTTCATATGTGTATTAATATGCTTTTCTTCTGACTAAAGCTTTAAGAAAATTTGGGTCTAAGTTTGCCAACTTAGACAATTACAGCAGTAGTTTTGAATCTGATATGTTCTATATTGTCTGAGAATCAAATCCTACTCAATAAAAAACAGAAATAAAATGGCCTCAAAAGTCACAGGCAACTAATGAGAGGGGAAGGCATTAGAAAAATCCAAGATATTCCATACAGACCAACTCACTCCACAAAGCAACACAGCCCTCCAAGAACATGTTTTTTATACACTCAACATGGTTTTCATCCGCACCTCATTAGCAAACAGATAAATCTGACCACTAGTGCACTTTAAAATAAGTGAATTTATTTGTAACCTATCCTCAGATTTCATATCGTCTTTTTTTAGTACTACAGCCTGGACAGACGCAGAGCTGAGTTGCAAAGGCAAGGTTGGAGGCGACGCTATTTGCTGCAAGACGTTAACATCTAAAGCCCCACGTGCATCAGCCCCCCGCTCGCCTGCTAGCTGGTTTGCTGACCCACTTCTGGGCCTACGCAGGTTGAAAGGAATGTCCTGAAGATAATGAGAGAGCGGCTGCACGGCACGGAGACACTGACAGCTGCAGCGCGTAGGATTCGATGCCTAAGTAAGCTCGATTTCCCAGGCCTTTATAGCGAGAACGGTTGACAGTTTCCCCCTGCTCCGTAGCAGCCTATTCAGTGTCTTCAAAGGGGACTTCCCAAACTGCTTAAAACCTGGGCTAGTGCAGAAGAAAGCTGTAAGTAGGACAGCCTGTATAAAATGACTGCAAAAGCACATTTCACCTTGGTTTCTCGGTCCCCCCAAAACTGTAACAAAGCATATTGCAAAAGGTATCTCTGCCATCCCATTCCCCCGCAATGCGATTTTCGGGAAAGAAAGAGCAAGCGTAGCCACAGACAGTCCATCGACCAAAACTCTACTTGCCTTCTGGACTGCCTTCAATAGAGAGCTAAAAATATTGCATTCCCGCCATCAGAATAAACAAGCAAAATTTGATATCTCTGCTGGTAAATTTAAAGTATATCGATATAGCTAAGCTATATAGCTAAGTTACTGGTGTTGGGGGTAAGTGCTGCAAGGGATTTTCACGTTTTGCTTTCTTTATCTATAAACTCAGCTTTAGGAATCAGTGTTCTTGATCTTAAACATTCAGGAACGAAAGCAAAGCAGTGCAAGAAAGGGGTAGCCTAAGGTTAATTCAGTTCTGAAAAATGGAACAGAGTCAGTGTTCGAGAAAACCATGAACACTGTGTCTTTGTGTGAAGAGGAAATATATCTGTAAATAAGCGCTAGTGTTAATAATTGTCTCAGGACGCTGGCACGTAACTTAAACAGTCTTTTTCCTTAGTTGTTTACTATTGGAATTTTATACAAATGCCTACTGAAGTAATTCCAAGTGTGACGATTATGTCTCAAAAGTGGGGAGAGGGAGGAGGAGATCCTTTAAAGTACAGTAATTTGTTTAAAAGAATGGATTAATGGGAAAAGTAGGATATAATTGTTATTCAAATGAGGAGCACTTATGGATGACAAATACAGAAACACATCGACTGAAAATAGTTCTTGCTGCCATATGTTAGAAGGACATTAAATATCTAGCACTACTGTCCAGGTTTAGTAGAGGGGTGGGGTTAAATGTTCAGTCCAAAAGTCAGGTTTTTCCTGAAGGAAAAACAAAGATTCTCCAACTACTCAGTTGTCGTCAAAAGATACCTACTTTCAGTTTGAGAGGCTCCTAATCGCATGAACGGACATAATTTTTTTTCTTAAGGGAAGAGAGGAGGAAATAGTTACCTGCCTTGATCTTCAGAAAGTCTTAGAAAGTGAAGGCTGGAGTACAGTGTAATATAAGCATAATCATCATGACTAAAGATTCCAAGTCTTGTCCACTAAATCCAATTGAAGACTCAGGGCCTTCCAGATGAGTCTGAGACATTCCCCGCTGCTTTTTGCTTTTGCATTTGCATTGCCAAATGAAATAAACAGAAAGCAATGCAGCTACTTCTCTGACAGGGGAAGGGATCAATATCCTATTTTTCCTTTAGCTTTAAACAGACTGACAAAAGATAATAAACCCTTACACAAGCAGGCATCTAGATGTTTTCCAGTAGCAATGGGACACAAGTTTTAGTATTGCTCATAGACCTCACAAAATCAGAGAATTCCTTTTATTTCATAAAATGTACTGAAGATGCAACAATCGATTTTGCTACAAGTGTTTTACAAAATACCACTTTCAATCTTTTCTGGAACTTTTCAGCCCAAATACCAGCTACATACGATAAAATAAAGTTAAACTCATCCTGAATCACTGTAAACATTTCCTAATGTAAAGGGGTAACGAACAAAATGATGGTGTCCGTGAGGGTTCTTTTCTAAAATAGTTTCTTTTGCTTATCGCTTCACTAGCTTATCATATTTCAAGTGAAAGAGGTCACTGTTTCAACTATGAACTTCATAAATATCTGGAAAATCCTTTCACTTTCTTTTCCTTGGGAACAACCAAGCCATTTGCTATGCCCGCTCCTGAGTTTTCAAAATGCTGAGTACTCTCTTTTTTCAAGTGCCTGCTGCCTGTCTCAGTACGTTTTTGAAGAGGCTTTGGTTTGTGCACGCTATAGCGGAAGTGCCATCCGTTGCATCGCCTCCGCGGAATGCCTTTTGTCAGGATGGGGCTTTTGACAGGCCTTGCCATGGTTAAAAGCAGAGATTGTGGCCGTTTTTTTTTTTTTTTTTTTTTTTTGCACGCCTAGAGATGCCTAAGCATCATCCTGCAACGACTGCGGGTCTGCACGGTTTTACGCTCATCTTTAAATAAAAAGTTCGTGGTGTGTTTAAAAGTCAGACAGCTCCTTCCTCCCCTCCGCCCCCGAGCTCCGAGCGCTTTCGGAGACACCGCTTCCCTGCTCGGCTGCGGGACGCCCGGCTCGGCCCGCGGATCTCCCGCGGGCTGAAGCGTCCGGGCGCCGTGCCGCCGGCTCGGCGCTGCGGTCCGCGCCGCGGGGGAAGGGGCGGCAGGCGAAGGGAGCGCGCTGTACTCTGAATTTTGCAGCAGAGGTGGCGGACCGGCGGGGGGGGGGGGGGACACCAGATGCTAAAAGCCTCACCAAAACTACAAACGTTTCTCTCCTGGACTGCAGGAAACTCTCCCCCCCCCCGCCCCCCGATTTCATGCTCTACCGCGTGCTGTATTTTCCCTTTTCTGTTTTCGCCCCCTCGTCCCTAGTAAAGGCTGCTTTGCCGCCCGCGCTGTGGAGCGCGCGTGTGCGCGCTGCGCGAGCCGGGAGCGCGGGGCGCCGCGCAGCGCAGCGCCGCGCCGCGCAGCGCCGCGCCGCCGGCGCCCTCCGCCCGGGGTCCCGCCCGCCGGGGAGAGCGCGAGCCGTTACCTGAGCTGTCGCTTTTCCTTTTGCCGGACCTCTTCTCTGTTTCCACCGGGGACAGAGCCTGCCTGCCATAGTCCCCTGGCGCGCACGCTGCCCCCGTGGGGGTGTTAGTGCCCAGGCTGGAAGAGTTTGAACACAGCACGGGGGGGCTGCTGCCCAGCTCCGGGGGTCCTCCTGAGTCGGGCTGAAGGCAGAGGCTGTGCCTGGCCGCGGCGGGAGGAGACGACATCTGAGGAATGTGCCAGTTCGTCTGCAAAGCCTGGTGCTGCTGTTGCTGGTGGTGGTGGTGGTGATGGTGGTGGTGGTGGTGGTGCCCCCTATGATGCTGGCTGGCAAACATGCCCTCCTCATTGGGGTATCCCGCTATTATGCAAGAGGAAGAAGAAGAAGACAGATCAGGGTAGGACATGTGGTCGGATCTTCCATGCAGGGCAAGAGAAGACTGGGAGAAAGGGTGCAAGCTCTGCGCAGTGGCATGGGGGCTGCGCAGGCAGCCAAAGAGTGTGTGATCCATGGCATGCAAGTCTCAGGTTCCAGGCAGGAGAGTTTAGGAAAGATCCAACTTCACCACCCTTTGTCAACTTTCACTGTAAACAGATCGGGGTTGGGATTTTTTTTTTCCAAAACGGCAACGACAGACTTTGCAGCAGGCAGCTGAGCTCAGATAATCCAGGTCTTTAGCCCTAGTGGCCAGTCTCCGCTGCATAAACACTCGGACCTAGATGAGCCTTTCTCAGAGCTGCTCAGATGTCAAGGAGTGGGAGAGGTTGAAGCCAATAGAAGGTGGTCCCAGAGAACTGCTTGAAGGGGGAAACAGCTCTCGGAGGTTATAAATACAGTAGTGTGTAATGTGAGCTGGGGGCTGGCTTAGGAGCACAGCACTGACCACATGCAAACTCCCTCCGAAACGCCAGCGCCGTCCCCGCGCCGAGCCGCTCCGTCAGCGGGCGGCAGCGCTGCGCGCCCGCGGCCCGCGGCAGCCGGGGGGGGGTGGGGGGGGAGGAGGAGGAGGAGGAGGGCAGTGCCGGCCCGGCTCCGCGGGGGCGCAGCCCGCCTCTGCCTGCCCCCGGGCGGGCCGGGGCGGGGGGAGCGCGCCCGGGCGCCGCGGGGCCCGGCGGGGCGGCCCCGGGTCCGGTCCGCGCCCCGCGGGCGGCGCCGCGGCGGGGGGGGGGGGGGGAGGGAATCCCGCAGCTGCGCGGCCATCACCGCCGCGTCGGGCCGGCGGGGCCTCTGCGGGTGCCCCCGCCCCCTGGAAAGCAAGCGGCGGAGCGCAGTAAACACGTGAAACACAGTGCGCGGGGCTTATTCGAGGTGGCGGGGGGGACCCGGGGCTGGGGGGGGGGGGGCCGCGGCTTCGAGGGGACCGAAAGCGGCCGGCGAGGGCCCCTCACCTGCGCTGCCAGGTGCGGGCGGGCGCCGGCCGCCCCCGCGGGCCGCAGCGCGCAGGCGGCGCTCCGCGCGGTGCGGCCGCGGCGCTGCCGCCCGCCCGCTCCCACGGCGCAGCGCCGCGGCGGGGCCTGCGCGGTGCCCCCGCACCTAGCGCCGCACTTGTCCTCGGGCGCACAGGTCCTGCCGCTGGTTTTGCAACGAAATAAGCGGCGCTTAACGACCCACGCCAGATGCTCGGGGAATAACAGTTTCCTTCTTTGCCCCCTGCCCCTTCCAAACGAGAACCCACATTGCTTTTATTCTCTGTATCTTCATTTTCTTCGTTGTGATCTTTGGCGACTCAGGCGGGACAGGCTGGAGAGTCTGGGCTTGGCTTTTTTTAACGTGCTTGTAGTGGAATTAACAGGAGCCGTGAAGAAAGCCGTTAACTGGTCTAAATGAGGATAATGTATTTAACGCGCTCACCAAGAGGTGCCCACTGCACAAACACTTTGTTGCTTAGCCTTTCCTCCTCACTCTACCTTCCTACTCCTCCTCCCAAATCAAAATAAAAAAGCAAAACAAAACCACTACGAGCCTGCAATTCAAGTCTAAATTCTTGGGTCCATGTGCAAAAGATAAAATGAATTTCAAATGCTATTGGAAAAAATCAGGAATTGTATGAGATTTGCAAGAGCTAGTTTCTTAAACGGAAATTGAGTCCTATTTTGTGGGAAATTAGTTTTGCAGACTTTCTGAAAAAAAAATCTAAAACTTTTGTTCAGCATCTGCTCCACTTTTCCCTGCAGTTTCAGACTGAGCTGGAACCTGCAGCAGTCTTTCGACGGTAAGATTTTCCCCCCTTTTCTGAGATCTAATGCTTTTTAAAAATTGTCTTTAGATTTAACTGTAACAACGCGGTCTTTAAAAAGAGTGTGGCGTCCAAAGCAGAAGTTGCTGCCTCTGTGCACTGTTCAAAACTTGATATTTCTTCAGAATAAAGGAAATATACAGTTACAACACTGATGAAATATTTTGTGCTTTTCATTGTGTTTATCGTTTCAATATGTGCTCTAATATTAAAAGAAAGGAGACTGAAGCGAGCGCAAGGGCAGAACTGCTCTTGGTTTTGTTAACTCACAGGGCTGCGAGAACAGCGGTGTCGATGCCCCCGAGAAGTGGCGGGTGTCACCCCGCAGAGCCGGGCGAGCCCGGCTGCCCGTCGGGGCGGCCCGAGGCGGCGCAGGCCGGGCGCAGGCGGCCCCAGGTGGGCGCCCCGGCAGCGGCGGCGGCGCGGTCCCCCGGCCGCCTCCGCGCTGCGCGGCCTTCCGCGGGGGCAGCAACCTGCTGCCGCCCGCCCGCCCGCCGCCGTCGGGGGGCCGCGCCGCGCCGCACCGCGCCGCACCGCGCCGGGGGGGCAGGAATAGCAGCACCCCTGCTGCCGGCACCGCCGCCGCTGCAGCCCGGACCCCGACACAGCCGAGCGGGGCCGGGGAAGTCCCGGACCCGCGGCCGGTGTAAAAATCCCCCCTTTTCTTTTTCTCTCATGCTTTCTCTCTCTCTCTCTTTTTTTTTTTTTTTTTTTTTTTTAATTCTAGGGGATGGTCGCAGAGCATTTCTCGAGAATGAAAAGCTAAATAAGTACAATCAAGAAAGCGAGAGGGTGCGGGGGGGGGGGGGGGAGAAAAATTAGGTTTCCCAGAGAAATAAGAGACGGAGCCAAATAGCACTTTTTAGGGAGAAGTAGGAAGGGCTCCAAAAGGTGAAGCAGAAGGGAAAAAAAAAAAAAAAAAAAAAAAAAAAAAAGCATAATAACAAAGTCATAGTGACAGAGCTAAGCATTTACCATTAACTCCCTAATCAAAGCTGAATATTCAGGACTGTATCTCCTTTGGATCTTACTTCCCCTACTAAGTGCCCAAGTCAAGTGTTCTTATTTCTTCTTTAATAAGAGTTTTTAATCACATGAGTGCTGGAAGTGCAAACTTCTGTAGAGCCTTATGCTTTCATTTTTAACAATATAAGGAGAATGAAAATATAAGCAACCAATGCTGACATGAATAAGCAACATCAAACGTTTACTGAAATATCTCCAAAAGTTTCTGTACGGACTTATCAAATAACTATATGATATACCATCCCTTGTAAAAATTTGCAACTTTTCAGTCAAAGAAAATTTCACTTCAAAGCTTTTCATTGAAATATTTACTGAGGAAAGTGTAAACAGTAATTGCCGCTTGATATTATTGATTGGATTCTCATTGATGTTACATCTTTTTAGAATGTGTGTTTGACCTACATGTGGTATGAAAGCATATATTAAATCAATGCCAGCAAGCTTGCCCAAAGCTTATAGCATCAAGTGAAAAAATAGAATGTCTTAAATATATGAAAACAGTAAACAGTTTAACTCATAAAAACATCTGGAGCCAACATACTTTGGAACATCATTTTATTTTCATATACAGGCTAATAGTTGAATTTGCTTTGTTTTTTCTGTGTTTTTTTCTTTAATTTACCATTTATGGTAAAAGAGATCATATAAAAAAGCTGACACGAGTGAATCAGTGTAGCTTTCCTCCACTTCAGGACTTCTGTAGTCTTGTTCAGTCTTTTACGCTGGAGGCTGTAAATGCACCATCTTCCAGAATGTTTATCAGAGTATAAGATTCTAGCACACTCCTGTCTAGTGTGCAGCTTGCTAACATATGAATACTACAAGAAAATCAGACAGCTAGTCATACTTGTGGACCAGTATTTCTGTGGTATAAACTGTCATAGCTTTGTAGAATTCAGCGTAAAGATGACGTTTTTCACTATTTGAGAATTTGCTCCTTACTGTCATAGAGAAAGTTTACAAACATGAATTCAGTTTATTTTAGCCAAAGATTTTATTGTACTCCAGAGTCTATCAAAGCAAGAGGACGAGATTTTATTGTACTGTAATTATGATCAGTTCGTATTTTTCCGTGGCAATTTGGTGAAGGCAGGCATCATTATTTAACCTTAGAGTCAATTCAGATTCACAACAGATGTATGTTTGTTTTCAGTCTTTTCTTTTTCTCCTAAATTTTCCCTGCTTAACTCCCACAGAAGCAATATAATTCGTTTCTCTTGATACCTGTACTGCAATGAAAATCTATAGATACAAGCAGTAATAAAGCCAGGGGATTATGTATCATTTCAGAGATGCTTGCATGCCTTAACTGAAAAGCCTTATGCAGAAAACGAATAATTTGTTGAGTGACTTGTCAAAAATACTGAATTCTTGCATAGTTAAAAATGATGACAATAGCATTTACCTACTAAATTATCTACCATTCATACCATTACCTACTATGCCAATATCTTCACTATACTTCATCATAAAAACAATTTTTGTGAGAAATTACACCACCACAAAGCACACTATGTAACCTTAACATTGCATTTTTGTGGTGTACTTCCATTTCACTCTTTTTAACGTTTACATTTGCCATAGTTTAATACATATCAGACACAATTTTCGGTTTAAAGACTACAATATATCTATAAAAGCTTTAAGCCTGAATCCATATTTCCAGTTACTTCTCCTGTATATGTATGGATTGTGTTCTAATTTTCATGATCTCCAAATATTACAAATTTTAAAGCTATGCCAGCAATTTAGTGTATTACATAAAAGCTGTGCTAAACTATGAGGACCCTCACTGAAAATGATTTACAGGTTTGCATTGCATCATTAAAAGTTATTTCAATTGCCAACCCACCCTAACCAGCAAAATATCCTATGCTTCCTATTTAATTTAAATAAACAGATGAAATATTAAAATAGTTATGTACTTGAGGCTTCACACCTGAACTATGATGTTTCAAAAATGCTTTTAAAGTATGGGAAACTTGCATTCCACATTAGATACTCAGAAGCCTCAAAACAAGCTCTCCTAGAAACCTTGGGGTGCGTTTGTTTTAAATAGATAATTTATTTGCAAACAGAACTGTCTCGCACAATGCTATTTATTTCCCAGTCCGCATGATACTGCATTTTACCAATTGTTTCATTCTCTAGTATTCTCTCCGCTTAAGAACGCCAAACCGAGAAACAGCTATCATAACCCTTGTGTAGTAGTTCAGAAATATGTATCTTTCGTTTGTATTTAGAAATGTATTCAACATGCATATGAAAGCAAATCAACGATGCCTGAAAAATATGTTTTCCATTTTGTTTTCTTGCAATCTTGACAGTTAGATGCTGCATTCAGTTAATTCTTTTATAAAATTACTAATTGTAGAGTAAAAAAAAAAAAGGTTTGTATTTTCACATATTATTCAGTTTATTATTTGATAGAATTTTTGCTGGGGATTTCAATCCGATTTTTAACTTGAAAGACGGTTTACCAGAGCCCCAATCAAAAATACAGTTATGTATGGAGTCATGGCTAAGTGTATTTCAAACACTTTGTATGTTTAACAATGGCTATTCCTTATTGTGCTGCATAATTAATATTTTGCTGATCATACTTGATCATTTAATCAAAATAATGTGGCTGACTCAAACCTTTGCATCAAATCTTTCAAACTAAGACTTTTAGCTGTTTAGTGGGTAAATGTACTTACATTGCAAACACCAAACTAAAGAGAAAAACTACTGTTAGCTGAAATATTTGTCATCTTCTGGCTTACATTGCCAGGCCTTTACAAGACTAGCAGCAGGGGGCATATTTCATATGGCATTAAATATTTTGCCACCACGAGGAGATGTTAGCAGAGTGATAAGTCACTAATCTTCATCACCTCTTCTATGTGTTAATGAGTAATGGATTATTCACAATGTGAATATTCGTGATCATTCTGAATGCTCTTTGCTGGAGATTGAGAAGATGACACATGTGCACATATGTATGCGCCAAGAATAAATAACTACAAAATATCTAGGTTTTAGTAGCTGCTAGGATTAAGCCTCTTACTTTGCAGGTATATTTGCTTATGATTTATAGTGTGGTGAGCTCTAGACTTGGACCAGAAACCCATAACTAGCTAGTGTTCAGAACAGAAAGATACTCACTGCCGTGAAGAGCTCAGGCTCTGCTCACTTCCCGGCTTTCACATGGGAGTACTGTGCTTTTACGGAGTCCCGTTTGTGTTCATGGCGATTTGCTTGAATAGAAGCATTTGCAGGATTGGAACCTTAATTAATAATAGCTGGAGGGGACAAAGAGCTAAAAATTGCCTGTACATTTTTACACAGGGCTGCATCACGCTCCTCAGAGCCCAATGTCAGACAACGCTAACAGCAGACACTGGACAAGAGAAGTCCAGTACGAAGCAACTGTTGGAAACGATCGTTTCAGATGAAGCTGCTTCATTTAGATTCTGATATCTTGGCTTGTGAAAGAAGGAGGAAAAAAAGAAAGCTAGATTTCCCTAAAAAAATACATGCCAAGAAGAGCTTAATTTGCAGAGACATGACCAAAAGATGAAATCACATCTGTTTCAAAGCTTCTGATTCAGCAAACCTTTTTTTAAGCATGCTGGAGCCAATGACACTACTGATGCTTTAAAAAGTATCTTGAAAAAGGGTTTAAGTGGCATACCTTAATGGCACTGACACTTTCCAAAAATGCATTTTTGGGATAAAAAAATTTTTGGTGTTCTTTCCCCCCAAACAGAAGCTACCTTAATCTGAAACCAGGTATATAATATAATATAGTATAATATTATACTATTTCTTGAAGTGAACCTTTCAGAGGTATTTGTGTTCATCATGCTTTATTAGGCCGTAGACGTTGATGCAATGCAAATAGATCGCAGAGTGGGTTAAATATACTACTCCAGTCAGGGACAGTCTTTGATGTGCTTTCATAGGATCTAAGTACACATATCTGACTTTGGCACACTGAATCGCTCTCTGGAGCCACCCTCCTCTTTTCATTTATATCTATCGCATTTATTTCATCTAAATTAGTTGCCCACAATAAAAGCGTGAAGCTTCTTTATTCCTGCTCATTGTTTTCCATATATAACATGCCTTGCACCATATGCTTGGTGATTCTCAGCTGCACAGCAAATAAGTATATTATTTGGCATACTTTTTGGCTGACTGAGACACAAATTCAAAATACAGTATTTGTGGACACTGGATTAGTACAGCTCCCTCATACACTTTTAGTCCATGAGCATTACGCATTTGTGCATTTTTGCCATAGAATGTATCACTTAGGGATTTAGATTTTATTTAATAATCCAAGCATATTTCAATACAAGATGGCAAACTAAAAATATTTTCCATTTAACTGTTTCAAAACACCATGTGCAAGAGAACACAACAAAATGAATTAACTCGTAACATATGCAACTCTTATTTGTGCAAGAGCAGTATATGCCACTAAATCCAGAGTGCAGCATCTGGAGGCATAGCAAGTCTCTAATGGAAGAGAAAGGCATGAGACATGTCAGCTTCTTGGCTATGTTACATTGAAAGCTGTGCCTTTTCCTTCATGATACCCAATACAACTCTTATTAAAACTAATAAGCAGATGTGACTGTTCAGGTAAGTTGCCTTGGAAGCATTTTGGATTTTCCATCTCATTAGTTGTAGGCAGTAGGAATAAGCTGATTCTTGCATTATTTACAATAAAATTGTACTCACAGTAAGATCTTACTTACAATAAAATCTTGTCTGAGGCTATTTGAAGTGATCAAATGTGAATGAAAACTAATGTCTTTTAGTATGAATCATGTATTCACAGTGCATGCAAAAGTACAAATTTCCATTTGTAGAAACAAGTTTTGCTCTCACTGAAGTATTTGTAGCGTATCTCTCTCATCATTATGTTTCACCTCTAGCAGCATCATAGAATAATGTATTCTTTTATACTTTTATTACCATCTAAGGAAGAGTCTCTAAAAACATTTTTTAAAACAGTTCATTCCTTAAAGTTTTATAACATGAACTGTCTTCAGGCTTGACCTTGAGAACTGCTGAGTCTTTTCTTTTCCCTATTGACCTCAAGGGAGATACTTTACAGGATCAGCTTCATTGTTAGACTGTACTAGCAATTAAAAAAAAAAAAAAAAAAAAAAAAGGTAGCTAAACATAAATACTGTTTCTTAAGCTAAGGAAAAAAAAACTCCTACTGAAAACTGTTTTGAAACAAACACATGTGAAAGAGACTGAGTAGGTAACATGTCTTTACGAATGCATTTTCAGATTTTTCTTGCCCTAAAAACCTAAAATGTTATATTATAGAAGTTCAGACCTCTAACATTACGTATTCTTTCATTCATTTTTATCAATTCGTCTCCTCCATTCCATTCATACTAAGCAAGGGAGAAAGTATGTCAGACTATTGTAGTGATTATTTGCAGAAAATGCAAGTAAAATTTGAGAAACTGCATTGCTACAGAGATCTGTTTACTAAACTTTGAAAATCCTGTTGTTAATAGCCTACTGAGTATGTATATATACACACATACACACACACTAAAAGAGGGTGTTCAAATAGGCAAAAATACGAGTGTACCTCCAGGCTCAAATCCTTAATGTATGATTAAAACAAATCAGGTTAGGGCCTGTTTTCTTTTAATAATACGGAGAGTTCTTAGATGCATTACACAGAAATAAAATAAAAACATTAAAGCACATGAAGGCACAGAACACACTCGACCAGACAAAGTTCTGATTTTGCTTACTGGCTGAGCAAAATGTTTGCGAATGTGTCTTATCTAACACACCCTATAAAACTGTACAGTAGTCGTGGGTACAACAGTGAGCTGTGTGGAAATAAAGGTCACGTCCCATAGCAAAATTCCAAGGTTTCAGCCTGCAATCCAAAACTGCCTGTTTAATTTCTAAATTGTGAAGTTCTGTGTCCATTTTGGGAAGCAGATAGGTAGGTTTCCTTTCTACACATACAGTGCTTTCATTATGTATGACACACTGCAGCTGTGGTAATGAGAGTCTTTTTTAAAAAATATACCCTGACTTGATGATGAGAATATTTGGCTCTAAAAATAAGCCATATATTTCATTTCTGATATGGCAGGCATGGCGTGGAGCCAGAGGTGCACGTAGTAAGTTTGCCCTGTACAATTTGTAGTCAATCAAACTTTCCCAAATGAAGTCCCATAAATATGAAGTCCCATAAATATGAATATACATTGCTTGTTTGTTTTCTTATTTTTTTTAAGTTTCCTTTATTGGTATTATAATAGCATGACCCAGATATAAGGAAATAACCATATCATATTAAACACAGGAATATGCTTTCACAGTCGTTTATTGTGCATAGCTAGTAAACATTTCCTGGCAAACAATTTAGAGAGTCCATAAATTCCATCTTAACGCTACTTCCGTAGCTACATGCAATGCACCGTACACGAGGGTATTAGCTCAGTCTCTCTCATCCGGACTGGGTGGATTGGAATTGAAAAATCCCCACCCCCCCGTTAGAGCACCATATGTCTCGAAAGTCTATCCTCTCCCAGGGAAACTGCTCCTCGCAGATCCGCCTGATGGATCAGGGCTAACATTCTGCTGTCCCTTGTTACTTGATCTAACAGCGTTGCTGAGGGATCTCCCAAGCGAGCGCACCAGGCCAAGGGTCCCTTTGGCGTTCGCGGCAGCCCCGCGCGCAGCCTGAGGGACGGGAAGACGGAAGAGCGAAGGGAAAATCGGCCGCGCCGCGCCGGTTTGCATGGAAAACTTGATTCTGAAGCGAGGGGTAGGGAAAAGAATAAACGCTCGTGCTTCAGAAAGCTGAACAGCGTTCATGATTCCCCGGTTCCTTATATAGTCAGTTAAGCATTGGTAGTAGAGCAGCTCTGCAGCATCTTCAAAGGTACTGAGTCTATTAGAATTTCAAATAATTTTCTCTAGATATCTTAGTTAGGTGTTTATAGAACGAGGGATTATTAGGGAAACAATTTACCCATAAAGATTTTTGGAGGATTAGAATTCAGCTCCGTCTTTTTCAGTTCTCTTGCTGGGTGCGTGTCAGTTTATACTGGAAAAAAATCAGTCTTTTAAACGACCCTCAAACCATTTCACATTTGAAAGAATTCTTACGAAATGATCACATTGAGGTAAAGTTCAAATCGCTAGTACAAGAGGCTAAGCTGGCATATTTCAACCAGTTTGTATCCTTATTACAGGTAAACATTAGTATCGTTCCTGTTACAGCTATTATTTCCAGATTATTTTGGACTGAAAACAAAGAGTTACTAAAAATCTGGACTCCTTCCAAGGCTCCAAAAACCAGCTGAAAAGCTCAAAGGGGTTCAGTCACTGTACCAATGTTCTGCTTTACGATCTTTAATTTTACAGGATATAATATCAAAACCTCTCCCCTGTACCCCTTGAATCAGATTTTGAGGAAGGGTTGTGTGGTAACAAGGACAACTAACAGCAGATAGATTTTATTTGCCTGATCATGGAAGTCTTGCTTTTTACTCCTTGCTTTTAAATTCTCGTTTACTTATATCAAATGGAACTCCTATGAAACAAATAGCCCTGCTCTTAGTCATAGGCTGCAATATATGTATATTTGATAATGCATTTATATTACTGTACTCTTGAGCTAAATGTGCTCTCCTTTGGAAGATTAAGTGAGCAGCACAAGCTTTGGAGTAATAATTACAGGGGATTATTACACTTTTTGGTGCTAATAAAAATGATCAGGACATCAAGGTGCTAGGATTTTAGACTTTTTCCATATTCTCCTTTGCCTGCTGCTCATTAGCAGATCTTTCACAAGGGTCCCTCATTCTCTGGATGCTCATCTCTACCACCTCACTGAACTTCTTCCAAATACCTCTAAGGCAGCGCATTTACACACTGATCCTCCAGCGGTTTTCTGAAGAGAAGCAGTTTGTGGTTTGCAATTTGTTCGACTTATTGTCTGATGATAAAGGCCCTAATTCCTTTCCTGGAGGACCTCAGCCAGCTTCCTTTCATTGTGCACATGGGCAAACAGAGCAAGGGGAAAGATAACGCTCCGCTTGTTCAGCACAACTCCAGCAATCATTTTCTCTTCTAGGTTTTCAGTGAATCTGATTGCACGCAAAAGCAGCCAGGAAAAGACCAGTCTGATCAGAAAGAACATGAGCAGAGAAAGTCATTTCCCAGATATGCAGCCTCAAGGACTATTTTGTACCGGTGATAGGGTATGTTAGTCACTGTGGCCCGTCAGCCCTGGCCTCTCGCAAATCAAACAAGTGCTCCTGCTCGTGTGAATGTTTTTTACGGATGATTTTGCTGCGGATACTTGTCTAATTGCCTGTTTACGATACACTTTCCTTATATTTAGCATTCCACTTATGCATAACTCTCTGGATTTTTTTTTTCTGATTCTCCTTGTGATACATAATGCCAATTAGAAATTCAATTCATGTGTTTTATGTACATTAAATAGTAGGAAATACATCTGTGCAGAAAATATGGCTAGTTCCTGTACTTGCAGAGTCTCCCTGGATTTATTGTATTTAAGCCAACACTATTGTTAATCCATTTAATACCGATTGCATTCTCCAAATATGTTTGGTGTTTCCTTTCAGAACTGTCATATATGTAAGTCAGTATTAATAAGCTAATAAGGTACTGGCGTAGAATCGCTAAAGAGGGGTAACACATTGTGTCCTTGCTGATGAAATACTTACATTCTTTTTAAATAATTTTAGATTGTGAGCAGTGGAATTCGTAGCAATAATGCGATCTTTACTGAGATTTTTTGCTCTAGAGTGTCTGGTACTATGCACTGAATAGGATAGTTTTTCATCTAAACAGGCAAAATAAAGGGTAAGAGAAATGAAGCTGTGTCATTATAAGGCAAGTATACCTAAAATTAGAAATGTGTACTATAGACGTTCAGTTCAGATCTGCTGTTAAGAAGGGTTTGCTTACTACACAAATAGGAATGCTGTATTTATTATTAGAAATGTTTCTAGGAAATTATGTAGAAAAAAATCACAGATGCATTAACTGAAAGCATTCTTATTTAATACCATTTTTGAATAGGTTTCACTCTCTTAAAGAATGGGATTAAATTGAAATGAGGTAATTGGGCTTTATGGTCCAGTTATGAACTTTACCATGAAACTAGTAGCAAGTTAAATCATTATAATATGGAGCAGTCCTTTGTGGAGAAAACTGCTGGAAGTCTAACAGTTTGAGTGCTACTTCAAAGAGGTTAGAATTTCAGTCCTGATTTCCAGAGTTCTATAATTTGTTATAATTTTATCTGCAATTTTGGTCTGATATGTATTTCTGCTCAAAGCATTAAACAGAACAATGTGCATATGAGCTGTAAATAAACAGACTACAACAGAATACTGTGAATTTAGGGTCACATTTTACGTTCATAAAAAGAAAATAAGCTACTCCAATACTCTAAATCTTTCACACTTCTCGGTAACTGTGTCAATATTTTTAAAACTACAGTCTATTAAGATGGCTAAGTAATAATTCAAAATGTCGCTATATCAGACTGACATTTTATATCGTACTTTTTATATCTCATTTAAAAGATTCTCGTTGCTGTAACACTTAAATAATAATTTTAAAAGTCTATATTTCTTCCATACAGGTCATGAAATATCTTAATGGGGAAAAATGCTTATGGGGTATGGAATAATATTAACATGAGCTGGAAAACTCAGAGCATTCATAATAAAACATCAACTATATTAAACAAATGAAAAATGACAATTTTACAAAACAATTGTGTCTAGCATAGAGAAATTCTCTACTAGACTTTACAGTGACAAAGAAGAATCAGAGCATTAAAAATTAATTGTTTATGTGCACATAACTACAACTTGATTATATTTGTTATGAGCAAATGGAATAAAATCAAATATTTATATTTGGTGATTTAAGGCAGTCGGCTATCACAAAGTTGAAAGTGAGCGTGAATGGGTTATCTGGAAAAAGTATTAAAGGAAAAATTTCAATGACAACTTCAAACTGCTAAGGAACACTTCAGTGGATGCCTCAGAAAAGTCATAATCAAGAAAAATCCCTCATATTTTTGTTGATAATAACAAAATGATTTAGAAAGTATGTGAAGGCAGCTACTAAAAAAAAGAACAAAGGGAAGGGTATAGGAAAATGTAGCAATTAATGCAAATTAGAAACTGGGAACTGTAAAACGTTGAGAAAGACAGACAAAAGTCACAAACGAAAAATGGAGATAAGGACAATCTAAAGACATTTTGAAGTTTGGAACAAAAAATCTCAAGAATTACTTTGCTCCATTATGAGATGGAAATTGATAGGACTGTTGGTAATAACATAAAAAATACATTCTCAAATACTTTTCTTCTGTATTTGGGAAAAAGTCAAATGATGTATTCCTATCATATGATTATGATGAAGCTCTATTTTGGTAGTAGCACAGGAGAATGTTAAATGGCAGCTAATAAAACTAGACATTTTTAAAATCAGTAGACCTGAATAATTTGCATGGAGGTATTTTAATACATTTGGCAGAGAACCTGTCTGCACAGTTATTGATGACTTTTAGTATGTCTTGGAGAACCAGGGAAGTTCCAGAGAACTATGCAAAAATCTTCATTAATAGTTAAAAATAATAAATGTAATGATCTAATATTAATTTATATAGGCATTTCAGCCTCACATTGATCTCAAGCAAAACAAGGAATGGTTTCTAGGAATATTAATTCATTTTTAGTCAAAGCAATGAGGACTGCAGTTTATGGAAAATTATCTTGCCAAAGTAACTAGATATCTTTTAATGAGAGCATACATTTGGTAAGATGAAGGTAATTTTAGTAGCATTAAATATGCAGAGGAATCCTGGAAAGTCTCTTAGTCGTTAATCACAATATTTTGATGAAGAAAAAAATTCTTGAAATCAATATTGTACCTATTAAACAGGCTCAAATATCAGGGTCAAGTATGTTGTAAAAGGGGAATAATAATAAGTGGTACTTATTTTAGTGCCGACCCATAACTGCACAGCCCTATGTTTTGTTTTGTTTTGTTTTGTTTTGTTTTCTCTCTCTTTTACAAATGATAAGAGAAAATAATTAGGACATTTGCAGTTGAAATGATTAGGGGACTGGAAAATAGAGAGAGCCAAGTCACTGTGGAACCCAGATTTCTTGGGAAACTGGGCGCAATTAAACAAGCTGTAAATTGCTGTCCAGACAAACATAAGACGTGGCTCAAATAACAAAAAAGAGATGTCTCCGCAGCAAACAAGGACTGTCCGCAGGCTGAAGCCTTTCTGAAAGAGACTCCAGGGCAGATAATCAGCCAGGAAAAGCCCCGAGTCCCATAGGGTAGACAAGGCTACAACCCATGGGGACATAACTGGAGAAACAGGCAGCATGGCTGTGTTACCTCTGCCTTGGCACTGGTGCAGCCAGCTCGGGCATATTGGGTCCACAGTTCAAGAAAGCCGTTGAAAAATTGGAAGAGGTTCAGAGAAAAACAGTGGGCATGGTGAAAGGACTGGAAAACATTCCTTGTAATGAAAGACTCAAGGAGCTCGGTCTATTTAGGTCATCAGAGAGATGTTTAACAGGCTGCTTGATCACAGCTTATAAATAACTACGCGAGAAACAGCTATTTGATAACGCCGGATTTTTTAGCTCAGTGACAAAGGTAGAACTGAAGTCAATGGCTAGAAGATGTAGTTGGAGAAATATACTGCAAGTGTTCAAATCAAGGTCGAATGCTTTTCTCCATTAAAATCTATGGTATATTTCCCCCCTTCCAAAAAAGGAGCAATTTAGGAGAGCTCCAGTGCCCCTCATGCAGCAGGGCAGATTGGCTGGATGACCATAATAGCCTTTAAGCTTTATAGGCCAGGGCTCTACGGCTTCAACTGCAGCCTTCTCTGCTCCTCATTTTCCTACGCCATCGCTGGGCCGATCCAACCAGCGCAAAGTTAATCGCAACCAGGTGGAGCCCAGTTTTGCAGCACAAGGCTTCCCCCTGAAGCTACACTGGATAAGGCCAGGATTTGCTGGGACTGAAGGAATTAATACAGTACAAAAACCACGGGTCTGTCATATTGGCACCTATCATTTGTAATTACTACATCAGACTAGTGATATTTGAGCAAATATAAAACACTGTCTTGAGGGGTGAAATATGGTAAATTTTACGGCAAAGTGAATTTAACCCCCTCACACACACAGATGCACCTTAACGACTCCAGAGAAATAAAAGGAAATAGAAAATTACACGCAAGCACATACTGCGCTGTTCAACTGAGGCAGGCTACAACACAGAAGACTAGCAGACTACGGTAGAGAAAACTAACTCATTTTGCCTGATTTTTGTGCTCGTGAGAATAGCATAGATCAGAAAACTTTACTTCCACCACAGCCTCTTGCTTCTGGATTAACATTATAGTTAGGAGTGACTGCAGCAAGAGGTGGAGCAACAACGGAAAGAGAAATACTAACGGAAAAAACACATATAAACAACATTCCATATGTAGGACACTCACCACATGCCAGCCTCACTTTTTTTTCCTCTCCCTCTAATGTGGTCCAATAATTCCAGTCGTCCAGAGGGAAATTCACAGCGTCTACTTCAGGCATCTGCTTTAGGTGCTTTGAGTCACTGTGTCCCCTGGCCCTGGCACCTCTCCCTCTCTGCCAGCTACGCAAGCAAGTACAAGCACCTAAGTTTAGGCCTAAATTAGATACCTAAATCAGCCTAACATGGATTGCATAAACACCTCTATTTGCTATTTAAAATATATATTTTTAAGATTCATTGCTATGGGAAAAAAATGCTTAAATTACATTAAGATATATTAGATTAAATTAACACGTAGAAAAGTTTACAAACTTGAGGACAGAGCCTTAGCTGGTACTGTTCATATCATGACATTGAAATAAACAGACTGATTCCCATTTGCCCCAGTAAAAACATAGCCTTCAAGTTGGTTTTACAAATCCTGTAGATCACCTGGCTCCTGAGTAGAGCACATACATTTCTATAAAATACGGAAAAGGACATTTTACAACATAAGCTCATTAAAAAAAGAAAAACTCAGAGGAGAAAAAAAAAAAGAAAAAGTTGTCTATGAAGCAGCAGCTATTGCAGTCCACATAAAGCACTGCTCCTATAGAAGCAAAATAAAAATGGTGAGAGATTCAACATCAGCTCAAAAATAATTGCAAATAATGCAGTTTTCTGGGAAGGTCTCCTAACTCCCTTCCTACTGTCCTCCCTAAATAAATAGTCATTTTATTTATAAAAATTAAAGGCAATCTGCTGCCTCACATTAGCTAATGGCTTCACTGGATACTTCACTTTTATCTTGTGGTACTGCAGCACTCCAAACTAAGCAAAGCATGCAGTTCTCTGTTCAGTATAAAGCTCATTTTTTCACAACAACAGTAAAGACAATTTTGCATAAATATTGTTGGAAGACAGTGAAAAGAGAAGAGGAAATTCTGCATCTTTAATGCAAGATCTTTAAAGCTAATATATATCAAAATGCTCCGTATGCTCTTGGAACTCTTTTGTTAAAATGTCTCCAACTCTAGGGACTCATTGTGTAAGGCAGTTATGCACCATTTAAATGTGAAAAATGCACACTTTACGTGGAAAAAGATGTGTGATGTGAAGTGTTTTTAAGAATAATTGAATGATTTTGTGATTCATTAAATGCTTTTTCCTCAGCAAGAAAGTAATGGCTTTTCCACTAAGCACCCAAAGGGTGAAAAGTCAAACAGTTAGGAGTAAAGCGTCCTTAGGAAAAGGATCATTTATAGAGCTTTTTGTTTTATTCCTTATCTCCTTCTGTTCCAAGGAACAGAACAATGACGGAGGAAAAAGAATGTGAATAGCTCCATGTAGGAAATTAAAAAGATTGAATGCTGGGGACAAAAGGATATGTGGCAGTTGTCTATTCTTTGGTTTAAGAGGAAATACAGAAAACCTGTGGCACCTAAGGTTTATTGAATATGGTTTCACATACATATCCCTGCTGAGACTATGGGATCAGCTCTTTTATGAGAGGAAAAAAAAAAGAGAGCTATTTTCATATACCTAATATATCTTTAAGCCAAAGTGTAAATCTTCAGTTTCTTTCCCTTTCTTTCCTTTCTTTCCTTTTTTCTTTCTTTCTTTCTTTTCTTTTTTTTCTTTTTTTTTTTTTTTTTTTTTTTTTTTTTTTGAAAAACTAGGGAAACAATACACACCTTGACTCCTGCAAAAAAGATCTCTGGCAAAATCACAAGACGCCTGCTTAAGTAATACCCAAAAGGTAACTCCATGCATTCCACTGGCCAGAAATAATTCACAGCACGATGAATCCACAAGAAAGTCAATAGGATATTATAACGCTCTTAGGGGAGCTGTAGCTGTAAGAGCAATGTGAGGCAATGCCTTAGCATGAGCTATCACTTTATATATGTGCTGTATACATGAGCATGAATTATATTACAACATTTGACACACTATGGCTTTTGATCTACTGTGACTTATAACCTCTGTCCTATTGTGACCTTTATGCCTAAACCTGTAGAGAATAGTTCAAACAATAGAACATACATGATAGATGACACTTCGATGGGATAAAAGTGTATATGAAATATAAATAGTCACGCTCAGGGCATTAGCTAGCCAAAAACTGCCAAAGATTAGGAAGAAACTTCCTCTGGAATATGATATCATGAATTTTCTTGCACCTTTCTCTGAGGCATCTGGAGCCAGGATACTAGTCTAGATGGACCACTGGTCTGATTAGGTATGGCAGTTCTAATATATCTGTGAACTAGCGTGGAAAAATACAGCTCATACAGTTAATAGAAACTTCTGAATAAGACAGGAAGGAGTCTTTGACCGATGATAAAATCCCTGCAAGCTTTCAGCTGAAAATCCAATTGAACTTTTTATAGGTTCTGTCTCCATCCAGATCAGCTGTGATTTCCAGTTGGTTTCCGCAGGAGCAGAATGAAAGCTACAAAGAAACCCTACATACTCCTTTATGTGAGAGGAGCATTCAGCTTCTCACAAACAACTGTGTTTTATTTTTAAAGGAGATAATAACAGTCCCTGCAGATCTCAGGCCTATGAGATTTTCCAGGCAGCCAAGACTGGTACTCATCTTCCCCTGTAAGGGGGAGAATTTGAAGACCATCTTTCATAGCTTGCCTTTATTAGCCTCTGTTGCTGCTTTATTTTGCAACACATCCTATTTGGTTAGCATATTCCAGCAGCTTCCAGCTGCAATCTTTCACTCTAAAGACTGACTTCCTGATCATCAACTACCTGGCTCTGTGAAAGAGTCCAAGGAACAGGCATTCAAATACAATTAAATTGCTCTCTAAAAGAAGGCTGGAGAGCAAGAGGCAGTATTGGCCTGCTGCAGAAAAGCAGGAAGACAAGGAATCCACTGACAATCTATATAGCAAAAGCCTGGAGTCTTTGACTACAGTGCATTATTATACTGCATTATTATACTGCATCTTGGTAGAAAGTATGGACAAAAGAGGAGCCATGGAATGGAGGTATCCATGAGGTCTTGGCTGGGAAAGTCTTCAGTATTTTTCAACAGATGGCTGTAGACACATTAGTAAAGCTTTGCTTGTAAATCATATTTTCAAGAATATTATCATAGCTTTTAGGTGTGAAAATTAGAATCTTTTCTTAAAATGTAAAACTATGGTTTGTCTGTATGAGGTATAAGCATAAATTTATTTAACTAACTTGTTTAAAAACAAACAGAAAGTAATTTCTCAGATAGCCTTTGAGTTTTGCTAAAACTGAGTATTTTTGAGTATAGCCCTGGCTGATTAGCTAAACCAAAAAAAAAGCCAGTGAAACAGTAGCAAGGCCTTGGAAACCATGATTTATATTTGTTTAAAAAACTATTTAAAACATAGAAAGTTATACCAGTACATACTGCTCCATGAAATAGGTTGAATTTTATGAATCATAAAAAGTCTAGTGTTCCCACCATACAACTGGCAACTCGTATGACAAGAGGAACCTGAATTATTGCCAACTCTACTTGTTGTAAACCAGGATGTAGTTCTATACTAGTCCATGACATTAGCACTAAGGTAAATATGGGGTAGGAGAGAAATATATTGTATTATGCAAGGCCTAGATATTGACAAATTGACTTTCTAATGAGAAGCTTAGACATACACAAGCTATTAGCACTATTAGTAGCATCTCCTTTATGTAACAAAATACACAACTCCCAGCTCAAAAAAACCTCAAGTGATACCTGCCATCTACACATGCCATAATACATAGTTATTCTTGATATATTATTCTTGATATGCCGGGAATGTGATGGGAAACTGTGTTTGAACGTAAGACATCCAAAGGACAAAGACTAACTTCTGCTGTCCTCTTTTCATAATGACGGCTATTACAGGGAACAGATACAAAGCATGCTAACTTACTCTGTGTTAAAACTATTTGAAGCAACGCTGTGGAATCTGGACAAACTCTAAATACACTATCATGAAACAAATCTATAAGGTAACACGTGGATTGTCATTATTTCCCGTCTATAACGTAGGGAAGGAATTGAATGGTATATTATCTAAATTTACAAAAAAGCATACAGACTGTAAAATAATAGTCTGTCAGAAGTACATACCACTCTGCTTAGCATGAATTGAGACAGAGATGCATTACAGACAGAAAGTTGACACCGGTGGAGTTTATATTCCCCCTATGACACTGAGCGTGAACCTTGCCTGCAGACCCTTTGTCTTCACACTTCTCTGACATTGTTCCTTTGCCTGTGTTCTTCTGTCTCTCTACTTTTCAAGTTGTTCCTCAGACACCTGGGTTTTTTTTGATGAATTTTCTAACCAGTGCTTTCGAACCGTACATTTTTGATCTCACAGACGTATGAACCGAGATATCATATTTAATCTAAAGAAAGAAAGTCAAAATTCAGGGTGCACTCGGAACAGGAAAAAAAAAAAAAAAAAAAAAGATGTAGTCTACTTCCTGGAAAGTAGAGAGACTTTGCAAACAACAGGAATTTTATTTTTAAAAAACAATGCCAAAAAAAAAGTTGGAAAACACAATTGATTCCAATTGATCCAAAATAATTCTTCTTTCTTTTCTCTTGCCAAATATGATACTCTATACAGAATTCCACTGATGTAAAACATTTTATTCGTGTGGATATTTAAAGAACCTGAAGAAGCATATAATCTGCAGAACTGAAGGAGGATCCATACTTTTACTTAGGATCAGTGCTACCATTCATTCCTGAGGAGAAATGTGTTCAATTCCCTTCACTTCACACTATCCTGTTAGTTAAGCCTGTATTAGCCCTGCTCAGTGCACCCTCTTCATGAAGAAGGACAGGAAGGTGGCAAATGTAATACCAATTAAAGCTTACTTTTTTTTTTTTTTTGACAGAATCCTTCACTAAAACTCATTAAAAAACTTAACAGCCAAAAGAGGACAAAAGGGGAAGATTTCACATCTTAATTGTTTAAAGGCACAGGATGGAATAAAACAGTTAATTTCCAGAATATAAGAAGGTCCCTAATTGAGGCCCTCAGAGATGCTGTTCAACACATTCAATATCTTTTTCTGGAAAAGAGGCTCAGAACTGAGATGACAACATTTGCTAATTATAAGTTACTCAAGGGCAGTAAGTGTTGATTACAAGAAATTAAAGGGCTTTTAAAAGCCAGATAACTACATAATATAATGATAGATTATTTTCAATGTGGAAAAGTGCAAAGCACTTCAGTAAAACAAGTCATAACTGTCTAAATAAAATTCTGGGATCTTTGCAGACTACTATGACTAAAAGACAAATTCTTTCACTTCAATACATAGAGCAATGAAAATCCTCAATTATATAAAAAAAGCAAAGCAAGTACTACAAATTTTTAAGAAAGACACAGAAAGCAAAATACGTATTTATTCCACTGTATAAATCTATGTTGTGTATGTTTTGAATACTGCATGAAGCTCCACCCATGTTACTAGATAAAGTAGAACTGTGACAAGGATGACAAGGGAAGACGAAGGGCATGGAAAAGCTGCTGTAAAAAGTAGACCAGAACTTTTGGAAAAGAGGAAACAAAGAAGCAATATGATAGCGGTCTGTGAAATCATGAGCACTGTGGAAAGGCTAAATACAGAATGACTTTTTCTCTTCCAGTTCTCTTCCAGGACATAGAAAAAGACAAAGTTTTTCTCCTCCAGTTTTTCTCCTCCAGAGCATCAAATGAAATCAAAAGAAACGCTAGTAGGTAGGAGCTCCAAAACAGAGGGAGGAACTTCTTTATACAAATGCAACAATGCTGTGTGTAATTCCTTATAACAGAAGTTGAGGACGCAAAAAGTCATCAGCTAAACTCATGGAAATGGGCAGTAACTATTAAACATGAGACAACACTCTCTCTGGAGGAAAGGTTCCTGAGTCACAACTTCTGGAGACCGAGTAGTTTGGGGAAGTAACAAACACGTACTTGCCTTGGTTTATTTCTTTTTCCTTCATTTATCCACAATCATTATCTTCTACTGTCCATTTTCAGAGATAGATTAGTGGCTTAGATGGATCTTTGATATGATCCAGTATAGATTTATGATCTTTTTCCCTGCACAGTGCCTAATTTCAGGAGCATTCTGCTTTCTTATTGACACTGTTACACTTCAAGCAGACACAGAATACGCACCAGGTCAGAGAAGTTAGTTGCAAGTAGGATATTTTTTTAACTTAAGTTTTTAAAAAAAAAGAGAGAGAGAGAGACAGAGATCGGGACAGGCAGAGAGTTCAGTTTTAGAAATAATTTCTCCAGTCATGGGGAGTTTTGTGTCTTTGTCTTTGCTTTCCTCTTCTGTAAACAAGATCATGAATAGAAGGTTGGTGACTGAGCTGACTTCTGTATGTCCAAAGTGTCCATTCGCTTTCATAACATCCCGTGGGACTGGTGCTGCACCTCAATATAATGAACCCTCCTGTGATATGGTGCACTGGGGTTTGCTGGGTTTGCGCTGCCTTCAGAGCTAGCCACTTGTTCTCGTATGTGCCATGCTTTCTAATACCCATTTATGGAGGTTTACAAATAATTTTGAATAGTCCAGGCATTTTAACTTTAGATTATAGATATTTGTTGATTTAGATTTTTCATTTTCACTGGTCTCCTTTTATCTTTGAGTACTTATAATTGAACGCTTGTTACAACATCTCAGAAATAACTTTATATGTGGAAGAGAGGGAAAAAGTCCTTTTAATACAGACATTTCTAAGAGCAGTTGAAACCTTTTTTAACTTTTTTTAATAAGCAGTTCTGCTTGTTTGATCAGCATAGCTGATCCTAAACTCACATGTGGGCCAAGAGCAGAGTGCCATCAGCACCACAATTTATATAACATAAATGCTCACAAAATGGAGGAAGTGGAAGTGATGAATTAAGTGAGAAGCTTTTGTTATGATTCTTCTAGGTTTTAAGGGTAAAAAATTGAGAATGGATCTCCTAGGAGAGGAAGGAGAGAGAATGGTACATCTGAAGGATACAATTTATCATTTTAAACATCGGTAAGTGACATTTCCTTTGGCAGCTCAAGTCTAAATGTCTGGTTTTTTCAACTTGTCTGGTAGAAGAAAAGAATCTTGTGCCTTCATTTCAAAAAAAGGATAGCCACAGTATAGTGAGCATAATTCAGTACACAACCTGCTGGTAGAGTTGTAATTATCCTGCTTAGCTCCATACAATTTTCATGGAAGGATATTTTAGGAGAAAAGTTACTTGTTTGTTTCTGTGCATGATTTTTAAACTATTTTTATTTAAGATGCCTGTGAAATATTATAAAGCATCATGCACACAGAGGAACTGCAGCCCTTCCTGTAAATTCAACAAACTGGTATTTGCTGAAAGCAGCCTCCGAATGATTTACCCTTTTTAAAAAGAGAGGTGAAGAGTAGGAGAGGGGTGGGAAAACAACAGATTTTTTAAATTATATTAACACTCACTACCTGCAAAAGCATTTGTAGAGAGTTACCTAAATCTCTTGTGGGCATTTCAACAGAAGTCCAATACAGAAATACACCAGAAAGGAACAACTAGTTGATTGGGCTACAGGCCAATCTCAGCTACAACAGTATGGTATCATAAAACACCTTGGCCCCTTCCACAAGAAGAAATAATCAAGTCTCCATGATACTGTATTCCTGAGGAATGTGGTTTTTCCAGATAGTTCTCATTTTCTGAGTCACTGTTAATTTTTTTTATTCCTACGTGCATATTGCACTGCTGTTACAAAGCACAACACCTTATGAAAAAACTGAGATGGCCAGAAAGCAATAGGAAAAAAAATGTTAAAAGTAATTACTTTCTCCAAAAGACACCAATGGTTGGTTGGCTGCCTTAAAAGTATGACAGGTTAGATTCAACCAGGAGGCTCAGGAAACCAACCACCACTTTCTCCTTGGTTTCCGCTCCAGCGTGGTAGCCACAAGGTAGAGGAGCCTCGCCAGCAGCTTGTACCACTGTTCTGCTTAGGCAGCCATGGTTCTCTTCAAGACTCTGTCCATCTGGGAATGAATATAGTGTTTTGTTACTAAAGTTATTGCTTTAAAACTCACCACCATTGACAAGTCTGTAAAATTCCCTCCCTATGACTTATTCTAACCACACAAATCTATCAGAAAAACCCTACATATTGCTATATAAAGTTATTCCAGCAATTATTTCAATTAAGTGATTAAGAATGGGCACAGTATTATCTTCCATATGTTATTAGAATACACAGAAGTTGTCCAGTGCTCACTAAGATTTACATTTGTGTTGGAATAATATTCATGAATTGGGAATTAAAAATCTCACTCAAACGTGCCTTCACACAGTGGGCCAAATAAAGCAAAGTTGTACAACAAGGGACTTCTGTGTTAGAGACCTTGAAAATAATGACTTAACAGTATGCTAACTTGTTGAAAAGAATCTCATCAGAGGTCTGTCCAGCTATGACATGTTATGGATTTACTTTGGACTGAGCCAATGGGCTGAGGTATGCCATCGAGATGAAGGAATACAACTTGAAAGATATATATGTCTGTTTTAAGTAGGAATGTTCATTCATTAGCTCACTGCTTCATTCACTAAGCTGTGCACAAACTGCTACACAAATGAATGATTCAATACAGATGCCTTTAATACACCACATAGCAGTAAGTAAAGAACAAGTTACTTGCCGTCACGACTCTCCTACTGAGACAAGGAAGCAATTTCTTCATGGCTGCATTGTGAGGAAGCAGCCTTGAAATGGAAGAGTACGGGCGATACTGGGCAAAGTATTCTTTAGCCAGAAATGATCTATTCACAGTCCTCCTTCACATGCCTTGAATTTCATGAATTTATTTTGGGGGAGCAGGGGATAGAAGAGATGCATCAGTTCAAGGTCTAGGCTGAGCAAAACTGACCAAAACAGCAGCTCCAGGGGCCACTGAAATAATATACAACCTTTCACAGTGCAAAGTATGCTAAAGTGGGTTTATTTCCAGATGTTCCAGCCCTCAGAGTGTTTCTTAATGATATAGATGAGATCTTAAAGACTTTCTCTATGAGGCCAGATCTGTTCAGAAAGGGGCAAGGCTTGTGCAGAATAATTTACTGGGATGTAGAACAAAATAAGCAACAAATAAAATCATATAGTCCCTATATTTGGAACTGAAATGATTACATTTTCAGTGTTAATAAAATAATGTGATAAAGTTCACAGAAATCTGTTTTTTTTTTTTTTTTTTTTTTTTCCTGGAAAGTTTCCAAGCTCAAAAAATATTCTAAATAGAGGAGAAAGTTTAAAAAATACCAAACATTGGCAGGATAAGCCTAAGAGGAAGCAGAAAAAAGATCAAGTGCTGTAAATGATAAAAGCTTAAAATGATAAAAGTATTGTGAAGTGGCTGCCTATTTGAAGAAGCACTCCATTTTAACACTATCTCTTTGTCCAAGTCATTAAGTATTCGTAACTAAGACTTTTAAGAAGTCATTTTGGTAACCAGCCATAGAAGAATAGACTATTTTAATAAGAGGGCTTGGAATAATAATAATAAACAATGGCATATTCTCCAAATAAAGCAGTGTATAAATATAGATAGATAGATAGATAGATAGATCCCTATAAAGAAGTGTGCCTGTTATAGTAGAAACAAAAGAATAGAGTTTGTATTTTTGGCCTGTACCTACAGAACACAAAATACAATTTACACTTGACTTTCTGGGTCATCCCACAGATTACTACATGGTACTACAGGGTCTGTGTTTCCTAAGTGAATACACGTGTTGTACTTATACAGCACACTCTCGTCATAGAAATGAGCAGCAAACAGTTTCTCATGAATTTCTTTTCTTAGGAAACGGACAAACAACCCCCCTCCAAACTCCTGATGCCTGTAGCCTTGCCTTGCAAAATACTATAGCCGTTAATACTCCTATTTAACAACAGAGTAGAATGAAGTGGCAGCAGAGGACGTGATTTAAGAAGGACAGAAGAGCATAAACACACGTGATATATACTCTTTTCTGTCAGACCCATCTGTCTTCTCAGAATAGCTAAATAAAAGCTCTCTGTGCCTCACGGTACATACAACCAAAACAACTGTACATCAGTCCAGGATTTTTTGCAACAGTCACTATGAATTTAACTTGCCTGCTCTAATCTTAATTTAGGCAAGCAGCAGAAATCACAAAGCACTTTATGACCAAAGTGTACCTAGCTTAAATAACTTGAACTCGACAAAGTAAGGAAGTGCGAGGCAGATTCGGCAGCAGAAACGTGACATTTTAAATGTCAGTTACATGTTAAAAAGGAAAGAGTCATCCTTCCTTCTGTCATTTAACACCACTTTCTCTTCCCACAGTATTTTTAACAATGATGTTATTTAATAGTGATACTTCAGAGTGTATGTACTTATACACTTTTTTTAAAAAAACATAGTGTTCCTTGGTTACTTTTTCCTGAGCAATTTTATAGCCAGGAGATAGCTTTTGATCATCTAAGTTGACCTGCTTTATAAACTAGAGAACAACACTCAGTAATTTCTGCATCAGCTATAAGCTCTGCCCTAGACTGAACATCTTTCTCAGAGATAGACTGCAACTCAGTTTAAAAGCTCCAACAGATGGAAAATCCAGCACATGGCTGTGTAGGAATTTGTTTCAAACATTAATTGCTATCACTTGATATTCAGCCTAAAATCATCAAACTTAAACTTTCATTAGTTCCACCCCTTGTTATTAGTTGGATAATCACCAAGCAACAGCATTCATTAATAATTAAAAATTAATTTTAACTGTAGTGTCTCACTATAAGACACACTTCCAAGACCTCATATCATCCTTGTTTTCTTCTGAGCTCATTCCAGTCTGTCAATGCCCTTCTCAAAGTGTAAATACTAGGAATAGGCAGAGGATTCCAGGAACGCTCTCACTGACGACATCTGCAGAGGTAATATCCCTCCCTCCATCCATATTCCCTTGCTTAGATAGGAAAGGACTGTGTTTGCCTTCTTAACCATAGCATCGCTCCCGGAGCTCACATTCGAATTATTAAGTCTTTTGTAACATACTAGCTTTCTATGATTTGGTACCCCTATACCAAATGTTATCTTCATTCTTCATACTTTGGTCTCAGGTTAGGCTATGCAAAAATACCCTGTTTTATTGAATCTATCCTAATGAGCACTCCGCATTAGTTCATTCCCCTTTCATCATCATTAGTAGCTTGTCAAATGATTTTGTCACCTGCAAGTTTTGCTATTCGTAATTTCACATTTTCCAGACTTTGCTAAAGACATTGAATGGTATTGGACAGAGAGCAGATTATTACAGAATCACACTAGAAGTATTTGCACAAGTGACTGTTTCATATCTATACATATTTTTAACATATACATTTTATTCAGTCTTTTTATGCCTTTTTATATTTTTAATAGAAAAATATCGGCATTAATATTTTCAAGTCTGCTCCAATTTTCCCAGCATTACCATATTCAAAAATTACTTATCAGTACATTGAAATAAACCACCTTAACTTGCATCAAGTCCATCACCTGACCCTGCCAAACTGAAAAAAAAATGTAGTGATATCTGTGCAGCATCCTTTCTAGCTACCGATGGGATAGAAAGTACCTATCACTAGCTGCAAGGTAGAAGTAGACCTTCCTCCCCTTTTCTAGGTAAAAAGTAGATGTTTAAGAGTACGTTTGTCTTTTACCGTTCAGGATCCATGTACTTCTATCCTTGCTGAGTACTAGATTTAAACCATTACTAGGCTTTTTATCTTTATATACTTAAAGTATTACTTCTTATTTTCCTCCATCCTCTAGAGTTTTTCAAAGATAACTTCAGCTTCCTGTATCAATTGTCTGTATTTCCCCAGAGATAGTTTTAAATTCATTGCTATTAGTCTTGCTTTTACGTTTGTGATTTTTTTATTGCTGCCTTCATTTTTCTTCTCAATCAATACCATATTTTTAGACCAAAGATGGCTTTTAAGTATTGCAAAATAGTATGTCTTTTGACACAGAATTTATCAAACCCCAATTATATTTCATATTTTCATGTTTAAACATTTCCTGTCATATAATTTTGCTCAGAGCTTTCCCAACCTTGGGAAACTAACTTTCTGAAAGGCCCAATATATACATTATTACTCAATATTGCCAAGACAGATATTGGCAAAACTATATAAATATTTCCGATGGGAAAAAAAATAAGAATCTTCCTCTTCCCTTCCCCAAAATGCCCATTAAAATAAGGCTAAATGTAGACATATCCTTTATTATTATTATTATTATTCAGCAAGTTAAATTAGTAATGTTTTTAATTAAGCATTTAACAGTTTAATTCATCAGCTTGCACTGATTTGTCCTAAGGAAAGATATATAGTAATTTAGAAATTAATCCTGAACACAAAAGAGCCGAGATCAGTTCTCTGGTCTGACTGATGCCCTCTGTGATCTAGAAAAAATCACTTAGCCTCTCTGTGTCTCAATTTTTAACCAGTAAAATGGAAATAGCAATTATCTAATATGCAGAGCATTTACAAACACAAGTAAATGCAAAATTATTAGATGACTGGGAAAATACCCTGTAAAAATATGTAAATATTTCTGATCAAAAACTAAACTGTTAACTTACATGGATCTGTATTCTTTGTAATAATAATGTCTTAGAACTGGTTGTAGTGTTATTTTCATTATTTGCATTTTGGAAAATACAGTTTGGAAGATACAGTTTGGAAAGGTGAGCTGTATCTCTTCTGCTTCAACAGTTCTACACATCTTAATTTGAAAATTAAATATTAAATGCATGTGCTTGAGGCTAATAATACCAAGGAGTTCTTATTTCATTTCCTTACATGTGAGGAACTCAAAACATTAAGAAAAAAATGGATTAATATCTTCTACAGACTTTTTAAAGGTTATATTAATAGCTTTAATTCCTCTAGGCATCTATGGATTCCCTGACTTCAGAGAGTGTCACAAAAAGCAAGCTTAGAGTTTGTTGTCTGGATCTCTAATTTAGCTGAGGCATCTGTTATAAAGTCCATATAGCTAGACATTGTGACAACCCTGCTAAATAGTCTGAAGAGCATAAGTTATTCCATCCAAAATCAACATTTAATTGGCATTAGATTCACCCTTTTTCCAATTAATGGCCCAGAAATAGTTCATGTGCTTTGAAAAAGACTCAGCCATTTGCAGCCAAACCCATTCTGTCTTTTGGAGATTCACCAGTAGAACTGGAGAGAAAATAGAGAAACATAACCTTTACAGAATCATAGAAAAATGTGAATGTAAATGTGAAGTACTGGCTGCCTTCAGCCTTCAAAATCTCAATTTATAGATGCAGATCTAACAAGGAAATTTGCCTTTACATATTTAATTAAAGTGTACATAGGACATACAACAACTATTTTACCTAGGCCACCAAAGAAGCTTCCTCTACCATGACTTCATAAGAGATTTGTTCAGACTTTAGCTTATATGTCATGATCTCTATTTTTTTTTCTCTAGGAAAAGAGAACAGTTATGGAGACGTCTGATATGCATTTCAGTTTTCAAAGGGAAGATTTTGTCATATTTACTACCTAAAACCACAGATCTCAGCTCACTTCAGCATATATAACATCCATCTCCAGAGTACAGAAACTTAGACTCCAAATTCAAGCGCCTTAACCTTTAGCATCCAATCCAGATTTTGAACGTTGAAGCACCAGCATTTCAGTTCCCAGCTGAGACCATGAATTGAGAACGGCAGCGCTCACCAGTGCTTGTGCGCGTGTGCACACCTACCAGATTTTCACAGGGTTAAAACTGAGCTTATATAATAAGGAACTGGGTCACAAATAGACACATCTCTGAAATTTGCCAGTTTGGCTGAAAATACTCTATTAATTTTAGTTCACTAAAACGTAACCCGACTGTAACTTGACCCATTATGAGTAGCTATACTTAAACCGGTGTTATGTTTTCAGTACTAAAGACTGATAACTTGATAGCTCCCCAGGGCTTGTTGGTTACAGTTTAAGTGCAGAGCTGACATTACATGCTATTTTTTCTGAAAATCCCAGCAGTAATATTGCGGATGAGATAGTGGTATTCAGAGTTATATTCAATGATTAAGTTAAAGAGTGAATATCTTCAAACACATAGCATCAGTCGCTGTCCCGCACTTTCATTCATTTTCACGTTCCTTTAATCCTATGAAAATGGAGCTGTAAAATCTAACAAAAACAGCAATTCAGAAGTAATCTTTGGGCCAAGCCAAAACCATCCTGGATTCTGTCATCTTTACTCATAGTGAATGGTAACTTACTCTGTAAATAGTGCTCATTATTTCAATATGAATAAAGGTCAGAGAATTTAGTGCTTAGGGATTACATAATAATTTTTCATTTGTATTTCTCAACTTTTTAAGGAAGTGTGCATAACATGCTCATTCTTGTTTCTCAGCTGGGAAGCTGATGTAAAGTTAGATCAAATAAGTTATCCTGTATTGTTTAACAGGACAGAAGGAGCCAAGAACAGAATCTCATTTCTTTTTTTGAATTGATTTCAACAGAACAGGATAGCATTCTATTAGCATTTTTATGCTGCTTTGCCATTTCCCCAAAGCTACATTTCAAATAAAACAGATGCCTGCTCTATCCGTTTTTATCACTGTGATTTCTTAGCCCCATCAGTGGATGCAAGCAATGATGCTCTCTGACCACATGGCAAACACTTATTCTGAATCCAGAAAAAAAAAATATTACCATAAGTAGCAAATTTATGAATCCGAATGATTTAAGGCTTTCATGCAGATTAGTGGAGGGTTTTATTCTATTTCCCAGAATTTATGTGTTTGTTTTCTCATAATAAAGGAAGTTTCTAGCTTCTGGTTGTGAAGATAGCCTTGACAATGTAAACCAACATACTTTCATCTTGTTGAGTCCTCATCCTTACCAGCTAAAACAATAGCATCAAGAGAAGTTAACTTCCCCCATTCATCTTAGCGGAGTGTCAGCTTTGAACCATAAACATACACAATTAAGTACCAATGCTGTTAACCAGTTCACTGCTTACTATCAGGTTAGAAATAACTAGTCAGCATAATTAGTGGCTGAATGGGTTTGGGATGTTTCTTGACATGGCTATTACTTGAAAATGTTGAATAAGAATACAATTGCACATTATTAATATGAAAAAAGGGGCAACATACTAAGTTTAAGATCTGCTTTCTAAAATAAGTATCTGCATAATGTTGCGCAATTAGGATAAGGAATGCTTTTAAACAACTCTCAAACAGTGACTCTAGGATTCCTCACTTACCCCCTACCTCTAACTTCTCCACAGCATTCCTGGCCAATTTAACTGCTAGCCTCCTCTGCTCTGACATGACTCACTGACAGATGATGTATATTTAACTTCATTGAGAGAATTGTAAGAAAGAAGCGTTCCATATTGGCTCAAAAGCACATAAATGCACATATATCCTGAACTGTTTGATGAAACCAAACAGAAATTACAAATAGATGCCACCATTGCAATATTGCAAGAGGGATGAAGGAGACAACTGGACCACATGAAACCTCCCTGTCTTCCTAAGCTTCCCAGATAATAACAAATAATGCCTAGCTATATTATATATCACTTTTTCTCTCCGGAACTCAAAGCGCTTTGCTGATGGCTTTGTTATTGCATCCGATTTACAGATGAACAAACTGAGGCACGAAGGTGAAATGGTTGTTCAGCAAGAGAGCAGCAGGGGAGACAGGAAAAGAAGCCAGATTCCCAACACCGCTCTCGGTTTACTAACTTGCTTTGCCCTTGCTCAGGTGGAGTCTTGAGCACAAACTCTATTAACAACTGCTAGGAAAGAAGCTAATTTTCGCTCTGGCCCCCTTACCTTGGATTTCTGAGTTACAGCACGGACCTGGAGCCACAGCATCAAACACAGAGAGGCCGAATCCCACCTTTGCCACAGGAAAGTGAACAATGCTGCTCTCTCTGCTTAGCCATGCTGCCAAACTGCCAGAGGACAAGGCTGGTGGAGGAAACTGCCCTTTGCTACAAAAATACTTTGTAAAGTCCACAAACAATGGAAATGGACCTTAACAGGAACCAAAGGCATATTACTGATTCCTCTCTCTCTATTGTTCTGTGTGCTTTGATTTGGACCAGGAGCAAATTATACACACTGCAACTACCTGATTCCTGGAAGTCTATCTGTGTGTCACTACCAGGGATTTTCCTTTTCTACTCACCTGCATTCATTTACTGGATGTAAGTTTACTGGCAGCTTTTCTCTATCTTTCTTTCTGCCTGCATCGTCCTACCTTTACGTATTTCTTGAGGCTACCTTAAGACTTTTTTTTTACACTGAAAATACAGTTAAACACCCAATAATTTTAAAAGATGCTATGATATGAGTAAGAGAGGTATCTTCTTTAAACATTTCATTGAAGATCTCTTGAAGCAGGTACTCTTCAGAATAATGTGTTTTCTTTTCTGACAGTTGTGAGAAAAAACCTATGCTGCTGTGTTTAGAGAGCACTACTTTACATACATTGAACAGCCATCATGATAACATTTAATTAAACATCTTTGTGTCCTTAAATATGAAAGAAAATATATCTTTGAATGAAGGGAAGCTTTTAAAAGAGATTTCAAAAACTGTAATTACTTTCTCTGGCAAGTGTTTAGCTATTGCACAAGGATTCTTTCTAGCTCATTTTTTTTTAAAGGCACTTTTCACTTTCAAAAAATATTCAGCTGAGTATTACACAAGTTGCACAATATTTTGTTACTGCACTTATATTTAGATATCCTAGAGTGGCACGCAGAAGCCCCAGTCCAGAAGAAGAGCATGAAGGAAGGCAGGGGAAGGTAGCAGACTGGCAGTGATCCCAAGCCTTAACACGCTGGTGTTAAGGGCAGCACATGTGGGTGCCACATGAGCAGGTGAAGTTAGGATTCGGCATGTGCGGAAGGGAGCACAGTAATTAAACAATCTGATGTGCTAAGTGTGTCATGCTGGGACATCACTGCACTTCACCTGGGTTGTTAGGCTGGAAAGCTAAGGTGGTGACTCGGGAAGTGGCCACATTACAGTTGCAGTCATAAGGTCTTCTACACAGCCCCCGGCGCACCCCGGTACCAGTCGTGCCCTGACACGCTCCCTGGTAGCATGCCAGACCGGTCACAGCCGAAGGCGAGCGCTATATGCCTTTCAGCTGCCAAAACGCTCAGATTTTAGCTCTGGATCTAGCCCAAGACTCGTGTCCCGCGCGCCTTCGGCCGCTCCGGCTCTTCCCGGCCGCAGCCCGCCGCGGCTGCCGCCGCCGCGGCCCGGAGAGCTGCCCCGTCGGGCGCCGCCGCGGGCCGGCTCGGCGCGCTGCCCTCCGCCGACGGCGCGGCCCGTCGCCGCCGCCCGCCGCCCGCCGCCGGCCGCTGCCAACGGCGGCGAAACGGTAACGAAAAGACTCTTACCAAACCCGAGGAGTTAAAAGCTGCCCTCGTGGTGCTTCGCAAGCAGGCAAACGCTTTCGCTGCACCTCAGTAGAGCGTGGCCTGCTGCATCCTGATTTTTTTGGCTGACACTCTTTGTCTGGACAGTGTTTTAGCTAGAATATGATAGGATTTTTTTCTTTTCTTTCTTTTTTTTTTTTTAAGGAGTGATTTCTTTTGAGGTAGAGGTTATATTTGCTAGAGGACACGGATTTAGGCTTTCCACTGTAACTGAACTATTAACCTGAACTGCATGGAAATGCTACACCAAATAGCCATGCATTTGTTCAGCTGGTTCTGGCCTTTTACAAAGCAAAAGCTGGGGAAGTTTCTCAAGAAGAGACAGAGCGGAGGGTCACAGAGGGCACCTGGCCCTCCACCTCTGAGCCCTGACCCGAGTACCACCGTGGGGCCCGATGTCCCTCCTGCTCAGCACAGAGATGGAGCTGCTAGAGGGACCCGTACAGTTGTATCAGTGTACCGCCGTGCGTTTCCATACAAACCGGCTTTCCACGTGCGAATGTGTGAAGGGAAAACAAACAGAGCGAAGCCCCCGTGGATTCAGAAGTCACACCTCGCCGCATGAGGCTCCTCAAAGGGAGCCGTCAGGGCCAGGGGACTCAGCTCCGCATCTGGGACTGCTCCTCGCCGTGCTCCTGCCACTGACAGCTTTGTGGCCTTGTATAAGTCACTGCTCTTATATGTCTGTTTCCCTTCCCACCCTTTTGCCTAACATCTGTATTTTAAATTATAAGCTCTTCTGGGTGAGGGCTATGTCTATTTACATACTTATAAAGTGTTTAACGCAACACGCCTGATCTCTTGCACAGCCTCTAAGAACTACGCTAATACACTACTGCTACTAAATGTTTATCTGCTAATATTTTATTCCATTGTCTCTTGCTGAATGCAAGACAACTGGAAGCTTTGTCTCTCATGATAGAAATCCTGCATCACACGAGCCCAAGCTATTTCACAGACTACCTTCTTAACCGTGTGTAGAATTTCCTAACAGGGATCCTCATATGTTTTATATGTTATTAATAAAGTTAACATTTCTATTAAGCACAACTCCCTTCTGGGATTCACACCCAAACTTGAACATAATAATCAAGAAAAAGCTTTCTGTCACATTATTAAACGTTCAGTTGCAACAGTATAGAAGGCTCTAGTAGCATAATGCCATGTTGGCATCTTTCCAGTATGGGAAATTTTTTCCACAGATTTTTTTTCAAGTCAATTTATTGCAAAACAGTTGCTTTCTGTAATATCTCAGATTTATCCAGAGTTTACAATGCAATCATTGCTCTTTGCTATTGAGAATGATTTATTTAGCCAGTTTTGGCCTTCATTCCAAAAGGCTGAACGCCAAATCATTACAGTGTATCTGGTGTTCTGTTGTCAGAAAATATGATCTTGCATTAAGATACTATTCAGAAACTCTAAAAGCCAGAGAAAACAATTGTGGTAAATCAAAACCTCATAAATACTTTATAAAGTTGTTTTTAATGTCTGTCCTCATGTGTGACAAAAAAGCACCAGTTTACATCCAATGAGAATATATGGGTTTTGAGGCTTCATTTCCTACATCATCTAAGTTTTAAAACAATATTGAAGTCTATCCCGCATAGACCCAAAAGTCAAGCAGTTGTTGTCACATTATATTTTCAGATACTACTAGCATTTTAATAAGCCAAGAGACAGAAACCACTTTTCTAGAGTTAACTCCAAGTGATACCTTCTTTCTTTCTTTCTTTTTTTTTTTTTTTTTTTTTTTTTTAAGAGGATACTGAAAGGCAAAGAACCACATATGTGGCTCTGAAACTGAGGCTGCAACCATGCAAACACATACACACAGGCAATGCTGAATGCAGCTACAGAAGAGCAAGTGCCAAAGACTTAGGAGCAGCTGGCCCTGAATTTTGGCCTCAACACAGCATGTGAAATTGAACATATGTGTGGACTAGGTTTGACTCCCTTCAGATGCTTCTGGAACATGATAATGTCTCACTGGGTAAGAAAGCTGTTTTGTCTTCCAAACCACCCATGCCAATAACTTTTTTATTTCCTCACCAAAAAATCCAGAATAGCTTTCTTGTGTAGCATATCAGTGTGATGGATAACAGTGACTGCCAGAAGCTAGGAGATGTCAGTATGTCTGGGATAGATATTGAACTGAGTCTGTCTATCACTGTGGGGAGTTGGAGAGGGCAGAATGATAAATTCACGTAGATTATGTCCAGATCTTCCTATGAAAATATTCCACTTTATTTTTAGAGTACCAGAAATTTGTCATTTACCTTTAAGGTTATAAAATTAAACCACCCACAAGAAAACTGAGGGCCGGGGAAGCTGGTACCTCAAATGATATTGCATACCAATTCTGAAGCAACTAACCAATGAAATATGGAAAGTTGCTTTTTGCAAAGAGGAAACCACGGAGGCCAGGAGGAAGCACTGGGCTGAGAAAGGGGACTGCATTTGGAGGTAGCGCTGAGCCTCCAGTTGGCACTGAACAGTTTAAACCATGGCTGTGCTCCAGAGGAGGCTAGAGGTTATTTACTCACTCTCATGCATCAGTGGTGGAAGACATTGAAGGGAAGAGAAAACCTGCCAAGATCTGATGTTCATGCTAGTAAGCAGTAGAAGCAATAGCAGTTTGACCCAACCTTATGTTTTTCGCAAGAGAGGAAGGAGACTAATCTGTATCTTCAGAAGTGATCAACAATTTTATGTGCTTGGCTCATAAGGAACAGGTTTTCATAAGAGACTTGTTGAGCACTTTCTGAATATTAGGTAACTTTAATGGCATTTCATATTGAACACTCAGCACCTGATGATATTCAGAATCTTTAATCACTTTTGAAAATTCTGGCCATCATATGGATGTGTTTCTGGTAAGAGTAGCCAGGGCATCTCACCAAGAAATCCAAGAACAGGAAGAGAGAAATTTGGGAGCACTGTATACAGCCAATCTACTTACACTTCTCCCATTGGAGCTTTTAATCCAGCCCCAATTCCTAACATATCAAAGAGTTTTGGAATAAGCCAGCCCCTCTGCTGATTCTGCAATGACAGTCTCATTTTTTAAAATCTCCCAGTGGTAGCTAGCCATAATAAATATGGTATCAAAACCAGAAGTTCTGGAAGGACTTGATTTTCTGCCAGGTAAGTCTCAAGATAACAGACCTGCACAGTTTAGGAGACCTCAAGTAAAATTATACATGGATTACTCCTAGTTTTACTAGGATTGTGGAATAAGAACCCTGCAGTTGGACATTGCCTTCAACAGTCCTTAAATGCCCTCATAGTTTGATGATAAGGCTGGAGTATAAAAGCAAACTCACTAGCAGTGAAAAGGGGAAAATTACAACACACACACAAAAAAACCTTTACTCAGATTCAGCTCCTAAGAAATATAGTTTTATACTAACCAAAAAATAATTTTTACTGAAACATCCTATCTAACATATCACATACACATTACTTAGACAAACCCTTAGCATTAAAGCACACTGAAATTTCATAGTGAATTATTCAAAATTCACAACTTATTGCTGAGTAATATTAATTCATTCCCCCTAAATGCATACACTGCAGTACTGTCTTAGACAAGGTGATCACATGGTATTTTCATAGGGTCCTTGTTTCGTTGGGAAAACTTGTAGTATGCATCTAGTGAATGTTTTATTTCATCTGTGTTATTCAGGGTCATATTTTCATGTCATATTTTTCAGTGCAAACTTAGTCCTCTTCTGAAGAAGGAATCTATGTTGATTTTCTCTCACATTTCCCTCTGACATTCATTTGTATAGCATTTCAATGGTACAACCATTTTCATAATACCTGTGAAAGTTAGGGGGAAATCTTCATCCATATGCTCATTCAGAAGGAACAGAGGTACAGGCATCAAGAATCTGTTAGGGCTAGCAGAGCAATTTCACACCACCCAGGCGTGATTTTAAAAATACTGTATCACAGTGAGTGTTCTGCTGCTTTCCAAATCACAGCTCCCTATTCAGCTTAGCTACAACTGTGAGTGCTCAGTACTTGTGTAAACTGGTCCTCCACAGCCTCTGCAACCAGACACCCAGAAAGCAAATAGCACATAATTGTTGATTGCCTTTGAGAAGCTTGTTTTCAGAAAGTCATGTAGCGTCCCCCACAGGAAGCCCGTGACAGAGATGAGAAGAGAGCCCAGATCATCAGGGCATCGTCGAGCTGCCACACATGCACGGTCATCTCCCCATCTTCTGCAGTCCCTGACTTGTTCAGCACATCTTTCAGCCTCTGTAGCAAGCGGCAACTGTTTCCTTTGCTACCAAATCCTGATTCAGTGCTTGATGAATCCACGCTGTTTGTAGAATAAATTTCTCTGATAAAATAGTAGATAAATGTAAGCAAGCCTTTTATAATTAGAGATGTGGATGGGATTCAGGCTTTCTGTTCATGTTGCATAGGAAATTCTGTGGTTAACAAATGTTGAACGTGCTTCTCAAATGTGTATAAAGCAAGGTTTCAGAAGCTGATTTGTTTGTTTTGATCTCAACTTTTGGAGCTATTTGCAGTTTTCTAATAGTGGATTTATTTCAAAATACAAAACAAGCGGACAAGAAATACCAATACATTTGATTCTGAAAACAAGGAAACAAAACCATCCAGCAGTATCAAAGCACCTTTTCCTCCCTTTCCCCATCATAGGAAATCTTTGAATTTATAGATATTATCATAAATGTCTGTTAGCTCAATTCTGGCACCACCTGAATTTTGTAATGTTCGTAACTACAATAATATTATGTTGCTTGTATATATATTGTTTCTTAGAACTCTTAAAATGTGGACTGGAAAAAAAAAGTTGGTGTCATATTATCACCCACATGGTTAAGAACAGGGATAGAAGATATAGAGCCTCTGTAGACCTCACTAATTAGGAGTTAACAGAGCAGCTGACAGCAGCAGGAAGATTTGTGTTAGGGAAGTTTAAATTTTTCCAACAGAGTTCATAGCAGGTTTCATTTGCCTTACGAATTCACACGTAGGAATTCAAGATTCAATCAAGACCCTAGAAAAAAGCATTTTGTCACCAAAAAAGCCCCTTTCTTAAAGCTTCATTCCTTCTTGCTCCTACATCATGCTGCTCCACTCCCTCATCTTAATCCTCTCTCTGATTCCTAATTACTTTTTATGAAGCTGGAGTAGAAGGTAGGCAGAAGTCCTGTGTCTAAGCATCATGTCTGTGAGCACTCCTCCCCTTGATGGTGAGCAAAAGTCCAGTATTTTCCCAAAACACATCTTACTCTGTCGTCTCCACAAAAAGCAGATCTAGTCTAGCCCACTATTTACACTGAGACTGTTGCAGAGACAGTTTGATTTATTCAAGCTAATAGTGCTTACACTAAGTATATTCTTAACATCCCTCTAATGATAGTTACTAAACTGAAACATTAGCAAAGTAAACCGGGTTTCCTATTTTGCTTTCCAGGAACACAGGTTAGTGTTGACTTGGGACCTAAAGATGACACCATTTGACAAACTCAGTTCCAAGCAGGAAAGTTTTCATAATACCTACATGAAGATGAAAATATGATTTCAGAATTTTCAAAAATACCGAGTAGAAGTCATTAAAGACATCCTTCTCCTTCTCTGCTGTCTTCTCCAGTCTTTGGGGAAGACAACAGAGAAGAAGAAGGATGTCTTTAAAAATCCTAGGATGACTAAAGACATTCATCTAACTAGATTCTGTAGTTCACCAATCCTTGGTCATGGTTTCTTGCTGGTGCCTTCAGAATGCAGAATTTCCTTGTGATTTTCCCTCAAAATACTATATTAATTAAGAACTATTTTGTGTTTATGAGGAATTAAGTTGTAAATCAATGAACCCACAATACGCGACATATAGACTGATTATTTAAAAATATATAGGAGGTTTTACTGCACTGTATGCTCTCTGATGTGATACACCAACAATTACCGGGCTTCAAGAGTAAAAGGTAAACCCCAGCCCCTATGAAAGAAGTTCTATTATCTATAGATAAGAATACACTGATCAATCATCAGTATCAGAGATTTTACATTTTCTAAAGGTAAAAGTTTCTAGGTATTGAAAATCTCTTTTTATGGTAATATTCTAGGCAGCAAACCTTAGAAAACAGTTGTAATTCTGTCACTCTGCATGCAAAATTTATGTGTCTATCATTCATAGTTTAGCACACAGATGTGAGGAAGTGTAGATCAATATTTGGACACAAAGCTCTCCTTTGCTTATCCTTAAACCACACTCCTTCCTAGGGTGAAAGGCAACAGTATGGACTGTGCAAAGTTACCTTTGTTTCTACTTTGAACTTGTCTGACAAGATGTTTCATATGGGCAGAATAGTGCTAGGGCTGATTACACTTTTTTCTACTTCAGCTGTTTTTCAGTAGACATTCAGGTTTAAAACTCTTTTTTTCATGAGGATTGTCCATATTCAGTAAATACTTTCTTTTTTTATATATAAAATACTTTAGAGCAAAAAACAACAACAAAAAAAAAAACCCCAAATGTCATGCCTTGTAATTTTAATTTACCACTTTGGGGACAATAAGAACATACACACTACTGAAACCACCTACAATAAACAAGACTTCACTTGCTACAGCGTGCATGTTGCCGAAGGATGCCAGGTAGCACTATTTAATGCCTGCACACCTTCCCACTGCCCCAAGGAGGAATGGTCTAACCAAGCCCAGAGAAGGGGATGAGAGACACGAGATTTTGTGATGACATTTTAAAGTGAAATAATGCAAAGCAGATTGTTTTGACGCTCTATTATCTGTTCTATGCCACAGAGGGGAAAAGAAGATAAGGAGCAAATTACAGTTTCCCAGCTGAGGGAATTCCCAGTTTCTGCTACAGTCATGTGCTTTTTCAATTTTGAGTTTTTGACAAAAACTTACAGGAAATGTTGATGAAAATAAAAATTGTTTTTTGTTGTCAGTTATCAGTGAATATTTCACAGGGGGATGGGTAGATATGAAATGAAAGAGAGGAGAAAAAGGGGGGAAAACACTTTCAGCTAACTCTAATAACTATCTGATTTCAACTGGCAGCAGTATTTGAACCAACTTTATTTTTATGCAAGGTGTTACAGGATTATTATTATTGTTGTGATTTCAAATATTTGTTCTGGTCAGATTTGTGATTTTTAACCTCAGAAAAACAGCAACACCCTTTAAATGCAATGCTCTCAACCTAGAAGAAAAATGACTTCTAACTCAGTAGGTGGTCTTCTTCCAGCTGAATCATTATCAATGCCTGCACCATCTGGGTTTTCCTCGGAGGCCTCCTATCCAAGAACTGACAAGACCCAACCTTACTTAATTTATGAGTGTAGATCATAGCCAATGATGATATGAATGCAGGCATGTATAATAACATTTGTTAGGTTTACAAATATCATACGAAACAACTGTTGTATAAATAGACTCTTAGTCATTATAACACCTTTATGGAATTCTGTGTCAGTGAACTTTCATGGACTCTTCAGTTTACACACTGCTTGCCTGGGAAAAGTACCCAGTAAAGAAAATAAGATTTCATTTTTGTTGGAAAAAATACAAAAGGTTTCTTTACTGCACATGGATTATATTTTGAAGCTAGAGTATGTGCCCATTTTTTTCCTGCAGAACATCTAAAAGCAGTAGTTCAAGTGGTAGAGCTAGAACAGTCACGCACAAAGGTCTAGTTAAAGAATAAAACAGAGTTTATGGAGAAATCAAAGACAAATGTTGTGTCCAAAATCTTTAATTTATTAAGCAACTTCATTTTTTAACTGCAATTTAATTCTCTCATTTGGAATTTAACAGGGATAAAAGGCTATCCTTGTTGGGAGGACTAACATAAGAAAAGTATATTTTTAAACCCTGAAACTTACTGGTTTTAGAAGAGCCTAAATTCCAAACAGAAACTTGTTATATAGGTGTAAAAAACTATGAAAGATAATTGAGAGCTGCAAGCTTTACAAATCTCTGAACAAGGAATACAGCTGTGTCACATGCATTCTGTATAATTCAGAAGAATACTGATATATTTCATATTATTATCAATATCCAAAACTTGAAAAGTTGTGGAAAATAAAGTTCATAAGTTCATATTCAGGTTTAATATAAACTAAGTTGAACTACAAGACACTGTAGTTCTGACCTCTTAGTTACTCCCGATTTTTTCACGGTACCAAAAGGTTTTCTTCTCACCCTTTTACAGCTAGTAGTTTGGCTACTTTCCCAAAGGAGCATTTTTCTACTAACATAAATATTACCCATCAGTTTCTCTCTTATTTTTATAATTTCTTATTTTCTCATATCATATTTCTTTTCCCCACCTCTTTTTTAATAAAAAAGATCAACCAGGTAGACATTCATAGTTGCCTGGAACATTCAATAAAAAGGTAAGATAAAACTCAGCAGCCAATGTCTAGCAATAACAGGCAAGTTTTCCTCTAATTTGCTCCTAAAATAAGAAATGTATCTGTCTTGTCTAGGCACAGACCCAGAGTAAGCACTTTAGGCACCAGCTTAGGAGCATTAACTCTGGACAAAGAAGAGAAGATAGGAGAAAGGTTCCTGCACAGTACCATTCAGACCACCTAAATTAGGAAATTATCTCTACTGATACTAAAAGCCTAAAATTAAATATCTACAACTTCATGGTGAGAAGCCTTCCCTATGGCTAGACCCCTAACTAGACCCCTAACTCTGAGAAACAGCTATAATCCTACTAATTCAGTGATGATCGGGATGAAGACTGGACCTGACAGCCGAGCATCAACGTGAACAGCACTCTGTCAGCTGCTCTCAAACTTGCCTCCTTTATGTCTCAAGCCAGACTCTGCACCCTGAAGTCAAAAGATCTTATTAATGCTGTCATGAAAGTTTCATTTTAGCTCAGTTGTTCAACCTAGAAGTTGTGAAAGCACAGTTCCTATCCACCTGCTATATAAAAGAGCAGTTCTACTGACTTCAGTAGAGATAACAAAAATTTTTACACTGCAGCTCTTCTGTACTCAGGATCTACAATAGCCTTCCAAGACTATTGTCACTGGCAGGAGTATTGCCTTCTGTTCTCCATGGCAAAAAAAAAAAAAAAAAAAAAAAAAAAAAAAAAAGCACGACAAAATAGATGATACTTTGCTGCAATAAACTCATATGTCTATAAGAAGATGACAATGTAAGGCATCGACTCATCAGTCATTGGTATTCTAGTCCAGACAGATGTCCACTCAAAGTATCTGCCATTTTGCACTGTGTGTCTGACCTTTAGTCTTATGGACGTATTTAAATGTTTTAAATGTGACCTCTCACATATGAATTTTTGTCCAGATCTAACTCTTTTATTTTTCCCTATTAGTCCTATAGGTATTTGCATTGTTCAGTTGCATGCTCAGTTATTTACAAAATTGTTTTCAACTGTTCACTGATTTCGACTGACCAGTTTCAAATACTGTAGTCTGTCACATGCATTGAGCCAAGCGGACTCCAAAAGGCTATTAAGAATTGAGATGCTCAGTATTTTTGTTAAGAGCGCAGAAAAGTATACAAGGATTCTCAGACCAGCAAAAGTTAATATATTCTCTACTAGCAGGTGTCACTGGGCTTTTTGGTTCTGACTGATGGGTGTTTCACAAAATGTAAGTTTGACTTAAGAATCAAAGCAAGGATTATCCAAATAAAATAGAAAGAAGAAATAATTGCGGCATTTTTAGTGCTAGAGCGCATTGCATTTTATACTAATCTTTATTTACAGAAATAAAATCCATCTTTAAAATACAATTGATCTCTATTCGTACAATAAAGCAGATGATAACTCCAACTCAAGTTATGTCTTCTTACAAAGGTACCATGACCCTTATTGTTTAAAAATCACTGGGACAGAAAGCAGAGCTCTACTTCCCTCAAATACTTTCTTTACCTAAGAATTAATAATCATACCTAAAATGTCTTGCCATTTTGAAGTCAGTAAGATTGGCAGCCACATAGCTAAATATCATACAGATTTAATCATACATTTTCAAGAATAGATATGAGCAGGAAGGTCATTCCCTCACTCAGAGAGGAAAGCAATAGATTAGTATGATATTCTCCTTTTCATTTGCAGCAATAGGATAAAGAAGCAGCCCTTTGAAAAATTCAGCATTGTTTTAACATGGAAGTCAAATGCAACTCCTATTACTGAAATTCTTTCTATGCATTATGCACATCATATCTACAGTACAGAGATAGCTGCAGTATGCAAATACATAATCCTTCCTTTTGCTTCATTCCCAGACTGTTTCTGACATATGGTTTGCAGAATGCTTGTAACTGTCTCATTCTGGCACTTCAAATACAGGAAGCAATACGTTATTTGTATGTTCTGTTAGGGACTGATACAATACAAAGTCCACTGAAACTGCTCAACTTTGGACCATACCCTTCAATTCTCTCCAAACTAGTCTATGTTGTTTCCTGAAAAGACATCACTTGGATTTTTTTGTAAGGCTAGCATGACAGCTGTTATACTGGTCATTACTAGCCTTAAGGCTTTACTGAATCCTTCTCTTTTTACCTTGCAATTTTATTCTCTCTCCTCTCTGTGTTAGGCTCCAGACCTGATCTCAGTGAAGCCAATGGGAATTTTTCCATTACTTTATGTCAAAAGATTTAAACTGGAAAGTCTGTCTTTTGAGATGAAAAGTGAATTACATGACTTGCAACCAGAGAGGCTCCAGTCTGTCAGGACACTTGACTACTCCACCACACCCTAGTTTCTGAGTGCTTGTAGGAAAGCTATAAATGTGCTGTGTCAGCATGTTAGGCAGCAATGCCTATGAAGAAAAGACATAAAATCTATTTCTCTGATTCAGTGACAACAATACTTGTATCATTTCCTGTTACATTTTATTTTAATATGGATTAAATTACTGTCATCTGATCACAGTTTTGTTTCTATTATACTTGTGTTTCAGTCCCAATGAAGGTTGTCTTTTTAAAAATCTGACTAATCATAGAAAGTACAATACTAAATATTACATTTTAGCCTTTTTAAGCAGTACGCATTGGTCATTAATTTACCCTTGTAAAGGACATTTTTTTTCAGCTCTGTCTTCCAAGATCTACAGTAAGGTCTTTTCTTCTAGGAAGAAAACAGGTTAATAAATAATCCAAAGTCTGAAGTTTATTGGCCTTTTTTGTCATTCACCTCCAGTGGGAATTATAGCAAGGAACAGTTGCCCTTGTTAACCTGCAAACATTTTTCACTCAGTTAGGTCATTGCCTCTGGCTCAAGGGTCCAATTTTCCTTTCATTCATTAAGCACATTGGGAAGCGGAGTTCCTAACCCTTTCCAGTCTAAATGTGGAACAATCACATCCCCTCACAATCAAATGCCAATGTGCTGGGACCTCTACGTTTCGCTGTGATCTCTCAGTGACGCAAGTTTTTAACAATTGAAGGATATTAAGTCAAAAAGTTGTTTTCTAATTGGAGGAGCTCAGGGGATTTCAAATAATGAACTCTTATAAACTGGAAGCTGGTACATGTGCCTTTCCAATTATTTCTGTTTAAAATCAGGGGAGAGGGCACTGCTAATCTCAGAAAGCAGATTCCACAATTTCTGCCTAGGAATTTGGGCCACAAAGCATAATAGTTGAGCAGACATAAACCATTATTTCTTTGAGGAGATGAAATGACATAGTCTCATATGTCATTTTACCGGATTGTGTAATAGTTAAATAACAGTGTAATTCCAGTTTTAAAAGCACTATGTGGTACAGTTGATTCACTTATTCCTTTCGGGGCATTCAGAATGAAAGAAGGGAGAATGGTTCTTTCCTATCTGTAAAAGACTTCTCTACAAAGAGTGTTGTACACAGAGATGGATGGATGATGGATGGGTGCAGGTCAGCAGTTAAGAGCTAAAGACAGGATTTCTAGAGAGAGAGAGAGCGCTCTATGTAAGTTGTGCCAAAACCTAACAAAAATCTCATCTCTGTGATGAGTTAGCAGAAATGTTTAAACAAGGTAAACTCTGTAAGATATGCAGAATAATTCACAGCAGTAAAACTGGTGATTTTGTGAAGCAAAAGACTTCAAAATGGGAACAAAATAACTAATAAGCTAGCATCTATAAAATCTCAGAAAACAGGTAGTGGTATATGGAAAGGGAGAAGATAACTGAATAAGAGAAGTGCGGCATATAGAAAGAAACAGCTTGAATTCACGTCTCCATACTGATTTCTACTCCCGCTAAGTGGTCAGGAAAAAGTACAGAACGGATTTCTCAGGAGCTATATGAAATGATTTCATGGCAAGTGTGGAGGGGTAAGCTGGAAAAGAAACACAGTAGAAATACATGAGATAAGCACAGTATGAACCAGAATCTTGGCAATGGAGGAAGAAGGAAAAGGGATGCAGCCCAAAGACTGAGCAGAGGGAAACAATACACATGGGTCTGGATGTGTGGGATGCGTGTAAATAACAACTCAGCTGCAAGTGGAGGAAGAGTTAGGTTCACATTTACACGGGCTTTAAACAGAAAAGAAAAGAGCTGATGGTCAGACAGGGGAGAAGAAAGGATTGTGATCTTGAAAATATTGAGCTTATTGTGGTCCTTATAACGATTCTCAGAAAAGTGAGTAGACATGTCAGGAGAAGTAAAATATTGTTCAGCGGGGAGAGATGGAAAGGGAAATTTGGGAATTATATCTTGGCCAATTGTTGAAGAAATTGGAAGTAAGTCAAACTTTCAGGGAGGTTCCAAAAGAAGGGGAAAAGAAAAACTGGTGCTTTTCAAAAAAAGGCACACGTGCAGCTTCCTTATTACTAGTGCAACTCATGTCTGAAATGTCAACATTTCATTATTTTTAAGAGCGAGGAAGAAACACGGTTTGTTTGAACCATGTAACTGCATATGTGCAGATAGCAAAAGTGAAGAATTCAGCTAAAAGAATCTAGACTAGACACACACAGCAATTTCTGGGGTCTTTCTGGAATACACTACCAATACCGGCAGGCTGTTTAGCATTTCTTACACCTGCAAAGTCTCAGAGCTGAGTTAGGCAGGAGACTGATCAGCAATGGAGTAGTTCAGAAAAATTCAGAAGAGTTTTTTTTCTTCAATGGAGATTTTTCAGAATTGTTAAAGGTGATATGTATATGCAGGTGTGTATATATATATATATATATATATATATATATATATATATCTTTGTGTGTGTGTGTGTGTATATATGTATATATTTATTGGCACATATAGATATAAATGAGAGAGAGTGTGCTATATGAACATAGGTATACAGCTATAATTCTCCCATCTAGCACTATTGTGCCAGACATCAAGTAGATTTTGAAGCCCTGGTGTCCTGCTAGTCTCCCACTAGACTGCCTGATGGGGGAGCCAAAAGGCAGACCTGGGGGATCCCAACTCCCACACTCCCTCTCCCGCAGGCTCCAGGACAGGCAGACTTCCCTAGGAGATGGAGGTTCCTAAGGCTTCCAGGCTGCAACATCATCTGAATAACTAGAATGGAAACAGCTTCTCAAATATGTGTGTGTGTGGCAGATTTATGCTGAAGGAATCTGTCTCTCGAGTGTTACAAAAGCCTTGGACATCAGAGGTTCAAATCCTCACTCTGATATAAAAAATAGTTTTTCCTCCAAACAGACAGCAAAAAAAGGCTGAGTCGAACGATCTTTCTTTCTCAATCTGGACCACGAATGTCTTTTCTCCCCTCTTCTGTTACCCCTCCAAACTCCCCCCCCCCCAATCAAACCTGACACATTTCTAAAATCTTCTATTTTGACAAAACTCCATAATTTGAAAAATTCTAGCGTGGTAAAGCTTTTCTGACCACTTTGCTCAAAGCTCTTTGGTGTGGTAGAACAACATCATGAGGAAAAGGCCATTTTCCAAAGCACTCCTCAGAGTATGGGCTTCAAGTAAAGCTGTATGAAGAACAGTGAAGACCTATTTCATAGAGACTGTCTAAATTTAGTTTTGCCTGTATTAAACTAAATTTAGAAATATCAAAATACTCTGTGAAATAGGATAGATGCTTTCTGTCTAGTTCTAGTTATAAATACAGGTGTTACTGGAAGCTCAAAGGTCTTGGCTAGAGGATAACATGAATTATAGAAAAAGAAGATTGCTGTCAGTTCACGTCCCAAGACCTCCATGTCAGCTATTCTCATAACTTTACTGCAAGCCTACTGCTATTTAGTGGTGTTCTTAAGAGCCCAAATCCTGGAATCCTGCACAGACGTATGAATTTAAGTGCAATTTTCCCCTTTAAAATAGAGTTTGGTTTGTATTGGCTGCCTACAAAAGTTTTAAATTATGATTCAAAATGCTCAACCATCACAAAGCAGATGGAAAGACCCTTCTCTTCTACACATTTTTCTTAAAGCTCATAAGTTTTAAGGCATTTTCCCTGAATTTCTGGAGCCCAATTCATAATGTTTGAGTGTTCAGGTTTGGCAATACTTGATTTGTTCTTTGCCCACACACAAGCTGATGCAAGCGAGTCATGAAAAAAATGGCTGAATACATCTAGTTATAAGTCTCTGCCAAACCTTTGTTTGCTGACATGAGAAGTATTTTGGAAAGGCCTGCACAGAACTGCAAATTTCTCTGCCAGCTTTGAAAAAAAAAAGTTGCACCTCTATATTCTAGGCCACACAGACTGAAATCATTTCTGAATGAAGATTAGACAGGACAGAATGTCCTCATATACATTTGCTAAAGCGCTGAAATCCAAATGCAATACTGAATCTTTACATTATAAGTCAATGTTACATGACAAACTTTAATTCCAAGAGTGTATATGGTAATAACAACAGATTGTGCTAGTCTGTTCAGGAAGAAACACTTGTAGGTTAACTTCTTGATCGTATTGAGAAATTATTTAAGAAACACTGTAAAAGCTGTTTACACTTTCCATGTATTATATATAAATATTTGTTTATGGAGCAACTATGTGGTGCTTTGCCTTTGTCAGCAACTGGAATTTGTAACTAATAGTGACATCCAGGGTTATAAATGCCATAACCCTAATCTGACTCCAATAGTACTTTCCAAGAAATTGCGAAGTGAGAACTCTGGCCTGGGCTTCAAGGAAAAGTTATGCTGAGATACACAAAAGTGTTTTGTGAGAAACTTGTTAAGTGCTTTCCTTACTCCCCATTACCCTCTAACTGCACAGCCATGTGGAGAAGACTCTGTGGTCTTATACAAAGGTGTGTTTACAGTGTCAGCTAGCCACAAGTCTGAGCCCCTACTTCAGATCAAACACCTCACCCCGATTGCGTACTGTGCAACAACACGTCATTCTTTTATTTGCTGTTGTCCATTCCAGACTTCTTCCTTCACTCCTCTTTCCACTTACTTAAGATCCTGATCTGAGCAGCTCTGTAGGCATTACTGTAATATACGTACTCTTGATAGCCCCAGTCTTTCTCCTCCCATTACATTACCACACATTGGACCCTCTGGTACTCAGTTTGCTACAGTGAATGCTTAATTCCTAATAATACATGTCACACAAAGAGCTGATGTTCTGAAGAGTATGCTAAGATATGGAAGTAATCGCTGCAATGATTTAAGGGGGAGCCAAAATTGAGCATAATCCTCACCTCATGTTCAGGACAGCAGTATCAGGCTTTGACCAGCTATTTGGCTATTTATACAAAGGCCTAATCAGTTTCTTTTTTGTAGAGTTTCAAGACATCAGTTCTTACTCTATGACATGGCCAGGTGAGCTACCAGTGGAGCAAGGCAGACAAGTCAGCTCAGGGAAGCATGCCAGGCGGTCCTCTGCACAATAAGGCCCTACTACAGTCCTTCAAAAAACACAGTTCCCAGATCTCCAAAAGTTCTCCCAGATAAACTAGTACAGTAGTTGGCCCATTGTTAGCATACTGTGCTTAGCAATCTCTAGCATACAGCAATACCCAGTGGATTTTGTGGGTTCAGCTTTCTACAAAACTATTTCTTTCCTTCATATAAAAAAGGACAAAAAAGAAGAAAACACACAGGCATGGGAAAGTAAGTAAGGCAGGAAATAAGTCTGTGTTTGCATTTGTTATGCAGAAAAAAAAGTACATTTGGAGAAAAAGATACATATTTAAAAAGCTTAAAATTTTAGCTTAATTTTAATTAGTATTTATACAGAGAGTCCTGTGGGAAAGAAGAATAAATGATATGTAAAAAACATATCTGATGCTGGAAAGCCCTGAGTATCCCCAATCTCACATTGATTCGAGTAGGAGCTGAAAACATGGGAACTTAGGATCCTGGTCTGTATTTTTATTTGTAAGTATGGTCTATGCCACAATGTGATGATAGTTAAGCAATAGGGAATTCGTATCATGCAAAGTATCCCTAGGAGAGGAATCCTAGAAGAGTTATTTTTAAGGCTGTGGAAGAGATGAACCTTATCTGCCTTAACTGTTCATGTGTGTGTGGTCAGTATATTTAAATAGTAAAGTCATCTCTTTTACACCAATAGACATAGTTTCACTGAAAGACAGCTTTTTCTGGTTCACTTCTACAGGACGAATAAACACAAATACAGGGATTATGAGCAGAAGTGTCTCAGTTAAATCTTAGCCATCATTAGAAAAGCAGATTCGGAGTAAGTCTCTATTAAACTATACAGTTTTATAAATTAAAAACCTAAAACATTACTGAGAAACCTCAGGACACAACAGGCAGTTTATAGAACTTGGGCACAGCAAAACTTGGTCTGCTGCTTTCTATGCTTCATATTTGGTGATAACTAAAACTATTCTGACTGTTACTCTATAGTAACTTAAGAGTGGTCAAGACAAAGTCCTCGTAAGTAAAGTAGAGTAAATGACAGATGACTAACTACATATGAGAATAAAAGCAAAAGTCAGTATTGCTAGACACACTCCAAATCTTAGTTTCAGACTGTCACTGTCATCTCTCGAAATCTCTTTACAGTCCATCAGGAGGGTGTGCACTGCTCAGTGCTGGCTGTGGTTTGTAGGACCAGTTCTACACACTCGACCAGGCCTGCTTGGCACTGACTTGAGTATCAACAGCTCAGTCTGTTCTACAAAGTCAGGTACTGACAATGTATAAAACAGCCCCTGTTCTTGTTGCACAAGTCAAAGTGCAGGGAGAAAACAGTATATCTAGATCTAATAAAGTGAAGGAAGAGTGCTGTGAGCATACTTCAGATTCATGATTACATTTCCTAACAGTCTGCACAGTAGATTGCTACACAGTTTATAGAAAGACTGTAAGCAAGAAAAGAGGTTTCTCTGCATCATTCTGCAGAATATATATGAAGAGAAAGGAAGCATATTTCCAGTGAGAATTTGCTTTATGAAACCATGGCAGTTCTGTCAAGGTATTACTGAAATGGTGCATTTGATTCTTTGAGCACTGGCAATTATTGATGGTTAGTAAGAAATATTTTTTTTTTTTAGTGTGGGCTTGTCAGTTGGAGGGTGGAACCATAAAGGTCAAAATATTTCCTGAAACACTTCAAAGTTTTTAAAAATGAAAGACAATTTCAGTGAGTAGGAAACTATTTGATACATATTTCCACTAAAACAGATTTCAACTTTGAAAACAACATCATTATCAGCCTAAAAGCCTACTCTCCAAGCCATTAGCAAAATGAAAGGGTGGAGATAGTTATTTTTCTTATTGCTGAAAATTAAGCTCTCCACCTACTTCTCAACAACTGTCTGAGCAGAATTTTGCAGGCCTGATTTCTTTCAAATAGCATAAAAGAAAAAAAAATCCAAACTTTAAATATATTGTTTTATATATGCCCTACGAAACTCTGAATATAATAGTGTTAACCACTGGCTTGCTTCTCCAATCTTTGCTGTTTCAGAAGGAAGATGCATCCTACATTTAAATCAGCCTAGCTCCCTCACAGTCTGCCTCCTGTGCAAATAAAATCACCTTTTCCTATCCTGAACAAGATGCTTAATTTTTTAATGCTTTCAAATGTTTTCTGAACACACCTACATTTCATACTGAAGAGAAGCCCCCAGATGCTTATCTGCATTACTTGGAGAGGTAATTAGGGTTTGATTCACACAAACTGTACACTTACCAGGTTTGACAATATCAGCTGCATCAGGATTCCTCTCAAGATTTTTTTTTTTTTTTTTTTGCTTTGATTCATATCATTCCAAAAGTCTGCACTTTTCCTTATCCTAATTCCTTTTCCAGCAGCTGTTAGCTACCTTTGATCTGGGAACATAACTTGATAGACTAGGTTTCTGGGTTCTGGTCCTCTTTCCCAGTACCAAAGAGGTCAGCAGTCCACATGTGCTTACTTAAAAGTACCCAAAGGTAAATAGCTATAATTTTGACAGTCTCTCCTTGTATATAAGCTTGTATTAGCTTCCTATTCTTCAATCATTGGTAAAGTCTTTAGATAATATTCTTGCCTTATTAAAATCAAGAAACATTTTCCCATTGACATAACAATGGGATTTATTTTTTTAAATTACTAAAGCAAAATGGTTTTCATCTGTGTTCCACACTAAGTGTCCAGACCTTCTTGAACATAGAAGAGTTGAGTTTAAAAAAGAATTTTTAAGCTAAAATTCTAATTTGTGAATATAGTTTTACAACCACTGTCAACTGTGACCTCAAAGTGCGAAGAGAACACTTGAGTGTCAAACTTCAATTGGCAATCACATGATATTGTCCCTTGGGATCACTCACTCCCACCTGGGAAATTAGATGCCTGAAGAACAGTTTTATACTTGCTTTTTGGAGCCTTCCTGCCCTGATCACATCCCCCCTTTTTTTGGAAGCCTAAAACTGTTTTTTTCATTCCTGTCCAGTTGCCTCTTGTACAATATATTTATTTCTTCTGTCTTTCATGTTTGCATAAGAATCTTGTAGCACTCAAGTGCACACATTGAAAAATCTTGATTAATCACATAAACTGAAAACTCAGAAGAAAAGAATCAACTGAGCTGCAAACTTTTAAAGTCCTGCAAGGGTTTAAAAGGTTACAAACTGAGAGGACAAGGGTTTCTGGAAGCAGACTTAAGAGTAAACAACCTCACTATGACCTCATGCTCATATAAGGAGTGAAGAGGAGGAGATGGATCCACTAGGCAGGAAGTTACAAGAACTCTGCTGAGCTAAAAAACAGCAGAGAAAATAATAGATGAAGGTCTACGGTTGAATCTGAAGAGGAGGACTCTCCAAGGACTAACTGGAGAGAAGAAACTGCATTACAACATTTTCCTGGCCTAAAAGCCTAAGCGGGGAAGTAAGTAGAGCCCAGACCCAGTGCCAGATCACCGGGATTCACTGACGCTTACTGCCTGCCAGAACATCCTCCAAATTGAACAAGAGGGAACAGAGGCAATAATGACTTTTCTTTTTTTTTTCTTTTTTTTCTTTTTTTTCTTTTTTTTCTTTTTTTCTTTTTCCTTTTTTTTTTTTTTTTTTTTTGCATAATCTTTGTTAACTAGGAGCTGCAAAGCAGCAAGACCTGGAGGACTGACCTGGAGATGATCCACATGAATCTGCTGAGCTGTCCACAGGAAGAAATTTCCCAGGACAATGCATGAGAGCGCTGAGCTGAAAGGGATTTGGAAAGCTATCTAAATGTAAAGAAAGAGGTTCATCTTTCCTACCAGACAGGATACCCAGTAATGTTTGAAAGGAATTTCTGCAAATTGACCTTATTATTTTTCTAGTGTGAGAAAACATACTAGGTACCTAACAAGTGAGGAGACAATACCAGTTCAAAGAGAATTTGACCTTAATCTAGCGTGACACCAATAGCAATGACTGTAGAGAGAAAAGACTGAAATGGTGATCTGTACCTATTTATATTCTACCTAACTGGAAAAGGGGGCTAAAGAGCTACTGAGGAAATGTAGTTAACTAGAAAAGCATTATGTTAAAGTTAAAAGGAAATATGAGAGCCAGGTTAGAAAAAAATAGGAGCTATAAATCAGCAAAAAGCCTACAGAGGGGAAAAAAAATGTTGTTGCAAGAAGCTAAAAGGTGTTTATTCTAGGAAAGAAGTGAGGAGCCAGGGAATGGAGATCCAGTAACAAATCCAGTGACTGTTTTAGGATACAAGGAGTCTCATGATGTATGAACTTGTGAATAATTAATATTATTAAATAAACTCAGCCTCCTCAGAGTAACAGATTGCTTTCATATGGTGATCCAAACACAGAAAGATAGCTGTACTGTGCTCTGCCCAGAGTAATGCATGGGTTCATACCATCCATTCCTTCACAGTTCAAGGGAATTGTGCAGCATGCATTATACAAGAAGGGCTCATCCAAAATACGTGCAAAGCCATATATGCCTGTGCCTCACAAGTTGAAAAACAAACCCCACTTATCTACATCCTCGTATAATTTAAACCTATTGTGAAAAAAATTGGAAATGACAAAAGATAAGGTGGGAGTATATGGACATTTCACACCACATCCGTTAGCCTGCTGACTTTGGAGTCTTCCTCCCTGACATATTTCCACAGTGTCTAGAGAAGAACAGGCAGTTTTTCAGCAGTGGTCTCGAGATTAGTCCATATCCTCTACTGAGTATACCTGAGGAGTTTTGGAAGGCTCATTTTCCAGCTTGGGTGCTTCAAACGGGTGCCCAAAGTCAGACAATGTGACTATCTTCAAACGATCCCTCCTCCCAGTAGTTCAGTGGTTAAGCTAAGACAAGGGTTCAGAGTCAGCTCCCTAGATAAACGAATTCCCTTGACTCTAGTTTTTACTTTACAATATAACTTTGTAGAAGGTTTCTATGCATGCAGACTACATAAGGTCAGCATTTACGTCCTGCAAATGAGTCCCTTAAAAAATCTCCTGTGCTCTTGAATTGGTTTATAGAAATATTTGTTCCACATGAACATTTGCCTCACCACACTTGTCCCAGCTTGTTATATATTTCTTTGTTCAAAGACTTGGCTTCTCGTTTCACAGCAATCGTTAATATAAAATATAAATATAAAAGCTATAGGCTGTATGATGTATAATTGCTTCCCATTCTTGAGCTGCCAGGTTTCTCTCCTTCCCCCTCCCCCCCATACTCATGGCACTCATTTAGCAAAGAGATAAAGAGAGAAAGCATCTTTCTGGAACATTGTAAGCATCATTGAAGCCAGCCAGCAAGAGAGGATGGCCAATAAGAGGTGGGAGTGGAAATAATAACCTTGTAGAAATGAAGCATGTGGAAGCTGAATGATGGACATTCTTCACTGAAGCTAAGTGGGGTGGGAGTAGATTAGCAGGTAGATATGGCGTATAAAGGGAGCAGTGTGTGCATACACATATACACACACAGTTTGTTTACTGTAGCTGAAGGAACAGAGTGAATTCAAAGCTGTACAACTCAAAATAAAAAGAGCTGAATTCATAACATGTATTTGTGTGGCAGCCTTTACTGCACATGTCATATCTGCAGTGATCTGGGCTCCAGATGGCTGGATAGTGAGAGCCCACTGGCCTGTCCAGGATGAGGCTCCCAAGTTTCTTCTCACATGTGTTAACTCAGGGAGCTGTGGCTGCTGTGCCAGTAGGCACAGGATAGGCACCAATATGTTTGAGTGAAGTCCAACTTCTGTAAATCCATCTTGGCCAGGTAGGAATGTAGTAACAACGACTGGAGTAATATTCTGACTGTGACGGTAAGAGGGACTTTCTAAAAGAAAGTGTTTCATTGCTAGCCTAAGAACATGGTGATATAATGCATAAGCAAATTACTCTCTAAAATTCAATTGTTTGCTTTCTGTGAATTACCCATAGGTGACTGCTCAGCAATGAAAACTATTGGGAACAGCCATAAAAAGAGTGTATCGGGACTTGGGTACTTTAACCCCGTTCATTCTTTTTAAAAAGTGCTGTCAGGCTGTTGGCTCTCCTACAAAAATAGTATGAGCTAAAGAAAGACATGTGAACTCAAGCTTGAAGCAGCATTTAAAGGGAAACAGACTATACAAAGTACTAAGGCCTGTGGCGGTGATGGAGACACATACACACAAATTCTGAGACTATTGGCTAGTTACAGAGAAGGGATTTTCTATAGGCAAAATAAACTCCAGTCATGTTATTAATATTATTAATTCATTCTGGAGCATCTTTTGTGCAAGCTCCACCTATCATTCACACTTCATGGGTAGTTCAATTAAAAACACTAACAACTGCCAGCTTTATAATGTTAAAAGAAAACAGTTGTTATTAAAATAGAAAATAGCAGCAACTCCTATCATCAGACCACCATAACGTTGCACAGCTTGGCACAAGTCTTAAAGTTTCTACTCTACTGAGGCCCAGTCCAGACCACACACAGAGCCTGAAATAGAATATAAATGATTAAAAATGATAAAAATAAGATGGTATGTCCTAATCAGAATTTGCAATATAACCATCTGCTTTGCCTAATCTGTAAATGGCTGAGTTGATCAGAAAAGGACTTGCAATCCCAGGGGGAAGTCTGATTTTCTGATACTTATTTTTATCATTAACTCAGACAAAAGTTTTAAAGTTCTCCTTATTCCTTTTTTTTTTCAACTTTTTCAGCTGAATTATTTCAGTATCTCTGAATCAATGTGTTTTAGCTGATCTGTCAAATCCAAACTGAAATAAAAGGATCCTTTCTCTCTGCTAGCATGGATCCCCAGGGACTGACTGCCTTGCAGTACAGAAAACATAGTCCAGATGCACAGCATCTTTTCTATTGGGAAGAATAGAGCATGAAAGATCCAATGCAACAACTTCTATATGTTGTTGCTGAGCTTATGCTGAGGCAGAAATTAAACACTGCTTGAGCTGAAATATTTCTACTTCCTATGAAATCTTCACAAAAGTGATTTTTTTTTCCTATGAAAACTTCTATTTTGATAAAGCCATATTTAATGACCTGGAAAATCTTATTCAAGTTTAATCACCTCACCAGTTAAAATTACCATAATTTATTTGTGAGTATAAATAATAGACACTTCAGAACATGCACACATACATCGTACAACAAAACCTAAAAACTACAGTACAACCCCTATCTTGGCAGTTTCAATACCAAGCACACAACGGTTAGGAAATCCCCAAACGAAGCACGGCTTTTCGGCTGTGTTACCGTTCTCTGGTGCTCGCCCGTTGCGATACAATCTTTAATTACACAAACGCTTACTATTTTTTCCACCACCCCCCGGTTTCATTCAGCGTGCGGAGTGAAAGGTGATGCAGGAATGAATCAGTGCTCGGCAGTGAATGAGCCCATTGTCCGTCGGTCCCTCGCCTCGCTCGCTGCACGGCTTACAAGGTGTCCGGTAAATGAGGCAAAGGACTGGAGGAGGAGGAGTGTTCATCCTGCGCTCGGTGGGCCTACTAAAAGTGCCATATACGATTATGCAATTAAACATACTAAATGCAGGGCTCATGCCCAGGGAGACCAAATTAATGCTGTCTGTAAAACGATCATTTTCTAACTTTAAAATATGTAAATTTGCAATGTTCTTTTATGCATAAATCAGTAGGAATTCTGCACTTGGTGTCAGACTTGAGTAGGCTCAAGTTTTCTCCATAGAAAAAAAAGCATTCACTGAAATATTTTAATTCTAATTCTTCCTCCCCACCACCAAAAAGAGGGGAGGGAAGCAGGGGGGAAGGGTTTGAAATAAATTCCTCTAATACTTGAATGAAAGTTGCTCAGCCATTAAAGAAAGTGAAATTCACTTTATACCACTGCTGCTAAGAGGGCAACTGTTCGTTTCAGTATCAGAAAGCTTGTTACGTTATGTCAAGTTGATGTGGCTGAGGGCTACTGAAGTGCTGATATGTGAACCTAATTTGGAGAATTTGCGAGCTGTGGAACTAGTAAGATCATAGATAACAGGGGGATGGATCTATTACACACTTTCTCTGGTTTCATGACAACACAACGCTCCAAAAATCAGGAAGTAAAATGCAGAGTTGACTCCAATCCAAGCATCCGAATATGTTAACTAAAAAGTTAGCTTAGTGGATGCAGCATCATTCATTTAAAAAACGAACATAATCAGCAGTGCTGAAGGCTAGAAGTCCTCTTGTTATCAACACCGAGCAGGCTTCCTCCTTGGGGTGGACTGTAGTGGAAATTCAGGAGCGCTATTGCTCTCTCTCTTGTCTTTTCCCCTCCAGCTAGCATCGCTTAGCACACTGCAAGCTCTGGGTCACATACAGTCATATGGTTTGCGGAGCTCTAGTCCTCCTTCCCCTCTGCACATCACAACTGTGCTTAGCCCTGCCCTTGGCTGCAACATACCTCTGGCCTGAACAGAAAGGATAATTTCCACAGTCAGGCAGGACATTCTGGCCCAAAGTTCATTGAGTCTTTGGCTACTTTAGTAAAGCTGTCAAAAATAATGGAAATGTGTTGCATTTACTGTATCGGTTTTTGTGTTGTAAGCACCTGGTCTTGATGGATTAGACATTTTGTATAGGCCATATAACAATGATTTAGATTGCTGTTGGCTTTGAACTTTGGATGTCTTACTAACAGACTATTAAAGTATTTATATTCGAAGCTGGATGAGAAAGGATGTTTTCATACCACAAAATTTTAAGTTTCTGAGGATTTTCTTATCTACTGTTGGGATGAAATAGACAACTTTGAGTATTTTGAGAGAAGACAGAATGAGAGGAGTACCAAAATAACCGCTGCCCCGAGACATGTGAAAGAACCAGGCTCAAATCCCCAACCTGAATCTGATGTAACACAGACTGGGCCGGTCTTCTCTCCCTCAGGGGAAAGACCTCAAACATTTAGCCATCATCACATCCACGGTTTCTGGGCTGGGGTTTCTCTGACTAGAAATTCCATCTCAAATCTGCAAAATCTCCCCTGAGGGAAATTTGTTTGAAATTAGCATGCTTCTGTGGAAAGTTTGACTTGGTTTCTGCACTTTCCAATAAAAAGAATCACCCCAAAGCATGAACTACAATCCAATTTATACTCATTTGTTATCTTGGCACCTGAATTACAAACAACTTTCCTTGTAAGCATGAGAATCTCTGAACTCAACTTACTAGTTTCTTCAGCAGCCAAGTCCCCGTGTTTTGTCTGGTTTAAAATCTTGAATCTGATGACTTGGAACAGAGATATGAGAAACAAGACATTTGGCTTCTATTTATTTTCATTTCTGTCACTGAGTCTCTGTTGCAACTTGGATAAGTCCTCCCTGTCCTGCAGTATCTTGATCTATTAAATAGATAGAGCACTATACAATCTCAGGGTATTACGAAGCTAAATTACAACCCTTAAAGAAAAGGTTCTAGAAATGTCATATCTCCTTTCTTTTTGGCTAATTAGAAGATCAAAGAGAGAGAGAGTGAGCATATTTGGTTTATAAGCACTGAAGATCTGATAAGATTTCCTGGCAGTGCCAATATCACTGAAAAGCCCTTTAAAACTGCTGTCCCCAAGTATAGAAAACAAAAAGGAGTCCTATGAACTAACAGCAGTGCAAAATACTTTCCAAGGTACAAAGGACAGTATTGTACATTCAAACACCAATCACTTTGGCTAGGAGTGTAACAGTTACTGCAAACCACAGTGGGTTTCTCAATCCCCAATGTTTTCTGATGGTTACGATCCTATGAGTTTTCAGTGATTGACGCAGACTCCTTGTTATCAGTCAAAATCACTTTGTTTGATGCCATGTTTGTATTTCTTAGATTCACTAAGCCCTCCCAGAAGTTAAGACAAAATGGCAGCATGAACACATATTTCTTAAGTTCCAAGTGTAATTGCTTGTGCCCTACCATGTTGATACTGCAGTTGTGTGTGAGACCTTGTATGGACAGATGGATAATAAGGAACATTACTACCAAATCTACATGGGGTTATACAATTGAAAATTGTTCCCATGCACACTTCTATCTCTGATTTAAATGTTTGCCTGATGTCTTTACAGTGCGTATCAACAAAATTTGGGAGCCTAAACTTATTCACGCTGTCATCAGAACAGTATCATGTCAGAAATATTCTCTAGTGAATCTCTAGTGAAATAAAGAAATAACTTTAAATGTATTATTCATCAGATATCATTTCTCTCATTCAGCACTGCTAATTGGTGAAAAAACTTACATTTTAATGTATTACTGTAGGCAGAATATGTTGGACAGTAGAATAATTCTTTAGTTGGAAAAAGTCTTCTACAATTTAATTGCCTGGTGGTTTTCTATTCCCATTACACTCAACTTCTGCAAACTCCAAGTCCACACCTGTTGTTTACAAATTTTTCATGCAATCTGTACAATTTTTTTCCTTTATCTAACCATATTATTCAGATAATTTGCTCTGGCAATCAGTTATTTACCTTCACTTCTGTTATGTCTCTATGTTTCCACTTCCTACCTAACTATCAATACCAACTTAACCTATTCCTAGGAAACACACATCTTACAATTTCATATAGGCTGTACTTTCCTATGATATCCAATAAGTGAGTTGGATACTCTTCAAGCTGAACTGTGTCATACACATTCATACTCTTTTGCCTATATTTTAGTTGAAAATGCCAGGAGTTTTAAGCAAGTATAAAAGCAAAATAAGCAACAAGATTCCAAACTTTTGTCTTCTGTGTCCCACACAGGACCAAATATGTAAAAGCTATTGAGTATCACTATTGAGTTGTAAAAGATTTCTTACTAGACAATAAGCTACCTCCTTAGGAAGCAGATGCCCATATAGTATGGAACTATACTACAGTACACCATGGCAGCATGAAAATGATATCAGAATGCTTAGTAGCATGATAAGAGCTTGGATTTAAAAAGTAGGATATTGCAAATTCAGACAGGCCAAGAAGGAAGAGAGATGTTCATTCATTTTTTCAAACATCAAAACAGAATGATATCTCAAAGATAACAATATCATTCAAGCTGAGAGATAAACTTTATATTCCTTTATGGATAACTAAAGGATATTTCTGATCTCAGACAGGTCATCTCAGGATATTACATTTTAAATTGGAAAGGCCAATAGTGAAAAGCCTTATAAGTAGTCTCTTTGCTTTCCTTGCTAGGATTTTCATGGGACTTCTCTGATCTAACTCCATGCATCATGTTACATTCTGATCTTTCACCAATATATCCTCAATCTAGACAGCAAATGAAAATGCTGTTTTAGTTGGATTGTCTCCTTATTAAAGCAAGTAGTCAGAAACTTTTTGTTCTGTGTGACAAGACTAATGATTCTGTTTTGGACACAGAGACTTCTGGATGAAATGTCTGCAACTGGACAATAGGGTTTCAGGCACAGGATTGAAGTCATTGTGAGGAAGCTCATCATCATGATCATTACATCAATCTTGGGCCTTCTCTGGCAATGTCCATGTCTCAGGATATCTATAAAGCTGCGTCAAGCCTGGAGAGTGAGGACTGTATTTAATGACTACCTTCCTCTGAAACAGTGAAGCTCTCTATAGAAGAGAAAAAAGTGTTTATCTAGGCAAGAGACAGTATTTTCTCACAGATTTTTGAAGATTGTGAAATGGGCCTACTCACCAAGAAATGGCCTTTAGAAATCTCAACACTTTTTTCTCCAGGATCAAAGCACATTTATTTGAGCTGGACTTTTTATAAATAGATCTATAAAAGGACAGGGACAAGGCCAAAAAAGCTCTACCTAAACAAGTCTAAACATGCTTTCTTCTTTGGGAATAAGGTCAGAAAAACAAATACATCATGATATTGCTCAGCATCTTAGTGAAGATGTTCAGATATTGACTAAGGGAAGATGATAAAAAAAATAAAACAGGATTGAAGGCATGCACATAGAAAGATACTCATACAAGAAGAGTAGTCCAAGGTGAAACATCCATAGACCAGTTATGCTCCCCATTTAACCATATTTATTGTTTGACCTCTCACCCTTAGGTCAAAGTTCTGAATAGTTGCAGATTTACAACTTTCCAAACAAAACAATCCTATATTACATGTGGAAATAACCTTTCAAATACTCTTACATATTTTTGCCTGTCTTCACTCTTGGTCAATATATTGAGAAAATCATATTCCTGAGATTTAAGCTTTGATCCATCCTTGAGAACTTGTTTACCTGAACAAGCATTGGCTGACATGTTTCTTATTGCACCTGGAATTTTCATGGACCAGACATAATTTTTATTGTACAAAACATATGCCTAGACTGGAAGAGATCTAGTAAGCAAAATTATTATACAATTTCTTTCTAAAGATTCATATCAACTCTCACTAACATCACAAGCCCATCTGCTTCATTTGGCTTTATCCCTTTGATTTTCTCTGATGGTGTTTTAAATCTCCTGTCATTTTCTGTTTTCAGCCACATGTCTACCATATGTATTGCACAAAAGTAAAGGTTATTCTTCTACCACCCACCTATAAAGACTGTTCAGCTACTAGAGAATTTCAAAAATTCTGCTTGGGATTTTACTCTAAACCGAAGACAATCAACCTGCAAAAAGTCAATGTATGATATACAATAAGACTCCAAGAAGTTGGCAAACAGAAGATAACCACTTGACCAAACAAGCATGTTATTTATTACCTACACTGGAATGAGAATCAGGTCTCCAGAGATGAAGGGCTAGTGCATAAAGCCTTGATTCTAGGCTGGGAAAACTATTTGCCTCCACATATTGTTTACTGACTTTAATTCTTTTTCTGTTTCCCGGTAGTCCAAAACTCAAAACACGCTATGGCTATGCTGGAGTTCTACAAAGTTTTGCGCTCAGATGGAAGAATTCCACCTAATGGGTGTGTCACACTTCTGGATATTGCCATTATTTGAGACAGAGGGTATCTTCATTCTACGGTGTTTCTACAGCAACCCATGTTTGCATGGCACAAAAATATCCCTATCCCTGACCTCAAATTTTCTTCCATTCCTTCCTTGAAACATTCATACAAACAAGGCATTCAATATTCTATCTGAAATTACAAGTTCTGAGTTTTGTTTCTTAAAGATGTGTATTGCTCATTACAAGTGTATTCAGAAAACACTACCAAAATATGTAATTTCCATGAGTCACTGAAGAAATGTTTTTCCTATGCCCAAGAATTCTGCTCAAGTCAGGAGTTTTTAAAAACAGAGAAAATTCATTAAATAATGAATGTAGAGATTTAGCTTTTTATGTCAAAAAACAATTTTCCTGCTCTGATGAGATAATCTGACACAGTCTTGCTATATATTTCTGCTATGTGGCGCTTTTATCTCCCTTTGAACATCCTCTAACGTGACTGCCAGAATACTGTTCTAATTTGGGGGATAATTTTCTATATGAGAACTGACAGCATGAAAATAGCCTCAGAGTTCCAGGAAATAATGAGTTCCCGATTATATGTGTGATTGCTGTTCACTCAGGGAAATTACAGAGCTCAGAAACGGCAGAGACCACTTTTCCTTTCACCAAACTGGGAGCCCTGAGCTGATGGCACAGGGAAGAGGCTTTCAAGTGATTTAAAATCCTCCCCCGTTCTACATGAGAGTTATTTTGAGGTCATGTTCACATTTCTAGACTGCATAAGATTCTCTGGTAGAGACATCTGAGTCTTATCTGCCTCTTTCTGGCTTTGTTTGAGAATGTTTACGTTATTCAATGTGGGAGACTTGAACTCATGACAAGGAACATGACAAATTTTCTTAATCAAACTGGGTATCAAGAGGTGGTCTGTCATCATTTCCCTTGTGTTGCACTGTGGAAGAAAGCAAATAAGGAGCATCCAGTGTGATCCCCACTGTTTCAAGTCTCCCCACCAAGTCATTAAACATTCTCTGGCCTTTGTCAACAGCCTGGTAAACATCCAGAGAAAGAATCAGAATAAAATAGTTTATTTAACATTCCTCTCCTCCAACTGCTGATTAGGATAAATAGTTTGGATAAAAAGCCTATCTGATCCAAAAATCACAAAAAGAAAGGATTCAGCTATCAGCAAAGTTTAGATTTGGTTTCAAATATTTTAAACAGCAAAGGAGTTTTTTGCGCTCTTTGATATTTTCTCCATCCTCAGCACATCATGTTAGCACCGTGTCAAAGCAAAACATCAACATCAAATGATCACTGGGTAAACTCCAGTGAACTGGAGTGAAAGGCTGGAGGCTGAAATTCCAGGCACAATATAAAATTTGGAAAGAAGCCAGAACAGAGTTCGTTCTAAACTGCCTAAAATGCTGAGGAATTGATACCTAGCAGAGCCCTTCATTGACCTAATAGTTTTGAAATCACTAACTCTGGTCAGACTGATGGGTCCTTTGAGCCAGGATCATTTCCTCCGACAGTGAGAAGTGTCAAATGCTTCAAAGAAAAACAGAATCTTCTTCCTCTGACCACCATTGTGCTCATCCATAATGAAAACAAAGCAACATGATGCCTGACGGAAAGCATCTACCTAGCATGCAGCAGCCTGCGGTCAGCTCCGGAAGGGAAACATAAGAATTCAGGACCGTTTATATTTTTATCCTGGACAGTGTTACTGAAGTTATTTTTATCCAGATAAATGCCAAAGTGATTTTGTAATCCGAACATCCTCACCTCCAAATATCGGGGGGGGGGGGGGCAGGATGTCCCACAGTAACACAGTTAATTATGTCCCCCAAAATATTTATTCTTATCTATAGTAAACTTGCTACTGCTTACTGTTGCCAAGTACTCCATTGCTCTTGCATTATACTGCAGTAAACAGAAGCAGTCATAAGATCTTAACAGCATTCAGAAACATAGAGCATCAGACGCTTAGCCAGTAGAGATTAGAATAGCTCCATTGCGTTCAACCATCATTTGAAATACTGAATGACTACACAAGGCTTAGATGCCTTTTCCCTGTGTGAGCTCTGTAAGAAAGTCAATCAACATTTATTTTTTTGCTGTACGTCTGATATGTTTAATATCCCTAAAACATTCAGTCAGATCATCAGTTAACATAAATCAGCATCGCTGAAGTTACTGGATCACTTTACAAAACTGAGAATGTTGCCTGTGGCTTTCCCACAGTAATAAAGTTAGACCACATACCCACTTTGGCTGAAATATTTGAGAACATCCAAATGATCTGCATGCTTAGTTCCTTTTCACAGGAATTGGGCATAATCTTCTCCATCAATCTGATGGGTAATTCCTTCCTGCAAAGCACAGATCCCCGTGGTGCACACATGCCCAAAGTCATGCAAGGCAAGAGAATTCCACAAATGAACTCCATAAAATAATGTTTTTGTAATACATTCTTTTATCAGTAAACTGTAAACACAGAATTTGATTACACTTCTCAGATGAAAATACATGCTGAAACTTAAAACGGTGAGCTCATTTCTAATTAAAAAAAATATTAAATTTCTCTAACAATAAGTTACACAATGTTGGCATATTAAATAATGTTTAGCTTTAGAAAAAGGATTTCATGGTTAATATACTAGTAGAACAGGAATAATAGAAGAAGCAAAGAGTCAAGAATCAGTAAAATATAGGCACTTTTTTGTTTTTGCTGAAGTTTATGAAAGGGAAATTAAGATTAACTTTTTCAAAATCACTTTTAAGAAGTGGCTACTGGCTTTTACCAATTGATTGAAGTACAGAGGTTATCACTAAATTCACCTTTGAAAATAATTCTTGTTACCACAATAACTCTGAACATCAGGATAACATAAATAATGTAATCTGAAATACGTGAGAAAGGTCAGGCCATGTATACCTGGCTGACACCAGAGGGCTGTGCTGCCATTCAGAGAGACCTGGACAGGCTGGAGAGTTGGGCATAGAGGAGCCTCCTGAGGTTCAACAAGGGCAAGTGCAGAATCCTGCACCTAGAGAAAAATAACCCTAGGCACCAGTACAAGCTGGGGGCTGACCTGCTGGAGAGCAGCTCTGCAGAGAGGGACCTGGGAGTGCTGGTGGATGACAAGTTGACCATGAGCCAGCTATGTGCCCTTGTGGCCAAGAAGGCCAATGGTCTCCTGGGGTGTATTGGGAAGACTGTTGCCAGCAGGTGGAGGGAGGTGATCCTGCCCCTCTACTCAGCCCTGGGGAGGCCTCATCTCGAGTACTGTGTCCAATCCTGGGCACCCCAGTACAAGAGAGACATGGAGCTACTGGAGAGAGTCCAGCGTAGGGCTATGAGGATGATCAGAGGGCTGGAGCACCTGCCCTGTGAGGAACGGCTGCAAGAGCTGGGCCTGTTTAACCTGGAGAAGAGAAGATTGAGAGGGGATCTTATCAATGTCTACAAATACCTTAAGGGGGAAGGTGTTAAGGGGATGGGGCCAAACTCTTTTCAGTGGTGCCAAGTGACAGGGCAAGAGGCAATGGGCATTAACTGAAACACAGGAAGTTCCACTTGAATGTGAGGAAAAACTTCTTTCCTGTGAGAGTGATGGAGCCCTGGACCAGGTTGCCCAGAGATGTTGTGGAGTCTCCTTCTCTGGAGATCTTCAAAACCCACCTGGAGGCAACCCTGTCTAACATGCTCTAGATGATCCTGGTTGAGAAGGGGGGTTGGACTAGGGGATCTCCAGAGGTCCCTTCCAACCTCAACCATTCTGTGACTCTGTGATTCTATGACAATCCTGTGAGGGTATTTTCGTTGAACATTTCCTCAGATATTCAAGATAGAGCTCCATATAACATCCAAAGTCCTCTTGTGTTTTGCCTCTCCAATGTGTGGATGCAGTGCAAAAAGATTTAATCTGACTTCCTTAATCACAGGAATGGAATGACTGTAAAATATTACAACTTTATCAGATGACTCACAAATATTTAATATTTTCCTGAAGGCTACAGGTGCTTTGTCTCTTTCATGTGCCTTCCCTTTTCCTTATAGCTGAGGAGATCTGGCTGAAAATATGGTCAGAACACATCCAGAACCAGAGTGCAAGGACATAAAATTGATCTCGCCTCCAAAACAGTATTTGCAAGGCAATCGTTCTCGCATCAGCAGGGGGAGCTAGGGAGTATCTCACGGGGCTGGAGAGAGGAGCACCTGCTGGTGGATTCCCCCAAAGGGCTGGAGGCATGCAATTTCGGGTAGCGCCTGGGAACTGCACGTATAGCATGTTCGCTGCGGTGAGAATGTGAGGGAAAGCCCAGTTCCAGTATTTTGACATTAATGCTGAATCAGAGTGAAAGTAGAAATATTATTTAGGAAATACAAAGTTTGAAACTCTTCCTTGCAGAGTCACCCTCTCTTGCGTCCACATTTCACTTCATAAACTGCAGCTCCAAAGCAGCTCCGAGGCAGCTCGCAGAAGGCACCAGGGGAGAGCCTAGCGCGTGATGGCAGGACAGTCTGCGCTGGCACAAGGGAAACGTGGCACTCCAGCTTCCACCACACATCATTACAGCTCGCGCTGCTGAGTCGGGGAAAGAAAAAATAAATCAAATGAATTTTGGCTCGAGTTTGACATTTCCACTTTAAGATTTTAGTATTGACTCCCCATATTCACCCTGTGATAATTAAGAAGACATCTGAGCAGAATTTGAAAAGAGGAAGCCAACCTTCTTCTGTGGGAGTATGGTTTGCAGGGATATTTTTACAGGCAGCTCCATTCAAAACAGTGGATTTAAGAGAAAAGTGAAGCAGCAGCTGTATGCTGCCACTGAAGGTGAGGTGTATGGTGACATTGTGGCAGCGTGCAGATAGCAGAAGAAAAGGGAAGCCTGCTATCTATTTTTGTCTGCAATTGCCAGGCTGGAGCTGGATCTCCTAAAGAGCATTAAGAAAGCATATATTTGTCCCTTTTCTCCAGAAAGGCAGTATGTTTTGAACACACACACACACACACACACACACAAAAAAAAAAAAAAAAAAAAAAAAAAAAAGAGAAAAAAGAAAAAAAAGGGCACTGGAACAGCACATAGAAAGTACTTGTTAAATTGGTTACTTTAGTTTGGAACTGATAGCCTGGGGAGACTTTGCTTCAAATTGTTCTGAGCTATCTGCAAAATGATTGCATACACACAACATAGCCTTTGGGGAAAGGGGAAGAAGAAAGAGGAATAGACCAGTGGAATTCCTTGTGAAAGAAGAAATATTGAGATTTAGCACAAACAAAAAAAAAAACAAAACAAAACAAAAAAAAAAGGCCAGGAAATTCTAACTTAAGCCTAACAACTCCATCCTGAACCCATGCTGTTGAGAAAAATAAAAGGAACAATGCTGAGACTTCAGAAGAGATCTGCAACTTCAACGGAGCTTCCTGGTTCCTCTCTCTTTGTTAAAAAAATGTCTAACGCTAACATTTAAATAAATAGTTACTTCATTTATCATTGCTCTTAAAAAGTTTTGTAGCCTTTCTATTGAATAAGTTCATTTGCTGCAGTCGAGGCACTGGGCTTAAGCACTTTTCATGATGTTCATTGTGTAAACAAACACCCCTGAAGCTTTGTGACAGTTCGGTTTTATAGTAGCATTGTGATACTTTTACCTATCTAAATAAATGAGGGTTCTTTCAGTTTCCCTCCTTGCGATGATGTCTTATTTTTTGGTTCAGTGGCTTTTAATAAAGTATTATCTTTAATAATTTTATTTTTGTACCAAAATGAGCATCTCTGATCATTAACTACTGTCACAGCAGATGAATTTTGATTATTTACAGTGGGTGCAGGTTTAGCTTAGTTGGGTAGAGCGTGGTGCTGCTAACGCAAGGTCGTGGGTTTAACCCCTGTATGGGCTACACTGAGGGTTGGACTATATGATCTCCAGCAGTCTCTTCCAACCTTACCATTCTATGATTAGAAATACTATCATTATCTCCTGTAATTAGAGATTAGAATGTCATTAGAGTGGTCTGGCATTTTCTTTTCAATTCCTATTGATTCGCTGTTTGATTTTGGATATGCTACAAGCATAAGTGGGCTTCTGCAACATGCTCCTCTGTGATATTTACACGATACTTATCATAATGACTCTTATTTTGTGTAATATTTGTTTTCCTTTCTAATGATTATTTCACTTACAACCGAGCCATTTCTGAATTTGTAGCTGAACCTTACTAACATAAACATTCAGAGAAAAGAAAGCTTAAAACTTGCTCAGATGAAATGGGAATTTTAAAATTCTCCACTAAAAGTGAGACCTTTCATGCTTCTATTTTGATTTAGCAATAGCATTCATCCAGTCAGAAGATAGAAATATAATTATGCTATTCTGCCAGTGAGCAAGGAGCAATGCAATTATGCAATATTAATATCCATATTCAGACAACATACCACAGCTTGGATTTTATCAACTAAATACATTTACATACACCTACAAAAGATCATTATTTCCACTAGTATACTGAAAACAGAGAATAACCACACACAAGTCAGTTGAATTATCTGATGAATTTTCTCCTTAGCTCTCATCAGAGAATGAACCTTTTCCATAAGGTCTGAAATGCTTCAGTAGTTCTCTTCCCAAAGCACATATCTATATAACCTGATTTTAGTTACATTTTGATCAAAATTTAAGCACCTAAAAAGCTTTATAAAAGTGTGTTCATATGGATGGTTTACTCAAAGATTTTTAAAACCGATTTTCCTTTTAATTTCACCACTTGCTTGCTGTTATGCTGAGTTCAATGTAAGTCCCAACAAAACCAATATTTCTACTATTGGCTGACCAAATGAACTCTGATTATATAACAGCTACAGTTTGATAGGCACAGAATAGAAGATGATCATGTGGAAAAGGCAGCAATGTGTTTTACCAATTAAAAAAACCCTATAAAACAAGGCTTTATTCAAAAGACTGTACTCGATCACATTTGTCATGGCTATTCCTGTTCCATTCAGATAGGTACTGTACGACTATTAAGCATAGGCAATCTCTTTCCTGAAATCAAAGTGGTCAAGGTACTCCAAGATAGAGCAGAACATACCAGAAGTGAACGCAGTCTTGGGAGCAAATATCATTTTTGTTCCATACTTTTGGGAGAAATGGAGTAGGTAAGACCTAAACTAAGCAGAAACATAGAACTGAGCATAGAAAGCAGAGCAGAAAAGGTGCAAGTCAAAGGGGACAAGGGCATATGTGAAAAGACAGCGGATGGGGGGAAGCAGGAAAAATTTGGAGCTTGCAGCCTGTTTTCTTGGTTAAAGAATCCAGTCAAAACTATGAATGTTTCAGCCAAAATCATCATCATTTTTGTTTGTTTTGTTAGGTTTCCTTTGACAGCAAGTATGAACAAATGCTGCTAAATTGCTATACTGAAGAAAAAAAATATTTTCAGATATAGAAGCCTCACTTGTATCTGTTATACCTCCAAGTGTGGGACAAAATATGATCCAAGGGTGGAACAAAGTTCCACAAAGAGAAAGGAGAGAGAAATTATACATTCCAGAGGTATTTTAAAATATACTAGTGGCATCTAGTGAGTAAAGCATCAGTTTCTATTGGGGAAAAATTCAAATGTGGTATTGAACACTGAATTAGCTAGAAAAACAATCCAAGAGTGTTAAACACACCTCCAATAATAGAAGGATGAATCACAGTTCTAACCAGAAGCTACATCATATGAAAGATTAACGTGTAGGTTGCACCATAATAAAGAATGTAAGAAGTGGAAACATTCCTGGACCACATTACTTCTGCTCTGCCAGCAAGTTAAAAAAAGAATAAAACAAACTCCATCTCCTCCACATTCCCTGTGGCTTGTTTTAGCAGCTTCTCTCTGCCTACATAGAAAATTGAAGTAAGTGGCTCTCCTGTGCCAGGATTTGGCAACTGCTGCCCCATATTGGAAGATTTGGGAACTCTAACTTCAGCAGATTGTGCGTGATATATATTATACACAGGATAATTTGACTTTTAAAGTAGTCAGATATTCAAATAAATGGAACCAATTCATGTAACGGTTTAGATAAAATTCTGGAACAGTTGCAAGGACTGAGTGAGATTTCTTTCTCAAAATGTTGAAATATTAGTACAGACATTTGCATCATCTTATAGCTGGACAGTAAACAATGTAATGAATGTGCTGTTTAACTAACTGTGTTATTCATCCCTGGACATTTGGAGTCCTGAAGCTGCAGAGTTTTACATGAATATATGCAATTATTCTCTGCTAATGTCATTTAAAAATGCATTTTTCATTCCCAAATTATTGATCGTATTATTCATGTGGTAAGAAAAAAAAACCCCAGACAACAGAACAAAGGCAAAACAGGTGCTTAGTGCAACCAGTCTACCTGTATAAAGTATAAAATTGCTGGTAGTGTCCTATGACATACTTGAGACCCAAATTACAAAATATGTTCCTTTCTGAAATAAGTTGGAAAGATATCTTGAAAATAAAGGAATACGATTTAAATGTGGCAAATTTAAGTAAAAAGATTCCTTTATATGTTCTAGCAGTGGTTCTCTAGGTATTTAATAAAGAAAGTATCAGCTGCCTCAGGGTCAGGACAGATGTTGGTAAAGGTGGAAGTAGTTCCACTTCGGGCTCTCCACAAGCACGACAGTGATCTGACAGCCCATCCTAACTAGCCATATTGAATCTTCATGCTGGAGTTCGTTATTTTTCTAGCTTTAAGTTTTATGAGTTTGTTGCATCTACTGGGTTCTAGTCTTCCTTTCTGAGAGAGAGAGAGAGAGAGAGAGAGAGAAATGAAAGAAAGCAACTAATCAATATGAGAAAAAAAAAAAAGACAAGGAAACTCCAGACATACCAAGAGACCTTTCTGTTTTACGTCATCAGGTGTGTTCTGTTATCATTTTTCTGAAGCCCTATGTGTGAAGGATGCATTTTCCTTCCAGCCCCACAGCAACAGTTGATATTTTAACCTACTTCTAGCAGCAGACTGCACCTTTGGAAGGTTTCTAATAGCTTTTCTGGAACTCTTCATTTCAATCTATTTTGAATATATTTCAAAGTATAGATGACGAGATTGGCTGTAATAGCAGAGGCTCTCACTTTCCCCAGGTAGGGACCGTGAACCATGAAAATTGCAGACTTGCCTAAAATATAAATACTAAAAATAAAGTCTGTGCCTTATAGAGGTCATTGGGAAATATTTTACCATAAAACCTATTTTCTCCTTTGCAACTCCGAAGAGCTTATTGTCAGGGCAGTGCAATGACAAAAAACAAAACAAAACAAAAACAAACAAAAAACCCCACTTTCTTTGGATGTATGAAACCGGGAATATTAAGCAATGATAAGTAATCTCGTGCTGCCGCTAAGCACAGTGCTCATAAGACAAGTATTTGACTGTACTAGTGTCTTTGCTTTGGGGAGGATATCAAATGCTAGCAAGAGTTCAAAGAAGGGTCACAGAAGTGATGCTGGGCCTGGGAAGCATGACTTCTGAATTAAGGCTTGAGGAGAACAAGTTATCAAACATAAGCTCCCAAACAAACTACAGTCACACGTACAAGGAGAAATTCTGCTAACAAGTGGCTTTTCAACCTTGTTGACAAGGATATTACAAGATTCATTTTCCAGACACTGACTTAGTAAAAATCAATCCCTAAATACAGCAGTAACTTAGTGAAGATAATTAAACAGTGGGAAGGTCAGGGACTGACTATGGCATGGATTTTCCAAGGTGAAACTGGGTCTCTTTCTAAAAAAATTTGCTCTGATTCAGCCTTAAGGAAAACATCTTTGGCATCTTTTTCCACAGGTAGCTATGTTGATATTTAGAAGAAGGAGATGTGAGGGGAAAATACACCAGATGGGGTTGCAATCCTTCTAGATGTCAGAATTGATGGACCTGTACCTCCTCTATCCCCACACCTTAAATGCACCCATTAATGCTTGCACCTCCGTGCTCAGTTAACATTTACACCTTTTACATTTCAAGGCTTCGGCCCCTCACATGTGTCAGGAATAATTACTTCATCCCCACTTTACACAGGATAATTTCTTTGATGTTTTTCAAGTTGTCACCTTTCTCTTAAAAATCAGAGAGATACCACAGCTGGGGACTGCGTGCTGAGCGAGAAGAGGAAGAAAAATCTGGATCCTGGCTGGTTCACCCTGCTTTCGCACTCAGGGTAATTCTCAGCACAGGCCTGGGTATGCAGGTGCCGTGGTGGTCATGGAAGTGTCCCTGAGGTGCTCTGACAGGGATCTCTACTGACAGGATGAGTCTGACAGGATGTGACTGGCCTGCTAGGATCATTTCAGCATTTTCAATCCAATCAATTCGGTATGATTTCATGGAGCTTTGCCACCTGTGCAGCTCCCATTTCACGCAATTTTGCTTTTGAGAATCAAACTATTTTTTGCAACTGAAGTCTTTAAATCTATTACAAAGTGTGTGGGGGGCAGGGGGAATAAAGTTATTTTGAAGCGAGGTAGTGCAAGGCTGTAGGATACCTTGCCCTGGTGCACTACAAATCATACTCCCCATCTCTTTTCATGCAGCTTTTCTGTCCTGCACAACTCAAGATACATTTTGAATATTTACATCTTTGAGATAAACTTTTTCCACATAAATGAGCTAAATGCACTAAATAAATGATAATGCGCAATAAGATTTGAACCAATATCCCCCATATGGACATTTTTAACATGGGCTGAATCTAAGGCAATCTATATTATTAAAAAAGACAATCTATGTAAACAGTTGATGCAGAGCAGCAGTGAGTATTGGCCAGGTTGCTTGGGTAAGGAAGTCATCAGGTAAGATTTTCAGTGCAACTGTCTTCAGATCAAGTAAAGAAAATCAGAAATTTAGTGGGAGGATTAAAAACGTAGGCAGCCCTGCTAGACATTTTGTAGAGCCAAGAAAAGAAATAGAGTACTGAACCCCTCCTGTACTAGCCAGAAAAACAGCTTCTGGTAGGGAAAAGTAGACACCATCCTCCACTGCATGGGTGATGCAACATCCTCACACTCAAACATACTCCGCTGGAGTCCCTTTGCGATTAACCAAACAGCTTCTAAATGCGCAGGGATGTACAGCCCTCTCTCTCCACTCTAATTCGGCCATAGTGTAGACCTCGATTTACTTCCTGTCAGCCAGAGAAGTCAAAGATTAACTGAGTCAGCCAGTCTATGCCTGTGAACAGAGGCAGTAATTCAACTGTTTTGGAAAGGAAGTTGCAACACCAATGTCTGAACTCTTTGATTCGGAAACCAGTTGATTCTGATCTGCCAGTTCTTAGGCCAGCTCTGGCCCAGATTATAATGCCCAAACAAGTCCAAAGTATGCATGCAGATCACAGTCCCCAGTGGGACCATTTGTCTGTTTAAAGTAAAAAGAAATGAAAATAAAAACAAAATAAGAAGGAAGCCACCACTTTGTGAAATCTCTCCTTTAGCTTTGGCCTCAGGGAACAGCAGTTGCCAAGGGAAGTCCCATCCAGGCTCATCCACTCTGGCCAATTTCCAAAGCCCTTTAGATAGCTGCTATGTTCCGGGATGTATTTTAGTTCTTAAAAGGGTACCTGAAATCCTAACAATATCCCTCTCTTTCCAGCCCAGAGAGTCAGGTCTACAAGCCTGATAATACTCTTAGAGAGCAACCAGCCAAGCAAAAAAGTTTGTGCTTCCTTAGCTATCTCTGCTCCAGAAACTTACTAAAAAGAAAGCATATTTGAGAAAGTAAGGGCTCACCCATAAAATAAACCAGCTCTAAAGCTTCTTCTGTCTGCTGGAACCTTTTTCCAGACTACTGTTATGCATCATACAAGTTTGCAAACTCTGTGCAGAATCAAATACTGTCCTACATGAAGTGAATTACTTGGCAAAGTTAGACAGATTTCATACTGAGAGAACTGATTATTTTAATTCAGCTTTGATCATCTAATTTTATTTGTTTGTTTAATAGCTTAAAAACAGAAAAAAAGTCACAATGTGTGAAATGGACTCAAGTTATAACTTTTTGACAGCAATCAATCACAAGGAGTCACAGGAAGAAAGGAGATTTGAAGCCCTGATACCTGGAAAGAGGTATATAAATAACAGCACATGCCAAAAGGTTATCTCCTTAGGCTCCTACTCATTTTTCAACCTTTTTTATTAATTACTGGGTGATATTCTCACTTTTGCAATGCCTCCCTCCCCTTACTAGTACCAGCAGCATAGACCTCTCAGAAAATGGCAACTGGAAGCCAGGAAGGAGCTCACCAGACTAAGTCTAAGTTCCTGACTCTGTTTAAAGCACATGATAACACTTTCATTGTTGAATCAAATGTAAATGTCTTAGCTACTGAATAGCTTAATGATCCTGCTTTCATCTCAGTCTATGAAATTTTTGTAATAAAGGAGTATTTTGATGCTGAGGATAGAATCACAAGGGAGACTCCCAGCATAGTATGATTAATCAGCCTTAAAAAAAATAAATAAAATCAATGGGTAGAATCAAGATTAGACTCCAAGACCAAACATGAAAAAATAACCTCATTTATTCCTAGAAGTTTTAATTCCCGGAGAATGAATTCACAAATGTCTCTCACTTAGATGGTGCTCCAAGCCCCAGCTCAGAAATAGAAAATTTGAAAGAATGGATAAATCAATTGCAATGCCCTTTGATTTCATGGCATTTATCCACAGATTTACAAATTCTGGGTTTGTATCATCTTTTCCATTGTGATTTTCCCTGTGGTTTCCAGTGGCAGCTACAGCTGCGAGAATCTCAATAAATATTCTTGCTGGGGACAAGCAGTGGGCAGAGTCCACTGGCTCCTACAAAGTCACTGTCCAGTTTTAGTATCTGGAGCGTGTACTTTGCGTTTCAGTAGATGGGTGAAGAACAGGAGGAAAACCCAAAAGGATCATTTAGGAAAAATATCAAAAAAGGGCTTTTCAGTTGACCCTTAGACCTAGGCCACGAGAAATTATTAGAGCACTGGACTGGGATCCAGGGAATCTCCAGTTTAATTCAAGCCACTCACCTGCCAGACAACTTTGGTTGCCTAAGCTTAATCTAGAAAATAGGGTTTAGGATAGGATGTTTCTGTAATGTGTTTCAAGATTTCTAAGGGACTATCTACAAAAGGGTGACCTGTTACTGTTCTAGACACAGCCAGCAGAGGTGAAATTTAGTCTCCACATAAATCAATCACAGCTTGCCAAACTTTCAAGATTTCATATTTGAGATTTACTGTGTGTGGAACAATGCTGTATTTGCAAGCTGCCCTGAATAAGAATTCTTTTTCTGGTGTGTAATTTCTATTGTTTACTTCTATTTATTGTAAAGGAAATAGATCATATTGTACCAGGCCCAAAGGTGGTATTAGCTAGTAGGCGTCTTTGCTATTGAAGTAATAAATTATCACGTTTCTATATCAGCTTTGCTAAAAGGGCAACTCTGTGTTCATATGCTGAACAAACGGAGCATTGTTTCACATAAGGGATTTTGGTTCAGAACGGATTCCAAATTTCAGTGCACTAAACTGATAAAAGAAACATCCCTACTTTTACTACATGAAAATATACAATTATATAGAGAAAAAGCACACAGAATTAGATATTCTTAGTAGAGTATTGATTTGAAACAAACTGGAAATGCTTGAGACAGCTACATTTATACTGTCACTATCCCTCTGCATTTCATACCAAAATTAATCTTCCTATTGGTATCCCTTGGCAATGAGATGGATGCAAAAAAAAAAGATGTCTTTTTGCACTGATATTTTAAATTAAATCTGCTACAGCTATTACACATTTATTCTCTTCTTTTTTCCTCTCTTTCTTTGGCCCAGGTCACTTTGTTTCCACGCAAAGAATTTGGCCCTTTGGTGCATTATAAAGAATTCGAGGGACTAACCTTTTAGTGTTGGAAAACAGCTAATGTTCCTGCCAGTGAGCTAAGGCTGGAGTATCCCTTTGTCATGGCCAAATTTATGACATGGATCAAAAACTATAAAAAGCTGTGTTGCATCCTGCCATTAAGGAGAATTAATATTTTCAGTGGTATGTTAACCAAAGTTTTTCCAGTGTCTCTCGTTAAAAGCAGACTGTTGACTTTTCATCCTGGTGTGCCAAACATTTTCACTGAAACCCTAACAGGACTTTCATCTTACAACCATTATTTCTTAATGGACTTGGATAGGGGTAGTGTACAGGAATGGATTTCCTTTTCAGCTCAGCGCAATGGCCCATCATTAGTGTGCTGGGTCTTGGAGAACCATTACACATGCAAACATTTAAAGTATTTCCAGGGTAACTACTTTTCTTTCCTGAAATGCAATTCATGTTTTATCTATTATATTTAAGCAACATTTGGTCACATTTCACCTTTCAAGTATCTCTATTATGATCACTTCTCATTCTGCTGTATAGTAAAAGTCATAATGAATGAGATCACACACAAAAACAGTTTTTTATGGAGTGGATTTTGTAGAACTTTCCCCTCATCTTGGGCAATAAATCTGCCTTTAAAAAGCCACAAAGCCCAAGTGCTGACCATTTGACAAGAATACTATATGACGACACCACTCGCCACTTATTTCTTATTATTGGGTAGATCGTAGCCTTCATATTTGGCAGAAAACTTACTGTTTTTCCCTTTCAGTGTTTCTATTTTTTTGTAATTTTTCTATTCATTCCTGTTTTCCTAATGGTGATGCCCTGATCTCTGTCACTGAACAGCACTTGCTTGCTTTGTAGGCATGAGTAATTTTTTTTCAAGGTGACAGAAGCTGTGTCAACTGCTTTCAAAAGCTGCCCATTCCTCCAGTTAAGCCCTCTCATTCCTAATATGTACTTCTAAAGATTCCTTAACAATTACATACGCAGATGCAGTTTTGGAAACTTTCAACCTTTGATGGTATTTTGAATCACGGCCCTATTGGCAGCAACTGAACTCAAAGTAACAACCCTGGAGTGTGATACCATCAGTTCTAAGAAGCTGTGTAATATTTATATGTCTCCATTAAGACTTTATATCAAATGTAGCAGGCTTTGCAACCTTCATTAAGAAACGCTGGCACCCAGAGGTTACCATATGTTGCTCTTCTTAGACTGGTGTTTAAGTGCAGATGTATATTTATTTTTCCACTCTACAGTCTTCCCTGAGCTGTTCTTACTGCAAAGCTAATGAAGCCATTGCTTTAATCCCCACTGGCCTTCAGGGTACATCATATGGTCCTTACTATTTAAGAATCCTTTTTAGTGTGCTTTCTATTTCCTTACTTCTGCAGTATTTATAACATCCCAGTTCAAGAGGTTTTGCTTTTTCTATGGGCGTCAGGGAAACTAAAACCTTTGGTATCATGCTGGAGGTGGAACTGAAGCCAAATCTGTCCAAGTCAGATGCAGAATGATTCTCCCTCCCACCTTTTCCTGTTTGCCCGCATCTTCTCAATTAACTGAGCAGCTATACAAGATGGTTTTCTTTTACTATCAGATTTGTCAGACACTTTAAGTTGGGCTACTCATGATTCTAACCTAAAGATCCTTCCTGTAGTCTAGCTATCATTTATTTATGCAGAATGGTTACTAGAGACATATTTTGAATCCAAGATCATTACTTAGGTCTTTGTAATAGGTGCTAGCCACATTTCTCATAGCAGAAGCATGCACCTAAAATATTTATTATTTCTCTTTCTCCATTGTAATGGTTCTGTATTTACTCAGGCCTTATCTAAACCCACACAAATTTGTGAAAGCACCACAAGGATAGTGGGTATCTTTCTTTTTGTTTTAAATAAAGAACATATTCCAGTTCATTTGAACTATGGACCCCATCCTACTGCATTAATTCAGACATATAATCTTTAGTCAAAAGAGTGAATGTAGAACATGTTGGAGGCCTTGAGGCTACTGCTTAAAATAACGGCTACAGATTTGGCCCAATTTCTTATTTCCCTTTCTGTAGTGGATGTTTTGCGAGAGATGAATTCCTCCGCGCTTGATACTAGTCTATAAGATTAGACTTTTATACTATATTTTATACTTCAGTAAATCCCACTGAACTCGTTCTATTTTATGCTGCTTCTTAGAGGAGACTATTATATGTAAGCTGAATCTCTTAACTATATCAAATCCAATATAAACACCCTCTTTATAAGACACACCTCACTCTAATGCTCAGTGTGGAACTCCTAACAAAAATTATAAATGGAGTGCTTTGTTCAGGCATTTAACTCTTTCATTCCTAATATCAAATCACAATGCTTGAGCTGTTTTTATTTTGCACTTGGAAATAAATATCAATGGAAGCCCTAACTTAACCCATATGATGCGCTGAAGAAAATCTAGGAGATTTTAACGAGAGACAAAAACTTAGGATGTGACTTAGCCAAAGTTCTGGGTTTTCTTAATCTGAGTTTTTTGAAGGAGTGTCTGGGAAGGAGTGGGGGAGGGGGGACGTGCTAAAACTTTGCTAATTGTTGGAGAATTCAAACCTGTTTTCATTTATTTGAAATTATTACATAATGGAAGCAGGACACTATAATTCAACCCAAATGGACGACTTCAATAAGCGGGTGGAAATGATTCAGTACATTAAAGAGAAGCTGTTTCAATAACAAATCTTTATTATAATCAGGAGTGAAGTGGTTAATTTAAGTTTTTACTGAAAAACAGGCTGGCAAAAATGTTTCCAGGGATGTGGGGATTTTTTTCCTTTTACTCAGTAGGGGTTTGGAGAGGAGGTTTGGAAGGGAAGGAGGGCTTCGGTTCCAGGATCCCTGCATTCCCACGAGCTCCATTAAGGAAGGGGGAAGGGCTTCCTGCTGAGGCAGCCATCTGCAGCTTTCTGCGAACAGCAGGAACCAAAGGCCTGGTAAAAGGAGAGTAAACCCAGGGTGACAATTTTGTCTGGATTCAAAGTCAGAGCATGGTTGATTTTTTTTTTTTTAATTATTGTTGTTGTTGTTATTATTATTACTAAAGAGAAGGGAGGGTTCCTCTGGCAGAATTAGCAGGTCTATAATGGAATATTAATTACAACCGAACAATAGCGTTACAGGCAGAAAAGCAACCAGCGCAAACACACCCTGACAGCCTCTCCTGGAATGCGCCGCCGACAGCAAGCTGGGATTGTCATCATCCGAGCTACTGTCGCCCTGCTGCAAACTAGCTGGAGCCCGTGGATGCATGTCTGAGGTCCCCTTAAGTTATTGCTTTCTAGGCTAGACTAAATTAGACCTGGATTTTTGTAAAGTGCTGTCACTTAATACCTATTTTATTAAGGTTATTTTTATGCCCATAATTTGAGGCTAACACATCTGTTATTTCCTCCACTGCCTGGCTTTGGTGAACGTTGCCTATGGAAAGTAACAAAGAGTGACACTGGAAAAAATAACAAGGGTGTTTTAACTTCCAACATCTGGAGAAAACAATATTAAGGAAACAGGAACAAATAGGTACGGTAGCCTACAAAGAAAAAGTCCAGTTTTTAACAACAGTGCATAGTTTATACGGTACAGTAGATTTTTATGATTTTAGTCTGGGCAATCTAATACAAAAAAAAATAAGGTTGAAAAATCTCATTAAAGAACCAGCAATTCTAGTTCTTGTTTAGGTCATCCTAATGCCAAAACTCCAGGTACAAAGGGAGAGGGGGGAAAAAAAAGTACTAATATCCCTTCCAGAAAAAAGTTTCAAAATTCCATCTCAAAAGCTTCCTGTTATGTAGTTTGCAATAAAGTTTTACCATTGCTACGTATATATGCCTGGCTGCTACCTAGAGAGATGAAATAAATTCTACTATATCATATGAAACTTCAAAACTGAATAGAGTATTCCAGTGGAGTGATAAATATCAAGATTAAGAGTGCAGTGGTAGTTTTCTGAAAGAAAAAAGGAAAGGAAAAAAGGCAAAGGTAAAGCTATTAATACTTAAGCCCAGAAGACTGAAGAGAACAAAACAAAGCAAAAAATGCAAAGTGAAAGGAATTCTTTAAGGAAAAGGATGCATTTGCTACATAAACATCTATTAGAAAATACCACTTTTCATTACTACTATTTTTCCTTCTTGAATTTGATAGATTTGCTTTTACAATGTACATTCCTAAACCCTCCCATTTGTTGTCTGAATTCCTGTTTGTGACCTTGGAATTCCAAACGTGTGATGTCATCCTCTGCCTTTTTTCCAAGGGCATTGTATTAGCAATGAAAACAGTATGAAAATACTTCCCTGTCCTCTCACACCCTCTCCTTTTCTCTTTCAGTAAGTATGGCTTTGGCAGCAATTAAAAAAAAATTAAAGACTTACTGAAGGTAACTTACCCTTACTATAGTCTGTGGAACAGAAGACCTGTCTTTGTTTCACGGTCATTACAGGACACGTAGCAGAAGTTGCTAATTTCTAGCTACTGTTCTTGGATATGGAGGAGAATTTGGCTTTCATTTAACATGGATTTCTTTGTGCCTTACAGCATTTGCCCAACTGTTACCAGCTGAAGCACTCTGCAATATTTTTCTTTTAAGGAAAACAAAACATAATACTGCTGAAGATTTTTTTTTTTTTTTTTTTTTTTTTTTTTTTTTTTTTTGCCAGTGGCATATGAATTTTGTGCCAGGTTTACTCATATAAAGGCTGTGTGAGAGAGAGTTTCTCCTGCCAGTAATGAAAAGTAGACAACTGGTAGTTAAGAGTAGTCGAGAACAGATGCTCCTGATGGCTGGGCCATTGCTTATGACAGCAAAAGTCAGAGGGGAACTGTTTATGCACACTAATGGTAGATGAGCGTTGAGTTCCCAGGGCAAGTAACATGTGCTACAGGTCAGTGAAGCACTCCTGCAGTTGAACAGATAGGGCTTCCATGCAACGCTGAATGTACGCTCAGGGGCTTTCCTGCGCGAGCTTACGTCTGCATACCTGTCTACACACGGATGAAACTCCATGTATCTACTAAATATTCTGGCTCTTCTGAAAAACCACGTGGTGCACCACTGGAGAAATTCAGAGTGCCACATGAAATTTTACATTGCCAGCTGATACCTGGTTAAAAGCCTAGTACAATGTGAAAACTGATGTAACGAATGCCCCAAAGCCAGAAAATCCTCCTTAGTTTAACTGATGTTATAAACGCTCAGCACCTCCCAGGATTAGATTCAAAGTTACCTTTGCAAATAGCATTTCCTTCACAACTCCAAAGTACTAATTTTCCTAAAAAGAAGTCTGGGGGCCCTAAGTCACATAAGTGAAACCTTAAAAAAAAATGTCTACCTTAAACACTACCTATTGAGACCACAGTGTTTGCACAGTATTAGGAAGAAGAGGAGAAGTTTCTGCCTCTATCTCATAAAACACTGTTTTTCTCGTATGAAGTTTGTGGATATAACACAACTTCCTAATGCTGAAATTGAAGTGCTGTAGCAATAAAACTGTTCTATTATTTTACAAAATCTGAAAGCTACAATTTTGCCTCACTAGCTTTGCCTTTTAAAGTTTCAGTGGGATAACATGTCTGTAGTGAAGTGCAAAGCCTTTCCTAGCTCTCCCCACTCCTGCCCCGCCAGCAGCTTCCACACTGTGGCTAACCCATGCACTGAGATATTTCCCTTTGGAGGCTCCTTAGACACTCTCATATAATTCCTAGATATTTAATGTCACACTGACAATTGTTTCTCATATATATATTTATATAAGCTTCATCTGCGACTGTACAATATCACTTAGTACAGAAAACACCACGTGCCTTCAGTGGATTGGAAATATAGCAGGCATTATTGACGCAAGGGACAACGTCTGTTTAAGTGAAGGTGGAGCATGGCAGAGGGACATCTAGCGTGTTGGGGTTTTTTTAAGTCAATTAATACTGTAATAGCATTAACTGTCAGAGGAATGAGCTACTTACTGGTATCACCTAAGAACAGCAAGCAGGTGTGGTATACATATTCACAAACGAGTAGAACTCATCACTGAATATACAGGTATCAGGAGTCCTCTCTGTCACTTCAGTCCTCAAAGTAAGGCTCCAGGGGGGTTAGAAAAACGCATGCTCTTTTCCAGCCCTATGAGGTGAATTATATCTACTGTGAGCACAGAGATGCCTCTGCAGACAGGTGCAGGCAGTTCCCTCGACTCCTCTGCTCCTCTGATCCCAGCCTGCTGCGTTCTAGCTCCAGCCCCAAAGCACATTCAGCTGAGAAATAGGGTGCACTGGCTTGAGCATGGTGTTGTGCTAATGAACCAAGGCAACTTCCAGAGCAGAAGAGATTCAAATTTGGCCAGCTCAGAGCAGAAGTAACTATGCAACCGAGTTCCTATGCCCTTGGGCTATGCACGACCAGATGTGTAGACAGGATTTAGTCTTCTTAGATAGTTGCACAGAGCCAGAATGAAAACTAGCATTTATGTCTGTGCTCTTTCAGGCTGACAAGTTTAAGAGGGAAGCTCACACCAGCTAGAAAGCAGCTATATGAAACCTGCAGGATGGTAAAAAATATATATTAATTATATATAATTATTTATATAATTAATATATTAATATAAAAATTAAATAGATTATGTCCTTCAAGCATGCTAGCTAAGAATCTACCAAATAGTTCAAAAAATTACTTTTCAATTAAAGTTGTTTTGTATGCAGAGTGCCGCTTAACAATCATACTGAAGAACGTAGCAGTGGTAAATGCTGTTCCACATGAGTTATGAATTTATCTGAAGAAATGATGCCTTTCTAAAATATATCCAAGAATTTAAAAGACATATAGTAATACAAACAGCTTAAAAATGAGTATCAATGAGCACTACATTATACTTTGGAGTGTATTTATTTTTAAATATGCGCAGTTAGATCCAGTCTTTACTGAAAAAGAAATGAGAACAAAGGACCAATATTTTTTTTAAATTCTGTTATCCTTCCTTAATTGTAGTGTGTGACATACAGTGAAGTGGAAGAGATAAATGAAGTCATGAACACCGAACAGCTTTACTGACAGATTTTATAGTACCAAAACAAACTACATTGCATTCTTAGTTATATCCTGGCAATTCACCAGCTAAAATACGGACCAATGACCCCATTTCAGTACAGTACCTAAACCTGTTTTCAAGCATTTTCTGAGTAGAGTAGAATAAAATGGAAGCTTACATTTAAGTCTATGCTTAAATACCTTGCTGAATTGAATTCTACTCTCCACATAAATTGTGGTTGCAAAGCAGGCAATTGCCCTACAGACTACTCAGAAATTATTTTAAAAGCCTGTCTCGGGAATCTAATTAATTTATAATTCAGGAAAGTGAACAGGGAGACCAATATTTGCCAACTGAGATTTGGAGCAAAATATTGATTCCCAACTAGTACTGGGTTAAAATGCTACAGCAGCATGATCTGGTGTGATTTTTCAAAACCTCACAAGCAAGGGAAATGCCCAAGGGAATGCACCCAGAGAACGTTAGGCCATGCCTCTGAGAAGGCTGGAGTCAAGGGTAGAACTCGGAGGAAATCACAAAGAAAACCCCCTGGTTTAAGTACCAGGATCTGCCTAAGAATTTATAGCCAGGGTAGTGAATCTCTAGACCACCTGTGCTTCTTCAGAAAAAAACTTTCCTTTCTCTCCATCACAAATATTGCCCCCCCTTCATAAACGAATTTCTATCATTTCTAGTCAAATCTTCTGTACAAGAAATAAAAAAGAAAAACTGTCTTTATCCATCAGGAGGAAGTAGGAACATGGTCAGAAGTTCTTCATCCTCCTATGTTTTGCAATTTAGCTTGTAATAAAAATGAAATAAGCCACAGGAAACAAACGCTGAAAATTTCTGAGCTGAACTTCATGGACTCAAAGAGCTAATGAGGGAGATTTTGCAAGAGCTGTGACAGATTTGAAGGAAATGTACAGTGCAAAATAAACTGAAATTATTTATTAATGCAAAGACTGTTGTCCGCTAGAGTTCTCAGCCAAAAGGCAATGACTCTCTTCTTGTGTTCCAGCATGCCAACAATTCAGCTATGGAATAACCACAGGAAAGGTAGGGGTCATTACTTCTATGTTTGTATTAGACCTTGTTTCTCCTTAATTTTAACATATGTACCCTGAAACAAATACCCATTTCCTTTGTACCATGAGAAAAGGAGGTCTTTAAAAGCAGAACAAGTAATTGGAAAAAGATATTTTCTGGTTTTAATAACAAGTAAGCCAACATGATATAAAAACCCCTGTGTTTTGCAACACCTGTCACAACTTCAAAGAACATAAAAGTGGCTATTGTGAGCATAACAGGTGTCAGCCTAGAGATGTGAGGTCCAATATGCAGCAGAAGCACAGCAATCTAGGCAACTGCTGTGGAAAAAAACATCCCCCCCAAAGCAAGCAAGAAACCCCAAACAGAAAACCCGTAAGACCCACAATAGTGAGTATCTTTAAAACTCTGCATTTTCATATTATCTCATAAGTAATATATCATAGAAGTATGCAAAGAGGTTGAAAAATAGATTGGAACAGAACTGAGGTTGATAAATCAAGCACTCAGGGCCAGAAAAGAGAGGAATTAAGATTAACATTTACTAAAATACAGTCTTGTAAATGTCATAAATGGATAAATACAATGGAAAATGCGTCATCAGATAAAAACTGATCAGGCTTGCATGATCTGGAAAGATCCACTCTCAGAATATTAACTTTTCTTGTCAAAAAGGATTTGAAGTATTCCCAGACTTCTCAACTGACAAATCTCTCCTAGTCCCCAAAAGTGGGCAGAGCTGCTCAGGTAGTCTGACTAAGAACATACTGAGTGACAAGAGCACTTTGATGTTAGAGATCTAGTCCTAAAAACAAGTTTACTGCAATTTGCATAGGAAGTGACACCTTACAATACACCATGGGTAGAAGTACCATAGCTGAAATCTTGAGATAGATAAATTATAATCCATGGTTTCATTTTTTTTTTTTTAGTTTGCTGTCACTAAACCTATGCTAAGAGCAGGAATTAAAATTTATTGGGTTAACAACATGAAATTTCATGCTCTTTCTGTGAAACTGCCCAAGAGGAACAGAGACTAATATCCGATTAGTAACCATACTTCCTCTGATGCTAACTGCGAAATATGTAGCTGGCTCAGGGTATTAGGGGGAGTATCTGCTTGAAGCCTAGAAACAGCCCAAGTTGTCTGAAACTTAGCAACAGACTGGGTTGCAGAGTCCTCCCTCACTGCTACCTAATTTGGTTTATTAAGGTCTATTCATGGTCTAGGTCTCCTGAGGAACATGTCCTGATGACTCATCTGAACACCATTTCTGGTATGTTTATCATCATGGTTATTTTATGAGGATAGAACATCTCCTGCTTTATTAATAGGCATTTGAAATAAGATTTTTCAGGAGTGCTTACGTACCTTACTTTCATTTGGAAAAGGGTGTATCTAGCACATGAGGAGCCTGTCTAATGATAAAAGCAAAGTGACTGAGGTACTTTAGAGATCCCTACCCTGTTTTTTCAGCAAAACTGTTCTTACTTATAAAATCAAAAAGTGAGAACCTGTTTAGCAGACTACGAACTGCTTGTTTCCCCCAGACAGCAGGGCACATTAAACATCACTACATTTGGGACCCATTCAAACCACCATGAATACAGCAACTAGAATTAAAAGTTTCTTATTGATCTTAATGAGGCACCTTTTTCTTCTTCAGTGTTATTAGCGCACCTCTGAACAGGTGTTATTAGTGAACCTCTGTCTTCAGTTATTATCTAATTTGATCTAAAAATTCTAAAGATACCAGTTTACCTTCAGTACTCCAGTGGTACTATCCCTACCAGTGGTGCTTCTTCAAACCGATGGGCCCTTATTTAGGGGGAAAAAATGAGTGGCATTCATCATATTGTTCTATTTTGCAGGAAATACAACGCTAGCTGGATGAATTAAAAAAAAAACTTCCTAAGGCCTCCCAACCCTGTCAGATGCTTTGCATTTCTGCTCCATGCAGCTTAGAGCATTTTCCATTTCACAAAATGCTTTTTACCAAAGAGACAATTTTGGATGCTCTCAGGATGAGAAATTAGGGCTAAGTCTAATTAATCCAATTATTTTTATCCCAAATGTTCAATTATCAACAAAAAAAAAACCCTCCCATGAAATCTGTATCCAAGTTAAGGTAGGCAGCATATTATCAGTACTCTGCAACATATACAGGAATCCTAAAAGGACTATTTTTATTCAGAACTTATTCTTACTTATTTAGAAATTCAAATTTCCTGTAAGAGCAAAAAAGGGTAAACAGAACAGCATATTTTTAAGCAACAATGGTCAAAATATCTCTCCTTCATTTAAAACTTCCAATCAATTTTTCTTTAAAGTTATATTCCATGATTCAAACTCTTGAGAATTTAACTTTGCTTCTTTGCATGGCCTAGCCAGTTCACTCAGGTCTTTGTCAGCAGCTGGGAAAAGAAGGGGAAAATTGCAAGTAAGTATGCAGCTACTAGTTCATTTAGGACCAAACTGATAATATTTTTCATGATGAACAACAATTTATACTGCTCTCATTAGTTTTTATATGAGTTCTTTATGACAAAAGGTTGCAAAATCTGCTGCTCAGTTGACAAATGGATATATTTTTTCTAACATCAAACAGGATCAGAGTCTGCAAAACAAGACTCGAAAAACAGAAGTTTCAGGTTTCATTGCAGAAGCCAAGAAGGTAACGTTTCCTGATCTCCTGGGAGGAATTCTCTGCACTGTGTGCAACTTCTACTTTATGTCCTAACAGTACTCTAGAAACTGTACAATATTCCAATTTTAATAAACAGGTAAAAAGTGGAGTCATGACAAGGAAATACCTGAAGGCTAGCTCCCTTCCTAGAAGAGGAGTACCTCTTGTAATTCCATTTTATTTCAGTAATGACTTCCTGACAAGCTTTTCTCTCTATTTTTCTTGGATGTATGGAGAGGGAGATGGATATATAAAGAGATTTTTTTTTTTTACAGAAAAATCCTTTGACGCAAGCTCCTCCATGACACAGACCACTGAGAGCCTCCCTGGAAGTTAAGGACGGAGAGGAAACAGGTGTGGGAATAAGCCGTGCCAACACTTCCTCAGCAGTGGCCGTGAAGCTGCAGACACAACAGGCAAGCCCCACTCCTGCAGAAGCAAAGTAATGTTTGTAGGAGAACAGCAATAGCCTGAGGAGCCTTTCAGAAATAAGTGAGAATAAGAGAAAATCTGTGTTCTTCTTGCCATATTTTGCTTTGCTGAGATCCTTTGCACACACTGCCAGTTTTTAGATTGGAAAGGTGACAAACCTTTTACACGGGTGGTGGTTTCCAAGCCTTAATGCAGTAACTGCCAAACTGTGCAGCATTTGCTCCCTACACTCTGCTTTGTATCCGTCACCCACCTTCTTCCTGTAGAGGACTACAGGCTCTCAGAAGATTCACAGTAGATCCCATTTCCAGCTCTCCTCTCAGATTCCCTAGGCAAATGCCAATCAAAGCTTCCTATGTTGGCAATATGTACGTTCATTCCTCCATGAGCTATAAAAGGTAGGAATGTCCCAACATTTCAGAGGCTATCACAGGCACGTGCAACATTATTGTCCCATCGTTTATGTTACCATCCCCAGAGAAATCTTACCATCCTGTTTTTTTTTATATAGACTACAGATGTCTCGGCCAAGCTTCCTCGTCAATGAATCACTGGCCAGGATGGTTTACATCTTCGTAATGAGTCACCTTCAGGATTTGGCTCATTGTCAATACGTGGGCTGATGGCTTCAGCTGGTCTCAGTTTTGTCTCATTCTCCTTCATCTTGTCAATGTAATTGTACCTGTTGAGGGTAGGAGCATAACATGGCTCCCTCCTACTTTTCCTTTTGCTTTCCTTATCCTGCTTCATGTTGACTGATGTCACTTTCTATCTCTAGATTGACTGCTGTTCCAAAACTTCAACTTTCATGTTGTTCCAAGTTCCTGTGCCATAGGAAATTCAATTCAGATTTGTTTTTTTGCATCCAAGAATATCAGTTGACATTCAAAAGCACTATATCTTTGAGCAGATGATGAGCTACATTTAGTATGCGTCTTTCATCCTCCTCATTTATAGATAGGAATATTGTGAATATTGCAAATATCTAGGATGCTTTAGAAATCATATTGCCTTTTTCTATATGATATCTCTTTGCTTTTCGGAATGTGTAAATGACTAGGAATCTGCTGGCCCAAGAACTTTCCTTTTTTGCACTATCCATCCCCTTGAAAGTTCATTTTATGAATGTTCTGTATTTATTAATTCTTTCCTTTTCTAATCACTATGTTTAGTATGTCCACTCAACACCTAACTCCCCCTTAGATCCAAACTCTTTACAATCAGTGGTTGGCTGGACTCCCAGAGTTAGTTAGATTCATTTTCTGTTTCACCTTCAGGCTTTCATGTACTACTTCAGAGCTGTTATAGTTGTGTTTCCAGAACAGCAAAGTAATATTAATATTTTAATTATGTCATTATTTTTTTCAATTTATATTGTAAACATGTTTTTATATTAGTTCCTTTCTTTTAAAAGATTAAAAAAAAAAAAAAGGATTAAAGTGTTTGATGATGTCCCTTTAAAAGTTTTTCACAATTCCTTTTTCTACAGTGGTATTTGCTCTGTTGCACAAAAAAAACCCTTATAGTAACTAAATTGGGGTGAGAGGTAAAATACTGCCATGAATTAGAAACAGGCTAAGAAACCAAAACCAAAGAGTCAGAATTAATAATCAATTTTCAAGGGAAAAGGTTAACAGGAAGGTGACCAGAACTGAACCCAGTTTGCCAGATGAAGGTAGAATACAAAGATGAGGGTAAAACAGTTATTGTATTTAATTATTACTAACAACATAAATAAATCATACCTCAGTGTTTTGCAACTAAAACCATGGAAATCACACTGCAAAATCTCCTAAAAAATTCAGTCAGAAGCTTCCAAAACAAAATTGATTTTAAGTCAAAACCAGAACTTTTGTGGATAAAAACATGCCCTTATCTTGTTTTTAAATACCAAACCGCTTGTGCAAAGACCAGAGTATTTTTTGTTTGATTTACAAATCCTATGTAAACAGGACACAGCTATTCCAAAAACTGAAACAGTTATTTAATTTTTCAATTTTGTATACCTTTTTTAGCTGCAGTCTCTTAGACATATCAAATAAAACCACCACCCCCCTGAAAAATTGTTGTATCCTAAAGTTCCAGTTGAAACTAATGTTTAATTGGCCAGCCTTATGATGCTGTTTATCTAGACTGATTTTAAAAATAAACAAATCTCCCATTTGTCATTATTGTTACTCTTTTTGTAATTAATCCTCTGAGAAGTTGCAAATTAAACAGCACTTACTCAACCAATATGGAAAGTTTGTATAATGGCTTCTTTTATAAAACAGAGATCAAATACAAATTCACATTTTTTTGAATATGGAAATACTCATAATAATGAAAGTTATTATGAGTGCATGTGGAATGTATGCCTCATATTTTATTTATTTTTTTTTTAAGAAATAGTGATGCCAGTGAACTTCAGGATGAGGAAGTTTAATGGGTTCTGGAGCCTGCTCACGTCTAACTGCATAATCCAAATGCTCATGTGCACTCACAACTGTGAGCAGAAAAACAGAAAAACCTCAGAGCCTGAAAGACACATTGCCTTAGTGGGAAATATTATTTGTGCCAGTGAGAGGAGCTGCTGGCTGGTTTAAGTGACTGAAGGATTGAGAACATTGGCCCACATGAGGTGTAACTTGGTTGTAGACAGAATTCCACCATGAAACTCTCCCTGATATTACAGTGGTTGTTAGAGGAGGCCAAAAATAGCACTGTTTGTATTGCTTGAGCTGACTGAGGTACAAATAATGAAAGCCATAGATACTGTGCTGGATTCCAGAAGTGAAGAATGATCTAATAAGAATTTTCTGCTTTCAGATGCTGGACCCCATTTCGGTGCTTTTCCCAATGTGATGCTGGGTAAGAGACCTGCATTTATAGCCAACTAGCTGTTTGTACTCTCTGACGCACACAGCCATAAAAGCAAATAGACTTATTGTGAGTGCAAAAGAGCCAATATCCCAAATTCTGGAGGTTCTCTATTAAAATGACATTCAACCAGAATATTGATACACTCCTGCTTTAAAAGAATGGGAAACTTGTTAGCTTATGCTCTTAACAACAAAACATAAAAAAAGAAAAAAATACATTCAGAGTAAGGAAAACACCATTTATACTGTGTTTGGCTCCTCTGACAGTGCAGAACAAGATAGTCTCTGTATTGCAGTTTAGCTCACTATTATCATAGAATCATAGAATCAGTAAGGTTGGAAGGAACCTCTGGAGATCATCTAGTCCAACCTCCCTGCTCAGCAGGGTCACCTAGAGCATGTTAGACAGGGTTGTATCCAGGTGGGCCTTGAACATCTCCAGAGAAGGAGACTCCACCACCTCTCTGGACAACCTGTTCCAGGGCTCCGTCACTCTCACAGGGAAGAAATTCCCCCTCACGCTCAGGCGGAACTGCCTGTGCTTCAGTTTCTGCCCATTGCCTCTTGTCCTGTCACACGGGACAACTGAAAAGAGTTTGTCTCTGTTCCCCTGACACCCTCTCTTCAGGTACTTGTACACATTGATAAGATCCCCCCTCAGTCTTCTCTTCCCCAGGCTATTATGCTAGCCATCAAAATCTGGGACGGTACATGAACAAAATACAGAACATCTGTGTATTGCTGAGAGCCACAGCATAATTTTTAATTAGAAGCTGTTTTGAATGTTTTCTCACTTAGTTTGTTAAATAAACTTAGCATTTTTAAAAGCACAGAAACCAAATCATTTATGTGTGAACCAATGAAATCCCCATTCCAAAACTGAAAACCAGCCCAGTGTGAATGCTGACCTCACCTCTACAACTAGAGCTAATAGAAAAGTTGGGATACTACTTAGGCTAGGCATAACTAAGACAAGGATGAGTTTGTCAGTGAACTCTGCAATTATTTGTTGCACACCTGCTAGCGGAAGATATTGATCTGGATTCTGTTCCCAGTCCTGGTAACATAAGGTAGCTTCTAAACAGAGTATATGTTAACATGAAGTGTAGCATAAATAAATGGAGAGAGTAATAGGTAAAACTGGAAAAGGCTGGAGGTGGGATTACTATCATTTTCACAAGGATCACTATTAGGATTGATTTTGTTTAATATTTTGGTTGATGTCCTGTGTTCAGAACATGGAAGTATGCTGATGGCTTCTGCAGACAACACAAAAATAAGAGGCATTAAATCAATATACAGTAGAACGAGGAAAATCTGCTGAAAGAACTGGATATTTGTGAATAGATTGTGTATATTAGAGAACATTCAGCAATAAAATGGCAAAATATGTATCAAGGGTTAAGAACTTAAACTGGGAACTCTCATCTGGAAAAAGCTCATATGGAAAATTCTCTAGACCTATAAGATGACCACGGAGGACTACAAGCTATCAAAGCGATGCTTTGCTAGGATAATAGTAGAGGAAAAGTACCACACTTAATGCCACTGTGCAAGCTCTATGACACTTCATCTGCATTACTGCATACAATTGTTGTCACTTTTGTTCAAGAAAAATAAATTCAGAACTAGAGCAGGTAAACAGATGACGTACTAGGATAGTCAGAGGAATTAATAGTCTCTCTGAGAGGAAATAAAGAAAGCTTAGCTGGTGCAGCCTTATAAAATAAAATATTAATGAGATATGATTGCTGTTTGTAAATACTTTGAGGTAGCTGAGTAAACATCAGCAAATTAGAATAGAATTGTAAACCAATAGCCAGCATTGGCACAACAGCAAGTCAGTAAGCACTTGGTGATAAATTACTCAAGGCTAGAAACTGAAAGATAATTCCTAGCCATTACAGGAGCAACCTTATGATGTGAGATGTGTTTCAGAATAACAATGCAAAAGACATAAATACACTTCAGAAAAATTTAGCAAACTACAAAAATATTTGGTAGCTATATCAAGGAACTTGAATAGACAGCCCAAGAGCTGACTTCTGTTCCTGTATTTCTCTCTGATAAATTCACCTGGAATAATAAATGCCCATGTGGACACAATTCTTGGTTCTAGAGATCCATCAGCTCTCTGCAGATAGGAGCTGTATCTCACAAGCTATGTTTGTACTGTAATAACGAAATCTCTTGTAAATCAGAGACAGGAGTAGAAGCATTCATACTCAACTGTGTTCCGTTGAGCACAAGGGTAAGATGTGCCCCTCACTTCAGAAATTGCAACTCTGCCTACCTACCCTGAACTTCACATAGAAGTGAAATCTGCCACTTTACCATCAGCCTTAGCTGAAAATCCATTACCTGTACATAATCTTAACTTGGCGAAAGGAATTCCATGCCAAGTGTTCAAAATTGAGAACCAAAACTCAAACTGTCTAGAATAATGCTTAGCTGGTCTGAAATGAAGGTGAATGGAACATTAAAGGGTTGTACTGGTATAAGCAAGTAAGTATTGAACTGGAAGCAGTCAATGTTTTGCTTATAATTGTGAAGATTATTAAGTTTTACATACTTTTAAAGAAGCCAGCATTAAGGCTCTTTAAAAGGCTCCTGAAGCTTCAAGGCATTTTTAAAGCTCAAATTAGTTTCCTACTTAAGTTCCTCTGATGAACAAGTGTCTCAGATAATTTAATGTAATACAAATGAATATGACTATAGTTAAGTAAGCTCACAGAAAAGTGCCACAGAAACATTTTCTTGTCTCCGCATGGTGTGCTATACATAGAAAATCAGATGAGAACAGACTATATCAGAGCCATCATCTCTGTGGAAGTGCATTGTTCAACCCTGAAAACTGCACAAGAAAACCGACTAGGCTGAAATGATGTTTAAGACAGATTGCATCAACGGTAAAAACCAGAACTCAATCAGCCAATTTTCTTAGCACTGTTCATGAAGGGAAGAAAGTCGTTCTCATTCCATACTTATTAAAATGATGTAGCCCATTTTTCTGAGTCTAATTAATTCATTAAATTTAAGTAATAGGTTCTGGCTGAAAGTTTCTTATTTGCATTTGAACTCTTGAAGAAATTCATCACAGAAAGGCCCTAAATATGAGCAAAGTCAGGATTCCTTCAGGATATACAATTCCTTTATAAGCAGCGGATTAAAAATATAAAAATGGGTTCTTTTCTGATCTTTTGCATTGCTAAGCTTTTGTCCTACATCCTCAAATTATTTATTCATTGAAAAAAAAAACAAGATTAGTAACTGTGTTCAAAAAGTGGATTAAACCGTTTAACACATTATTGCTGCACTGCTCCAATAAGGCCTTAGTTTACCGAAAAGGGTATTTACTGTAAATATGGTACTAGAACCAGCTGCATCACATTTACACAAAAAGAAAACATACTGGATTGTTTAGACAGAGAGACATAATATAGTGGCGATTGCTTTTGCCTATACTTCTGAATTAAGAGTTTGAAATACTGTGCTTGAAGTCCCATAAAGCTTGGTATGCCTTGGGAACAGCACTCCTATCTTAATTTAGGCCAGGCTCCTTTTTCCACTTTGAAGGAACAAAAATGAGGCTTTAGCAGTTCCAGGAGCCTCTAGGTAGTTTCAGACTGAGGACTCTAAAGCAGAGGGTGTATGTATGCAGCCCATAGGATAAAACATATTTTAGGGAAATTGACTTCAGAACAAGACTAGTCAATCTCCCCTTCTGCCAATGCAGAAACAGAAACAGATCACTTTATTCCCTTCTCTGGCTGTCCCCTGTCAAAGTTTTAAAAATCATGAGCATCCTCTTGAAGTGATCTATGCAAGTGAATCAGGCAGTTGTGAGTTTTATATCATTTTGAGACATTTATGGCTCATGACAAGTCAAAAAGGATAGGATGAGTGTTTGGAAAAAACAATATAAGAAAGTAAGACTGCAAACAGTAAGTTTCATTATAGGCCTTGGAGACCTGTATAGTATGTAGGTAGAAAGGAAAGTGGAGCCATCCCTCCTCCTCATCCACTCCCCCAAAACAATAGACTTTTGGTTTCAAATCCAGTGTGGAGCAGCTTGAGAGATTCATGTCATGCAGAACTTTGTAGCTCAGGGCTTTTAGCCAGGAAATTTTGCAAATTTGTCCTCAGATTAAATAGTGCCATGCAACCCAATCACATTACAACTTTATTTTGAATGTGTGCACTTGGCAATGCCTCTGGCTGAAGATGTCTTGTATTTTTTGGCTCCCGAGCAGTTTATTCTAGAAAAGCATTTTGGCACAATTGGCATCTACTGTTTAATCTCTTAAAAGGGTAAGGAAATAAAATCCTTTTAATTGCACTTAGGTATGCACATGTCTTGAAAAGTTTAAGACAAATTTAACATCAACTAAATATACAGCCTATACTAACTTCCTGTCCAGCCAGGATGATCAAAGATGAGGATGCAGAAAGAATGCAATAAAATTGCATCAGAAATCCTAGACAGTAAGCTTCTTTCCTATGTAGGGGCTAAAGACATGCCTACATGGCAGCCAAGAAGCCTGATTTAAAGCTTGTTTGAGGAAGTGTATGCAAGCTGCAACTAGCTGGACAAGTGATGACAAACATATAGCCACAGCAAAACTGTGCGGGCTGTAAACTTAATCTGAAATCCTGGGCAAATATTTAGGTGGCTAACCTGTACCGAACTCCAAGCTGTCACAGCTAACAATTCTGTGATAGGATTTATACTCCTGTCTAGCCATAATGACTAAATATTTCTGACAAGACTTTGTTCTGAATATATAGTGAATTCAAAAGTAGGATTTAAATGGGGGAGGGGTATTGGTACTGAACTTTTTAATCCGAACCTCTCATCAGTGGAATTAAACTATTAAGCCTCCATCATAACCATACTTCTAGCAAAATCTCTACCATCTCTGACTTCTTGTTGCAGTTGCTGAGCAGTACTTGGAAAGGGTTCCTGGGCTGTGGATTTTTATGAGAAATTTCAGAGGAGAGTTTAGACGTGCTCTTCCTTAATTGACTGGATCAATAGGCTGAAAAACAACCTTGAAAACCTGGAATAATAGTGCTTGCTCGCCTCAACGGACCCACCCATGATTGTGTGCTTTAATTTTTCAACAAGATGTGGAGGTAGGGCCTGAGGAAACCCATAAAAATGTTTGGTTTGGCTTTCTGGCAGTTTTCCCCAGCTTGAGAGCATGAAAAGCACTGAGGATGCAAGATCCTGCTAAGTTTCCATAGCGCGCCTGACTCGAACACCACAGGACGTTCTGTACATCCCGAAGCCGCGGATCATATTGCTCCGCTCTCCCTGGGGACGGCAGCGAGGTGCAGCAGTGGCAGGTCATCAGCTAGAAGCTGGAAACCTGCCATCTTTTAATTAGTTACTCTCTACTTTGTAGGAATCCCATTTAAAATCCTATATAACCCAAGGTCAAATTTGCTGTACAAGCCCAGAGAATGCCAAGCCAAATTTTTAATCACATAATTAACCAGCAACACATTTTTAGATGGTATAAAAATCACATCCTCATTAAAATCAGGGAGTATAATACAAGGGCAGGTTTTGTTCTTTCCTATTCTTAATTGTTGTCCAGCTGAACAAAAATGCTTCCCAACTGACCGTGAGTTCAAGCACCATTTTGTTTTAACTAGAAACAACTGCTTTCTCTACACTTCGATTGGGTCTCAAATTCCGTGTAGACATTCTTTCAGACAAGAGGGCCAAATTCTTATTCCTCTTTTATCCCATGCAAAGGTATTTTAAGCTACTCCAGCTTCAGTGATTCCAACCAAACAGGTTTGTGAGCAATCACCGGATGTATTTTAAGAGCAAATAATGCTACCTCATACAAACTGTGCACAAGACCTTAAAGCAGAGGATATCAAAGGCATCAAAGTCTTACCGTCATTTCATAGACTGTAGCAGAACTGAATAAGAAAGATTAAGTGTTACTTAGTCACACAGCAAATCAGTTCCTGACTCAGGAGCAGAACAGAGGTCTCCTGACTACTTACCCGATAGCCTGGCAGCAAATGTTGTCCTCATCTGGATCTGAAAGGAAGATTTCTCACATCTGGTCCCTTCTGTGTTTCCCTCATCATACCCATTTTGCTACTTGCTCTGGATGCTCAGTGGAAATTTGCTCCTTACTGTGTAATTAAAAAAAAACACACAAAAAAAAACCAAATTCAGTAATTTACAGCAGGTAGGGTCCATATTAATACAAATTATAAGGTTCTTCTGTAAATATGCTGCAGTATATTGTGTAATATAATATAATCCTAGTAATATGAGCCCTTGCTGCAGCTCTCTGCTACTAAATCATTGCCAAAAAGTGGGGAAAAACTGCCAACCTTATGTGCAAATTATGAAGTGTGTATATTCACAAGATTCTGCTTTATTGACAAAAATAAATGCTTTTTGAAATAGACTGATTTGGATAGGTGATTCCTTTAAATACATTTATTTTACCTTGTAGGCGTCATCTGTTTGGACAGGAAATTAACTTTTCAATCAGTGATCTTTTTCGCAACACCTCTTAAAATCATATTTTTGTATGGCATGCTAGCAAGAACAGCTCTCTATGAACACACCCCAAGTTTAAAATGCCTGATGATACCCCAAATATTTCAGTAGGCGCAGCACACACAGCCGCTCGGCCTCGAGTCAGGACTCGGGGTCCAGGCTCGCAGAGCAGCGCGGGGCTACACGTAGCAGCTGGCAGGGCTGGAGGTTAGCCCTCAGCCCAAACAGGCAGGCAGGCAGGCAAGCAGCCAACCTTTCGAGAGCGACCTTGGCTTGCCGCAGGTCTCCCAGCCCTCAGCCCGGACCTTTCGGCAGGCCGGGATCACCCCTTCTGTGCATGGATTTTGTTCTAAAGGGAGAGTTTGGGGGATTCCTCCCAAGAGAGCGTCCTCCCCTTTGCTGCCGCTCACCCACTCTGCAGAGCAGAGGCTGAACTCGAGGCTTCCCAGTCTTAACATGGGAGATTTCTTTCTCAAAGATATTCAGCGGCTGTTGCCAAGGATCAACAGGGTTGGTAAACGAGGAAGAAAGGGAGCTCGTTATTTTTTTTCCTAACATTTACTCAGATAGGGGCCAAATAGAAGCTGCTCTTTTATGCCTGGAAATGATCCCACACCAAGCGACTCTCCTAGGTTGTATCTTTTGATATGTACTCTGCGCTCAGTTTAAAGAACATTTCTCACTGCACAGGCTGTGTCTCTGACAAGGTGTGTCTCCTTGATTTCAGATCTGAAACGTTCTCTGGGAAAAGCTGATTATTATTTTTCCAATGAAAAGTGACTTTTCAGCCACATGCAATATGCTCATGGAAAGTTTCATTCTAGAGAAATTTTCCCCACCCCACTTTCATCTGCCATAAAACAGAAAGTTTTTGGTAAATGCTGTCAGTTATTTATTTTAGGAAAAAGAACCGTTTTCCACAAGTCACAGGGAAAACCAGGACATGGTTCAGATTTCAAAATTTGTGGGAAGTTTTTTGTGTTTATTTCCATACTTTCCATAAAAGCTTTGGTGTTTGTACACCCTCTGTATCTCATTTCTTATTAAGCAAATACAGTTATATAAGAAATTGTCGGCACAGAAGATGTTACACATTTTTATACCTAAAGCAAGGGGGAAAATGATATAACTTAAACAACGGCCTGCATTTTAAGTGAGAAATCAGCTAGAGTGTGTTTTACCTCAGAGCCTGTCAAAACACTGTTTTCATTTATTCCACTGAGAAAAATATATTCCCTCATCATCCTTTCCCAGTTTTAACGCAATTGCCAAAAGGATTCTCCTCATTCTGGAGGTCTCAGAAACAAACCAGTTTCATTTTTCTTTTATTGTGTGCTATAGAATTAATTTCTCACAGTATTTACTTAAAGTAATCACTTTAACCCACATTTGGTGCCCTGATTTACTCTGTATTGAAGCAAAGGAATTCGGTTCACATTCCCACTTAATTGGAGAAGGATTTGCCCCTTTTCTTTGTGTCAGATTTCAAATGATATAAGTACATCCTGAAAGTTGTCTTACTAACAAGTGCAACACACAAGACAACACATCTGAACTGATGCTTACACCATGTGGTGACCAGAAGTTCATAGATAAATAAAAGAAGTGCAAAACAGACATAATAATCAGAAAGAAGAGAGGAAAAAAAAAAAAAGATACACGTAACATGGTGGATAGGCCAAGAATGAGGTGGCTAGATCTGTACCAGCAAAAAAAAAGCATGCCAGCAGGATCATGGGTACAGTAAACACCTGGCATGTACTGGTCCACATCCGTACTATTAAATTCTCTCGCCCTCCGAACAGGGGGCTGCAGGCAGCATGCTGTTTGGAAAGGGTCACTGGTACGTGCCAAAACACTCACTGTGCCTGGAAATTGTCCTGCAGGTCTTAGTGGCCCAGGCCAAAACCATGCCATGAGCTATTGCAGCAGTTTATAGCAGGATAGTTGATCAAATCCCAGTGTTCCGGAAAATTGCCTTGACTTACTAGCATGGATGCAGACAGCAAAGCCACATTGACTACTGAGAATCAACAATGCGTGCATAGTATCATCCTTTTACTTTTCTGGAAAACATGGGTAAAGTCTTAAAGATACAACCTGATACATTACTAGCCTTCTTTTCTCTTCACAACAATTTCCTCTTTTTTTTTTTTTTTTTTAGTATATTCAAGGAAAAGGGCAAGCCAGTGGAAAGTCACCTCCTGCACTGGTGGAATCGTTTGAAGAGAAACAATAAACAAAGGAAGCAGAATCAACGTGAGAGGCAAAGATGCCACCTCTGAGTTTTTTCCACCCCTCCCCCCCCAAAAAAAAAAGATTTATAGGAATGTCTTTACAATGCTGCACAGTACTTATATGCATTTTTCTGCCTTTTCAGTTATATTTTTAATATATAAATACATAGTGGAGAACAAAAATGCAGGTTTCCTAGACATTCCTGTGCACTCAAGGCCATAAGTTTTCCTATCTTTCTCTAAAACTTCTATTAAGATTTGGAAGTACTATAGGACTTGAGAAGAAATACTTTTTTTCTTGTTAAATTTTGTATCGCAAAGTAAATTTAGCAAAAGTCATTTTACTGGTTAGCAAAAAAAAAAATCATGGATTTTAACTTATGGTTATATCATTAGAAATATATATTTCAGGGCTGTGACCTTACAGCTGCAAAATATAGAGCTAGTTTTACTTCACAAGCATTTGTCCAAACATTTTCTTTCATTTTGATCCAAATAGTTTCACACCCACTGAGTTAGACTTTGACTTTCAGGTTCTAGCAAACTGAAAATTTCAATCAGCTCCTCAGCTAGAGTAAATTGGGGTAGCCCCACAACAGAGCAAAATACTGACTTCAATGGAACTACACCGATTAACACCGGGTGAGGATCGGATCCTGATCAATTGAAACTCTATTGAAATTGCTGTGCTTCACCTGGTGTTTATTCACACCTCACATCAAAACCATGCAAAGCTATGAATTTTGTGTGATTCTGACCTGAAGCCATACTCCATATATGCTTAAAATTGAGTTCAGGTCATTCAGGAGTTCCACAATGCTAAGCAAATCTTTTGATAAATATGGTTTGCGTTACTAGTTTGTAACAAAACTCCACACCAGGTGACTTTTGTGTGGTCTGGTGTTTCATTGTGAACATTTTGCACTGCCCTAATGAAACATGATTTCTAAGACAACTAGGGGATAAAAAAGAGTTTCTATTCGATGCTTTATCCACAAGTTCTATAATATGCACACAAACAGTGACCAGAATATGCATCTCCTGATGTCTACAATTTGAAACCTAATTCTCTATTTAAGCATCTAAGTAACACTGCTGTGATTTTTCAGTGATTCTGAGCAATGGACTGTGGCTATCATTATTGGTATATCTGAAAGTCAGACCATTTTGATTTAGGTCTTTATGTAGTCTGGGATTTCTCCAGAGTTTGTAATGGAGTTGAGACTGGCTTTTCAGAGATATGTACACATAAAAGTACCTAAAAGAGAGTGGGTATCTAGGTGTACCCACCAGTAGTAGGCAGCCAAACTAAAGGATTAGCTCTTTAGAATGGGACTGAAAAAAGGTCCTGCATGTGGAGAATCACCTAGAATCTAAAAATCAGTTCTAGGAATTGACTTAGAATTTGCCAAGAAGGAACGTGTGGACAGGAGCCCTTTTGCTCCCCAGAGCTTAGGCAGCAGAGTCACGGCTCCAGGTATGTTGTCTTTCCAGTGAGACTTTGAGCTTGGAACACAGGGTTGCTAACCTCGACAAAAGCATTTGCATACAGCCATACACTTATTGCACACACGTGCCATATCTGTCACTTTGCCTTTTCCGAACTAGAAATATGTGCATGTAATGTACAGTAGGCCAGATGCCTCCAAGAAGCTTTGAACTTACTGCGTTTGCCCTGGACAGTTGATTTGTGCATGTGGGGTGTATTTGATATACACAGGCAAAATGCCTGTCTAGGATTTCTGGATGGGCCCAGACAAAATTTTCAGGTAGAAAAAGAGGTTACATCCAGGGAAATTGTGACAAACAGCAGCCTTATGCCAGGGAAGGCTAAATGTTTGCAATTTCTTATGCTGACAAAGTCAAAGACAAGGGCACTCCAGACGAGCCCGCAACGTGGCAGGCAGTGCTAAGTCCCTTCAGACGAGGCGGATATTGCGCTTGGGTCCTTCTCTGGGAGGGTGCTGTAAGCACGAGGCTGCATGCTAACCCTTGCAGAGGTGCATTATTTGATACTTCTGATTAGGCTTTGGAGGCAGATAAATACCCACTTGTTCAAGTTTAGACAGGTGCAGTTATGCAGATTATCAGCATGAAGATGACCAACTAAAACCTACAGAGTGAGGCTGTCTGAATTTAGGCACTTCTAGGGTTAGATGACATAAAAGAAGAAATAACCTCCACGATTCAGTGCAGCTCAGACCATGCAATAATTCTCTATTCTTCTACTGCATTTAGCCTCTGACATATTACATAGGATTTAAACAGAATCAGGCCACCTGCAACTTCAACAATAAAGTTTCTCATACATTTGAAGTTTTTGGTAGTGTGCCTTCCTCAAAATGCTGCCCTCTTAACAGTGCCGAGCCACACAGTACTTGTTTGCAGCTGTGTCTCACTGAGCCACTTCAGTGTGATGTTGCTTTCTAAAGGGTATAATCTGGCACAACTAGAACTCATAAGGAACAGAGCCAGGGCCATCTTAAAAAAAGCATTATTGTGGGAGGAAATGTCATCTTTAATATATAGCTCTACATTTATGTCACTCCCAAACCACAAGATACCTGAGGGAAACCTTTTCCTAATCTGTGGGAACTAAACGTTATGTATGACGTCTTTTAGCAAAGTGACCAGTTGTAGGAACTCTGTGCATTTCCTATCTATTTCCTCATTTTAAGATGTATCAGCAGGAGATTCATCTGATCAGAGTGGGAGAGCAAACAGCAGCATGATTCTTCAGCTCAGTAAAGAATACCTCAATAAAATTATTCATAGGGAAAGTGAAAAACAGGGGCATTCTCTCCAATACCTTTCAAATAACTCTAGTGTGACTCCTTTAGTGGGATTCTCTGAATTTTTATGTGTCCAGCCATCTCTAAGAATCTTACCCTTAGCAACCAACTCCCATTCTGATGTTCAGTGAGTATAAATGCAGGAAGTTATATCCTGGCTTATAGATGGATTGGTTCTGTGTTATTATATTGCTTTGAAAAGCTACAGCAATGACCTGACCATTAAATCACACTATAAATTAAACAGATTGGATTAGCATTTTTCTATAGGAAAATAGCATACTACTTTATTCAGTTGAGGGGCTTACTGCTGGCATGATTCATCAGGCATGAAGATAGGAATGTATTATACTCACTGACTGTATGGTTACCCGAACAAAAAGTTATAATATGTCACTCGTTTCTCCTGGAAACATCTCGTGTTATTTGCCCTTTAGCCACTCTGGTACCCAGCTCAACTCCCTGTCTTTCCCAGAAGAGAGTGATACAGGAACACTGGGAGACAGCAAGATAAAGCAGCTAAGTTTTCCCCAGTGAAACTTCAGAACATGAGAGAAACAATAGAATATTTTCTCCATCCCTTAGGGAAAGTCAGTCCAGCACCAAAATCAGTATCTTCTGTGGTCTAGTGTAAAATGCTTCTTTAGGTCAAAATTACTTAATGAAAACTTTGTTTTTCAGTTTCTGTTTTGGATCTTCAGTAGATCCACTTACAGAGCAGGAGAGCCCTAAAACTTTTGCAAGGTACAATGTTTAATTTTACTTAGGCTACCATCCCTTCCCAGTCCCATAAAAAGATTTACGTACAATAGATCACAGAGACTATAAACTAAAGACAAAGACTGACACAATGGTGCTGAGGTAATCTTTTGTGCTCTGCACATACCAGCGTTGTATAATATTTGAGGAAAAGCACAATAAACATTTTCAGACATCTGTTTTTAAGGTTGCAGAGAGTCAGAACACTACAATGTAAAAAGCAGACACTACAAATGCTCACATTTCCACAGACTTCAAATGATCTTGGATTTTTAGTGGAGTGCACCAAACTGAGTAACTGCTCTCCAAACTGACAATAATAGTGTGATGTTAAATGAGAAAGATTCTCATGCTGCCACTATGTCGTACTGTCATGATTTCTTTGCTCTCCGTATGATGAAATAGGTGTTAAGCAAAGTTTGACAAGCATGCATTTGCTTTATCATATTTGCTGTTAATTCTACTGTTAGGTACTATATCAGATTTCAATGCTCTGTTTCAAAGAGCATGGCATCTGCTTATTAGAATTTACACTGCTGTCTCTAGTCAATGGAGAGCATAAATTCTAAATAAAACTGCCTATTACAGCTATAGCTCAGTGATTTCTTCCAATATACTAAATACTTTATCAAAAACCAGCTCAGGAATCATGTCATAATGAACCTGAAACAAAGCAGCTTTGGGGCAGCTGCTCAGCATTCCTCTTTCTGCCTTATTTTCTTTTCCCTAAATGGAAGGAAACAAGGGTTCCTGTTTGTTCTCTAAACCTCCTGCCTGTAGCACAGTATCCTCCATAGCAAGCCAAAAGCACAGCAGCCATCAGCAATACAGCCAGGCTTTGGTGAAAGCAAAAACTTCATTAAATACATTGTGCCTTTCAGGGTAGTAAAATAAATGCATTATAACATCTCCATAACTTTTAAAAGTCACTCAGATTCTCTATTATCTGGAGTAGGATGCTTTAAAAGCCTTCTCAAAGCCCGGCCCTGTAGATTCTGGAGAATACATCAAGGCAAGGATGACTTCCCCATTTTCTGTCTAAAGAGATCTAATTTTGCCTTAGGGAGAAGGAGAACGCCAAGTCCCTTCAGCTCCAACACGCTTGCCCAGAGCTCAAAGGTGCTCCATGCTTCTTTGCTGCCTGCCTTCTGCTCTCCGCAGTACCCACCAGCTCTTAAGTTTGTGTATCATGACAGGGTCTGATGCAGAGGACTTCAGGATTTTGTGAAGGCACCCTGCCGTCTACTAAACCAACACACTCCCCAGCTCCTTTGCAATATGTTGCTCAGTAATAGGCTTCCTCTTAGAGCTCTGCATAGTCATCTCCACATCCCAATATAAAAACTTTGTGGAGCGGGAAGCAGGTGGTTGTTTTAGTTAGGGAGAGAGGGTATTTTTTTTTCCTAAGGGCTTCTGAAATATATTCTTAAAAGAGGGTCTGACTTATAATCACAAGAAGTATACATATAAAAAGCAGCCAAAACTAGAAAAAATAAGTAGTAAACAGTGTATACCTAACTCAGATGAAAACAGTATTGTATTTTCCATCTTTTGGTTATCAGACAATACCCGCCAGTGTCTCTGCTTTTGCTATAAGATGTCAGACAACTGCTGTTAGCATACCAGGTCATGGGAAGCTAAGGTCCTACATACTGTGTTCCTTCAGCTGAAGATGTTCGCCTTTTTAATCGTGCTTGAAAGGTTGACTTGATTCACCCTTCGCAGGTAAGTGCAAATCCAGCTTGCAGAATGAGCACAAACCATTGTGATACCTAAGGCAAATTGGTAGTGAATAAGAATGTACTTTTCTGCCCCCTCTCAGGCGCTCATCTCCTGGGCAATTAAATAATCTGGGACTTTAGAGAAGACCTCTGCACGAGTTTTGCTCAGACAGTATGCCAAATCAACCAGACCTATGTTCCGATCACAGTACATCAGTGTGCGGACAGATCTGACTCCTGCCTGTCCCCACCCTTCCTTCCACACATACACTCTTCTGCGAAATAGGAGCTCAGAGGCAATGCCAGTGTAGAAACATTTTCTTAGAAACTAGCAAAACCTGCTTGGATGAAAAAGTCAGAATAACTCAGACACCAGCTTAACACAGGGCTAGTCTAAATAGGACCCAATGTCTTTATGACCAATTATGGTCAAAGAAGCTTTTGTTTTGATAATAGTGGGTTTGACGATATCTGTCTTCAGAAGGAGGATGTAATGTTTCCTACATGACATACCTTCTGTATTGTGTCTTGTTTTCCTGTGTTCTTTCTCTTCCAGGTTCTATTTGCCTCAGATATTTTCTTGGGTGATATCCCATTTTTGTTTCATTGCTTTTTGTCCTTAGAGTAGCAGATCATTTATATTATGCTTTGGAAAAAATCTAGTTTTATGGCTATTCTGTCTGTGTCTTGCTTTAAGGAACACATAAAGGAATTTACAAATGAGAGGGAACTGGGAGTAAAATGTAAAGGATCCTCTTACATACCCAACTCAATTGAAAAAAAAAAAATCCTTTAAAGAAAGTTTAGATGTTTAGCACTAAGGTTTTCCTTGCTCAGTATGCCTAGTTATTTGCATGCTTCATCGCAAATATTCATTTATGTGCCAGACAGCATATTTCAATCTAGGTTTTCCTTTATTCACAATTTTAAGCGTTTTATGCTCCTATAAGCTGTACCATCCAGAGCAAAGCCCAGAACTCACTTACAAACTCTTCTAGAGGAGCAAAGTCAAATATACACCATCCCTGTCAACTGAAACTACTTCTGCTGTGCTTATAGGAGGTTTATATTGGCTGCTGAAACAGTTACCACCAGCTGGAAGGAGCTAGTTATTGAAGGTGGCACCACAAAGGACGGAGGTTGGGCCCAGCAGCCAAAGTGTGTCCAGGTATCAAAACACCTTGCAGCCGTTCTGTCTCTGCAGGGTACGCTGTAGGCGCCTGCAAACCCACTCTGCCTGCATAGCAAAGCAATGGTGTGGCCCCATTAAAACAGCACCGAAGGCAAGCCAACAAGCCCTGCAGAAAGGTGAGCAGATCAGCCCAGGCTCAGCACTGCTAACCGTAAAGTAGCTTTGAGATGGAAACTGGCCAACATATCTCTCCCTTGGATCCCAAGCATAGTGATCTTAGGATCACCTGCAATTCACAGCATAGATGAGCACAGAGGCCTAGGGAAAGACAAACTCTTTTATAGGCACAGGAGTTTGAGAGGACTTTAAATACAATATGAATACCACCCAGCTCCATGGACACTTTACAAACGATGGAAGGAAATCTAGACGCTGAAGGATGCCTTTCAAAGTTCATAGGTGTCTTTGCCTTGGAAAAGAGTTTGATTTTCTCTGCATTGCAAGCTCTTTAAAGCAGGTAATATTTTATGAATGTGCAAGCATTAGAGCAGAGACTTCCCCTGAACTACACAGTCACATGGCTTCAACCATGCCATGGGATACAGTCATGTACACCACAGCCAGAGGGATCTCTATAAAGCATCTCTAGCTGTGCTATTAAATCTGTGTCTGGCTGTGCTTAATATGGTTACCTGGACTGAGTGGGGACCTGCAGCTTACACAGTTGAAACCACAGATACTAGTCATTTTGGAGGCAAATATGATCATCTCAATAAAGAGAATGATTCATAAACCAATAAAGGTGAACAGTAATAGTTCTACACAGAGCAGGCTCACATGGGTGTGAATTGTTAGTAGTTCACCGTACAATTTTCTGTTTAAAAACTTGATTTAGTCAAGCAAAACAACAGGCTGCTTGGTGCCCAGGTGCCACCTCTCTCCTTTCTTGGGACCTTGCCCTGCCTTTCTCCCCAGCATGGCCAAACTTGCTTTGCCATACGCTCCCTCCTAAACCACCGACTTCTTCTTCCAGCTGCTTCCACTACAGCTGTCACAGCCAAAAGCCTGGGCAGCATTTGTAGTGCATGAGACTCAGGCACGTTTGTGCCCCTGCACATCCTTCTCGACCTCTTTTATCGAACACTTCTATATAAAGAACATAGTTGTAGGAATCAAGTTTCATTTCAGAATAATTACAAATATGAAAACAGAGTAATTGAATTCCAGTGAATAATTCAAGCAGCTCTAATATTTGAATCTATAATCTGCCAGAGTGTTATATGATCTTATACTCATTTGATGCCTGAGAGGAAGTGCCTTACAAGCACTGGTACATAAAGTTGTCTCTAAACACAGACACCATTCATCGTAAATGTTTAATGTCCAATCATGAATTACAGCACCTGTTTTAAGTGATCAGCTACTAAAGGATATATAAAAAAAGAGGACGGAAATAGGGGTTTCTTTCAAGGAAGATTATTTCCTGCTGTTGAATTTCTACATCTCAATAAAGTGCCAAATTCAGTCTTTGTTCTTGTAACATCTACTGTGCATATAACTGAAAACTGAAACAAACATCTTACCATAGAATTTGAGTTACAACATCAAGTATTTCAACCTCATTTTGAATGCATGATAACTGACAGCCTTGGCTATTGGTGTATGAGTGATACAATACAAAATAGGGACCACAAACATTTTTTTCATTTTCTCAGTGATTTTTGTATCAGTCTTGTCTATTATTCCAATTGGTTTTGACACTCCTGAAAATCAGTTAAATTTCTTTTTTTTATGCATACCCATACTCACCTACAAAAAATACATGCAGTAGGTCTTTTATGAAAAAATCCCTGCTAATCAAGACAATATCTTGAGAGCTAAGTGACCAGTCACTTGCAACAAGCAATAAAGTGCCAGCACTAAGTGATCAAAGTCAGTGTCTTACTAAAAATAAAAAAAATATACAGGAAAGTGAAAATAATAGGATATAAAAGAGAATGAAGTAAAGAAAAACCTCGCAGTCTGTTTTGGAATGATTCACATGCAGAAAAATGGAGAAAAATTTACAGTGGATCTGTTTCGCAGGGAGTTTGGTCCAAGTCTCACTGGCAAGAGTGAAGATGTAGACTTTAGACATATGAAGCAAGGAGAAAGACACTACAAAAAATGGAGCAAGGGGAAGGACTTTGTGCCACTTTTTCCTTTTGGCCTTTATACTCTACACACATTTTCCTTACCCTTACTCATACTCGTATGTCTGGGGGAAATGTTGGGATTGGGAAGTGATCCATGAGAATGAAGCAGCTTGAAAAGCATTATATTAGACTGTGGAATAAGTAATACTTCAACCAAGTGAAGTAATGGAAACCACTTCACCCAAGTCATTTAAAATTGGACTGAATAAAGCACTGGAGATTATGCTAAAGGGAACAGTTCTGCATTGGCAGGACTATGGACAAGATGACTTAATAGATCTAATGTCTACGCGCCAAATCCTGAGATCCGGATTCAGTTTTTATTACTCTTTCGTTACTGAAGTTGAACTTCCATTCACATTGTTGGGAGCTCACCCTAACACAAGGGAAAAATAACCAGGAACTTCAGGATTTATGCATAAGAGCATGAATAAAACTATTTCTGTATTTTTTCAAATCTTAACTTGTTACATAATCATGATAAAGTTTGAGTGCAGAAATAATAGGTTTACATATAGTACTTCTTGAATTATTTCTAATTCTCTGTCTAGAAAAGTTACCTAGGCAAAGTTTATCTAATTTAATTATTTAAAAATCACCGCACCTCAGATCAGCGAAAACCCTACTGCTCACCTAAAGTAAGTCTGTATGTGTGTATGTATTAGTCTGTTCTTGCAAGGAATGAATGAAAATTTCTGTGATTAGACACTGTATTGAAAATTAATGTTTAAATATGCTTTACTTTTTAGGCATATGGACTATATTAGAAGTTGTCATTAAAAATCAGAGAATACATATATAATGAGAAGGGTTTTTTCCTTTTCTGTACTAAAGTGACATCATTAAATTCCAGAGGGGTGGTTCCAATGTAAATGACAGAAGGCCTATGCTAAATGGAGACTGTTCCTTGGTGTAAAAATATGTATAAAAGAATCGTGGCTTTCAGAGAATGTCCTGAATTCTGCTTTGTTTTCATTTTGAAATGAAATATTACTAATTAAAACATAATTATTCCAGAAATGCTAGCAAAACATTTAAAATGAAAGATCTGAGGGTGTTCTGAGGATAGAGACGCATATGTCCTTGTATGTCCAAAATGATTGGTGTAGATGAATTTAAACAGTTCTAATTTACAGCTTGTAAATATTCACACCAGTTCATGTCACCCATTAATATTATCCCTGAAAAGGAAAAGGTGAATTAATTAACTCTAGCATACCACAGAATGACATTTGATGCAAAAATCAAAGGCCACACTGAATGTATTAGAAAAAACAGTTAGAAGGAGAGTTGAAGCAGTATTTTTTGCCAAATTTTGTGATATGCAAAGAGAAATCACAGATTAGTTCTACTAAAACAGTTAAAACTTCTCATAAAAATCACAGTATAGTGAGGAGAACTATTGGAAAGTGGGCTTTCTTCTCTTCTAATAAGAAAGCCATACTAAAAGTTAACTGGATTCTGCCTAAAGATTTTTACACTAATTTAAAATTTTCAGGGAAACTTTCTAGAATTCATCTTTTTAGTAATTTTTATTTATGCTTATACTGAGCCCTAGTTTTGCATGAAGAAATGAGTTTTTTCTCATATCTTTCTGCATTAGGTTTATTGCGCATCAATTTAAGGGTAGAAAACTTGTGTGTGTACACAAAATGGGAAAAGCTGAAATCTGATCTGATTTGATTACTTCTTTCCTTTCTATTTTTTCCCCCTGATCTATACAGAGGCTGCAGGAAACTGGTATTTAATCTTCAAAAATATCACTCAATCGAACTGAAATACGGGGGAAAGAGCCTGTGCCTTGCAGCAGCTGGAGAAGAGATGATGGCGCTTAATTGAACTCATAGGGATTTACATTTTGCACGTGGGCGTACAGGCAGAGTGAAACCTAACTGGCTTCTGTCCCCAGTGCTGTCCGGAATAGGATGTAAGTGGGAGGCCCCCTTTTTTTAGAAGGAAAGCCTTAGCTGGCATGGCCAGCTGTAAGCCACTTGCGTCTAGCCACACTGGGCAAAGACGTTTTCAGGGCTAAATAAAACCTAGTAGGTCTGTCAAATCTGAGCAGCTAGGGAAACTCTTACTCTGGTTCCTCTCCAACATGCTCCTGCAAGTGAGGACACATTTCATGTCTTCAAGCAACTTGCGGAGCTTCTTACTGTGTGGCCCTACATGCCCACCTGGCGGGGGGGGCACTGCGTTATAGCTGGGACAGAGAATGAGAAAGGGGGAAATGCTCCCCATTGAGCCCAAGTCCAGTGGAAAACAATCTCCAACAGCAGCTCAATTCTGTTATCCTCTCTCTTGACATGGGAGACATTTTCCCCCTCACCAGTAAGCTCTTCTTTCACTAGCACAAGCCCAGTTTGCCAGGTACACTGCCAGACATGGTGAAAAACTTTCTCATGTCAGAGAAAGTGGTCTGACATAGCTGGGTGGCAGAAGTAGTACTGAGCAGCTAACACTGATCGCACAAATTTAGAAGAGCACCCAAGGACTGTTTTAATTTGTACCACCTGCCTACCCAGCTGGGTTGATCATAGGGATGGAGAACATGGACAGATACTGTTAATGGTGCATTATCACATTAGTCCTTCAGTAAGACCAAAGCACACACCAGATCTTCCCCCCTGCAACAACGCACAAACGCGAGACAAGGAGAGCAATTGCTGCCTAGGGATCTTGCAGTCTATACAGTGGCTAGAGCCAGGCGTTCCTCCCCAGCCTCAGCGGTACCCAGCAGGCTTTAGATGCACCTGATTGCTTGCTCCATTTTAAAGTAAATAATAGAACTTCTTTCTGCTTCTTTAGGTATGGAAGGCATCATTTTCACAGTATAGTTCATCTGGAACTGTATTTAAGTGAACTCAAGAGAGCATATTCTATAAAAGCAATACAAAATCATGTGTGATTTTTTTGTTGTTGTTTCAATAGACAGGACTTGAGTAATGTCAGGGTTTATGGCTTTTATTTTATTTGGAGGCACTACTTTTTAACGGAAGCAGGAAGCAGTCCTTGGACACAGTAAGTCACAATGTATAAATAGCTCTACTGAGAGTAAAACAAAGACTCTTTTGTACTTTTGTACCAGCAGAGCCAATAATATATGCAACTTAGCAATATAAAAATACCTCATCCCTACTTATGACACCTCTACCTTATAAAAAATTATTAAGACATCCATTTAGAATTTCTACCAAAAGTACCTTATTTTCAGTGTTCTGCTTAGGAGATACGATGCAGTAGTTGAAATTATTTTTTTAGAGACATTTAAGAAATTTACCGATGTCTGATTACTAAATAGAGGTTACAGTTAATTCATCTTGAATTGGCATACATTTGTGGAAATATGTTTCTCCATATGGTTTCATATTTATTTCTGCAAGGTGAATAAAATGACAGGATTTTTTTTTAATTAGACTATAAAAACTTTTTTTATTAAATCAAAAACGGTAGATTTCCTACTTAGCAAGCATTCTGAACCTCTTTTTAAGCCATTTGAAGGAGGTCTGAAGTTTATTGGATTTTAAATACATCCTTTTCTCCATCAAGGGTCTTTTAAAGAATAGTTTAATCTGTATAATTTACATTCAAGAATTTCATCTTTTACATGCCAGGTACCAGGACTGTCAAATCCCTGGGCTTTTCATTCTTATCAAACGTACTAAAGCAATCATACATAACCGGTAGGATAAGTTTTTTGATTTTTATCCAAATGCCATTTTCAAATCCAATTTAGATCATATAGGATGCCAATTTTGTACTGTTAAGAAGCTGGACAGGTTTTCCAAAGACAGATTATCAGTAATAAGTATAAACATATGTCAGTTCGTTAACTCTTTAAAAATATCCAGCAAATCAGGCTTCATTCCCTCCTACATTTTCAAATACTAAAGTAGATCCTGCCTGAGGCTCTGTAAGGTCCCAATGCAAAGTCTTTCAAAACCAGTGGAAATCTTTCTGTTTTCCTAATGGGGCTTATGTTCCGGCTGTAGCCTTGCAAACTCCAACACGTCCAAATACTTTATTGAGTGGGCTTGATCACATTTTGGGATTGGGACAGATAAGGGCCCCATGCAGCCTGTTCCAACCACTGTTAAAATAGCTTCCAATGAAATATTCTCTAGCTGCTCCATCACTTGAAGAGTTATTATCTCCTGCTTATGCTCAGAGACAGAAGATAGATTTGCCTATCGTCAGTCAATCATCCCCTCTTCCTGTCTCTCCAGCCAATTCAATTTACCTATCTAATAAAAGAAATCCTTCACCATTTGGTTAAAATCAGTACAAGCTTCTACACAAGGTGCCAATTTGCATTTCTTAATCATGAGTATTTTTTTCCCCCAGTGTTATGATAGATTTTAGGAAATATTTCTTTCTCCTTGTACTCTGAAAAAAAAAGTTCTGTTATTTCCAAGTCGAAGAGCAACCAAATCTAAATCCATGTTAATCCCTAAAGAGAAGCAAATTTTAGTAACTTCTTCTTCTAATAACTACTGCTTAGAAGTAGTGCTAATGTTACCAATTACGTTATTCCTCTGCTTAGCATGATGCAAGCTGATACACACCAAAGTAAATTGTTTTGATTTCCCCTTGTGAATGAATTAGTACACTGAAAATGAGTAACATACTGAACTTGAATTATGTGCTAAGCGTCTTACTCCATGTATATGCAGAATGGTTTTACAATGGTAACGCTCATATATTTCTTAAGCTTAGTGAGAAAGCGAGTCTGTCTTTAATGCAGTTACGTACTCTGATTGGGATAGGTGAAGTTTTTACCAAATCCAGTAAGCTGCACAACTGTAATTAACATGAGGTCATGGAAGTTACATCATTAACTATAATTAATTAAATATTCTAAGGTAGAATTTGTTATCCTGTATACATAAATATATTTAGACATACAGAAAAGGACACAATTGCTCCTTTCCCCAGTCTTCAAAAAGAAAAGTATTTGAGGATTGACTTATTGTTAGTTCTTCATACAATTGCTACATCGTTAAATCAATCCTTAAGGTTGTCCATTCCTTTTTTCCATGGGCACCCAGCCATACAAAACTCATTCTGTTGTAGTGTAGTGGATCTCATGCCTCATGACGATAATAGAATTCCATTTATAAGTCTAAAACAGTTATTTTAAATTCAGAGATAGCTTAGATTAATATAATGTATCAGAGCACTTCTCAGCACCGTTTCACATGAATGGAGCATGGTTTTCAGTCTTGCACATATTTGGACCCAAGGATTTTCAAGCAACCAATTACTTGCTCTTAAAGGAATATATGAACTCAAAGGGCCAAGACTGCACTGCTGGCATGGCCCTACGCAAGAAGAACCTCATGCTAGTCCTGCCCTAAGGGGCATCAAGGAAAGGGTGCAAGATTCAAGGGATCTTCTTGCCTGCCAAGCAATCTGCTCCTGCCTTGTGCTGTTAGCACACTAATTACTGCATTAGCTCATTTATACCAGCTGGTCACTGCAGCTGTCCAGTGAAATCTCCGCTCACCTCCTCCTGCCATGAGCCAGCTCCTTCCTATGCTTGCAGAAGGAAAGTGGGCATGCAGGTCTTGCTCTCCCGTTATTGCCTGGGCTTGCATGGAGGTTGGGAAAGTCTCAGCATCTGTCCATCTCTGTGTTTATCCTAGTGTAAAGGCTGTTAGCATAGAGTAGCATCAAAGTTTCTTCGGAGACTATGGATTAGTATGAATCAATGGTATCTTTAAGTAAGAATATGAAGTTATCTAGACCCATCTTCAATTGTGTGGAGTCATCAGCAGACACCCAGGGCTAGAGAAAAAGCTCTTCCAGAATCTTTAACCTGGAATTGTTTGAGTGTATCTCCTGAGTACAGAAGCATTTGACAAGAATTGTAAAACAGAATACGTCAGGGAAAGAGAATGTACAGCTTTCTCGCTGCTAGTCACACGTCAGGTCAGAGAGACATGGAGACTTGCCTATGACCTCAAGGTAGCTAGCATCCATGGTTAGTTCCTAATTAAGTGTGCTTCCAGCAGCTGTCATTTAGAAAGTCTATACTACCTCCACGAGAACGGAAAATAAATCCAAAAAATTCACTCCAGTATCTCACAATATCCACACTTCCACCAGCAAGTAAATAAGATCCATTTTACATTCACACTTGAATTATTGTTACATGGCCAATAAAAACAAAATATGAAGCCCTACTGAAGAGCTGTTTTAATTTGACAGCATTTCTGGAGCGTCTGGGGAAATCTGCTGTCTATGAATGCTGTATAAATTCTGCTGTTGTTTTCTACAGTACTGCAAAAAGAGAACTTCCAAGTGTCGTTCACAGCAGGAAATGCCTTCAGCCTATTTCTACCCACAACCAATAATTCTTAAGTTAATATCTGGTGGGCCCCTCCAAGCATTTCAAAACAGTGTGTTTTCTGCAGTGGTATGGTAAGAGCTGTATGATCTACAAAAATTGGTAGAATGAGTTGTGCCATCTCAAAATGATGTGTTCTCCTATCAGTTTTGTTTACTTTATCAGTGATGCAACTTCTGATTAGAAAAAAAGTGTAGCATATAGTGATTAAAGGAGACCTTTCTTTTCTTTTTATTCTCTTTTCCTTCTTTGGAGAAGAGAAAAAAAAATCCTGCTCAAACTCCTGCTATCCTGTACTTCCTCTAATCCTCTTCAAGTCCTTCAGCCACGAAGTGTTGATGGAATTCTTCTAGATTTAGAATACAGGAATGGGATTTTCCAGACCACTTATCACTGCATAAAACTTCCTTCCATTTCACACAAAAGACTCATCCTACCTATTTATTAGATTATTATATAAGACCAGATTAAAAATATTCCTATTTTTACAAACTCTTTATATGCAATAAGACTAAAAGTATCTGTACAACATCAGACCTTAAGTCTAGTTACCCTAATATCTTAACACTAGCTAATAACAGACATCTAAGAAGAAATATGAAAAGAGGCATAGCCATATATAGTATATATAATCATACTATTATAAATGCAGATGCGTATACTTGATGCATAAAACTACATTGATCATCTCATTTTCATCCTGCCCATCAACTTTTTGCATCTTTCAACCAGGCCTATTTCTATTAGACAAATAGCTAGAACTTGAAGTAACTTAATGTCTCTGACAACTTGTGCCAGTGAAGATCTGGTTCTAAACTTCTAGCCACATTTCATTTAAGATTAACAGATATGCAGCCTGCCAAATAACTCCATTTGGCAAGCATAGATATTATGAAAAATGTAGTAGGGAACTAAACTAGGTCGTTTGTGATGTATTTTGGGACTTTTTTTGAAGAAAAGGTACATGTTGGAAGATACATTTATTTATTAGAGAGAGTTTATTAGAGTGCATTTCCTTGAACTTTTGTAAAGTTCAAAGGAAAAGCAACACAAAAACCACATAGAAAAAGAGCATTAAAGTCTCATTGTGGTGTACACTGGAATCATTCGGATGATTATGCGAAAAAATGAATTTTCAAGCTACCGTCCTGTTCTTTACATTTTAATATTAGCTTCAGGATTATGCATCTCAGAAGCAGACAATACCCATTCAGTTAGAAAGAGATTACCTTAAGTCTTCTTTATGAAAAAATAGGGAGAAATAGGAACTTTAAGCTCACAGCTATGTGTTCTAACCGTGCTGACCCCATATGTGCTTTAGTGCATCAATGGTAAAAACCTTGCTCTAATTTGAAAGGTCAGAGATTTGAGGAACTATTCCTTATGCGCTGTTTTCTTGTTGCTGGCTGTTTGGTCATTAGACTAGTACTTTCAAAATGTTGAACAAATAGACTGGGTTTTGCCTTTTTTAAATCACATTCTTTAGAAAAGAAAGTCATCCCCTTTGAATTCATGAGGGTAAAAAAGTCAAGTCAAAGTACAAAAGTACAGTTTCTCGGTGTGTCTGCTATATTCTTATTTGTTCCATTTTTGAGTGACTGAGTACTTGATTCAGCTCAGGCAGCCACCACTCCCAGTTCCTGAGCCCCAGCCAGGTCTCTCAGGCCCATTCACAATTCCAGCACTAACTTTCCATAATTATTTTATTTCCTTAATCTTCCCAATGGCTGGTTCAGCCCCAGGTGGGCCTCATTCCTCTCCAAGTTCAATAAGACAGTCTCTTACTCCCTCTGCTCTCCTGTCACCTCCAATTTTGATTTTTTCTGGCAGCCTCACAGTATCTCTTCTTCTCTCTCTCTTTTGTATATATGCACACAGATGCACACACACACATGCTCACACCGTAGCGTGGAAGATACCGTGATCATTTGGAGAAAAACAATAGGAAACTGCAGTTTTTCCACACTTAGGAAAAAAAGGGAGTGAAACAAAGGATGAAAAAAAGAGAGCATCAGGGAGAAAGCAGGACCAGACAACACTAGATAAAGAACATTGGAGGTAGCTGGAAGATTTTAAATAGAGTAGCAGAAAAACCCAGGAAAAATCTTACTGCATATATAATAAAATAAGAAAAAAAGACGTAAGAGATATTGGAGATGGACATGAAATACAAAACCACAAAAAACTGAACCCCCAAATAAATAAGCTCAGTGCAGCTGCTTCAGTTTCCACCCATCTGCCCAAAATGTACATCTCTAGAAGCACTAAAAAGATGCAAAGAATTTTATTTCATCTTTTGATTGAATTATGTTTGTCTATATAGGAATTTCTCTTATTTGTAGCTTATTGCAGAATATTCCTAAGGTCAAAAACATTAAATGCTGGAGTCTTTCCTGGGCTTTTTCCACAACATTGGATGCAATACATATCATTATGCAAGTGTAATGCTGCATGCTACACCCCAGTATAGCATCTCACTGCAGTCTGCAGAGACCAGTCCGCCGGCTGCAGCTTAATAAGCTATTTAAATACATGGCTGATTTAGAGCCGTGGCTCTGCCTAACCTGTGGGATCCAGGCACGCTTCCCAGCTCCTGCAGCCGTGCGTGTGCCCCAGCTGCACCCGGACTCCACGTTAACTCCTCCGCCCCCACAGTCTGGTTTCCGGCCCCGGCCAGGTCCCCCCGGATGGTCGGGGACACGGCTATGGTGCACACCCCACAGTTTAGACAGAACCGCTGGGAGTAATCTAGTGTTACATTTGCAGCAGCCTGGAGCAGAGCTTTGACTAGGAATAATTATTCTGAGGGTTTAACCTTTTAGAAATATTGTCCGTTAATAGTTTTGCTGCGAAGGAGCGTATCTTCGCTCACTCTCAAAAGCAGAAACTCAGTTCATTTTTTAAAGAAATTACTTTAACAGCTTGTGCCATATTTAGGAAAAGGAATATGAACATACAGTGGGCAGTCTGGTAACAAATAACAAACTGGTTTGCTGTAAGCAACTAGAGCATTTACATGGCCAAATCACCATGCACTGCAGTGGAAGCATATTCCTAGGTGTCACTAGTTCATGCTTGGCCATCTGTATTTTGTCAACAATAGCAATTCACTTTTTAATGAATGTTTAAAATCTCAAATCCCCCAGGAGTAACAGCTATAGAGAGCATCAGCTATTGCTGAAAGAACAAGGATTCTAGGAATAAACAGAATATTGTGGAATGGCAAACGGGAACCAGTGACCTCATTATCCTGGAAAATGTCTCCTTTTGAACCACAAGGAAATTTGACAATCGAAAAGGTTTAGTCTTGAACAATGGAGTTTCACAGAGATAAAGTAAAAGCAAAATGAAGCCCCCTGTGTATTCATAGCAGTTCTTTATTATGTGCCATATATTAACATGTTGTGTTGTGTTTTGCTTTACCATTGTTGCATCTTTATTAAAGATGGGCCAGAAATAAAACCCAGATGTAAGCATACCTGCACTTCCAAGGCACTTGGCTCTAGCTAAGAACGTGGCAGCTGAAAGCCATACTCAGCTTATTTTGTTTTAGAAGGTTTATAATCTTATTCTCTTAAAATTAAAAAAAAAAATAAAATAGCAAATAAAATATCATTGTTTTAAAATAATTATGTATTTATATTGTTTAATATACATGTAGTATGTGGTTTAACAGAATCTGGTCAGCAGGTATGAATCTGACTTTAAGGAGGAATGAAGGAGGATAGCAATTTTGCTCTCTAGCCCTCAGAATACTGAGAATACAAGATACGTTCTTGTCCTACAGTCAAGAGATTTCTTTTGTTTAGACTTCTTAGGCACATTATAGGCCAGTGTCTTTCAGGCAGACGCTGAAGTCTGCACTGGATTATTGAGTTGTAGGACACAAAACCATATGAAGCAAGAGATGTCATTATTCCAGTGACAATGGAGGAGAAAAGTATCCACTGCTGACAGGTCTACTCACTCACAAGTCCATTGGTGTCAACATATACAGCAGTAGAGACAGAATAGTTAGAAAAAAGTTTTACATCTGGTTAAAAGGGAAGTGTAAGAGCTAAAGGGGAACAAAGTACTGTATGTCAATATTTGCCCTGCTGAGGAACAGCAGACACATATGAGAACTGAAGGATACCATATATAAAGAAGTAACCAACCACATGTATTATTTCAGCCCTGTGCCCCAGCTGTAAAACATTATTTGAAGTTATAAGGTTATAATAGTTACACAGCTGTGGGAAGGTGAGGGTCATCCGTTTTACATAATACTCAAATTAAGAATGCAGGGTTGCTGGCACAGATCAACAGCAATAATGTGGTCTCAAAGGTAGGAAGGTGCAAAAAGACAGTCAAAAAGTCTTTTTTCCTTTTCTCTTTCGGAGACAGCTTTGGATATTTTCCACTCCTCTTGATTGTGCCTGGTTAGACCTGAAGATTGAAAACAATAAACAACTTGCGCAGTTAAAGTATGACTTATAAAAATTTAGGAACTGAAGTGAGAAAAAATTATCTAAAAAGGCCTACTTTACACCTAACTCAAGTAGTGCTGAAATACCTTAGTTGCTGTGGTGTTCAATATTCAAATGTTCTGTGTCTTGAATAACACATCTGTTCATCTCTAGAACTGCCCTGGCAAGGCTTTGCCTAAGCTTCATCTAGATACGGACACTAGATGATGCTTTCCACATAAGAACATGTTTGCACAGCAATATACAGATCACGTGTACCTCAACCAGCTCTTAACGAACTAATCTGGGTAGCAGAAGCTCATAATGTATCAGTCTCCATTGATTAATTTATCTCATTTTGGTTATGATACGTTTTTTTGATCATCCACTATGTCAAAGAAAAACAGAATTGCTGGAATTGTAAGGGACCTGCAAAGATCATGTAGCTCAACCAGTCTGCTCAAAGCAGGGCCAACTAGAATAGGTTGCCCAGAACTCTGTCCAGTTGGATTTTGAATACCTCCAAGAATGGAGACTCCACAACCTCTGCGAGCAATCTTTTCTGGTGTTTGACCACTCTGACCACAGTAAAAGAGTTTTTCCTGCATAGGAGGAATTTCCTGTATTTCAATTCATGTCTGTTGCCACTTTCATTTGTCCTTTCATTAGCCACCATTAAGAAGGGTCTGTTTCTGTCTTCTTTACTCCTCCCATCAGGTATTTATACACATTGTGCCCTTGAGCCTTCTCTTCTCCAGACTAAACAGGCCCAGCTTTCTCAGCCTTTCATTGTATGACAGATGCTCCAGTCCCTTGATCATCTTTGTGCCCCTTTGCTGGATTTGCTCCAGCAGGTCAATGTTCTTCCTGCATTGTGGAGCCTAGATCTGTACCCAGCACTCCAAACATGTCTTACCAATGCCTTGTAAAGAGGAAGGAGCTCCTCCCCTGACCTGCTGGGGACACTCTGCCTGATGCAGCCCAGGAGGCTGTTAGCCTTCTTTACCAACAAGGTGCATTGCTGGCCTATGTTCAAATTTTGTCCAGCATGACTCCCAGATCCTTTTCTGTAGGGCTGCTTTCCAGCAGCTTTGAGTACATTTTCAACCTTTACTGGTGCCTGACTTTATTTCTCTCAGGGGAAGGACTTTGCGTTTTCCTTTGTTGAAGATTTTCCTTTGTTGAACTTCGTGAGGTCCATATTGGCCCATTCCTCCAGCCTATCGAGGTCCCTGTGAATGGCAGTTCAACCATCTTGTGTATCAACCATTCCTCTCACTTTTGTATCACTATAGACTTGTTGAAGATCATCCAGGTCATTCATAAAGATGTTAAACAGTATTGGTCCCAGTACCAACCGAGGTACTCCACTTATCACTGCCCTTTGTGCTGCTGAGCACAACCCTTTGATCTGAGTGGTTCAATCAGTTTTCAGCCCACTTCACTGCCTACTTTTACTTCATCTATTTGTCTGTAAGGATGCTGTGGGAGAAAGTGTTGAAAGCCTTGTTAAAGTTGACACAAACTATGCCTGCTCTTCCTTCTTCCACTGAGATAATCATTTTGTTATAGAAAGCTATCAGGTTGGTCAGGCATGATTTACCCTTCATAAACCCATGCTGACTACTCCTAATCACCTTCTTGTCCTTCATATGTTTGGAAATGGTTTCCAGGAGGATTTGCTCCATCATCTTCCCAGGGATTAAGGTGAGGTTGACCAGCCTGTAGATCCCCAGATCCTCCTTCTTGCCCTTCTTAAGGATAGGAATGATATTTGCTTTCCTCCAGTCCTCAGAAAACATGCCACCCCCAACTGCTGAGACTTTTCAAGGATAGCTGAGGGTGGTCTCACAATGTCTCATAATGTGTCTCAATGACATCAGCCAATGACAACGACTTCTTCAGCAGCCATGGGTGCCTCTCACCAGATTTTATGGACTTATGTCCAATTTGCATCCTTCTTTCTTGAGGAAATGGGTACTTCCTAATCATTTGCTCTGGGCAATTCATCATCTTCCTTTTGACTTTAGCTAGTTCCTTAGTCAGTTTGTTAACTATTCTGGATCCTGGTATTAGGCACCACACACCATACAGTGTTCTGTCAGTCTAACTGCCTAACTTAGGGGACTGGAGTCTCTCTCATAGATCTATAGGCAAATATTTGAAGGTATTTCAGTAAGTGAATCTAACTGAAGCTTATTAAATTTAGATCCAAGCAGAAGAACAATGTTCCTAAATATTTCTGATGCATGAGTCTTTAAAGTTAGACATTGTGGCATCTAAATTGTGTGTACGTTATTTCTGGATCTCTCAGGACTAGACATTCAGATACTCACTGCCACAATGAATAAGTGTTACAAAGCTCTCTCCTGGTGTTGGATCCACAGCTGTTCAGATTCTTTTGTGTTAGCCCTCTCCACATATTCAGTTCTATATATCTCTCATTCTTGTTCTAACAAAGAAGACAAATCAATAATTATTAGTCACAGAGAGGAAGAACTTAAGGCCTTTAAGAAGAAAATTCTACTTTAAATAATGGTAAGTGAGAAGAATAAATTGAACATCACCATTGTGTAATAATCTGTCTTCAACAATGGATAGAGAGAAACTAAGGGTAGTGTCAAGATAAATTCAGTCATTCCTCTGTATTGGGAACCATGAAACTCCTGGAAACAGAGGCACCAGAACACCCTTATACAAATTAGGTAGTCTCTAACTCCATCTGTTAAAATATATCAAAGTCTATACAAGTAAAATTTAACAGGAAAAAGATCATTCTTCTCAGTAAGGCAAGTGGTATGGAATGACTTATGTACATACATTTAAACTCTCTTTTTATTTTTCCAGAATTGCCTAAGAGGAATGATCAAAGATCCTTGCTAACTTCCAAACCATGCCTTTGGGAATCAGTAGTTGTCCCATCCTGTCTGTCAGTTGTCCTTAAAGATTTGCAAGGGGTTAAGGGAACATAGAATACAAATCCAAGGAGCCAGGCTTTATTAATTTTTTAAAACAATTTGCATTCCCTAAAGTCAAGTCAATATGCAAGATGTGATCCTCTCTCAAAAGCTTCAGTTCAGAAGATGCAGGTTTTTTAATTACACAAGAAGGGATCACTCAAACTTTAGATCTGCTTTCAGAATAAAGGTAAAAAGCAATTGCTCTGGAAAAATCACAGGTATCCAGATTGGTAAACTACTTGCTTCTTACAGGACACTGTGACTCTCAGAAGTGCACAGGGAAAGGACCAGAGGCCATAGACATGAGTAGGAACACAGGAAATTCTGACAAGATATAAGAAGAGAAAATTTACCCTGAGAGTAGTTGCCTGGAGTGGTTGCAGAGTCTCTGTCTTTGACAATACACAAAACTCTTCTGGACAAGGCTCCAGGCAGCCTGCTTTAACTAGACTTGTTCTGAGCAGGAGGTTGGAAGAGGTATCTCTGGAGAGCCCTTTGAACAGACATGAATTTATAGCTTTATGATTCTATGACCAGATAAGATGAGAGAACATAATTTTTGTCCAATCAACTCATAAAATGAATGTGCATCTTGAAATGAATTCATATTTTCTGACAAGTAAAATTTATTAAATTTCAAATGATCTGTGAATATCATTGGATTGCTTAAATGCTCGTTTCCTTTTGCTCACTTGCAGTTATTTGACCCCCACGTAATCTCTACCTCAGTAATCTCTGAGTTTCTAGTTAAATCCTAAATGATAGGAAGTATTAAAGACTGTCACCAATTGCCTGTCAGAGATCTGTGTAGTCTCAGGATTCAGCAAGTGAAAGATGTATTTATAAAGGGAGATAGCTGGGAACAGAAGAAAACAGTGCCCAAGGGCACAGGAAGGTCTAATCCCAGGAAAAGTCAAACAGGCCCAGGGACTCCTTGACTCCTTGAATCAAACACAGGGCTGAATGACCGACAAGCAACACACCTTAAGGGCATCAAAACAAAGAAGGATCCAGAAGGCTTTAAAGGAAAGAAGCAAGAGTGTAGTCTTGAGAGGGAACACAGAAGATGGCTTCTGGGGGGCACACAACTGAGCTGAGAGGTGAACTTAGATATTGTAAATAAGCTAAAATATTTGTTATTGGTTGTTTCTACTGTTTCTCTAGGAAAAAAGATTTTGTGCACATCCTTTAAAGACAAGCAGAATTCAACTAAAGTTGGTGATGTGCCTGACTTATCTGTTCCACTTCTTCATTTCTCTAAATTGAAAGAAATCTTTGGGATACAGAGAATCAGAACCAGAATGGAAGAAACAAGAATTGTGAATTTCTTCATAATTGAATTGTGAAACTGTTGCCAAGAGTAGGTATCTTGCACCATTTGAAATGCCTGAAGATATCTTGTCACCAGCTGTCCCTCCAGAAAGACACAATTCTTTCTTATCTGCAAGCCCCATGTAGGTGTTTGCAGTACCCTGCTGGGTCTCAAATGACACCTACCACCTATGTCTAGGCCACTGAATCGAACCCAAGAGTTTCAGACAAAATATATAAACTATGTGATCTTGTCCCACTTTCCATTGTAGGTTCTCATCTAGAGCAGGCTATTTTGCACTTCCACATGAAATTTTTTTCTCTCTCCCTCCCCTCCCCTTCTGCACTGAAATGGAATAAAGATTTTTCAAAAAGAAAACTAAGGAGAGAGGCCTATGCCTTATCACCCAATCTAGACAGAAAAAATATCTTGGTAATTCAAGGAGTCTTAAGATTTCTGTTTTCAAGCTTTGGTTTGAGTTGATCTCAGACCATCTTGACTCGTGGCTACAGAGCTGATCTCAGACCATCTCCTCCATCTTTCTTTCTGGAGCATTAAAAATACTCTTCTTTCTTATTTTTCAATAATATCCATTGAAGCACTAGGATAAAGAGACAGTTTATGTATTGTGATGCTAGAGCATTCACCTTTTCCGAAACCAGATGGCAAACCTTGCTTCAGTTAAACTGTTTATTCACCCCAAAGAGCCAGCAGCCTGTGGTTGGACCATGAATGTGTGACATATAAGAGACTGAACTGGAATTGTTTCAGATAAATTTCAGTGAAAGAGAAAGATGTAGAATAGTTTCTGCGTAAGAAGGACTGAGCAGACCAATATTGTTCTGGCTGGAAAACAGACTATAGTAGTGGTGATAAAGGTCTATAAAAGCACTGAGGCAAGAAGAAGGAATAACAGTTCATGGATTCTTCCAGTACAAGAATTGGAGGATATCAAATAAAAATAGCTGTTGACAAGCTCATAACAGACTAAGGAGGAGGTTTTCTTGCAAAACACTTCATGTAAGACACCTGCAAGCTGTGTGAATCCTTTTAACAGGATATTGCAGATGCTGTAATTTTGTATTTATTACCATATATATCTTATATACAATTTTATATATGTGGAAAGCAATTAGAAAGATTCATGGAAAAAGTTGTCAAGGACTATTGATTATGGAGATAAATGACAAATGACTGACTGCAGATTGCATTGGGATGGAAAATTGCACTGTATGGTCGCCCTTAAGGAAACACAGTCCTTAAGCATTCTCTATTGACTACTGTTAGAGAGAGGCTACTGGGCTGGAGAGACGCTTGGACTGCCCGGCATGGGCATTCTTGTACTCTTAAGTCCCTTAGCTGAATGAGGCAGAGCTGCAGTTTCCAATAAGGCTGCTTTCAAACTAAGAACCCTAACCTGTGGGTTTGTGTTTTTGAGCAGAAAAACCATCCTTGAGTTCCAGAACTCGTTTTGAAACTTGTTCATACATTTCCAGCATTATCTGATGAACAGAACAATATAAAAGAACACTTTGCTTAAAAAGCTCCAACCAGTTGTACTGTTATCCAACCAAAACTCCACACTTTCCTGAGGTTTCCCTGCCAGAACCACAAGATATTGGCACGTTCTACAGACTCAGGCACCCGGAAAATCCAATACATATCTAAAGAAGACTGATTGCCTGGCCTTACTGTAATGATTTTAAAGTCCAGGGCTCCACAGGGGAGAGATACAAGACAGCCAGGAAAGACACTGTGAAAATGGACTGTAAGCACATAAATCACCAGTGCGATTCAGACATGGAAGCTGGAAGATGATTTCTATTTTGAAGATTATTTATGCTGTACACCCTAAGGCAGAGTAACCAAATATTTTGATGCAGACAAAATGTAGAATGCTGTGGAGACGAAAAAGGGATCATCCTTCTGCCCCAGTGCAAACATTGGTTTTATTGAGTCAGGCACAGAAAGGGATTATTTTTGCCTTGTACTGAAATATAACCTCCAGATCTAGCTGGGAGGACGGCTGGGAGACTTGAATACAATGATTCAATCTAGTATGGAAAAAATGTATGTTCTTATGATGATTTCCTAACACCAAAGAATTTGTCTATTTTAATAAGCACAGAGAACCTAGGTGTCTGGTGATTTCTTGCCATAAATCGGGAGCTCATTAAAAAGAAACAAGTATGGTAAGAAGGCAAAGATTCTGCCAGGAGTCCTGAGAAAACAACTGAAAAGCATTTTTGAAGTATCATTCTTTTTGGTGCAATATGTGTAAAGGCCACAGTGCTGAGCTCTAGTAGTTCTGAAGGCTGCCAACTAAGCGCCTAAAAGCTCCTGAACTGACTGCATTTTAGCCTACGCATTCAGTTTTGCGCCTGTGTCTGGATATTGCCTGGTTAGAACGAAGCGCAAAGCTGTGGTTGTGGGAGGGAAGCACAGAAAGCTGTGCTACCTGACCAACAGGAAATTCAAAGTGCATCAATTGTAAGAGTCCAAAGAGCTGTTGAAAAGTAAGATAAGGTTCAGAAGGGGATTACTGGGTCCTAAATGTGATATTTTTATTGAGAGGGCAGTGCTTAAATTACATTTTTATGAGCCAGTGTGGCATACCATCACTTTTTCATTTTACTGGGAAGCTTGCTGGGACTTCTCTGGTTCACAGCTGCAGAATGGATTAATTTTATCCTCCCCTGAATGAGACCTTCAGGCCCACCGTAGCTTCTAACTTGGAAGTAGTGTGCAAGGATACTACTAGACCAAAATGATTACATCATCAGACAGATTAGAAGAGAAACAGGAACAAAAATGGATTAAACACTAAGACTTCATGACTTCATTCAGCAAAAACATTTATGTACATGTTAGCCTTAAGCATCCCTGTTTAATGAAGCACTAAAGCATGTTCTTGGGTTTAATTGAAGTTAATGGGATTTACATAGGTCCTGAAGGTAATCACATGCTTCACTGCTTCATTAAGGCAGAATACAAATATTATAGGGCAAGGTATATCCTCAGGGAATTCCACTGAAATACAGGGTGATACAGACCTATAAATCATTTTAAGGATATTTATTATTAAAATACATGCACAAGAATGTGCTAAGAGAACAGGTTGAATGAGAGCTGAGCCTCAGAATAGCACTATGTTTAGCAAGCTATCTGAGACATGAGACCTGTTTAAGCGTAAAATCAGAAGTAACTACAGTAGAGTCAAGCCCAACAGAGCTGAGATCAAAATTAAACCCCAGAGAAGGGGATTTTCTAAAAGTAGGGGGGGGAAGGGAGAAAAATGGAGAACAGGTCCCCAAGGAATGTGATAAATGATGATGGGTTAGGCAGTACAGTTCTACTTCCAAAAGCCAGGCTTAATCTTCACTCAGGAGTAGACATGGTGCCACATATTTAATCTATCCCTTAGAGAGATTCAAAGGATCAAAAGTATCACACAGATACTTAAAAGGAAAGGTTATATTCCCATTGAGGACTAATGACTATATCCCCTCCTGCAAGCATGGGGATTTCTGGTGAGGGAACTAAAACTGCAATGTTTCCAGCGTTAACTCTGGCTGTAGGGTGTCTGCTGTCAGATCAGCTCCTCGAACCTTCCCCTTTACTCCAAACTGCCCTCACGCTGTGAGCTTGCAGCTCTCTGAGCTTCTCCTCCAGCTTTTCCATACCTTTCAGCAAAGGGATTTCTTTAACAAAACTGAGCTCTGTGATCAGATCACCCGAAAGCCACTGCAATGTCTCAAAACTACCAAAGCCTTTGTGGTTACAGAAGAATTGTAGAGAGCTGCTATAATTTAAGAGCAGGGATTTTTTTTCCACTGTAGTGGTTCAATGTGTGTTGTGTGCACACATGTGCTTCAGCACAGATGGAGATTCAAATGAATATCAGACCCTTTGGTGTGAGTTCAAATTTCCTGAAGGTGTTGGAATGTCTGTAAAACATCAGATGCCCTTTTGGTTGTTTTTTTATAAATACATTTTAATTCTCTGCTGATTTGACATTTCACTTTATTTAGGAAAAATGGGAGGGGGGAAGGCAACATATTGCAAAAAAGTTATTATGGAAAAAAAGAAAAAGGAAGGGGAAGGATGCCTGTGTGTCCCTGGCAGCTACCTGCCTTTCTTATACAAAGCCACCTATGATTCTACTACAATCACAAACAAGACAGGTTTTCTTTGTCATTTATCCAAAAAGGAAGTTCAGAATATGTACATCTACTCCAAAGCTATTAATCTTTTTTACAAGATTATTCAGGGGAGTAGAGAACCATTGTCATCTTTCTTAAAATAAATTTTCCCTAAAGCTTCTGAAATCCTTAAAGTAAGGCTTATGATATTGTTTTTTTTCCTCTCCTAACCCATTCACCTCCTAAAAAGCAGTTATCTTGTGACTGATTTACTTTTATATTAATTATAGCTGTTTCTCTATTTCTTCAGGAAAAAGGAAATCTTTCCTGGGCTGTTGCACTTAAAGCTATGTGTAGCTGCTTTTAATTTCAGCTCACCACAGTCAATGCAACCCCATAAGGCTGGCGAGGTTGGGTGCACCTCAAAGGATGATGGATGTGTTGTGTGAAACAGTTACCGAGTGGTCAGTAAAACCAAAAAACAACCATCCCTGAACCTTCAGATTTTCTGTAATGGTTTCAATTGCATATGAAAGTGACACAAGGCAAAACAGCAACAAAAATCAGAGTCAGGCCCCTAAACAAATGTCATCACTGCTTAGACTTCAGTGAGGGTGTTAATTATTATCACAAAGTGAGGAAACCACAGAATTGTTGGACCAAACACACGTTTCATGTGGAGAAAGTAATACAAACAAACCAATAACATATATCCTTTTTCCATGGAGCACAGAGAAGATCCAGCTATTTATTCAGCAAGCCTTAGGGAACCTCCTCCTGTACAAACTATCTAACCTACTACAATACAGCTTGCATCCCAAGGCTATTACAGCTTTCCAGATGCCTGTAATTTATTAACTATCTCAGCTTGGGATTACAACTGGAATAATTCTGACAGCGCCGTTAAGAAAGAGTTTGTTGTGTAAAATCTGCATCCAGTGTATTATGACATTAACACCACAGAACCAACCTTCTCTCATACACTGGCATCGGCATTTTTATGACAGCTTTTAAACCGGATCAGAAATGTGCAATTATTCCACCTGGTTCTGTAGCAAAGGATATAACTACAGAAAAGAGTCTATATGCTCTAGCTACAGTTGATCCCTGCACACGGTAAAAAGCGTGCACTTTTCAGCGCAGTATGCCACAGAGAGCAGGGATGTATACAGTTCAGAAGTTATCCCGGAGAACGACAAATACCAGAGTCTTCACATTAAAGCAGTAGAAAGCCCACAGCAAGTAGTTTTTTGAGTAATCTGTCTAGCTTTTCCCCCTTCAACCTAAATGTGATTTGTGACCTGAAACTAAATGACAAATCCTGCTACGTATTTAATGCAGGAATACTATCTAGCCACGCCACAAGGGTGTTGATATTTACAGACTGATCAGCAATAAGATTACTTATAATGCGAAGGGGAAAATAGAGAGTAAGCATTTCTCGAAGCTGTATTCTTGGAATGAAGAAGGATACATCCTTTCCCGATAAGCATTCCTCACAGCAGGCAATTTTTTGAGTGTCTCCTTGCTAAATGTTCATTTCCAACAGGATAAAAGGGCTAAGCTGACAAGTTATGTCTCTATTACCACATTTGTCTGAATCCTAGCTACACTGCCAGATCCTATTTTTCAACTGCTAACAGGCGACATTTTATAGGTGTTCGCAGTGGCTGTACACTGATTTCAAGAGGCAACGTCTAGGTTGAGAGAAGGCGGGGGAAACCTGCAGGTGCCTTACAAAGACAATGGAACAAATTTCACAAAATGAAACTTCAGATCAATCTTATTCAACTCCTGGAATCTCCCACCAACAAAACACTAAAACTAGTCTACTAAATTCAGTTAAACTGCTTTAGTTAAAGTAACTTTTAACTAAGGCAAGTTAACATGAGCAATTTGAGCCAGTTTACCTAGTTTAATTTTAAATAGGTTTAATATAGTCTAATTTTTCTATGGGACCAAAACAATTCCATTCCTTACATTTTCTAATTGATGTACAAATTCATTTTTCAAAAATGCCTGATGCTTTAAAACTTGCAAGTAAAGCCAATATTGCGCAAACCACACCTTTCCTTGAATTTATGGCCACCTTTTTAGAAAGTTTATTTAAAAGAATATAACCCAAATATGTGCTTTTCTATGAAACATACTTCTCAAGTTCATTTTGCCAGAGAAAATACTCATTTTCCAGAATGGCATATTTCATTTGCTACCAAAAAAAGGACTGACTGTAACATAAAGCTAGCGGCTCCCGTAGAAGAAAGAGAAACAATTTGACATGGTAGGTCTGGTATCCTTCTGCAATATCAAATGAAGCCCTACATTTTCAAAATGACGCATGGGAATTAAATCACGTGGTCCCCATTAAAGTCGATGCCAGCTCTCATGGTTTATGAGGTCACCAGAACCCCTTGATGGAATTACACCCTCGTCCTGCACGGCTCATTCTCTGGTATCACAGACAGAGTCTGAACCAAAGCCCAGTAAGTCAACAAAAACGTCTGCAGTCATTTCAGTCAGGTTTGGATCAGGTATTTCCACTGGAAAGAGAGAAGCAAGAGAAAGAAATAAATTACTGAGGAACTGTTTTTTTAACAGCATGGCACGGGTCCTATGTTGTTACATATTCCTGTATAGTAAGGGGGAAATAATGTCTTCCTGTGGTCGTGCTGGAGACATCTGATGGAAAAGAGAAACACTGTGAAATATTCCTTGGGAAAACAAAAGGACATCCTGTGAGAGTGCAATCACAAAGCAATTCTTTAAGAATCCCTAACAGCTATCATGCAACATATAAAATACAACACACTTGAGGAATAAACATTCTGGGCTCCTTGTGCATCATCTGTATTTTTAGGATTTACTGTACTGGTGCATGTCTCAGTTTTGTGTTTACTAGGCCAAATATTTTAATATCTACGATGCACTAATAACATCCAGACTTCAAAAAGTGAAACGTCACCCATTTTTCACAATGACTTTGAAAGATGTTGCACTTTAAAATGCTCAGTGGTTAATAAAAGATTGCAGTCTATCAATATATTGATTTTCACATTGTCTCAAATGAAATATGAGTTCAATTTAGCAATAAGCTGATATGTTGAATGCATTCTTTCCAGTTTTCTAGTTTTCAGGCATAGTTCCTGTCATTATACCACTAGAAGCATTGTGACTTGCTGTAGTCTCACTGAATCTGTATATGTAAGATATAACCGTTGGATTCAGGAGGTATATGTTTGTCAGGCCACATGACAGTATATATCTAATTTTAAAATACAGACCAGCAAGTTTCTAGGAGTTTATGTAGATCTCTAACATAGTCAGGTTTTCACCAGAGTACAAAGTTTATTAAGCTAGTTCAAAGTTTAGGCAGCAATTTGTATGCACACATACATTAATGCATACATATAAACAAAGGTCTAGAAAAATAGAAATGTTTTTATTCCACACGATTTGCCAAGATAAAATAAGTAATCTCTCTGAGAGAAACAGCAAACACAAGCACAAAAGCAATGACATTAGGAAGCCAAATGTTGAACTTCCTTCGGTGCATGGTGTCTATGGTTGTTATGTTTGCTATCCATGGTAATACATGAGTGGGGTACTCTGCATAAATCCAAATGTGGATAGTACAACGCTTGCTTTATAACGACTCACAAGATCACTTCACCTCAAGAGAAGAAAAAAAAAATCAAAGCTTTAATATGGCACCTCTCTGAACTAGGAAATACATATGGCACAAATGCAGCTACACTGCTTCTGGATCCAGGCATCTTCGTATTTGCAGCCTATCTGCGCACAGGCTGGATAGATCCCCCACCAGATAACTGTGAATTAGCTATGGAAGGAACACAGAGCTGTATCAAATGAATTTCTGTAGCAGCTGTAGAGGCTATGGCAAGGTTTCAGACCCTTTGACTAGCTGACCCCAGTGGTACCATGGCTTTGCATTTTCCAAGAAAGATACTTTCAACACAGGCTGGAGGATATTTTCTTCTGTCTTTTATTTTGTCTATTATTACTGTTCTTCAGAAAGGAAAAAAAAAAAAACTTTCTGAACTAAAGTTGAGAGTGGGGCAACTTTTTCATTACAGAGGACTGAATCCCCCAGTAACGCCAGAGTGTACAGCAGGACTCTTGTGACAGGCACATTGTGTACCTATGTTCACATCCAAACCCTACGATGTAGCCTTTAGCAGCCTACCTTCTGCAGCCAGGCTGCCATTGCTGAAATGAGCAGTCAGAGCACATGCAGCTCGCCTGGGTTCTTCCCTCCTCCCTTCATCTCCTCACCCCTCTCACTATCAGCAAGATTTTACTCGTGAAGACAACGCTATGGGGAAGGAAGACTAAATGCAGTGCAACTTCATGCAGTACATCTGAGCAGGGCTATCCGGCTAAAAGGTCCTGAGGATCACCGTAAAAGGGGGAAAGGCACGGGCTGGCGCTGCGGGTAGGACTTGGAGGGGTTGGGAGCCGGCAGAGACGGACGCTTCATTCCTTGAGCCAATGCCAGTGCCAGTCACGCCATACGATTTAATAGCATGGCTTCAAAAGCATGTGTTTATTCCTCCAAAGTGTTTGGCTTCCATCTGAGGACTTTTTGTGTGAGCTGAGAGAAAAGCTATTCTTTTTATAAACAACATAACTTAGGTAAGTATTTGACATGGACAAATGCTTTGCAAGCAAAATATAATTATTAATTATATTAAATCTCTCAGCTTACACTTATTCCAATGCCCTATTTCTATTCATAACCCTGATACAGAGACTGGGTTATTAAATATTACGTGCATGGATTAATAGAGTCCAGGCTTTTCATAGGATGTATAGTCTGAGAAGATTAAAATAAGTACCTCGGTGTTGCTATGTAGGCTAAACCTTCAAACCCTTTTACCCTCACCCTTTGTAGTGGGGGTAACCTAACGATAGCCTCCTCGCGACTGCTGGCTTGCACACTTTCTCTTTTCCTTCCTGTCATCTTTGATCGGCTGCGACCACGTCACATCATGCAGACCCTCAACCTTTCTTCAGCCTCGCGTACGGGCGAAACAGGCAATTATTCACCAAAGCAGATGTGCGACAGCGCCTGGCCAAAATGAGGTAGAAATCGCAGAAGAGCAAGATCAGCCGAAACCAGTAAATACAGAGTTAAACGAGTCATGATACTAGCTGTCAGTGGGCAGCGGGCTATGAGCCTCGCTGCGGAGAGCTGCCACTGGAGGGAGACCTGCTGGTCGCCTTCCAGACCGATTACAGCTGCGAGGCGTTACAAGCACGGGATGCACATGGGGCAAACGCCGTGACGTATAGATGTATTTTTTCTTTTTAATGGATGGTCCTGCTGTAAATACAATACAGAATGTGTTAGTAAATCTCAATATGGAGGACAGATTGGTTGCCATTTACAGTGAAATGATTTCAGGATAAAATCCGACACTCAGCCAACACGTTTCGGATGAGAACGCAGAAACTTATGAAACTTATGAAAGCCATTGCTGAGGATATCGCATTCAAAAGCTAATTAAAACAACTCCTTCCATGCAAAATCTTCAGGTTGCAAATGGAGTGGCTATTAGGAACACTTGCTAGGAATTCAGCACAGACCTAAAAGAAAAATGTCTTTGTAATTCACAAGCAAAGGAAAAATAACTGAGACGAGATTTTTTTTTAAATGCCATTCTGAACCCTTGTTTTTTTCTAAATACATCTACATTTGTCTTATTCAATATTTTTAGATTATAGTTATATTTTATCTGCTTCAAATAATTGATTCATAATGGAAACAGTGATAAAATATTTGAGATAAAAATCCTGGAGCAATAGAATAGGAAAAACTGAATTAATTCTTCAGTAAAAGAATAATGTAATTCAAAAAGATATGATTTATTAGGAGAAAAGTAATCTATGCTTAACTCTTAAGTTATAATATGAATGGCAGCGTTTTGAACTCTTGGCCTAAAATAGTTATATCTAGCTTTGATCCTTAGGACGTTAACAGACGGGAAGTAGAGGAGTGAATTGGGGTGAATTTAATAGCATCCAGAGATAGAATAATTAACTCTTATGGTGCCTATTATTTAGCAGCTAGTGTCTGGAAGAAAAGGATTTAGAAAAGTAAAATCAGGAAGTGGTAAGAGACGTTTCTGATCGTTGTTAAATATGTAACTTACTGGAGAGAAAACTTTCACATCCTTCTTCAGTATAACTTATGAAACAAAGGCCAAGCATGTCGTCTTTATCATCCACTAAAGAGGATAACTGTTTGTAAATTGGCTGAAAGGTTGTAGGCCGCTGTCATTGCTCATTTCTTGAGCTTTTATTTTGCTTTGCACTGGTGAACTTTTCCATAAATTTGCTCTTTCTGCAGTGTAGACACTAGGAATTACAAGCCTTCTTACGAGGTTAGGAAGAGCAATAGCTGCTCTCCTTGGTCTCCAGCTTGTCCACTCTGTTAGCTAGATATCAAATGCCATTCAGCTAATAGAGACTAGATGTGTGCACGTTGGCCAGGCAGAGGGCTGAGCACTGTTATACTCACTGATGTACTTCCTTGTGTCCACAGCAGTTCCCACCACGCAATGTAGCATATTTGCATTATTATGATAACAGACTGAGCTCGGGCTCTCCAAAACGTAGCCTTTTGTGTGGTATTCAGGCCCTTCTAGGAAGTTCTCGGAAAGTAGCTTTTTCTGTGCAGTGGCAGCTTAAAAGCAGATAATAGATGTCACAGCTAGTGACAGATGAGACTTGAAAAGAGTGTATGTTGTCTACATCACAGATAGGCTCAAGCATGGATTCAGACCTTTGCTCAAAATGCAGGGTGGCTGTGCTCGTGTGTACCTACCTGATTAGCTGCTACATTACACATTGCTCTATTGCTACGAAAAAAATATGGAAGTGCCTGAAAATAATATGCAGGCCATATTCTGTAGCTAACACAAAGGCTGTAGACTGAGAGGTAAAATAAAACGATTCCATAAGCATTGCAGATATGTTCTTTACATCAAAAGAAGAAGCACTTCATTTTTCAAAGGCTGAGACATCAGCACAGGTGACGATGTCTTTCAAAGAGTATATTAACGTGCTTCACTAAGACTGTGCAGAAACTCAGAAAGATGTATTTCACACGATTATGTATTATACACTGAAGGAGAAAGGAAGGAAGGAAGAAGAAATCTCCCCAGTCTTTTCTGCAAATGCATACAATAGAACTCATTGAAAAGCCTCTCAGTATTTTGCAGTACTGGACAGTAAATCAATGTAATCTGCATTTCTGCAGTAGCAGGAAACTTTCCAAATGATTGCTATAAATGGAGCACATGTTTTACGTATAGGTTACTATTTTTGGCAGTCCATCAAACCCCTTTGATCTGTAGACAGTGGGGTTTCATCCAGCCAGCAGGACAAGAATAAGAGGCCCATATTCTCCCTTGTGCCAAGATCCACTCTGACAGGAGATGAGCTGGTTATGGTCACACAACTGTGGCTGCTCCTGCGTCAGCCTTAGCCACAGCAGAAGTTAGATAAGCTTATGTAGCTCAGGTAGGTTCTAATTAAACCCACCTCATTTCAGTCCCCATAATACACCAGCACCAAGGTATATTCTTTTCTACTTCTACGGGTCTCTCAATCGCCGCCTGTGCCAGTGTGAGGAGTGGAGTTGTCGTAAGAGCTATTTATACTGCTTTATACCAACTGAAAGGTTGCCTACACAGGGAAAATTCCCTGAGGGCCAGTTAAGCCCGCACTCTGCAACACCTGCACAATACAAAATGACAGAAACCAGAGGAGAAAGCCAGCCCATGAGTCCTCAAAATGGAAAAAGGCAGACAAAAAAAAAAAAAAAAAAAAAAAAAAAAAAAAAAAGAAAGAAAGAAAAAAAAGAAAAAAGAAAAAGGTGAGGGAAACCAGGCGGCACCAGAGGATTAAAAGGAAAAGGCCAGAAAGAAAATTTATAAAATGGAGCAGGTCACTTCCTGACTGCAACAGAGCAGCTGAACCTCAAAAAGGATCCACTTAGCCCACAGTGCTGACCAGGATGGACCACCGAGCATATCAGTGCCTGCTCTCTTTGCTGGTTCCTTACTGAAGATGATGTGAAGATCTGGGTCTCCCACAGTCCTGCAAGTTTAAACTGGGCCTCAGGCAACTACAGCCCAGTACAAAGCAGTGAGCAGCAAAGAGAAGGATTTTGCCATGTGCAGATAACGCTCTGTGGGACACAAGTATCTGGTATCTAGGATTTGACATCTCTCAAAGCTGATTCAAACAACAGGAAGAAGCCTGTGTTGACAAAGAGATTTACAAATATCTAATTTGCCCAGTATATTCTTTTTTTTTTAATTCTGAAATTGATTACACTCATGGCATATATATAAATACATTTTCATTAGCCCGTCATCAAAGCTCGCAAACCCTAAAATCCCTCTGCTGTTCTGAGTGACATATTTCAAGAATAACTACTCAGAAATAACTGCTGTAGATGTGTCTGGCCGCTGAACATGAAAGTATGGGTGCTGCTGACTGGCTGGCAGCTGGCCCAGCATTTAACCCTGCTGTTTTAAAATGTCGTAAAATAAGCACAATTTAATCTTTTGTAACCTTTTGGTCAGTGACTGTGATTTCCGCAAAAAATGACTTCAAAGGAAAGACAGGCACCTTTGTTGATGCCTTTTTAAGCAGTCATGAGTTCCAAATTATTTTGAAAAAGGGAAGCAGAAACCTCAAAGTGTGTAACACCTCCTCAGGATTAGATGCTGAAACGATATGTAAACTGGGCTGTAAAAATCGATCCTCCACTAGCGATGTGGCTCAGAATGATATAATTAAAAGATAATGTCAGTGGAAAAAGAATATCATCATAGACTAATGGGCTCCTCCTGACACATAAATGCAGCAGCAAAGCCCCTATTTTAATGAAAAAATACCACAAGAAGCCAAGTTATTTCATTCTCAAAGCAGAGTGTATTGAAAATGTTCTATTTCTGTTTCTATATTTCCATTTTGCCAAATATCTGACACAGAGTTACCTCTCCCACCTTGCACTGTAGGTACATGGGTTGGAGCGCAGCACTCTGCAGGGCACTGGCTGCACTGTGCTTTACCTAAGCAAAAGGCACGCTACCTATAAGCATGAACTTTCAGGCTGTCTCCTGCCATTAGTTGATGGTATATCTATCTTTGACCATTGACGAGAACATTTTAGTGGGGATCTTGCCTGACAATGAGTGACCGGGACCTCAAGTACAGTAGCCCTTCTTCAGCAGGGTGGATGGACCAGGCTGTCACCCAGACTAGCCAATGCAGAGCAATTAAGTCACTTTGAAAAGAGTAGGAGTTTGAGACCTCCAGCCTAGGAGGACAATGATCCTTTTCCAATGTATTCCAACAACCAGGCTATTACAGAATTAGTTTATACTGCAGCCACCACTACATTTAAAAGATGTAATGCATAATGAAGAGTATTTAATCCATTAGTGTATGATAAGATACTCTGAAAATGCCTGCCAGATGTGGCCCTCAAAAGTCTTAGGTGTCTTCTGCTTAGTTTCCGCCTTTAGACCAGTCTAGGAAAGAACTAGCTGATGAGCTGCTCAGACCAGGCTGATCTGGACAATTATTGTCACTTACAGAACTTTAAAATTGAAAGGGAGGTATCTTGCAAGGCCAGGCGCCTCCAGGATTAGACAGCAGCCAAGCACAGGTTTTTGGAGAGCACTCTTGGATGCCATTCCACCTACATCCTGCCTTAGGTGCCTAAGTCCTTTCCTAGAGCTAGCCAGAAAGGCTAGATTCCCATTGAAGTCAAGAGAAGGATTTACGTTAACTTAAGTGGATTGTTCAGGCCTTAAAATGAGAACCATGTGTACATCCTTATGTAGCACTTGGTCCCTTCTGTTCATGCATTGGGACTTCTTGCTATATTGAATGATTCACATCTACTAATCCACAAATAATATGTCAAAAGAAGTTTTGGAGAGGACTTTCATGTCTAGAGTCTGTTATTCTCAGCAGTTCTGGAAGCATGGAAGTCACCCTGGATAAGAGGCCAGTCAAGCCACATAACTACTCAGGTCATACATTAGCTCTAATTGTATTATTCATTTGGCTTGTCAATACTTTTCCGTGGAGCTGAAGGAAAGGAGGGCATGTGGAATAGAGAAGTAGGAAAACTAACGAATAAGAGAATATAACTTTCAGGGTTCTGGCAATGTTTTCACATCCATTTTTTGCTCCATTCCCCTGAGGTCACAAAAGCAAATGGCATATTCATTTCCTTCCATCTGTGTTATTCTGAACAGCGAATGGGAACTAATATCTTAACTTTCTTAATAAGTACGAGTGGGAGGGCAGCTGGCTAATAGTTAGCTACTGCTTAGCAATGCCTTGTAGATTATATGACTCTCAAAGAGGTGTTTGTTGCAGATAATTTTTTCCTCTTCTTTTTCCTGCTTTGCAATGCATTGACACCTTAAATTGAAAACAAATAGATAAATAAATGAATCACCCAAATTCTACACTTCCGACATGAAGCGGCAGGAGCCGCCCCGTGCACAGCCAGGCCAGCACTCTCCGATTTTGCTTGAAAACACAGGCAATCCCTTGCAAACGCAGGAGTGGGTGGCTTGCCAGGAAGCCCCGGCGCTGTCGGATGCAGCCTCCCCGGGGGGAAAGGCTCCAGCTGCAGCCGCTCACCCCACGGGAGGGGGCAGCTGGCAGGGCCCCCGCTCCGCCGCACCGAGCCGCGGGGGCCCGCTCGGCTGCTCCCCCCGCGCCGGGCCACAGAAAGCAGAACGTAGTGACCTGGCGATGCAGCAAATAAATAAAAAAAAAAATGACTGGAACTGGAGCGCTTGCTGGAGAGGGCTGCGAGCTGCGCTTCCCAGAGCAAAGGAGAGGCAAAGAGCTTCTGGAGGCGTCTGGCTGGCTGCGCTCCTGCCAGAGCAACGATTTCCGCGTTACTGCAATTTCACCGAGCGGCGCGTTGGAGCACCTAGGGTCTTGGTAGGCGATTTTTTTATAGCCGCGAACGTAAATAAGGAGTTTATTTAAATTAAGCCGCTGCTACGCAGAGAAAGCAAGCTGCGAGGAAGCAGTGCGCGTTGCCCTCCTGGAGCAGGGGACTGCCGTGCAGTCCCGCAGCAGCGAGCTGGAGCAGCCCTGCGCTCGACCAGGCCAGCGCCGGCCAGTATTTTCCTTTAAAAATGGGTTCAGGTAGGAGAAGTCTGCCCCGACCATCCAGCTAACCTTTGGCGAGGCAGCTCTACCCCTCTGTTTCTGGTCTGTAAAATAGACCTAATGATCATGACCTCACGTACATATCAGAAAACGTGGCTCGTGAGTTTTGAAAGAATTGTACATGTGCTGGGCAGGAACCGGTTTTCTGCTCCACAACGATTTATGTGGTTCTGCGGGAAAAAAAAAATAAATCTGCGTAGAAAAAAATGAAACTGAAACCTTGAGATGCTTCTTTCACTAAAAGTCCCCTTTTTACAACATTTTACTTACTTCATTCCAAAAGATTGCATTTTCTTTCCGTTTACATTTTCTTACACTTTCAGTTGTTTTGTTTTCCAAAATGCAAAGTAATTCCAAGTGAGCAAAGCAGGATGTGATTTTTTAAGGCTAGAAATGGAACATATCGATCAACGAAAAAATCTCCCAGATTTTTTATGTCAAAAAATGCATCCAAATCTTTCGCCACGAGAAGCTTCGCTTTCAGCCAACTGGCATTTTTATAAGGATACATTTCATCAGAAGCTGTCCACCTAACCTGACCCAGTGGTACTACTTTGCACTTGGGTCCTGCCAAGTCTCTGCTGGGCTCTAACCTCATGCCCAGTGAGCTGAGGTCAACTAGGAGGCTCTTTCTGGCTTCAAGAGCTTCTGTCAGATCCCTGATGCCTAAGAAAGAGTAGTTTACTCTTATGACAGAGCCTGCCTGAGTTTAGAATAAGGGCAGTTCCTGCCTTTGGTTAGGCCACTTTTTTTAATTTTAAAAGCATTTCTCCTTTATTTTCATGGTAAAAGGTATTTTCAATATTTTACAAGAAAATACTGAATGTCCTTATTAGCTTTAGGCCATAAATGCCACAAAACAGATTTAAAAACTGGAATAAGACCAACATAAATGCTTAGTATTGGTGAATATAAGGGCATACAAAACAGGGCAGTAAAGTCACTATACAATATCAGGAAAACCATTAAAAAAATCTGGAAAAGCATCAAGATGGCTGGCCTCTTTGTAGTTGCAGCACAAAAAAATGAGCCTTATTTCTAAATATTTTCCCTAGTGGGAAATAACAGCTTGAAAATAATCCCAGATGTATTCATTTGTGTAACATTTTGCTGCTTGCAACATATAGGCATGGAAAAATTATTGAAGGTTTCAATTCTGGACTTGTATTTTAGAAATGTCAAGCTTTTGAAAAACAGCATCATTTTCCCTTAAAAGCTATTCATTTACCTGGAATGTTGGCCAGCAGGCCTACATTATGGACTTGGTTTAGTTAACCTTGAAAAATTGCCCAGAGGCAAAGGAGAAGTAGGCAATTTTTGCGGCTCAGGCTATATACTAGCAAAAAAATACAGCTGAGTTGATTTTTGCACTGGCATATAAAAGAGTTTTGCAAGTATGGGATCTTAAAAGTGATCAAAAGCTATCTGAGGTTTTAAAAGGCTTGAGGGATTTTTTTCCTCTTGTCTTCTTCACAACCAAAATCTATATCCTGAGATACAAACAATTAGAAAACTCTTATTAAATGACTACTGAAAACAATAAAAATAAAAGCAATCTAAGCTCATAAGTAATGATTTCCAAAGACAAGCAGATGAATGTTTCTGCTTGCTCTACAAAGCAAGTTGTTTACTAAACTGTTCCCATTTTGGGGAGATATAAAAAAAATAAAACATTTATGCTCACAAAGTTTCAGGAAACAATCTTGCTAAAGGAATTACAGTTTTCATTTGTGTCATACAATCTAGACCATCATCTTGAAAAGCTATTTGGCTGGATAATATTTACAGCTCAGTGTTTTGTGTGACTCATTTTCTACGATATGCAGTAAGCGATGTTATCACAATATAAGTGGCTACAAATCATTTTAACAGGTCAAACTTATGAATTTTTTTCCCTTTATGTCTATGAAATCTCTTTTTGTGTGTGTGTGTGTGCAGGGAGACTCTTTAAAAAAAAAGTCGGTGGGAACTCAGAGAATTAAATTGTTCTTTAAGAGCCAAAGATCTGGATGTGTGAACAGGTACAGTGGACCAGAGCACATTACTCTTAGAAGGCTGAAGGAAATTCATGTACTTTGATGGGGGTGCCTGGTAGGAAGAGCCAAACTGGTGTTGAACCAGCAGACTCCAGAACCAGAACGACTATTGCTGAATCAGCACAATACTACATGTAAGTTCATTACATGCACAAAGCTAAGTAGCACGCACATAATGCCATACAGCTGAGCTGTAGTGGCTTTGCATGGGTAGTTTTGCATGTTGACCAAGACGGTTCCTGCAGAGATGTGCGAGCTCGCTTGGACCCAGCCTGAAAAAGCACGGGTGACATTCGGCAAAGCAATGTGTGCATCCCCGTAAGGAGCGTGGTGAATTGAGGGCTGTATGGCTTGTCCTGTTGTTGCAGGAATCGTTCCCAGAACTTCTCTGGTTTTCTATTTGAGAGGGATCAAGCTGCTAGAAAGTGCCCTTCCGAAAGTGCAGCCAGTACTTGGCTGGCCATATCCTGCTAGTTTTCCTGTGCAAGGCAATCCTTTTCCTCCTAGGATGCAGAGTGCTGCTGCACTAGCAGACTTCCTCAACTGAAGAGCATTAGGAGGAGCTTGGGCATAGCCCAGGCTCAGCTAGAATTGCTGAGAGAGCTGATGGGTTTCTCGGTCAATGTATCAGTCTTACCCTGACAGAGCAAATGTCCTCACTCAGGTCACACATGAAACTGGAACATGGGCCATGTGCTGGGAAAACGGCAGTGGGAAGTGGGGTAAGCAGCTTTTTGCCTGTAATACTGGATCCAAATTAAATGCCAAAGCGAGGACTTCTGAAATTCCTTCTAAATACTTTCTCTCTTCCTTAACAAAACCACAGTCCCCCATCTCTCAAGAAGAAAATGTGAAGAAGTGATGCTGATGTTTCTGTGCTGCTGAACTTTTCACCAGCATGCAGTCAGAGAGGGGAAAACCACTGCAAAAATGCAGATAACAAGGTCTTAATATATAGCTGGCAAAACTGGCAGAGAAGTTCTGTCTGATGCCCACAAAATCAGTCAGGCCACAAAATTAAGACCTGTAAAAATGTTGGCCATCCACAGCTCTCAGCTGCAGGTAATTAGTGTATCTGAAAAGTCAGATTAATAAATGTATCTTATGGTAATTTAACAAAAGAGAATTTGTATAGACATCATTGTTGTCTCCCTGAAGTGCAGTTGCAAGATGTCTTGGCAGATCAGGAGAAATCAGATATGTGCCCTCTGGTTATACTCTAAGTATAGCTTGTTTTACTTGCACATATAAATAAGTCTGGGACCAGAGATAATCAAACGGCATGCTAGCAATTCCCCTGCTCAGGAATCTCAGCTCATTGTTAACACTGGGATTACAAGCAACAACTCCAACCTGAAGAACAGATTTTAATAAGAGATCAAGGCACACAGCAAAGCACGCCATGTGATAACACAGCTCCCTCCGTATACAACCGTGTATAACCCAGATTTAAAAAGTGGGTAGGTCTTCCCCAAAATAAATATTTATCTACATGCTTAAATAAAAAAAAAAATGAGGCTGTATGACTGAAATGAAACCACCTGGTGACACCTGCCACATGGCATGCATGGTTGCACATCAGTCCTCATGCTACTTTCATCGCTTGAAGTTTTGTTGAATAGCCTAGTATATGATTGTAAAACCCTCTACCAAAAAATGTCTTAATTGAACACCATTTTCTCATTCCATTGCTATACTTTGCTATAAAGACAATTGTAGACTGGAGTAGGGATTCAGATACTTCATTCAGAAATTACCAGAGTAAATCAAGTTATATATGAGACTCACCTCACTCTAATTTATAGTTCAGCTCAGACTATTGAACTTGCAAGTAAAATTTATGGGGGAAGAGCAATAAATTAAATTGGATAGAAACATAATTTTAGTCCTCCAGTTACTTGTACAGTTCAATGTAACACATAAAAAATGGAGTATAATACTAACTTGTTAATAAAATGTGCACAGCGCTGACATGTAAAAACAGTTTTATAATTGGTTGGTCCACTCTGTTAGCCTTGTTGACAACACTAAATTTTCAAAACCCTACATTAGTAACATTGAGCTAACATTATAAACGTAGAAAGCTCATAAATGCATACAACAGAAATTCATTTGGCCTTTGATTTTTTTTGAGTGTCTTTAAAGTGAAAACTGTAAAATTACCACATAATAAAAGCCAGTACACTGAACACTAATTGCCCATTTATAAAAAGCTCTTTTCCTACAATCATGTAGGTGTGAGGCATAAACTTCTTGGGTTTTACGGAGCTGCGATTTATATTTTCAGTTCTGGTTCTCCCTATTGCATTTCATCTTAAGCTTATAAAAGAAGAGCTGGATTTTATTAATCTGCATCAGCGTTTGCCGGACATTAAATCGACGAAGATCCCTACAGGGCTTTAATTGTGGCTGAATTGCCAACAATAATTGGGCCTCCGACTGACCACCACGAGCAGCCCACCCCGGCTGCCGGGCACAGCCGCTGGCTCCAGCGCCAGCCACGATAGCCCACTTTGTCAGCTGCCTGAAGGGAAGTTGTCAAGTCTGGGACCCTGCTGCTTTATTCCTATAACTATGTTTTAGAAACACCTCACAAGTGGAATTGTGGTTGCTTCATCCAGAAAATGTGGAAAGGATTAATGTGGCATGTAAAACAAATCACTCCTGAGCTCAGCTGAGAAAGTGGGTATTAAAAGCACTCCAGTCAAAAGAGCTTTAGTGAAAGGGTCATGGTGATATACAGTCAGCACATGTTGGGCTGGTAAAGCTGCAGGGTGTTTGGAAATGGTAATGGTCCATGGGTGTAAATTCTTTCAAGACCTCTTAAAGGCACATGTGTTTCTTGAGCGTGTTCTCCAAACAAGGACCTGTTATAGGTTACATTCACTGGAGCTTTTAAACTTTATTGATTGGTTTGTGGTATTCCAGGTTCACTTACTGGTTTTTTAATGCTGTTGATAAACACAGGAAAAGATCCTGGTTTAATCTAAATCTTATAAATCTATAAACTATGTGCTACGGAGCTTTATTGTAACATATTTCAGAATGTGTTATTTCTTTTCTTTATGCCAGTAATCATTGGTTTCACAAGAGTTAAGGGTCTATCAACATTTCTTTTATGAATGCAGGTTGGTTAAAGCATCTATACTTTTGAGGTTAAAAAAGTCAGACCCTTAACTTTGACATAACATTTACCATTTTAGCGTGCCTTTATATATGTTTGTAACATTTGTAACATAATATTTCCTAAAGTTATTAAAAAGATGGCTCACGGCAGCTTTTCTTGTAAAGCTGGGAAGACTTACAGTGCTTAGCGAAAGCTTTATTTTACAAGTTGCACTATTCCTTGTTCTTTTTTTCAGTAAGAATTTCACTGTGATTTAGCATAAAGAATAAAAATGTGGTAACATGTATGTAACATGTAGCCCTTTTCTACCCAAGGAATCACTGCTACAAGATGGAAACAGCTATGAAAGGTTTTTAAGCAGCAGCTCGCCTTTACTTCAGTCAGAAATGTGAAGGTTCAGTAATTTTGCAAATTGGGCCTTCTGTGCAGGGATCACTTCACTTGAATTTGAAATGGAGCCATTTCTGAGAAGCATGTGTCAGGTGTTGAGCAGAACACAGCCACATCTTTATACAGACTGAGTGGCTGAGAAGTGGAACTGGAAAAAAAAAATAAGAAGAACGCATCTAGTTGCTGCGGTACTTGTCATGATATAATTAAATTTACTAATAACTGCTTCCAACATACACCATTTAGTTGAAAATGCATGCCGCCTACTACAAGTGGCCTCCGTTCAACACTGGTGAAGCCCATGAGAGTTTTGGCCCAAAGGTCAATATTTTAGAACTTAGTCAGCAGTATGCAACTTTGACTATGTACACTAGAGAATGGTATTTTTCAGGCTTATTTCTGAGTGTCCACCGTATCATATTTGTTTTTACACAAGGCAACTGTCAGTTATTTTATGTGGTCATTTAACCTATGTTCACTATGACAGACTTGAAAGCTGAACACAGTTGCAGCTACATGATGCGGTAGGTGAAAACATTTGTTCTGAATAATTATATTTAATTGAAATTGCATTTAAAAACGTTAAGGAGTTGTTTTCTCACAAACCCACAGGACTGTTGAGAGTAGAGGCCATGGTTTAATATCAAAAAGTCTACTTAGTCAACTTAAAAAAATAAATAAAATAATGTGTGACCTTGGAAAAGTTTGGGTTCTATGGAGGTTCTGGTTCAGTGCCTATGACTTTGGCTCCAGCTAAAACCATGACTACAAATATTTTTTCACAAGCTTCAGCAATGACACCATTTGTTACTTTTGCTTAATACAGCACTGGTGGAAATCAAGATCAATCGTTCTCCTGCAACATTTCCACCATGCAATGAACTTCCAGCCATAAAGCAAAGGGACACATGGTAGATATGATGTCACCGTCTGGCATCTTTATGAAAATCAGAAAGTTTTGGCAGTGCTGAACTTCAAAATTAGGTTTCCTGCCCTCTTCCCCTTCAGGAAGGCAAAATGTGATGTGCCTGTAACCTATCTTGAAACAGATGTCCTGTAGCTACTTAGGTAAACAGCTGAAGTAACTCGCCAAGAAACATTTCAAGATTTTGTGAAGAGACACACAGTCTAAAAAATTAAAAAAAAAAAATGTGGGGAGGGGAGAGGTTAATAGCAGACGTGGGTTGTTGTAATGTCATTGTTCCACACTGCAATAATGTGCAGGAAACTGGACAACACTGTAATCTGTAAACCAAATTATTGGTGTTCTGCCCAAACATTTTAAAATCCAAACACCTGCAAGGAGCAGCCAAATATTCTGAACAGAGGACTAGAGGACCCTTTTAAAAATATTATTAAATTTGAGGCTTAGGAAATATCTTTCTTTAAGCTTTTTAAGCTACAGAGCACAAACAAAGGCAATTTCATTTTTTTCCCAAGAGTATACAGTTGTTCTATTAATCCAAGTAAAACATTTCTATACCTTCAAAAAAAAAGGACAGTGCTTACCTTTAGTTTCAGTTCTCCTTTTATAATAGAATCATTTTCTCCAATCTTGATATAGAAACCTCACACCAGCTGTTTTGCCAAAGGTTTTCCTGTGGTTGTTTGAAGTTAAAGTCTCAATAGTACTGGCTCTCAAATTTTGTTTCATTTTGAGGTGATTCTGTTCTGCTTCAGATCTATAACTGTAGACTCAGATTCAAAGATGTTTATCAAGAAAAATTCACAGGCCAAAGATAGAAAACAAGCTAAAAGAAGAAGAAGAATATAGCAGAATCTTTCCTTTTGTTGCTTTCTTTTTTCTCTTTTTATCGGCTCTTTTTGAGCCTATAATTTTTTTTTATTTTAATTAAATATACTAAATATACTAATATAATGTAATGTAATATAGTATAACACTGGACTTCACTGTTAAAAGACAATCCTGTCAATCTACCGGTGTAAAATACTATATATAGTAAGTAGTTTTAATAGAACGATGCCGATTTATGTCCTGATGATGATTTCTTTCCTATCTATGGCCAAAATTTAAAATTGAACCCTCACTTCCTTACTGGCAAAGATTAGGGTCTTGCTATGCTAAGAAATATGTAAACATCAAGGAAATCTGTATTGCTTGCTTTGAAGAACAAGCAAATATAAGATCTTCTATCAATAGCACTCAGCGAACTGTCTTATCTCTTCTTACATAAGAGAACGGATAAAGAGACTCCTGCCAAAAACCACAGGATTTGTCTCCGACATTAGGAGCAAACTGGGGTATTTGGCATAGCGACACAACAGACCGCTGCGTGCGTTGATCCGCACCTAGCGAGCCCCAGCTTGTCCAACGCGGCTTTGACTCAGTCAGACCCAGAACCACGGTCAAATCGTTGGTAGGCCTGTCAGCAAGAAAAATGGCACCGAGAGAAAGAAGAAAGAACAAAATACAGGGGAAAAAAAAGATGTAGCTGGATAGAGAAAGAAAAGATTCTTCAGAAAAAATTATTCCGATTAAATCATTTATGTTAGGAAAACAACAAAAAGGTATTTACTCTATATTATCTCCTTTTATATTTTCTCCCCAAATTATCAAAAAGACATGTTTCAGTAAGGCCTACTGCTTTATTTTAAGTAAACTATAGAAAAAAATATTTTATACATTCTTTAGCATTTTAAATTTAAGTTTGGGGGCTTTTATACTTCTTCTTCCTTCTTTAAAAATTTTCCCAAGTCAATAGGTAATAAAGAAAGAAAAAGACAAACCCTGAAATGTTAAGGAAGCCTTCTACTGGGACTAAAAAATATCCTATATTCAGAAAACAAAAAAATTTTCTCCAGTAAAATGAAACAAAACTTTTTGTTTCACAGAGCTCACAAAAATGGCAAAGTTTATATCATTAGGCAAACAGAGCTCATCAAAATACATAAGCTGATTCACATTTTGATCTAGGCCTGTCTATGAGTCTGCCATTTCATAAGGAGCATGGATACTTCCAAAGGACCCCATCCAAAGCAAAAAAGAGGAGTAAAAAATTTAAGGAGGCAGATTTCTACTTTCTCCTCTTATTTTTTTTTCTTTTCCACGTTTTCCTTGCACTTGCCACATTTTGCCCACAACGTATTTGCTACATTTCTCTGCTAAAAGTGCTCTTCACAACGGGTATGAGCATACATCACTTCAGAAATTATGTCTTATAATAAATATGTGTGTATACACACGTGTGATTATGTATAAAAAATAATAAAAAAGCTTATCAGATTCTCCTGTGGCACTGCTGATTTTTTATTCATATGTACCACACCAGGCAGAATATTTCTGAAAAATCCCCAAAACGAAGTATTCACAATTCCTGTCTACTCTGATCTTACTAGGCTAAACACATCAGTACCGAAATAATCTCAAAACGACACTTTCTACCTCTCATTGACTGTAGATTCTGCCATTACAAGGAACAAGAACCTGGTTAAGACCATGAACCTTCTCAGTCTACTAAACAAAACAGAACAGCCGTGGTAGGCAAGTGCCCCCACAACATTTTGAAGCAGCAATTTTCAGGCAAACAAAAGGAAGCACTTTTCATTACAATGCACAATTAAATCATGGAACTCATTAGCACAGGATGCTGCAGAAGCCAGGAGCATAGCAGGGTTCAAAAGGAGATTAGAGTAGTTCACGAAGGATATGTCTATCAATGGCTATTAAGCACGACGATCCGGATGCACCTCTGGCTAAGGAAGTCCCTAACCCAGTGCCTACTGGAAGCAGGGAGGGATACCACGGAAGGGCTTTGTACATAGCTGTTATGTTTGTATATAGGGAAAGATTATTTCAGCTGAGTACCTTAGAGAATTATGTAGTACTCAGGCTCATGGGCCTAATTGCTATGCTTTTGTTAGGAGGCCTTTTTCAGCAACTTGAACATTATATTGGTCCTGTAGAGACAAAGCAGTAACTTCTTTTAAGAGATTTACCTGATGTTATTCATCCAACTTGTAGAAATCTCTCTACCTTTGTAAAGCTGTAACATCAGTTCCCAGAAACCTGGTAAGCATAACTGAAATAAAATGTGATATGAGCACACCTGTATAGCAGATGACTATGTAAAAAGTGATTAAACTTCCACTGAGAAAACTTTAGAGCCAGGACCCCTCTGAGCAAACCAATTTACTGAAGTTGAGGATGCAGCCCTTGATTTTACAAACTGAGCACAGATAGTTGTTAAACCTCAAAGGACGAATCAGATTGCAAAGCTCTTACTCTAACACTTCTCCTCCCATGACATTCCATCTGAAATGTGTTTGTGTCATTTATATTTCAAATATATTTGAATGCAAGATATGTTTGGGAGTACAAATATTGAGATTAAATCTACCTTGAAAACTCAGACTGAGTCAGGTTTATAGCCTAGAGGCAAGTTGTGAATCCCATAAAGTATTGTTTGAGGGACCTGGTTAGTGTTCTGTACACCTGCTTAATGTTTTTTTTTTCATAGTCACAAATGTCAAACTGCTCAGTAACGCGCTGGTGTTTGAATGACAGCCATGCACTTGAGCACCAGTTATGTTTTTTCACTACCAAATTGGACTATAAATGATGAAAAAGAGGTCAGAAAGGAAGTATGGAAGCATACAAATTTGAAAGGGGAAACTGCTAATAGTCATAAACCGTGTGCAATCAAAGGACTGGCAAGTCATTGTGAATTACCTGCTCCATGAATTACTGATCTAACTGCATTATGATATGGAATTTTCTAACTCCTTTCATCTGTGGTGCAATGGCTCCTAACAGCTCCCAGATCAAAAGCAAGACTGCCAGAAAGACCTTGAAAAAAAAACCCCACTACACTAAGTTTCATTATGAACACTTATTTGTTAAACATTTCTTAATATGTAGGCTTCATTATTTATTGATTCACTGATTGGATGTACTGTAAGTGTGCCACCTACCAAATTTGAGGAAATAGCACAGGAATGATCAGCAGTGTGACACCTACGTGCAAGTCAAAACTTGTAAGCATGTGCACATAAACACTCGTAGCTTGTGCATTTCCCCAGAGGTGGTAAAATGCAGAACAAACATTAGGTTTATATGGCCTCTTTTTTCTGTCCGAGTCACCCCAAATTCTTTACGATTAGGTACATGTTAGTAATTTTGCTGTTCATGTAAAGTTAATGAGACAAGTAGCATGCACATGACAACAGCACCAAATGAAGAGACAGGCTTAGATGTGTAAGAGCAGTGGTGACACTATTGATTTCTACAAGCACCTGCCATACCTACCCTAGAGCAGAACTGGCTCTAAATTCAAGTTATAGACAGAATAACAAAACTCAGTGATATATTAACCAAAACATATAAATAGGTTTTTAGCCAGGTATAGAAATTAATATAGTGTGTATTACAACATTTAAAAGACATTTCTAGTCAACTACTTTTTTTATTTTGTTTTCACAGACTGAGTGAGAAAAACTGAAGCGAACTTTTCTTCACCTGAACAATTTTGAAAACATTTCTTTTTTGGTCAGAAATCTTATGTGTTTGTAAAAGTAAGTTTCTGCCAGGACAACTCTGGAAGCTTGTTCAGAGATGAAATTGTGAGTTTACTTCAACATGATGACTGTCTGCATAGTGAATAGTTCCATTTTTTGTTGCTAGGTCATTATTTTACATTATTATGACAACTATATCATTATTTCACTATGAATGTATTTGGTACTTTTCACCTAAGATAATATTTGTAAATACGTGATGCATAAATAAACAGAAAGTGAAGATCTGTAACAACACCTAGCTGATAGATCAGCTTAGAAATCAGAATTTCTGTCTTTTGGAAAACCGTGACTTATAGTTTGTCCTGATTCTTTTTTTAATAGAAAGAAAACTTTGAGAGAAATTCTATTTCAGGAGAGCCTACCTGACAGTAAGCACCACCCTGTCTCATCTTTCCCTCCCCTCAGGCGCCCTGCTTGGCACCTGGTGTCTGGTGGGGTGCCAGGGACCTGGAGAAGCAGCTGCCTGAGGAGCCGAGGAGCCAGGGTAGCCCAGCCTGGCATGGGATCAGGAATGCAGGCTGCCGGCACAGCCTGCCTGCCTGGTTTCCATTGAAACAGTCGATGGAATCAACATGTTCCTGTGAAATGTTTCAATTCTGTAAAATCAGCATTTTCCGACAGAAAAGTGTTCCACTGGAAAATTTTCAACCAGCTCCAATAAACAGGGCATCTTTAACATCTCGCAGAGAGACGGAGCAGAAGGACATTATATGTCTGTCTTAAAGACCGTAAACCAAATTCTTCCCTTGCTTGTATCCCACACCACGGTGAAGGACTTAGCCAGGGCTTTCTGTGACAGCAGGTGAGTGGTTCTCAGGGGAGGCCGCCAGGGAATTTATGCATGATCACCATACAGCAACACGTTCTTATTCCGCAGTTACAGCTTGACTGAAACGGTCAAGCTGCAGGCACTATAAATTTGATATGGCCAAATGTAGTGCCACATCAAAGTCCACTTGTGAAACACTTGCAAAATGCCAACATTTTTCACAGGTTGGATGAAAGCTTAGCTGTTTTAACTTACACTATCACAAGAAGCACAAAAAAAATTAAAACATTCTCAGCTCCAATTATGACCAGGATTTTTATTGTGTATGTTTGTATGTAAGAGCAACAAGAATGTGCAGCAAAACACAGAATCAGTCATGCATAAGTGGTGCCTGACTGATGTCAGTCAAACCGTTTGTTAGAAATGCCTATTGACGGTTTCACCTCTGTACGTAACCTACCTTAGTTTCAGTGAGAGACTTCATGATCTTTTTCCATTAAGAGGAGGTAAAAAGGTCTACAAACAGATGATGAACCCAAATATGATTCTCTACTACAAGAAATACGTAATAGAAAGATCTATGACATCTTTCTGTAGTTGGTGAAATTATTGTCAGAAAATGTTAATGAAGCAATCAAGCTTGACAATGACATTTGGGTCAAAGCAGGTCTTAAAATATGATTTTATGTCTATTTTTTTTTAAGGATTGGATTTCAAATCACTGATGCCCTTCAATTTGGGTGTTTTGTGCAACTGTAATATTCATGAGTAAGAGACATCTCACAGTAAATAATGCACTAGAAAGGGTCTTCTAGGGTGGAATTTCTCTTAGTTTAAAATTGGTCAAATATATCTCAGGAAGAAAGTGCATATTTCTTTTCTTTAGTGATAAAAGGTGGCTATGGTGACAAGCTTGGGATAAACATCTACACTGTAGATGCTTCAAGTTAGGTGAGACAAAACCAGTCCAACTTTCTTTTGAGGTAACTCTTCATAGAATAGATTACTGGTCAAAATTAGGTTACTGACAACTTATATTCATATTGATTTTATGCTTTTCAAGAGTAAGTTTTGATAAACCAGCTAGTGACATATGTGCTTTGAGATCTTGTCACAACATAGTAATTTTGAAACAGACTGGACTTGGAGTCTCAGTAAATGCTTTACTAAGTGACCTCAGATTCAAGGCTCAAGGAGTCTCACTCATGTCATCTCTTGTAGCAAAATGAGGAGATTTATACAAAAAATAGGACAGGACAAAAAAATCCAAAAATCCAAGGTAAAAACACAAATAACAAACACAATCTACAGAATAAAAAACCACACATACACCAAAGCCAGAAACGCCTCCTACTGTTACAGGAGGCTGACCAGGAATAAAACTCCAGATTCAGAAAGCTCAGTGTTTGGGAAAGATAAATCTGGAACTGTGCGCTGCATCTGGCATGACTCTTGCTGCAGGACTGTGCCAAGCCGCCAGACACAAACAGTCCCCAACTCTGCAGCTCCGAGACCCTCACCGACAGGGACACTGGTGGTGCCTGGCCCACCTCCAATTCACTGCCAGCTTTTCCAAGTGTTCCTCATCCTACAGACACACCTTCCCTTAGGCATTTAGAAGCCATACATCACATACGCACCTAACATATAAAGTCACTTTCTATCCTGCGTGTTTTTCTAGTTTAAATGATTTTAAATGTCATGGAATAGTATTACACGCTATTACATGCTACTCAAAATGTCAAGGTGTCAGTTGACACCTGTCAATTGACCCTGCCCCCAAGACCTATAATCTGTAGAGTTTTTTGTGAATGTATAAAGATAGAAAACCGCAGCAGCATTGCCCACCCCTGGGCACTGTTTGGTAATGGAAGAGGAACATGACATGCAGGTAACTAGCTGAGCACTGGGGGCCACTACTACCCCTGCCACGCAGCAGGAGAAGTTACAGGTCTGAGAGGAATAAGTTTTGGGAAGTATACCACATGCTAATCACAGAGCATGCGAATATACACGTACAGTCAATATATAAGTCCCTACATATATAGAGAGAGATAGATACATATATATATGTATACACATACATAAGCTGCAGAGAGCTTGGGAAAGATCTTCAGCTGCAGCCACATACATTAGCTCATGCATGCTTCACAGACTTGAACAATACATGAGTATGCTCATGTATAAACATGGTAATCACAGCTGTGGACACGCTCCTCCTGATATTTTGGCTTGATTATCTCAGTGCCTGAATCTGGAATACTGTATGCACTCTGACAGGTAATATTTGGTTATCAATCTAACCAAGAAGAGCATTTGTGTCAAAGAAAGCATTCAACCATTTGAGAAGCTGAAAAGTCTTTAAGTTATGTATCACAACTATTTTCTAACCTCTGCCTATTTTAAAACGCCTTTTTCTGCTCTTAAGCTTCACTGTCTTCCTGTTCTTTGCCTAACTGATGTACAGAGATAATAGCTTCTAGGAACCATTGTCCAAATTTTAACACAAAGACAGCTGATATTCTAGTCTTTATCAAAACAGTCCCTTGTAGCGTTGCTTAGTGTTTCCTTTGCCTGCTCAAATCCTTCCAGAGAAGCCATGATGCAGCACTAAGAAGCTACAGTAATCCTGTAATAAACACTTCCTTTCTACCACAGGAAGGGCTTTGAAAAGTGTGAGAGGAATGAAATTCAGGCTTGTCCTATAGTTAGAATTGTGGTGTAGCTGGGTGTCAAGGCAGCACCTACATGCAGGTGGTCATTGGTTGCCTGGGTGGCCTAGGAAGTCCCCAGCAGAGGTGAGAGCAATGGGCTGATTCGAGACAATGGGCAGACTTGAGACAAGGTGATTGACTAAACTCCCTCCTAGGCACCTTCACAAAAAGGCACTTGACTGATAGTTACTGGAAAATAATCAGGAAAATAATCAAAAATAATCAAAATCCCCCAGGTGGGATTTTGGACCATCCCAAGGATCCCCCAAAGCAGCTTCTGCTGTGCATAGAGCAGTTGATAGGGGTTATTTGTATGCTCTAATGTGCTGATTAACATCCTGGATGAAGAATCTGGCCACCAAGGAGGTTCCACCAGGAAACTCCTGCAGCAGAGACAAGACACATGTGAGTAGTCATTAGAAACTGCAGCTGCAGAAATAGTCATGTTGTACAATCTGTCGAACATAGTTAAGATAGTTAGGAGAGAGGTTTTATGAAGGTTAAGATAAACAATACCAATGGATCATGCACGTGCTGAAGTGGTCATGTAGGACCACAGCTGGGTAGATTTTAAGAACTGGGCAGAACAGTTTGGGAAGTCTCATTGGATCTAATTGATGCCATTACAAGGTACCTTGCAACAGAGACTCCTATCACCATCCAAACAGTCACTAATCATCATGTTCAAGTTGATTCCCCACATGATTCCTATCTTACACAGAGATCCCCCAAATTATGATTAAAAAAAAAAAATTTTTTTTGTGAGTGTCTACAAAACACTATTCAAATGCAGGAAGTCTTAAAAAGAAATGCTGAAAGAGATCTCTGCTAAGAATATATCTGCATAGAGAAACAACAGAGAAATGTGAATTCTGTTGGAATTTAAGGAAAATAAATATGAATTTGGTAAGACTCAAAATAAGTCCACCTGTCTAAAGATGACTTCAACTGTAAACACTTTGGGAACTCAGATAGTTACCACCCACAGAGAAAAGAACTAAAGGAATCAAGATGAACTCATCAAAACAGACCTGACCCTGTCCTAGTGCTCCCCTTGGTAACTCTGTCTTAATCCATTTACCAGTTTTTCTGAAGTCAGTGACCCAAAAGGGCATATGACCATGGCCTCCTTAGCTTAACTCTATTTTCTCAGATACAAAAAAGGAAAAAAAAGAGCAGTTGTCAGGCATTCTTAACAAGAATCAATAGCATCCAGTTACCTGCAAGGTCATTGAATGTTTTTTTTTTTTTTTTTTTTTTTTTCCTTCAAGTTAAGGGAGCATGTGAAGAATAAGATGAGCATCCAAGGCTTCTTTTTAATACACTGCCATTAAAGGGGTCCCAAGTAAATAAACAAAAGTAAGTAAAGTATGGTCCTTTAGTGAATGTCAGCAGTTAAAGAAAGGGTTTTCCATATGCCTGCAAAAAGTAGGTAAGAAGGAGAAAAAAGTGGGCATGAAACCATTTCAGTGGCAAAGTGATGGGCCAGATTGTGTTCAGCCACATCAGCAGCAGAGACTCGCATAAGGAACAGCAGGAGCAATAAAATTCATATGGCTAGCTTTCAAATACATAAAGGTTTCTTGTATCATGTGTCACAAATTCAGTTTGTAGAAATAAATATATTAACATGTTTTGCTAACTCAAAACACTTTTCACATGCAAATAGACTTAAAGCACTTTTAAAAAGAAGATGCAATAATCAGCTTTTAATCTTTGACTTTAAATTCAAAATAGGATAGAAAATATAAGTCTTTGGGGATGCTCCTATTTTAAAAGGAACGCACAATTACTGTTACCTACTTCAAGCAATGAACTGTGCCTCAGACAAAAAAGCAGCAGAAGCTTCTTGGGAGTGGGAGGGGCTCAATATAAAACAAACTTGAAGACCAGGAGTATGATAGCAAACAAGATTTGGAAAACAGTGGCAAAAGTGAGTTCGACATTTGGGCCCTGAGCTCAGGAGTAGCTCAGGAGTCAGTTAACGGTGTGAGGAAGATATTGGGAAGAAATGGAGCAGCTCGCCCCAGTGACTAGCTGCAGAGGAGCATATTTCACACTCTGTAACACACCTGCACAGACCAGTCTCAGGTAGCATCTCCTACAGCTTTCCCTTTGCAGGGTTTAGCTGATACGTTGTTACTGCTGCTTGCAGGCTTTGCTGAGCTTCAGGAATTTTTAAGAAAATCAGCTTCTGCTCTCAGATAGGTAGTGTAAAAAAATGCAGAGCAATGCCTTGAAGAACAACAGATGTTAGAGAAGTAGTTACTACTGCTAGAGTAGTAGTTCCCACTTGCAAGTAACATTTTGTTCTTTGATGTGGTCTGTGTACATTCCCCTGCTGCTGGAGCCTAGCTAGCAATAAAACACCAACAGAGGTAGATTCAGGAACTGTAATAATAAGATACAGGTATGTACAGATCACAAACTGAAGGGAGGTAAATGAAATCTTTTTCATCACTAGACCGTATAGATTGGCCCCTCAGAACGGATTACTGTGCAGAAGGTGAATTTGGTATATCTTCTCTAGAAAAGTGGGATGGAAGAACACAGCAACACATCAAGGACTTCATTATCAAACTAAGTAAAAAGTGACCACATGGGATGACTTGTTACCTCTCTCTTCTCTGCACTAAGACAGCATTTGCCATTGAACTTCTTTGGAACTCAGGAACTGCTTCATACTACATCACATCAGTAGCTCTGGTAAGAAGAGCACTCCCCCACTCTCATCGTCTGGTGGTGTCAGGAGGAGCTCAATCCCTGTAACCAAAGAGCAAATGGCTCTCCCATGTCTGACCACAGATCTCTGCATCCAAACATCTTGTTCCTAAGTTTGAACAGGGAGGGTGTACAACAGGAAAAACATAGTGTGGTCTTTCCCAAAGGACCTCCTTCTTGGATGACTTCTTTAGGAGCCAGTTTTGAGCTAGAGTTTGTACTTTCAGATTTCACAGCCGTTGCTGGGTTTTTCATTGGTGAATTACCTAATCTCTTTTTGAACCTACATGAAGTTTTTGCATCCATAAATTTCTATGACAATGGATCCCACAGACTGATCACACATATAAAAAATGAAATGCTATTTTCTTCATTGACCCAGCACAGTCAAAATTTTATGTCACATATTCTGCCTTCCTTGGCTGCCAGTCACTGAAAGTTAGTGCTTGGCTCATGGGCCTCTAAGATAATTCCAGTTATATGTTGACAGCTTTTGACATGACACTCAGGTAACAAACATTGTGACTTCTGTTTCTTCTATATTCTTCCAAACAATTTTAAAGTGAGTGAGAGAACTGTCACACTGTTTTTTCATAATAGTAACAAAGTAAGTTATCATATCTCAACTATTTATAAAATCCACATCAAAATAGTTTTTGTCTTTATTGTTATAGTTATTATATTTAGTTATAACTGAACCAAATTATTGTTATTATGTATATATTTTATTTGGATCATTATTAATTGTAGGTAACAAGCCACAGCAAAAATTGCAGCTAAAGTTTTCATAACATAATTATTATCTTGACTTTTTAGACATTTTTTTTCCTAAAACTGCATTTCACTTCAATATACAAAACAGATAGCCTAAATACATAACTAGGGTATAGTGAAAATTAAAATAAAGCAAATTTTCTTTGGAATTTCATTCATATCACAAATACCATAGCAGCTGGCACTGGTTGACCTAACTTTCGGCAGTCGCTAAAGCAATGTCAAAGACACAATGTTTGAGATCAACTGATGAGTCATCCTCAAGAGATTGAGAGATTGAGTTCAAAGAAGCCCATTTATTATATAATGAAATATTTCCAGAACATCTCGTATTTGACCTGTATGTGAATACCAGTTACAGGCTGAGCTAATAATACAGCCTATTACTGAAAATGTAATAACATACCCCAGTATCTGATCCTCTTGCCGGCTTATATAGGCTTGTAAACCTTCAATATCTTGGGATGTCAATTTTCCATTTTGTTATTTTCCTAGAACCCATTTGTTGTTTTCTTCAATTAAAAACAATACTGTAATTCTTTCCAAGAAAAGCTCTTGGGAGAAAAAAAAAAATATTTTTTTGTTCCTGTGAAATAAGGCCTGATAAACTCTTGTTGAAAATCTCTCTCACATTCATGCTTTGAATTAGAAATATGTAGTTTGGGCTAGGGAAAAGCATTGAAAGATTTTTGCAACTCATGAAGATATTCCATAATTGATCCATTAACTGTTTTGAACTTCCAAAATAGTTCTTAATACCTAAAAAGTTTTCTTGACCTTCAAACAGACAAAAAATGTTTGAAAGAACACAAAAAACTCTCTCACAGCTTTTTGAAAGCAAATAAATACACAAATAAGAAGTCTGAAGATGGTAAAATGCTCACTCACAGAGAATTTAATAACAAAAGAAAGAAGAATTATTTCTCTTTTTCATTATCAGCACAACAAAAATGGAAACATGTTTGGTATTGCAGCTCATATACTACACTTCAGGGAGAGTTTCCTACCCTTATATTCTACACCGTGTGGAAGAGAGACATGCACTGTGTTACCTTGACCTCTTCAATTTACTGCACTTCCACTGGCTAGACATTTTCAGCCTTTTTCTTAAGCCAGCAATTAAAGCCTCATTTGCAGCTGTGCTTGTGAAGCTGAAGCTTCTATTATATCATTTTCGAAAGTCTGGGATTTATTTGATCTGTGGAATTGTAAAATTCTGATTTTGAGAACATAAAAAGTACATAAAATATTAAAAACATAAGAAATAACTCCTATCCCTCGAAAAAACTGTTGCCCCACAGTGAGATGATGAACACAGCCTGCAAATGTAAAGGAAGAGGAAGAAAAGCAATAGTAGTTTGTGCTTTTCTGGAAAGTCTGGCTTGCTAACTCTGAGTGCATGGAACAAGTTGCAGGGGAAAACGAAACCAGAGAATATGTAAAGCTGGGAGATGAGATCATCCCCCCAAAACAATCCTTCAAATTCATAGACACTTCTGGAATCATGAGGTGAGAATAGCCAGCACTGAGGACTGTAAAATTCATTTGTAGTATTTGAATTTGTTAACGTGCATTTGCAAGCTGTAGGAGGAGGAGAAGTAGGAGGCGCCCTGGAAAACAAGGACAGAGAAACATAACCGTTTAAAAACGCTTCTTAAAATGAGGGTGACAATAACTTGCATCCAGGCTGCCTCTTTACGATCAGTCTACACCAGTCCAATCAGGGATTACAGATACCTTTTAAGTTTTCATCAGTATATTCTTTTGGAACAGCCTGACCCTGCAAATGGTTGTTCCCGGGTGCATAATTATTCACACATGGAGCCCACTGAAAACAATGGGTGTCAGTGCATGAGTAACTACCTGGAGGGCTGAGAGTCCTGAAATTGTTTCTGCACATGATAGGTAAGTTGCATATTTGTAAAGAGAATTTCCTTCTTAAGTGTATTCAGGCTTTTCTGTTTGCAAAACTGAAATGAAAATAAGCCCACCTCAAAATACCCAGGCAGAACCCGCTGAACTTTGGCAGTGGATAGAATCCAAACCTTCTGCATTCTCAAAATTTTGCATGTGGGCCCTTTATAGTGGGCTGGATCCAAATCTCACATTGAAAAAAATCCCCAAGGCGATAGAACTTGGATCCATGCTTTTTGGTTTGAACTCAAAATACAAGTGTTGCAAGAAATGGTTCATTAATATATCCTGTAGCATCCATCCCCAGAAATCTGCACATCAGCACTTAAAAAATACCACTAGTTATTTTTGGATAACCTAAAGGGCCTCAAAGTGTGATTGCTCAGTATTTTTTGAAAATCAAGCTCCTTTGCAGAGCTGTCTTAGATCTTTTTATCTGTCTAGATAAAACTGAATTATGCCACAACAAGAATGTCAATGTCACACTTGGGGTAGCCAAATTCAGCATGCAAAGATAACAAAACAGATTTCCCAAGCTGAATGGAAAAGCACGATGAAAATAGTCGGTCAGATTTTGGGCAACTATCACTGAAGGCTGCAGTTTTTGTCTTTCTCGCTTAGGGTATGACATTTCTCTATCTCAGTACCATGATAAGAGTCCTTCCTCTTTCTCCTGCAGTTGCATATATCCTCCTGGTCTTTGAGAGCACCTAGGGTACTTGGCAAAAGTAGAGAAAGGATAGAGACTAGAATCAGGCTCAGGACAGGCTATGAGAAAGAGTGGATGAAATACCCTGCAACACAGGGCTTGCTGCCCTCATATCCCTTACCTTGGCAGCAGATAAGAGCATACACATGGCAGCTGGGAATTACCTGATACAGCCAGCTGTTGTCGTCACAAATATAGGCAAAAGAAACCACAGATATAGTAAATACCTTCCTCTGCCCTAGACCACTTAGCCACAGGATGGAAAGTGAAGCTGCTCAGCTTGGTCCTAACTCCTCATAGAAAAATGATGAGAATGAAATTTCAAGCATTTAGTTGTTTTCTCGTGTTTTGAAGGTAATTTTCTGATATTTGTATGGTTTATTTTTTCCCTTTCATTGACATTAACTTTTGGAAGGTAACTTTCAAATCTTAGTCATAAGGGTAGCCTAAGGAAATACCACATACCCACAGAATATATGTCTTCAGTTCTCTCAACAAACACATTCAGGGCTTTTTCCTGGCTGCGTGCTGACACTCAGAGGATGAAACAAGGGAAAAAAAAGAAGTGCAAAGATGGTGTTACCTCACATTTGTGTCTTTTCAGTCCTAAAACTGGCTGCTCCAACACTGGTTGCAGTCCCTGTGGCATTGATAGCTACCCCCTCAAAGCCGTATGCCAACAGCTGAGTGCCTTAGGCAGGCTAAGTACCCCCAGCTGTGCCTCTTAATACATCAACACCGTGCAGAGATTTCTCCTACCAGCCGAAACGACCACTAGATTTGGCAAGCCATTTAAGATCCCTTCATGCCAACTGAAGAGCCACGTTGAGGATCTGTCCCACCACTTGGCTTGGACTGGGTCATGTATAACCAGCTAGTGATTTATTTATTTTCCTCCACTAAATCAGATTGGAGCAAAATACAGTACTGCAAATCAGTGTAGGAGACATTGTCCTGGACTGAAAGCCCTTTAAATTTTACTAACATTTTTCCACTACCTGAAGCAGCATAGGCCCATGAGAGCCTTAGCTTTTCCCCACTTCTTCTTCCTCCACCAGTTGTTCTTTCCTTCATTTTCTAGATGGCTAGTATCTCCCTTGTTCCTGTATGGGGCAAATTTGAGAATTAAAAAATATATAATAAAATCATATTGGGAAATTAACTGATATTCTCCTTGTAAGACGTTGGGCAATTCTGTAAGCAGAATTTTAGGTGTTATCTTTCAGCATAATCACTGTGCTTTATGAGGGAATGTCGTTTTCAAAAATGATTTTGATCACATACCGATTGCAGAGGGCTGATATTTTGATTCTGAAGGCATATGCTGTGTTAGGCGAGTTGTTCTTTTTTTAATTTGAAAGGGAACCCTAAATAGACTTTCATAAAACATAAATTGCTTTTAAGTTTTGGCATAATGCCTACAACTGTTTATAACTCATGTAAGGAAGTCATCTATCTTAACCAGTGTAGGTCAAACATATTTTCCATGTTAATTAGACATATTGGGTTTGATATTTCAATGACAGTGCTTCATTTTAATCAGCCAAGAGATGGCTCTTTAACCTACACAATGCAGGCATAGCCACTCCTAAATTAAATGTAACAAGTCTGGAAATTATAAAATCACAGGCACTCGTTCCAAGACCCTAGAGATGAAGGATGCTGACTTTCTGCATGGGCTCTCACTTGCAGTAATAGAACACTGGAATTCTACAGAGTAATTATCACTAAATTATAATTGCAATAATGGAAGTGTTAAGTCACTCTAGCAAGACCAGTCTCCTGAATATAATCACCGAAAAAAGGATGTGTAGTTATTTTTGCTTTGACCCAGTGGAAATGTTCAAAATATCCCCGTGATTTTTGAAACAGTTATATGCAATTTTTGGTACTTTCCAGAACAGTGTAGATTAACCCAGTAAGAACCAAATACTTTTGGTTTCATCTGCTTTTGGTACATAACTCTCTGCACTGTAATCTCTGTTTTGAAGTCCTCCGCTGTTTGATGAAGGTTTTTTTTTATGTATTTTTTGAAATAAATTCCCAGTGTTGTGACTGTTGTTCTGAAATATATTGTGAGAAAAACATCCACAGAAAATGTTTTTTGGCATTTGGCATTTTTGGCAATATTTTGATAGCATTTTCCAGCTATCAGGGAGTAATTACAGGAGTAATTTCTTTGGGAAAAGTACTAATATGCATCTGTTACATTTAGGGCCATTCATGTATATACACATTCCCTATTTTCTGTGCATATCCTAGCATTGTGGAAATTTAAACCCTATGGGTTTCTGTGGGAATCAAAGACTCTATGCATTCAAGACAAAGTAGACTTTTCAGGACTATGCTGTGGCAAATTCACTACTCCGTTCATCAGCTCAGCAAATCATGGCTTTCCAGCAATGCCCAGTGTCTCAACTCAGCCCAACCCACCCCACCTCTGGAGCATCTCTCTGCGTGTGGCTGAGCCGAGCCGTCCCAGCCAGCCCCACCTGCAGCCCGGCCTCTCATTTGTTCATACTGTCACTCCGTGAAGATCAAGCCTTATCAAGCTGCAGCAGTACTAGCTGCCATAGCATGCTGCGTCCCTGGCCCGCTCCGCACTGGAAACCAGGGAGGTTTCGTTCAACAGTCCCTAGGTTAGAAAATAAACAGTGCTCTCGAAGGCTCCCATAGTAGCATGCTCCTCACCCAGCGCTTAAAAGGCAGTTGGCATGCTCGTCAAGAAAGTATCAAAGTAAAAGATACCCCAAGTAGCTTAAAATGAGAAATCATTTATTGGAAGGGGAAGGAGACAATCGAGTATACATTAAGCCATTCCAGATGTGGCCTTCTCCTGGTCCTCACACCTCAGAGTCTGATTTGGTAATGCCTTTGACTTCAGTTGCTTACTGCCATTACTGCTGATTTCTGTTACTTCTATTTCATACTAGTGTGAGCCTAAAAGAGCCAGAGAAACTGAATATTGTTACCAAGGGCAGAAAACCCTTCAACAGATGGGAAAATGATCCCACTTGGCAAGAGGCAATGTTTGGTACTTAAAAAAAGGAAAAAGCTTTTGGATTTCAGCCACCAAAATCCAGTCCCCAATCTTGGGCTGTTCAGAGTAATTCCCAGAGCTCAAAAATGTAATGTACTGCTGTGGATCATCCATTAAACTGTCTATTGAATGAGGTATAATGCTAAACAGGCTGAGTAGAGTTTATCATTCAGATTAATGCAACTCCAACTCACAGAACCTTCAGAAATGGTTTTGTAGGCAGGACAACTTGGTGCTAAGTAAGTTTGTTTGCTGTGAGAGCCAAGATGTTAGAGCACTAGAAGCCCAGAATAATATGGCTATTTCTAGAGATTGAGTCATGACACAAGTATGCAACAAAATGGAAACAGAGTAAACAGTATGAAACAAAGAAAACTGCATGAATTTCTTCCTCTAATAAAACTTTAGCAACAACACACAAAGCCTTAGAAAAGTGCCACAGATTCTTATTCTAAAGAAAAATTTTTCACAAGGCATTTTACTCCAGTAAATATATACATATATATATATAGCCATCTAAGAAGCCCACTCTGATTCAATAACTCCTTTTATAATAGTGTGAGGTGTGTCACTTTTAACTGTTGTCAAGATGAATCATAAGCAGCCAGTGAAAGTGTCTCTAACATTGTCATCACATTAAGAAACAACATACACAGAATATCATAAAAAAATCTTAATTGATTGTGGAAAATATGGACTTACTTAAAAAAATTAAGAAAAATGTCGTATAACTCAAGCTTCTGAATTGCTCTATTATTTACATTACAAGATGAAGGAAGGAAAATATTCAGAACTCTTCATATGAAATAGCTGCAGTTGCTTTATATTGAAAACTCAGTTATATTCTTCTTGATCCACAGCCATAACCTGTGATCCCATAATAGCACAGTCCATGGTTCTGCTGGACTTAGTTATTAATCCCCCAATGTCCTGTAGTGCCTAAAGCATAAGAAGATGCTGAAACATGTGTTTTGGCCCACTTCTCCACAGCAGGCTATATAACTAACATTTATTAGAATATTTTTTCATGGTTATTCTTTGAAGTGAGAAACATGTGGAACACAAAGATCATGTGCATGTTAGTTGGACTTTTCTCTTGCTGGTATTTTAGAGAAGTGGCCAGATATGGGCATATACAGTAGCTTTCTCACTACCTTTGTACTTCGTGTTTCTCCTTCTATTTCAGATCAGCCTAAGGTATCTGGATATTGAGTGTTTGTAAAACACTCAGCAGTTTGTACTGAAAATGAATGTACAGTGAGTGAAAGCTCTGGCATCAGATTCCTCCCTTAAAAACAGAATTGTTCTGTATGGATGTTGCTAAAAAGTGTTGTGACAAAAATTAGAAAATCTTTTGCTCTACTTAAAGAAAACAATAACAGGACAACCTGAACCAAACATGGACAAAAGCAGCCTCAACCCCCAGTGGAGATTCACGTCAAGGTCATCTGTCAAATAAGCAACAGTGGAGTTTGTGTGCAGACTGTTTCTTGTGACATATGCCCTTTTCTGGCACTGAAACCAAGTAGTCTTCATCAGACTGTGGGACAATTTGTTTTAAATTGCAGCTAAAATAGATACATTGAATTTAAAGTGATAGGTCAAAAACAGAAAGGAAAGGTCTTACAAGTATGATTTGTAGGTTTAGCGCAGTGAAGGGCTAATATAAAGATTGTTTCTCAACCAGCATGTGGAATCACTTATTTGTGATTCAGTCATCTGCTTGAAATGGGAAGCACTATCCCTCCACTTTCTGAATTATACTCGAATAGCAAAAGCATATATAAAGCAAGCAATGGATAATAAATGGACAAAATCTTTGCCTTTTCTTCTTTCATCAACTTTCACATGTATACATACCATTCCAGAGCAACAAAAGGATTCTGCTGTTATACATCCAAGCCTGAGATTTAGGAGTGAAGCTAAGAATCACTCTGCTTTTTCCTTGTTCGGAAGCAACAGGTTTTGCCAAAAAACCTGACCCATTTCTCATGGGAAAAGTGAAAACCAGTAATTCAGGGTCCATTTGCTTTTAGATGACAATTTCAAGGATATTCTGTTGTGACTACACTCTTCCGCTTCAGACTGATTTCAGCTGCATTACATTCCAATTTATGTAGGAGAGACTGAGTAAAAATTAAGGTAGTTGGTTTGTTTCTGCAAATGACAATGATACAAAGATTAATATTAAAATTTCATAGCTGCTCCTAAATATTATACTATGCTATTTAGGAGATTTCAAGGACCTTAACTGAGGAAGACTGTGGAAGGTTTTAATTCCCCTAGGAAAAGATTTAAATAAGGAAATATTTTATTACATCTAAGGACACATTCTTCATATAATTTTTTCTCTTAAAATTCTTCTTCATAAGTAATTCAGGATTTAAAATTATTTAAATGCTATTGAAGTAAGCCTTGAATTTGTAGCTCACTCCTTTCAGGCTGTACTCCATAAAACTTTCTAATAGCTCTCCAAATAAAACAATTACCTTTGAAATCAGTAAGAATTATCCCACTTCAACACTGAGGGGAAGAGTTGAATTGCTAAAACAGGTGTCTAGAGCCATTTTAACCTTAGGATATCAAAGAGACAACCTAGATAGCTGAAATGGCATTAGAAACCTTTGTTTGGGTACCCTATATCCCCATGATCTGATCCCTACTGAGACTCCATGATGAAGAACATTATCCACAATCTATTTATAATTCATAAGGTTTAGGAGACTGCAGATAAATCTCTTTGGGGGAGGCAATTTAGCTGTGCCAGCTGAAGACATCAAGCTCTCAGCTGGCTTGGAGCTCACCAGTGGGAAGCAGCCACTCCTGGCCCCATCAGCAGGCATTGCAGGAGCAGTATTTGGTGTTCCTCAAGCATATCTTCACAGGTACAGCCGATGCTGATGGTTTGAAATAGCCTAAATGACTTTGCCCCAGCTCAGATCAGAAACTCAAATAAAATCTTACAGAGCTGTAGGGACAAGGGCCTTTAGTAAAAGGCTGGTACTAACAGCTGGGGATAGTAACATCTTAAACTAACACAGCTGTTTGCAAATTGAACAGCTGTCCACAGGCTAAGTATATGGCTATATAGTGTGTGGAACAAAATAGATACTCTATGGATGATTTAAAAATATGATTCTTACTAGTAGATATTCACTTAAATCTTACAAATCCCCAGATATTTCTTACAATGCAAATACAGCAACCCTCATTTGCCTACTTTGTGTCATGATTCGCTGCCAAGTCGAAGAGAAACAAAGGAGATACAGAAAATCCTCTGAAGCCACTTGCACAGGATGCTGCTTTCCAGGAATTAACACCATATATTTTCAAAGCAATAATGGTAGTGACATATATACATACATCTATATGCACACACACACACATATATAAGTATATCTTCAAATAAGTCTTCTTAAAACTGAACTGCATGTGTTAGGATGCCAATATGAATTATAAGGAAAATAAATTAAAGTCTCACTTTCTGAGACTTTTACTGAGACTATTCTGAAGCCTATGACACCCTTAAATTATGCCAAGAGTTTGTGACATTAGAGTAGTGGAACAATTCTAAAGTAGTGTTTTATGCCAAGAAAAATTGTCTATAAAATCAGTAGTATCTTATGCTAAATTCCACCTGTGTTTTGATTGTATTTTGGAAACTCAAAAATTCTACTTCTACCACACTTTTTGACCTTATTACTAAACTTTGTTTTAGCTGGTAAGTTTTGAATACTTTCATATGAAGCCAGGAAACTGTGGGGTATTGAATCAGGGAACTAAAGAAGTTGGTTGTGCTGATTTTTTCTTGTATGGACATACCTGCAGAAACCAAATAAAAGCTATGTCAACCACTTTCATTAAATTGTCTCTGCACTATGTTTGGTTGTGATGGACATAATTTATTAATGCAAATGCCTTGTCCTTTGCAGTACTGTCCCTTCGCTGACATTGATTGTAAGCACGTGGAGAAAGGATCCAACTTACTTCTGTCTTCTGTAAGGTATCCTTAGCCTTCCTGATAAAATAAAAGACATCAGCTCTATTCTTGTATTGCCAGTGTATTATTGTGTTAAATATAATTTTAATCTTCCCAAAATTTTGGTGAGATAAGGAAAAGCTACCCTTAAATTAAAGGTGGAATTTAAGGTAAAGTTAGAAGCAGTGACACACCTTTAAACCTTTCAGGAAAACAGTGCTGAATCAAGAGATTACACCAAAATGCCCTGTGTCCTAGTCCACTGTCATATGTATCGAGCTATCTCTGATCAGAAGTCAGAACAGAGGTTTGAGTCTCTCCTGCTCTGCCCAAAAGCACAAAGTCACGGAACAAGCTAGTGCTCCTCTAAAGAAAGGTACTGGTCCCATGATTCTGATTCTGTCTTATTTCTTCCTTACCTAAAGTGTTCAAGAAGTACCTATGTGGTTTTCATGCAAAATAGTATAACAATGACGGTGCACCACAACTGCAAAGCGCAGACAATCATTCTTGTGCTTGTGGCCCGCTATGGCTGGTGTGTCTGTGAGCTGTAAGGTAGTCTCAGTTAAGAGACTCTGCTAAGCTCTGACCCATAGCAAGTTCCTTGCATTTTGTCAGGATGTCCCAACTATCTGTTCCTCACTGGCTCTGTCCCACTGATTTGAACTGGCAGCAACCAGAGCTTTCTGCAGCATCTTCATCTCCCAACCTCTTAGTCACCAGCTTGCAGGGCTTTCTGCTTTTCTGGGAAAGAAGCGCTTCCAGGCTGCTCTTGAGGGCTATGCAAAATTAGCTCAACTCACTCAGAGGAAGCTGCTGTAAGTGTGTGTTGTCATCATCTGCATCTGATGAGCCCCATCAAAATGAAGTAGTATGTTTTGCAAGCTTCCCTTGCTACAATTTTCTTCCAGAAATATTCAATAATCTCAAAAAACTATTCAGTCAGCATGACAGTTGCTTTGTTTTAGTTTAAATTACTCTCTGACTATTCATAGGACTGAGGCCACCGCACAATTGCTTGTGCAGTTTGGGAGGAAAAAAAACATTATGTACAGTTTCACCAGTTTGAGCTCCTGCCAAACTTGACAGGCAGGAGCTGGAATAGCCCTGGAATTTGAGAGCTCTAGGGGAATTCCCATTGCTAACCCTTTTGTGCATCCATTCCACATTCAGGCAGTTACCTCCATGAAATTTTTGTTAAATTATATAGCAGATGTCTTCTGCAACAAAATTTCTGCTTCAGCAAATAGCACCTACCTCCTTTGCTGACCTCCAAAGTCAGTCTTGCAAAACACTCTGTCCGTCCAGTAGACCAGAATAATGGGGAAGACAGAATACTTGAACTGAACAGTAAGGCAGGACTCGGAGACCTATGCTTGATAAAACAGTGCTTTGGACCAGGTTATTTTGTTCCTTGCTATTGCAGACCCCCAAGTGAAAAGTTAGGAGAATAATTCCTTATACCACAGATATGGGACAGGTGGAGAAGAAAGTTCATTATAGTTTATGAGACTTGCCAGCGTGACTGTACACATAGGTGGGTTGGATAGTAGTACTCATCCTAAAAAACTCAGTGGATTGGGATCAGGAAAGCCAGTTCCTGGCAGGATCAAACATGGAGCTTTTTCTAAGCAATTTATACTTCCTTTAAAAAAAGGCAACAAGTATATTAATCCTGTGATCCTACTTGCTTTCTTGTCAGTGAACATCTACTATACACTTTCTGTACCTTGAAGAGCCCCTGCAGGCAACTGCCCAGAAAAATTAGAGTTAAAAATATAGAAGATGGATTTTTGTAATTCAAACCAGGACTGGCTGGCCTAATTTCACATCTATGCTAGGCTTTTTGTGTGAGCTCCACCATAGCAATACCTCAGTGAGAGCAAGTCTTCTGAGACACACGAGGTGAGCAATTGGCAGTTTCCTAAGATAAAAATAGTTCTTTTAGCTATGACACTAATGTACACTAACATGCAGGAGCTATGACCACCTCTACTATTTTATTACTTATGCTTCCAGTTTCATGGCAGAGAAGTGATTAGACAGTTGAGCATCTCCCTTTCCCATCCAACCCCTACCTTACTCATGCAGTATAGCTGTCACCAATCCCGAGACTTCCTGCTGCTGGTTTTTCTTTTGCTTTAAAAAGGGGGCAGATCATCTCTTTCCATTTATGAGCAGGCCGGAGGAAAAAAAAATGTGTAAATTTAGGGGACGGCATAAGGAAGAAGCCTGATGAATCTGGAGCCAGGTAATGTTATTGTCCATTGCTTTAGGAATTGTACTATAAATGTCGCTAACATTGTCACTAAGGTAGACTATCTGGCTGAAATCTTACTAGATATGGATCAAACAGTTCAGCTGATGAGGTGAGATGGTAACTAGAAACCCTTTTAAGCAACACATAAATATGGTGGCTCAGTGTGCCATATTGTTGCCCTATTTTGGATCCTGCTACTCAGAGAAACCTGCAAATTAAGCAATGTCACCACCAGAAAAATAGTATTTGCTCTACAGCAAACGTTAATGTCTGCTTAAGTTAGGTTTCACTCTTTTACTTTTGAACAGTGTTGAGTAATCACAAGAATAGAAGAATCTTTGAGTACCAGCTCACACCATCTGAAGGCCTTTCCAAAGCGTGAATTCCACAGCACACACTATAAAGAAAAATATTTACAAGCTGGGAGGTAGAAGACACCTGAGTGGAATGAAATTGATAGTGGGAATAGAAGTCTGACTCAACCATATTACAGGGTAAAACTTACCCAGAAAGCAAAAACGATAAGCCATTAACAGAAACGGTGCTCTTGAGATTCATTCCATCAATATGATAGTATAGCAAGGAAATAGCGTCCGCAATGCCAACTGGCAGCAAAACAGAAAAACAAATATCAGCAGGGTATTAGAAATCGATCTGGGAGAAAAAATGCCATTTACAGGTAAGATATATTAGGTGAGATTTGTCCTTTGCACTTCTTTTATGCAGAGGAAAAGCGCAAGTGGTGAAAAGAGACTCTGAAAGCTCCAGATGCAGCTGAAGGAGGATTTCCTCCTGCAACCACAGGAAAGCCTTCTGGCTGTCCCTCTAAGAGTCACCAGCAACCCTAGGCATAAAATAAGACCCCAGTGGAGATGGGGACCAGAGAGCCAAGTCACATGCTTTTGAGACACGCTGAGCAACACTGTCACCAGCAGAGCACACAAGCCTCAAGGGCTATGTAAATTCTCCAAAAATCTAAAGGCTGCTTTCATGCTTGCAGCAGCCTGAGCTAGGGAGGGTGCAGTAGTGAGCTAAAACTGCCTTTACGTCTTCCTCCCACGGGGTTATGAGCTCTGTGCTCTTTGGCATGTGGCCCAGGCTCCCACCCCTTATCTTTTCTCACAAAACCCAGAATATCATATCCACATAGAATTGCCTTTAAATTTAAGGATGAGCACCATCTCAAGAAGTGCGAATAATTAAATCAGAGGTTACATTTTCAGAGACCAGTGCACACTCTGGTACCCACAGGACCATCATAGCGCCCAGTCATGCATCTCCTCACGGCCCGGGAAGGCATAAGGAGCTGTTTCGAACCATGCCCCCAGCAAACTACTCCTTCCAGGTACAGGGTACTTCAGTGATTTGTTTGGATAGCACTGCCGTGTGGGCTCTAGAGGCGTCAGCCATGGAAACAAAAGGAACAATTTGTCTGCTACCTTAATTCTCATATTTTAAGAGTTCATATCAGGTTACCTGCTATGACCATTAAAAAAGAAAAAAATAAAATAGAAGGAGCCTAACTGTAAGGAAAAGAGGAAATAGAGCATAATTCTTATCCTAATGAAGAAATTAGTAGGTGCACAACCCTAAAGGGGTACATGGAAGATGTCATAAGCATTTCTTTGCTCTGACAAACTGCTTTAACAGTGAGAGCATCAGAGAAGAGACTTAGTGGCTAAGAAGGAAAAAATCCCCAAAGTGGCCGCAACATTCAAGGAAGTGTGCAGATCTGAGTCAGCTGTTAATTAGGTAGTTTTGAACTGGGGAAACCTTTTATAGGAAGCCCTGATTCAGAAAAAACACCCAAATTCCCATGTACTCCATCTCCTAGCTGGCATTTTGACAGGCTAGCAAATGGCAAATAGAAGAAGTGAGAGAAACAAATGAAGTAAAAGTTTTAATAGTGGCCATTAAAAAAAATATATAATAATTCCTTATTGCCTTCTCATGAACAACTGTCTTCTCTGTTGGACTGTAGCTCCTCTAGATACATTAGACTAGCTGATGGATTAATTCAGTCATCAAGGTGAATAAGATCATTCCACCAGAAGAGCAGAAAGTTGCAAAATAAATGACCCAAATGGTTACTTTAAGGGTCTTGGTAATCATTCCCTCAGTGCTGCATTGGCAGGGAGAGAAGCAGATGCTATGAAGGGCAGTTTTGCAATGTAAATATCATACAGACCTATTGAAGACCTATTCTGCAGATTCCAAAACTGCTGCTACTGGGGTGATGTCTTAATTCCAAATTACTGGCTTATGTAAATAAACTCTCCTAAAATATAGCTGCTTTGATGGGTTCTTGCATTTTGTTGGCCTTTATCTATTATTTTTTTACCATTCAATTTGCAGAACAGACTCTGCAAATATTTCCCAATAACTTTTAAATTTCTACAATTGCTGAGATAACGTCTCAGACAAAGACCTATAGGTCTGAAATAAAAATAGTGAAGGGTTCAAGATGACATCATGTTTTATGAACACAAGACGTGACCACAAATAACCTACAATAACCTTTAAAATTAGTTTTTTCCTGACTTCATAAAACAATATTTTATTTGGCAGGCTCTTATTGGCAAGCGCTTTGAACAGTTCTATTTGTTTTCTGTAACCAGGAAGACACAACCAGTGTTTTCACATAGGTTTCCTCAGTACTGTGGTTTTGCCATTTTCTGCCTCTTTATTACTGCCTGCTGCTGTTGAATATTTTTCTTTGGGATGTTTATTAAGAACAAGGATATGAATTAAAGAAAAACAAACTTTCCCTATGACAACACTGGTGAGTTTCTACTGCTATAATATTGCTGTCTCAAAAACACAGAAATAGATCATGGTATCTAGAATGATCTGGTTGCTTTAAGTCTAAAGTTATGTAATAACATACAGCTGGCTACATGTATATTATGAGAAACTGAAGGAAATCGGCCCATATGTCCTTTGATGCATTAACCAAGAGTAAGGTTTAGAAATCCACCATAACTTGAAACACCATGTGAAATGGAGGAAGGGGCTTAGCCAGTCACCAAATTAAATAGCAAAATAAACCGCGAGCATTTCGGCTAAAGTAAATTAGGAATGAACATCAGACAGGGCAAGAAACGTTTGTAGTTTTTCAACATATTTCAACTGTAGTTAGTTGACATTTTGTCTCAGCATCACTAGTTGTCCTTGCTGTGAGAGGTGCAGCTCGAGAGGTGTGTTTTTCATCTTGCCTCCTGCGACCGAACACGATTGCTCTCTGCACTGAAGCTGCTCGGAGTTTTGTTGTTGTGAGTTGTGCTGTCCTGGAAGAATGGACCATTTCCCCACCACATCTGTAGGAGCAGTTGTGCTGCTCCCAGTGTCTTGAATGTTTTCTTTTAAAAAATGATCTTTTAAAAAAAAAGAAAATGCCCTCGTGATTTTTGTTCACTCTATTTGGAACTATGAAATAAATTTAGCTTGCAGACCAAAAAGCATCACTCAGCAAATCCTCACCACTTCAAATTATTGTATATATAAAAAGAGGACCTGTAATTAATAAAGATGAGCTTTTCAGCTTCTGTACGCAGCTTGGACTTCCTAGTAAACTTAGTAAACCCTCTTTCTTCTGTACAGTATGAAGCTTGAGTGAATAAGGCAAGTTCCAATAATTAAACTTGCTCTATTGACCTAACCAAAATTAACTGGCTATGCAACAATGTAGCTGTCCATGTAAAAACAGGAAGTCAGATTTCCCCAAGTAACCCTTATTCACCATGAGAAAAACAGCTGGTGCTCTCCCTTTACATGCAAGCGTGTGGGGCATGGATAAAAGATGTATACTTCTGATATCCTCTCTTTTAAAAGGGTATGTTTTTTTTTCCAGTGGAAGCTTTCCAGTGCTCAGTTCCTGAGAGGTAGGGCCCCAAGACAGTCTGGTCAAAATAGTTAGAATCATATCTTTGTAAGGAGAAGTCTGTGAAAATGAACAAAGAAGCCACATTAGTATAACATGAATAATCCTCCCTGACCTCCAAAGAGAAAAATAATAAAGGATTTATTACACTTTTTTTTTTCTCCCTAAGAAAGAGTAATAAGAAAAATCCTCCTTACAACAACAATAACCACTGTTTCAGAATCAGAGCTTTTGTGTCACTGTTTTTCAGTAGTTACGCTACATTTCTCTCAGTACACTGCTGGGATTTTTTATTTTTTATTTTGCTACGCATGCTCGCACATCTGCTCCACATGTGTGATCGGCAACTGGATTTTCTGAGCTGAATGTCCTGTTAAATGGACAGAGTGGGCAGATCATTCCTTGGAGAGCAGGGAATCTGCCTCTGGTGGATTGCCGCCAAATGCAACGGTATAATAAAGAAAAGAAAGCTGCTCATTCGGATTGCTCTGAAATGAACTGTGTCCCCTCCTAAAATACCATCTGGTTAGGGTCCCTGGAGGCACAGTCCAACACACCTAGGTCTGGCAGCCTGCGTGTCTGATGGCTGCAAATGTCTCTGCGTTGGTCGGCTGGGGGAAGGCAAGATCATCAGGAATTAGAAGAGGTGAAACAGCCGTGCGCTCCTTCCCTTTCACCCTGCCAGGATCGCGGTGGTGATTGCGCTTTTGTTGCTGAAGCCGGCGGCTAACCTTTAGACCAACTATCTTTGACTTTACGTATTGTCTAAAGGCTTTGTTTTCAGCTGGTATGGACTGGCAGAGGTCTGGGCCGACTGCCGCCCTTCAGCTTCGGCCCTGAGAGCATTAATCAGGAGTTTTGTAGTAAATACTAAATGGAGGTTGAAGGGAGCCTTATGGTATGTGTGCAAAGAAATCCAGCTTCCAAAAGTCAAATCACACCAGGGACTGATAACAGATGTAAAAAGTAATAGGAGAAATTAGCAGATGCTTCCCAGTTTTGGCTATTATCACCAATGAAAACCAACTCATGTGGTCACATTAAAGAGTCTACTGCAGATGAATCTGGCTCTTTCCCGATGCTGGCAAAACTATGATAGCAACTGCACAACACTGCATCTATCCCAAAAATAAGTGGATTTTCAGAAGTGCTATCAGTGCTGATCCAGGTTGTTCTCAACACACGGAGGGAAAAGTGAGCAGTTAGTTCTGTGATCAGACAAACAAATACTGTCGCACTGGTTTAATCAATGTCTGTAATTTATGTTCTGTAAAGCAGAAAATACGACAGTTCAGTTCTCAATAAACACAATATATCATTTTAATTGTCTTTGTCTACATCTATCGTAGTGAGCTAAGCAGGCCTGGGAACTTTCCTGGGCACGGATTAGGACCATCTATACCATTGAACTGCCAGGAAAGCCTCATGCATATGCTCAGTTGCTGCCAGGTACCCCCCCAAGCCACTCCTGGGCCCAGTTCAGGGGCATTTCAAACCCGTTCCCAAAAGGTAGCTTGCAAGCAGCCACCCAGCCTGGGAGGTTAAGAGCATTTTCCGGAGCTGAGCTGGCCCTCTGGGCCCATTGGCCTCCGTGCCCGGGAGTGTTCCTGAGACGCTCTGCTTGCCTGTCTATGGCAGAGGCTTTTTCTGCCCGGGGAGACTATCATCTGCGTAAACAAGCCCAAGTTATAAATTTCCAGAGCTATTTTCAGGGCTTCTTCCTGAAGCCTCCTCTTGACAGCACTTTTTTTGTTCCTGCCATTCCTCTGGATGCAGGTGGGTGCCTGAGCCCCTGCAGTAGCATCACAGATAAGGTGGAGCTCACTGCCTCCAGCTACACAACTGCTCTGCCCTTTCAAAAGCACCTCAAAAATGTTTCATTTTGTTTTTCTTTTTTTTTTCCAGAGGTGTTTTTAAATAGCTACTATTGTTCATATTGTTCATGTTTATCCATCTGCGTTGGGGGTCAAGATGATTTTTAACTAATTTGAAATTGTTTATTTGACTATTGTTTATGACCCAGTGGAGAACTGCCCAAAAGACAGAATTCTGCCTTTGTAGGACTTTTCAAGAATTTAGATTCAGCTCAAATACAAATGAATTATTACTTTTCAAATTTCTCAGAAATTCAAGGAAAGTGCTTTTGGAGCAATGACATAACGTGTATCTTAAAGACTGTCCTTTGGCTCCTGTAGCTGTTACTTTAACAACTATGAAATTGAGAAAACATCAGTTTCTCTAGCAGCTGCGCTGGCTCACCCTGCCGCAGTCTGGAGGCAGCCCTGCCAGGCAGCGTGCCCCAGGCCAGGTATTCCAGGAAAGATCCCTTGTTTCGCTGGCATTTTCTGGGCTTCCAAGCATGAAATGACAACCTGGCAGGAAGCACTGCATCATCCAGAATGGTCCCAGGGAGGGCTCTCTCCAAGGCCTGTACCAGCTCCAAGGGTGCTGGGTGCAAAGAGCGGGGGCTAACGCGGGGCCTCAGAGTGCTCCCAGGCAGCCAGCTGCAAGCCCTGATGCCCAAACCTGCAAAGCCAGAGGCAGCGTGTTCCTCGGGAGATCTCCAGACCATGGCCTGGCAACCCTGGCTCTCCAGCACTCGAGTGCTGGAAAGTGTGAGAAATCCAAGAGGGTTTGTCTACCGCATATTGGAATCAATGAAATAGCTTTTTTTTTGCAACTGACAGTTTTTAATAGACCATTGCATTAGATAATTCAAAGTGTTAGTGGAATGATCATCCCATCCAGTAGAAAAAGAAGGCAGTGAAAGGAGCTATTTATTAATGAATTACTCTGATAAATTAATTATTAAATTAAAAAAGCTATATAAAAAAGCTATATGAAAGAACTTAGGAAATGCTGATGCCGATTCTGTTCTAAGCCCATTTAGGATAGACATCAAGTCTATCCTAAAATATTTGTTTTCAGAGAAATTTGTCTTTCATCCATTCTTTAAATTGCTGAGACCAGGTAAAAACTAATGATGAGATTAAGACAATTAGGCGACAAATTAGATGACTCTCAGAACACCTCACTTGAACTGAACCCTTCTGAAGCTCTGCTAAGTTCATTTAACATTTTTTTTGCATTTTCTGTTTTTCTTCCTACTTTTCTGCGTCCCAGCCACGCTCAGCGCTCTCCCTAGTTCCCACTAGCTCATACCTAGCAGGAGTGCAGCTCCCACGCTAGCCATCGTGGCACGGTGTGCAGCGGCACGGTGCCTGCTGCAGCCGGGCCGGGCAGACCCGCTCGGGTTGCCTGCACTAGCAGCGGGCTGCGGCATCTCTGCCAGCCACACACGGAGCAGAGGATGGGAGGGAAAGGGCTTTAAACATATTTGAGAGTTTGCAAGAGAAATATGGTGTTCGTTTGGGCAGAAAGGATTCCTTCTTTGAATCGTGCCTTGTTGGCTGAGTGAGGCGCATTGATTTGTGTCCACATGACTTTACGTTTTATTATTGTAACAGAAAGGAACTGAAAACTAGTCATTGCCTGTACAAAAAGACTTAATTTGAGGCCAGTCATCTCACCCATCTTGGAAAGTGATTTGTTGCCCTTTGACAAACTTAAGAGTCTTTCTGTTGACTTAGGTGGGTTTTTGGAACGGGGCCCTTACACAGGTGCCTTAGAAAACCCCTACCCAATCAAATAAAGCTTTGTAAAACTGAACAATTCTATACTTTGTATTTCTACTATGATTAGAAATTGGGAATTTTATTACTAATGCCATACTTAGCTACTTTACAGGGTCACATAAAGAAAGAAACAGGGATATGAAGGAAGAGACAGTGTGGGGCTTAGAGTCCTTCATGATAAATAGGCTATTTTAGCAAACACGGTGGTATGAAAACTGAGCCCTTCAGAGCTACGTGGTAAGCCATGGAGGCTCTCTGACTCTGCCTGGCGTATAGTCATAGTCTAGGTCTCGCATAGCTTTAGAAAAGGGCTCGCTAACACCATACAGTGCTGTACCACACCACAAAACCCCTTGCTTCCCAAAGGTTATGATATCGTTACAGCATGGTTAGTACCGAGCTGGGGAAAAATGTTTGCTGAGTTTGTTCAATGATGTTGTCAGTACAGTTATATTATTATATATATTCACACTGCATACATATTTATATTATATATGTAATATAATATACATAATTATATATGAAGTACATGTAATTATATATAAAATTTATATTAATGTATATAATAACATTATGAACACTTATATATTGTATGTATTTTTACGTATATACCCTTTTCTAATGAAGATTTGGCTCTAAATTTGAACACTTCTCCAATGCTAACTGTACCTTCTAACCGTAACTTCACTTGACAAGCTGAATGGAGTGGTGTAAATACGAAAGCAGACTAGAAGTTTGGGGTATGTTATCTAGGGCCCTTTCCATGAGGATGTGGTAAGCTGTATGAGGTGGAAGAGGACTGTACAAGAAACAGAAGAAAAGAGATGTCGCTGGTATTATAGAGTAGGGAAGGAGAAAACTAAGGGTACAGATTTCATTCTAGGAAACAGAAGAACCAGTTTCCAGAGGAGATTTCTGGTCAATGAGATTTGCAATTCAAAGATTAGAAAAATGTAGTCAGTGATAGGAAAGAGTCCTAACATGACAAAAGCAGGCCTGAAGCTCATGAAAATGTGGGAAAATGAATTTGCATTCGACAGCAGTGTGCCTGTGAGTTGAGAAGGAACTCTACAGCTGGTGCAGCAGAAGGGAATCCAGCCAGCAGAACATGCAGCTGAGGCTGAAATATGATTTGGAAATGGCAGCAGCTAACCAGGAGCAGCAAAGACTCTTATCATCCTGAGATGTGCGTGATGGGTAGGTACTGCAATAGACGCATCCTTCTCTTTCTCCTTGACACATATCCCTGAAGCTGCTATTAGTTTTTCACCCTAAATTGTGTACAGATCTCTAAAGTACATAAATCTTGTACGGCAAGTCAATTAAATCAATCCGTAGGCCTTTATCTTAAATTTTTTGCTCTTCTTGTATTAATCTGCTTTAAGATTAGCATACCTTGTATATACCTTAGCATACCTTCAATCCTGTTTTGTTTCAGAAGACCAGGATGCAATGGTTTTACTAGCTGCTGCTGAGCTACATAGGTTCCAGGTCTCCATCCCTCAGCAGAAAGCTTATAAAGTATCTTGGCCTGTTTGTCAGAACTTCTGCTCTGGTTATCCTGTTGGACCTAAGTAACTGGCCAATATTCAAGGGTTTTAGACTGCTCCAAGAAGAAGAAACTGATGCAGCTATCAATACTTCTTTCAAGCACTCACATTGACGTGTACATTTACAGTGAATGGATTGATCCTCTTTTCCTGAGAGGAGACAAACCACAGTCACTCACCGCATCAGTGTCCTTCAAAGTGACCTCCCCATGAGGACTTTCTCTAGGCTTTTCATTGCTGTGCAAACAGCTGTTTGTTCAAGTGCATTTTGGTTTCTACTTGTTTTCCTTCTACATCATGCAAAGGAACATGTTGCAGATGGACCTCCAGAAGCAGAAATTGGGCTAACAGAAGAGTCAGAAGTAACACAGTCATGTTAGACCTGTGTTGCAAATGAGATTTGCAGTGGACATGCCTTATTAGTGCAAGCACAGTACAGGATGCAAGCAGCTGAGTTGTCTGGGGGATATCATTTAGTATCTCCACAAGGCAATACCTTGTATAGCACAGGGAGTTCACTTTGGGTTACTATTAGCCTAGGGATATAAGCTTCACTAGGCTGTCAGTGCTTGAAAGTACTGGAAGAAGTCATAACTTCAGCAGTTGTTTTCTCTTCCTATGAATAGTAAGTTCAAAGAGACAGACACACTGTGCACTGTCCACCAGTTAAATCTGCAGGTACTTTCTGACCGTTAGCATAGGCACTATGATAAAATCCATGGTGGGAATATCTGGGATCTAAAGCTAGTCATGGGGTTTTAAACCAAATTTGGCACCTAACCAAATCCTTAAACCAGTTGGACTGTCATAGTTCACAGTAGAAAATAGCCAATGATCCTTGGCTGGTGATGTTACTTGGATGGGCCTCTGAGAGTTGGCTCTTATGAGCAAGTTATTGTAAGGAAAGGTAGATTTAGCCATCAGATGCAGTAGCAATGCTTGAATGTGTGCCTTTGTCCTGCAGGAGAGGCGTGATTATGTTATCTCACTGTCAAGGCTGTGGTAAATGGAGGCTAAGAAATGATGTCTCCCTGCAAAATAGGGACAGCTTTCCCTACCTGGATTATTGTCATCTTTAATGAATGTTTATAAAAGGCCTTCATATGCAGTATTACACTTGAGCCACTGGCAATTATATGTTTTATTATGCACTTGTTTAAGCCAATACTAACACTAACTAGTGGAAAACTTCAATCTGTATGTCTCAGAAATGTCATAGTAATTGGAAAGAGTTTAGTGTCTGGGTAAAATGTGTGAAATCTTAAAAAAAAAAGCCTGCCTGAAGAATATGATGTGCTCTCACAAATGCACAAATGAATGGAAAAATAGAATCTTTTTTATTTATCAGCACTTACATTTAATCTAATATAAGGAAGAATACAACAAGCTTATACAGCTGGAAGATTTTCTACACATGCACCTTGCCTGGAGAACAGGCTGCACTTAAACTGGATACGTGGACTCTTCCTCAAAGGATCCAATAACTAAAGGACATCCAAATGTGTTTCACTAAGCAGTCATTAGGCAAATTTAATATCCATCAAAGTCAAGACACCTTGGTAGGAGTTATGATTCTTCTGTGAACTGGAATGAGGCACTTACTATCCATACTGCTAGTACTACTGCTTAAACCAAGAGACCAGTGGATGTAACAGTGCAGAAGAATGAAGAAGTCAGTGATAACTGTGGACAACACCAGCTGGCTGGGGTGTACCTCAATGGTTTAAAAACAGGACCTAAAATTTAATGTGTGTGCAGGTGCAAAACTGAACTTGCCTTTGTTCACGTGTCCACACATTCAGAATCTGCCAGACACAGTAAATCACGGGGAGGTGCTACAGCACCCTCACTCTGGCTGGCCCTGGCCATCTGGAAGCTGGTAGCTGTCCCCCCAGACTATCCACCAGCTGCAGCTCCCCGGCTGTTGTTCGCAATGCTGCTGTGCACCCCCAGGGAAAAAGATCAAAAGTTCCTGCAATCTTAAAAAGGGAAGAGAAGCGAGAATGACAAGATAAGTCCTTTAAACAAATACGTATTGATAATCCTTGCCAGCTCTCTCTAGCCATTAATATATGATTGCATGACTTTACTTTTATGATAATTTATTATCATAAATTTCATTTTAAAAAAATCCAGTCTAAGGTTGTCTGAACAATATGCTTGTTTTTCCACACTGTGAGCTCCATGCAGTGACCGGTGAGTCTAGGCTCCACTGACACCCAGGGGTGCTACTACATACAGTGGGTAGCAATTTTAGGCTCACATTCCTCAGCAGGAATTCCACATCCTGAATTGCTTTACTTACCAAGAGGCTTTTTCTTTTTCTTTCCTTGCTACATATTTGCTTTACAATATCATTCATAAACCGTATTTCATTAGTCAAACCCATTAACTAAACTTTATCGTATACAGCATACACATCATATATAATACAGTTAAGTTGATAAGCAGCTCAATAAATGAAAACGTGTGCTTTACAAATGGAAGAACCAGATAAAAGGAACTTGCTACAAAGCATCTGCTGGAGTGCCCAGAAGTCTGTTAGCGACCGGACTTCTGCTCCCGAGCAGCCAGCCCTCCACGCTTCATTTACAGTCTTATACTCCCTCTGCAGGGCAAGCGCCAGAAATCAGGCCGGCCTGCACAGAGCAGCCCTGCAGCCTTCCTCCTTCACTCTCCCTCCCCTGCTTTTCTTTTTTTTTTTTCGATGTACCTACTGCCTCTAACCTGCAGTTACCTCCTATTCGTGGAAGTATGTGGTTTAATCCCACAAAAGACATTGGCTAAGTAGTAAGTACAACTCTACGTTTATCCCTTGCTATTAAGAACAACCTTATTCCCTCAGTCATTCTTTCCCCTTTGTCCGTGTTTTATTTTCGCTCCATGTCTCTTCCCAGATCTCAGTGCTGCTCAGGATCCTGTTTTGTGCTTCCTTCCCGTCTGCATTCCCGGCAGTGGAGCCCCCACCTCCTCCCCAGCCACACTTCTCCCTCGTGCCGCCTCACTACAGCTCCACGGTGAGGGTTGAGGGGCATTTAGGATTTTCATCCCTCCGTAAATTCTGACATTATTTGAATCTTTCCACCATAAATCAAGGACAAAAAATGACACTGGAAATTTTTTTGGAATGGACTTTGAGAAAAAAAAAGGAAAGTTTGGAACATCTGTTATAGTATTTTTGATCAAAGCAAAGCATACTTCCAAACCTAAACGCTTTGTTTTCACTCACGCAGCTGGTTTCAAATGCTTTGTCTCGAATAGGTATTAAATTGCATTTTCCTATAACAGTGTACTGCCTTATGGAAGGACTAGTTGAGCATTTAAGGCCACATCTTTCCCTATGGGGCTGTTTGACTGTCTGCAATGTCTTTCTCAAAGAATGCAGAGTTGTGCGAGTTTGCTCCTTCGCTTGACTAACGGGAAACCTGCGCTCACTGCATCGCGGAGGAAGCAGCCTGTGGAGGAGCCTGGCCGGAGGGCAACGCTGGGCGGGAGGACTGCCCCACGCTGCCCTGCGGTCCTGCTCCGGCCGGGCACCGAGCCGCGGCTCGGAAACAGCTCCCGAGCGAAGGATGCGGGGCATCTGCCAGCTCTTTCCGCCCAGCAGCTCCTGCACGAGGACGCAGCGGCCGGCTGGCTGGATCCGGGCCCACGAGGTTACACACGTGCTGACCGAGATTGTCACGCTCTGGCATGGACAGGTGGAGGAAAGCAAGTGATGAAACAGGCATTTTAAGCATCATTTGCTGAATCCCAAAGTTAATATTGTCACTGAAATGATGGTGTATTTCTTCTCTCTTCTCTTTTCTCCTTTGCTTCACTCTTCTGTGGCTTACATCAAAAGAGCACCAAGATCCGCTCTGAACAACACATATTCAGCATAATCCAACTCAATATCCCTGACTACCTCATGATGTGATCCTTTGATCTGGCCTTCTTTCACACACCCTGTCGAAGCCACGCAATTATCAGGAAATTTTAGCATAACACAAGCTGGAAGTCCAGTTTCCTCTATTAAATGCTTTCAAAAAACACAATTCCTAATAGCGTAGTCATCATTAGGAGTGCTAATCCCTAGGTCTATCCAAGAGTGACTGCAGTCCAATTCATGTCTCTAATGCTGAACACAGAGGTGGGCATTCATAAAGTTATTGCAAAAAATCAAAGGAGCCAAACGCAAAACATGGCTGGAGAGTTTTAATATATTAATAAATGCTGCAGTCTAAGGTCCTTATATTTCAAATATAGGAGTAATATCACTTATTACCTCTAAAGCCACTGAAAAATTACAGGCAAAAAAATGCAGGCAAAAAGATTACCGTGGTTCAACTGATTAGTCGATGATTCCCTGATACACAGAATTGTTATGTACACTAAGATATCCTCTTAATAGTAATGAATTTTACAAGCATCTTAAGCTTTTATTGTTTTCCATTTAGAAAAGGCTTCATAAATATGAATACCATCACTATAACAAATACTGCTGTAAAGCAGCCGCTACTCATATTCTGCGTAGAGATGTTCCCTAACCTGCCAAAGCGCGCCGGTCCCACAGTGGCACTCGCGCCCAGCTCTCCTGACTCCCAGCGCTGTGCTTTAAACCCACGGCCATATCCACCTCGTGATAGAAATGCTGCGCTTTGCTCCTCTGTGGGGAGAAACCAAACCGGCGTGACACGGTGGGGGACGGCGGGGTCTCCCAGGTGCAGCACCGGCCTCTCCATCCGGCAGCCTCACGTCTCTGAGAGGCCACTGGGTCCTGGGGCGTCTCCGTCCTCCTCGCCAGGCCTGGTCTCAGTCTCGCCCCTCGTTTGGGTTATCTGGGCAGTAGAGTCCCCGGGGACAGCGGCACTCTTTCTGAAGTGCCTGGTGCATTAGTGTCCCCGTGGGGATCAGAAATCCAAAGTAATGCATTCAGTCTACAGTGGTGTATTAGTCGTATTATTCCCATTATATACATATATATATATATAAATATATATATATATATATATATATATACATGCATGTAGGGAACCTGAGGCCAGAGGGAAGAAATAGCCTGCTCTAGTCCATACTGAAGTCCTTGCCAAAATCAATAACCAAAAGACAGTCTTTAAAATCTCAAAAAACATCACTGGTAGGAAAAAAAAGCACATCTTTGGTTTTTAAATAGCAGCTCATTCTCTCAGTACTGATGACTCATTTTGTTTCCTTTAATTATTATATCATTCTTAGGCTCTTAATCAGAGTATGCTTTCTTTCCCCCCCCCCCCTTTTTTTTAATCTCCCTACAATCCTCTTTTCCTAGAGTACTTCAGGATGAGTTTTTTTGTGGCACTGTAGAAATAAAGGAAAAATGTATTTGTCAGGCTACCTTCCAATATAACTTTTATTTTCATGCATACGAGGCATCTGTGTGGAAAATAAATCTCACATAGTTCTAACGTGGTGTATGTTAAAATGCTTTGCCAGAGAAGGACCTGTAAGAATGGAATTTACAATCCTTATTTTCATCTGAGTGACCATTTCTTTTTTCATCTAGTGAAATTTTTATATACTCTCATATATTTGTCTTTGAGTGCAAGCAGAAGGGACACAATTCACTACATGCAACTTTACTTGTCCAGAAGTTGGATATTTATTTTAAACTAGTTGAATATACTCAAGGTACAGTCAATTGAAATTTGATGTTGAAATCACACCTTTTCCCACCTGTTTATTTAGAGATTTTGGGTAGAATGAATCACTTCTTCATGTATTTATATGCATAAAAGTGATCAGCACTCACTGATCAACACTTTGAAAAGGATGCAAAAAAGAGAATAATTACTTGTAATTTTGAAACTCATAAACTCTTGATAGTTCCAAAGCTGTTCATACAGTTATCTATATATAACTTGCACCTGACAGCAAATATGCAAGAAAATCCAAACTTGCCTACAGATGGTTGCCTGTATGTAGTGAAACCTCACCTGCACCAGTGAAGGTTTCATGCAGGAATGCTCCTCTGTTTACTTCTGCGCTCTCAGCTGTTCCTATCAGCGGTACCCACTGCAAAAGCACAGCTCAGGATCATCTCCTGCACGGCACTGCTTGTTGCTTATGAGTCTCAGTAATGAAAGCCACAACTTATCCTAGAGGCAACCAAAAGTTTTTCCAGCAGTATTTACTGCTCTACTGGTTTTCATTAACCCTAGGCGGCACATTTCACAACACGGAAAGACAAAATTCGACTGCACAGACACAAAGCAGTGTTTTAACTGTAGAGGGCATGAAAGAGCTACTGAACAGAGAGGTGGGTTACATATAAAGTCTTAATATTTGCAGTACAGTTTTCTGCAATATTTGATTTCTTCTACACTGAGTATTTAACAGATTGTGTTTTAGACCTGAAAGATCCTCTAAGGATCCATCTAATTCAATTCTTACTTTCTTGGGAGAAAAATACTAAATACTACATACTAAAGAACATGACTCACTGGATTCATTCTAAAGGCAACTTTTTGACAGTCATAGGATACAGCTCATTTTATTGTGCTTGCTGCATCTCAGGGATGTCAATTCTTACCGAGATTTTATTTCCCATTTTACTTCCCTTTCAAAGGTGCTTTTATTTTAACTTATGTCCAAGGCTAATTTAGCACAAGCCAACCTTTTTTCCAATTAATGCCAACTAGAAAATCCTTAGTTCCTGCCAGCCATTCACTATTGCTCACTAAAGTCACTGACCATATCCATCATGGTGTGATACAGCTATTTTCTAAAACATTTCTGATTCTTATAAGGCCTTAATCAAATTTGGCTTCAGATACCAAAAAAAAAAAAAAAAAGAAAAGAAAAAAAGAAAGAAAGAAACCATTGAAATTTTTATTTCAATACAATTTTTCATTTAAGAAAAAACAGCTGAATTTCAGAATTTCAACATAGAATTGGCTGGCACTTGCCCACTTGGGCTGTGTTTTAGGGTTTTCCAGAAGCCTAAAACAAATAATACTCAAAGTATGTTTTCAGAGGAATGAAAAAGGGCTGCAAACGTCCCCACTCCACGAGCGACCATGAACGCAGCCCGAAGCAGCTGCAGGTTGGCAGGAGTAGTCCCAGCAGATAACAGACACTTTGCCTGTCTCTACCCATGCGATCTGTTTGATTAGCTGGTTTCCATTAACTGGAATATACTAAGCATATTTTCCGGTCTCTTCTATACTAGTTGCATTTTACTGGCTTCGTGGAGGCTGCGGCTGAGGTGGGGTTGATGGCAGCAGAGCCCTGCTCAGGCCCCAGGTTATCACTGCTGGGAATCAGCAAAGCCTGGGAGCAAAACACAGGATCTTCCTCGACCACCGTTGGAGTTAGTCTTTTAGTAAACTTTAGGAAGATTTGGGGCAAAAATGTTTGGGCACACCGCCAGGGGGTGCATTGCTGCCACTGTAATTCCTGTACGCACTGAGTAACCATGCACCGGTACTGCAAAGCCTTAAATAAATCTTGTTTCCTGCTGTTTCTGTGGAGCTGCCTACACAATGTGCACCGTGGAAAGTAGGATTAAATACGGAAGTCAGTTACTTTAAAGAAAAAAACAACAAAAGAAAAAAGATAGCAATACCCCTTTTAGTGTTGTGTACTTAAGGCATTTTGCAGTTTTTCTTCAAATATCCATCGTAAGAGTACATCTTTGACCTGGTGCTAGCAGCCACTCCCACAGCATGTTGGAAACATTTGGTTTCCTTCCTTCCTCTCCCTCTCCTGACCTCCTGTTTTGGAATGTAGCTCACCGCCGAGCTTTTTCAGATGGATCGTTTTCACGCAGGCTTGCACGTCGCAACACAGAGCCGTGGGTCCTCCCGCTGCCTGCAAAGCCTGCACAGGACAGCCAAAGAGCAGAGCCACGTGACGGACCCGAACCGCATCCTTGCTTTACACACACGCACGCACACTTGTCTGCAGAAGGGGCATAACAGCTTATTTTCACTTTACCCTGGACATCGGCAGGAACCTGAGATGGCAAAGTTCAAAATCCAGTCCCTCAAAGGCACAGTTCAGTGTCAGTTGAAGCTGATGTACGTCTGTAAGGCCACAGCTCTACATGCCCTCCACTCTGTCCCTTTGCAACAGGACAGCACTGCCGAAGTTACCTCCTCCCCCCAAAGCCACCCCACCTGGGCAACTCAGCTGAAAATGAATCACTTCTTCCAGCCACTCAACAGTTTTTCAGTTTCTTTAACTAACTTGCTTCACAGCAGCATGAGCCTCAACGCTAATGCACAGAGGAGAGCGACAAAACACCACCCAGAAGATGCCAAGACCCCTCCTTTTTCTAGCCTTGCATTCCAGCTTAAACCAAGCATAAAACCATCCCCTTAGGCTTGCTCTGCTGTCACTGGAACTGGAGGAACCTCAAAGAGAGAGTTTAAACACTGAATTGCCTTTTAGAAGTGCCCCATTACCCCATTTATTTGGGCCTGTGGGTGCTTAGTTTGGAGTCACAACTAAGCTCCAAAATATAGTTGGGATTAATCAAGACCATAAGGTTCCACCAAACACTGAAGCAACTGAGCACAGTATAAATGCACATGTAAAACTGCTGCACAACAAATGCATATATATGTGTGTGTGTGCGTGTGCGTGCATAAAACAACAGAACCGGCACGCTTACGTGTGAAGTTGACCGAAGATGGCCGGAGGGAGGAGATGCCACACATACTTGCGAGTGCTGTGAGGCACTCTCCGTCCCATTGACTTCAATAGGTTTTGAATCAGGCTGTGCTTTTGCTGTGAAAAGGAACCGCTCAACACGGCGTCGTGGGGTTCCTTGCTGTTCGTCTCTGAGTAACTCCTGGCAAAGCCTCCGGTTTGTAAGTAAAACCACACTTCTTCAAACTGTCAGTCCTGCAAGCTATACCTGGATTCTGATTTTTTTTTTCCTTCCTTTTTATTTTTCTTTTCCAGACTCTGACTGATCTGCAAATCTGGCTCTTTAGCCAGGTGCTGACTTCACAGACCCAAGTTGCTACCTCAGAGGGGGGGTCTGACCTCGGAGAAGACTGTTTCTCCTTCGATGGGAGAACTCCGCTTGAAGCTTTACTCCGGTTAACAAGCAGCCCTGAGTGCCAGTCCCAGCAGCTGTCATGCAGGAGGTCCGTCCCTTCGGGCGGCTGCTGCTCATCTGCGTTCAGCTGGCAACGGAAGTGACATCTGTTCCCGGTCCCATCTGTGAGGAGCACAGAGGTGCCAAAGCCCAACTGCCTTAGTTCTTGATCCAGGAGCGAGGAAGGGTTTCTGACGCCAGACCACGGCCTGGCTCTCAGAAGAAGGGAGGGGGTTGTCTCCTTCAACGATGGTGGGCCGGGAGGAATAGAAAGAGAGTGACAAATAGGGAGAGAAAGAGCAACTAACAGAGACAGAGGACAGGACGGGAGAGCAGAGCGGGAGAAGATGTGAGCAGAGACCGGCCGAAAGGGAAGGGAAGCAGGCGATTTGAAACGACAGGTCTAGTCTGAGACACGGAAAGGAAGAGGCAGAGTGATGAAAAAGAGAGAGATTCCGAGAGGTGATTATCTAAAAAGACTACTGAACGGGGAAGCGCCTTACAGAGCTGCAGTCTCGGGCAGTTCCTCTGCAGGTCACTGTTTGCAAGCCAAGTATATTCTATCTTAAAAGTACTTTAATGGCTGAGACTCTTTCCTGAGCACAGGCTCTGAAATTGTATTTCTCAGATCTCAAAACTAATTGAGTATTCCTGTAAAAATTAACCAAGTAAAATGTATATTAAGGCAAGTGCTTTAAAGGCCTGTCAATCAAAGTCAGTATACCCTGGAAGGCACCGTGTCCATGACTGTTTCTTTCCCTTGGTGTCTGTTGGAAACATGAGACAAACTTAATTGAGATGAACAACGTGGCTGTGGAATGGGCCGAGGGAGACAGACGTTGTAAAAGCTTACAAGACTAAAGTTGAAAGAGGAGGCATTGTGGGCACAAAGATTTGATCTCATTTTGCTACTTTGCATAGGTATCTTACTGTAGGCACCCAAAGCCGGGCATTACTCATCTAACCGGCTGCAATTACAAATTATTTGACACCAGGTGCAAAAGATTGGACTGATAAATGAGTTGGGCAGGAATAATGAAAGCAGAGTCCATTTTTTTCTTAGCTTCTCAGACTTCATCTCTTTGAGATTGGCTTTAAATAATGTATTTATAGTGGAACATCTGATATCACAACAAATATTAACATCTTAACATTGCGCAGCAGGTTTTCCCAATGGGAGCCCTTAAAAGATATTCTTTTTACAAGTCTCAGCATCTCTCCTAGTTTCACTGAGAATTTTGGTTTTAATAAGTGACCTTTGAAACAAACAAGAGGAAATTCCTTTGAATAGCATTCTTTCACTACCTACACAAAGATAAAAATCTACCATCTATACACTGCATCTGAATTCATCTAATATACCAAATACTTTTTTTTTCAGTTAGATGGGATTAAGATTAGTGCATCTATCCTAAAGAATAGAGATAACAATCATAAAAAATTTAAAAATATAAGGACAAGCCACTACTGTGAAGAGCTAAATTCTTCCCATAACATGTTTCTTCTGTGTTGTTTAACTGGCCCAACTGTAAGAACAGTCATACTGCACCAGATCAAAGGTAGCTTTAGCCCCTAATTCTAGCTCCTGCCAGAACACTTTTAACATGAACCTATTTCTGAACCCCCAAACCTTTCTTAACAGGGAAAGCAGGGATGGCAAAAATGAAATGGAAATGGAGAACAAGGATTATGTTGTCTCTGCCTGCAACTATACAAACATGCACTGTCTGGACACCTTAGCGGAATCTTAGTAAGATGGAATAACATTTTGCACATCAAAGTTATGGCTGAAAAGTAAGAAAAGGAAGAAAGGAGAAATGATCTCATAAATGCTTTCATAAATGCTTCTGTATATCTGTAAATAAATGTGCTAAAAAAAAAAAAAAGAAAAGAAGAAGAAGAAGAAGAAGAAAAGAACAAAGAGCAGTGACCAGCAGATGTCCAAGACAACAGAGCAAAAAACCTATGATCCTCTGTGGTGTACTTCCTAGCTTTCAGTAACCTACATACAGCCAGGGAAGGTGGCATACCATCAGAAAGCACTAAGTCAGCCACCGAAATTCTTAAGTGGCCTTGGAAGCTGCTGTTTGGATGGCACCTCAAGTAGCATTGTGGAAGTGGTAAGACTCTGATGTCACACAGAAATACAAAGCTGAACACGCCAAAACCTTTCAGGTGTCCAAACAAACTGGGTCATTCTGCAGCCCATCTTAGCAAGATGAGCTGAAAGCTTCAGTGTGATGCTGTAAAGTCATCTACAGTTTTGCTACCGATTACATTTGGGGTCACATTACAAATGGGGTCACATTTCCCTTCATACCTCTTTGCTGATGTTGTTTTAATTCCACTGTCTTCTGTTTTCATTCTTGCAGCTTTTTTAAGAGAACCATCAAAATACCTCTTCCAAACTAGGTAGCCTAAGAATCTAAAGAAAAAAATTATAGCTAGAAACTCTTCTGCCAACTGAGCTAAAAGAAATGAAGCAACTTCATTTTCAGATATTGCATAAAGCTGGTTAAATGGAATACCCAAATCTAATTCACACAACTTTGCAGCTACCAAAACCAGTGCTAGGGCCAGATTCTGTATTAATTTCTTCTGATGAACACTTTACTCAAGGAATACTAATTAGAGTGCTTGAGGAGTAAGGTAAGCAAGGCTGGCAGAGTTGGAGCTTTTATTTACTCTTTGTTATCGCTGTCCAAATGTTCAAAGCAATATGGGTGGTGACTGATTCTCCAGTTAAATTCAAAACAGCATGTGTGTACAAAAGGCTGCCAAGTTTCTCATGTATATAACTATTTGTGAGAAGCTATGCATAGACAAAAAACAACCAACCAGTTTCTTCATTTCATTTTATATCTTTATTCCCATTGTAACTCTTAACATTCACCCAAAAGACCATTTAAATTTGGGTTGGATACATAATAGCATTAATCCCAGTCCTCCTCCTTCTTTTTTTTTTAAAACTGCATTTTTACTATTTTATGATCTGTATTAGTAGTTCTGTTGTGTATTTGCTTCCCGCATAACAGATTTTTGGGTGTACACAGGTTATTTAAAAAGATTATTAAAACCAAAAAAGTCCACAATACAATGATAATACAATAGTACATGAATGAAGCTTATTATCTTCTATTTAAGTTTGGATTATTACTAAATACGTTTTGATACAACATTTCGCTGCATGAACATTTTCAATTGTATTAAAATTAATTTAAGATAATGAGGCAAGTAAAACAACACAACCAAGTAAAGGGTTCTGTTTATTAAGCAAATGACAAGCTGTGCACAACCCAATGCTAAGGTTGTAGTACAATGTATATATTAGAATAGATGGAAAACACAAAGGATTTTCTAATTTCACTTTATCATTACGCGAGAAAAACACCTCAGCGATAGTATTTTAAAGTGTAGAAGAAACATAAAATACAGTAATCAAATAAATATCTTTCATTATGTCTTTAGAAGCTTGAGAGACAAATTCCTTTATCAAACTCAATTTATTAATGTGAATAATAAAAGTGAATTCAGGAAATGTATTTGTGAGAATTGTCCTATTAAAATATGAATGCTAACAATAAATTCTTCGGTCCCTTATTCATTTGACTACTTTGCATACAGGCACGAATAAATATGAATAAAATATGCCTACTGTGTAGCCATACACAGAGCTAATACAAATGCTTATGTCGTACAATGTCAGCAAAGGACAAACTATTACTCAAAATAGAGAGGAGAGAGAAGCAAAGAAGAAAACAGAGGATGCATGAGAACTTTGTAAATTGTATTGGCGTGATTTCTGTGTGGAACAAAATGTGTGCTTTGGATGCAGAACAGAGAGCCAACAACTCTTTGTTGTATCTATCTCGTAAAGAAGGAAGTTTGGAATCAACATCAACTTCTAAATGAGATTAGAAGACAGAGATAGTACCTCAGCAGAAGCTAATAAGCCATTCTTAAGCAGTTAAGGAGCACTTATTCCATCCTGGACCCCTTTTTACTGTTACTGTCAATGCTGCCTTCTGTGTTGATAGAGCAACTGCAGGATACTGATCTAGGCTTAAAATAGTCATAAAAAAAGGTGGGGGGGAGAAAGAGAGAGAGAAAGCAAGCAGAAGTGAAAGTCAGAGAGAGAGAAAAGGCAAGAAGGAGAGACAAAGACAGAAAAAGAGAGAGAAGAAGAGAGAAGGAGGGAGAAAAAGCAAGAGAAAGAAAGAATGAAAAAAAAAAGAAAGAAAGGAAGGAAGAGGAGTGGGAAGCCAAGCAGCACAAAGCAAGAGAGAGAAACCAACCCTGGATCATCCTACTCTTCACTAAGTTTTGTCTGAGCATCAGAGGGAGAGGAACATGGTGGCAGTAGGGCTGGAAGACGGGGAACTCTTCCAGTTTGTGTTGCCACAAAAGACCTTGTATTACTGAACCACAACACTCAAGCTTTTCTCACTGTCCTCTTGAAGAGCTGAGCTGCAGGAAATAACTTTCCACAGCTTAATGTAAACTAGAAGCTTTACTTGAGATGGGTTTTTGAACATTTACCTAGCATGGAGAAGGATCCCCTCTGAATGACATTTAGATAGATATTCTATGCTTTACTTTCTTTTATTATTATTTCTTTTTTCTGGCTAAGACTGGCTAAATTATATTCTACATCAAGGACCCAAGAGTATGTTGTCAGCAAATTTGCTAGTGTCACATCCTTGTGCCTAACTATCAGATATGAGAAATTGTACTCATGAGAGCAAGGCAGCAGTCAGGCAGCTGATAGGACCAGTTTCAGAGAGAAGCTTCTTGAGCTCGCTCACTCTGTATAGACAGAACAGGACACTCATGGTGGGACTATTTCATTAAGTCCCTCTTCCCATCACTGCAGGTGCTTAAGGCATTAACCTAGCCCGTTCACAAGCTGCAGAAGTGCAGTAATTTCCCAAGAATCTGATGCATAGGGAGAGACAGACACTTTCAGGGACTGTCCTGCTTTCAGAAGTCTTGCATTGCTCTTAGTGGCTGTAATAACTGGAAATATTCAACATAATAACTATTCACCATTTTAACCCTCCTGTCCCAACTTTCAACACTTTAATATCAATGTAGTGTACATCTGAACTTGCAGCACTTGCTTTTCTTCCATACATGCTAACCAACAAGAGATGAAAACAGCACTCCTGTAGAACAAAACAACAACAGAATCTTCTTATTTCTCCATGACCTACAGGTTATGTTGGAAAATATTTTTTTGGTCTTTTCTCCCTAAGCACATGCACATACATGCATATACATACATACACACACACACACGCATGCACCAAGGATATGCATAATACTTTAGCCGAGGTATCAGAGCAAGTTCTGAACAGTCGTACCTGGATACTGGAAGGGCAGCACTAAGGAGCGCTCCACTCAGAGTGTACCTTATCCAGAAAACTGGGCTGCAGCATTTCAATATCTATAAGCACATCTCTTCCTTTTATAAAGGGGCCTGATCTACAAACACTTATTGCAATGCATGTTTACACTGATGTCAGAAAGGCTATTCTCTACAATAAACACTGCATTTACTAATAGGTATAGCAGCAATTTTAAAGTACTTTCATGTAAAGATCAAGAGTTGTGCTTTAATATTATTTTAACCTAAAGAAAATTTCATAATACATTTCTAGAGTATAGCACACATGCAGTGGTGTCAACAACAATTCTGCACAAAGACTGAATGCTTTGGTGTCTTTTCCATGTACTTTTTAAAATGATCAGGATCTCACAAACAAATGTTTCGGTACTATTTCTCAAAGTATGTATCCAGTGCATCTCAGAATGATTTATATTTCATTTTATACTTATATACATAACATCAGACTTGCATCTTAAGTATCAAAAATATGTTAAAAGATCTTAATAGTAAATGTCATAAATGCAGAGTTTTCATCAAAGGGTAAAATATGTTTCAGGACATTTGGTAAATGCATGATGAAAAAGAAACATTTTCAAAAGCTACAAATAATTAATGATCTTATGCTACCAATAACTGACCAATCAGCTCAGGATTTCTGTCCTTTATTAATGCCATGATAAGACCAGCAGAAGAATTTACCACCTCCTGAAGCGGCAAATGGTCCTGGAAAAAAAAAGGAGGGGGGGAAGAGGGAGGAGAACAATATGTTAATAAAGGTGGGAAAAGTATTTAAGATTCATTTTCAACTAGACAAAATTACCTTATGATTGTTGAAAAATATAAAAAACATGTTTATTTGCATTTATTAGAAGAAAATCCTTCCAAAACTTGGTTGTTTTAAGAAATATACTTTCATAGTAGTGTCAATATTCTGTTCCTCACAATGACAAAAGAGCAAACACAGAAAAATTCAAAGAAACGGAGTATATTTTAAATTGCAGGAATTGATGTCATCTATCCAGAGATGACCAAAACTAAAGCTTAATTCCGTAACTTCCTTTCTTAATTGATTTTTAAAATCTAAGAGATAGTCCAAATTCTGGGTAAATATTGGGAAAAAAAATATAGGATTTAATTAAGTAGCACTGATAGGACCCGTAACTTTAAGCACCTAAAAAATCCCATCTGCATTCCACAAATTGTTTAACCTCACAAACTGAAAAGTATTTAAGCACTGGCATTTCAGTAGCTTAGGCTATTTTTTATATCAAATAGTTAAAAAGGTAATGTGATTTGATAGGCAAGTACCAGTGCAGGACAAAACATGGGAAAAATGGGACTTTGATTCTTTGCTTCTAACTTAGCATTCCAGATCAGATTTGAAGATGATCTTTGTCTGATTTCCAAGTTTTCTTAACTGTATTGGATGTACATATTGGATATACGTTTGACTAATGGAGCTAGTAAGATTTTCATTTGCGCATTGAGAAAATATCAATAAGTGTAGCCTGGCACAGACAGGAACAGGAGGGAACAATGTCTGTGAAAAGAAAGATCCAAAAAACTCTAAAAAGGATCTAGAAGACTTTCAAATAAATAAGATGTTCTACAAAGAGAGAACCAGTACGGCTGTCCATACCCACACTGGACAAAATCAGAAGTATTAGACTTAAGGGAAATTCAACTGGGATATAAATTAGAAGTTAAGAAAATCATTTTAACAATAAGGATTGGCATGCAGTGAAATAGGATAGATGAAGGAAACTCCGTCATTAACGTCTTTTGCTTGTTTTGCTTTGCTTTTTAAAGGATAGGTTAGACAAACATGTAAAACATGACAAAGGTATAGCATAGTCCTGCCTCGGGCAGGAAGATGGGGTAGTTTGATTGTAAATCTTTTCACCACCATTTTTCTAAGATGCTAAATCAAGGAAGTCCTTGCAGATGACATATTTAAGAAACCTGGATTAACAGAGAAAGAGAAAATGGTGTTAACAAACTGATGATGTCAAGCACTGCTTTTTAAGGAATAAGACTACTGCTGAAGGGACCTAGACAGCTAGTATGGAGGAAAGCTGGAGACAATAGCTGGAGTTGGAGGAAAAAATGATAAGGGAAAGGTGTCTCTGCACTGTGTATCTGAAACACTCTCAGTTGTATAGCCTTATGTATTATAATGTTTTTATTAACTCTGTGCTTTATGTAGATGACAAGAAACATGCCAGAGATGGAACCGGGTAGAACTAGAAATAGCTAGTTTACATCTTATTCTTTTATCATTTCTGGAAAATAGATATTTGTATCTATGTAGAATTTTAGTCTAAAAATCACTGAATAAATAACCTGTTAAAATTTGTAACGCATCTCATAAATTCATTTTATGTATTTTAATATGCAGTAAAATTATTTAGTTGTGGTCTAAAGACTGTCTTAGAGTAACAATGTTCATCACAGCTTTGCCTACCGTTTACTGAGGGAAAGATCCTGTACTTCGCACTCTGGTTATGCAAGAAAGGAGAACTCAGTTAAGTGAGGAGTGTAAAACTACACTTGCAGGTTCTGCTTCTCCACTACCTTTTATCACGGACTCACAGTGCAAAGAAAAAGTCAAAATCTACAACCCAAATTTGGTAGGGGTTTCACTCCCTCATTCCCCGTAGGTACAAAGAGAGTGAAAAACACGTGCATATAATAACCCTTCAGGCAGCAAACACTGAAATCATTTTCAAGATCTAGCAGCACCCTTCTTGACATTGAGCAGTGCCAACCTCTCTGCTCCACTCACCACTTTTGCTTAGTTTGTCATTAGAAGGGCTTCACAGTTACAGACAGCATGTTTTCCACCTGGGCTTCCAGCCATATCTGAAGTTGGCTGGAGGTGTATATTTTTTTTTCACCATTTCACAAAAAAGAAAAAAAAAAAAAATACACCTGGCCAGGAATGCTGTTAATGTTTCTCCCAATAAATCTTTCTACATCCTCTGTTGGTTACTGGATTCAGCACACATTCCTTTGTAGTAATAAATTATTTAAGTTTTTGAACATAAAAGAAAGTAAAAGAAAGAAATGTAGTTTTCAAAGGGGAGATTGAAAGTGACACCATAATATTCCTGTAGATTGGAAAAATCTTTTCCTAAAACTAACACTAAGGCTTTACTGCTAATTTTCATGCACTGAAGGAAAGACATACAAAAAACCAGGGACGGTATTTGTAATCCATATAATGTGGCACAGAAATGCATACAGAAACCTGCATGCAGAAGTGGTCTATAAACCACACTGAAACGGACTGAGAAATTGCAATTTATTCAAAAGAGGAGAAAAACAAAAAGTAAGTAGCACAAATGAAAATGCATTTAAAACTTTAAATTACTTCATTGATAATAATCTGATTAGTATTACTATTTAGGAAATCAACTGGTTTTTGTCTTTTTTAAAAATCAGTCTATACCATGGCAGGAATGATGAACTGTCACACAGGATTGGTGCCTGAAAGTTTGTCTGTGGCCAGAACTGTATTTCATAAGTAAATATACATTACCTGACTTAAGATAAAAAATTGAATAGAAAATGTGTTCTTAACTCTACACAGTTACATTGCAAGTATAGGTTAAACCATATAGTGAAGCATATATAGAAGCTTGCAATAGGATCCTCCTTTTAAGTATTTATCAAAGGAGGGTACTAGCTTTTAGATTCATATTGTTACTCCTTCTTGGTAATGCTGATCTCAAGGTCAGTGTTCAATATCCGGGCCTACTAGCTAGTCTCTCAGGGAAGGAAAAAATCAATGATACAAAGGTTAAGGATATGCTGAATGTAACTTGCTTTATTCTTACAGCCACGGTGTTACTGGAAAGAGGCAGTAAATCATATGAAGAACAGGACTCTTCCAGGAATTTCAAAATCACTGTATAGTATCTTTCTGAGAATCGAAATCTGTTCTTAAGCTAGGAATCATTACCCTATTAATGATCTGTCTGTCACTGCATAAGCATAATAATTTAAATTTTGTTGATCATTTTTAGTCCTTATTATCAGCAAAAAGACAGCAGAAAAAGAAATTTTAGCAAAAAAAAGAAAAAAAAAGAGAGAGAGAGAGAGAGAGAGAACACATTTTTCAAAGTGTAGGCATAACATTGACTTATCCAACACTATTGTTATATCTGAAGTATTCTTTCTCCTCTTCTGAATCCTGCTAACAAATTGTTTCATTTTTAGGCCATTACTGTGCATCAAGGAGACATTTTCAGTGCATCATAAAAAACCTTAGCTATTTCTTAAGCAGTTATAGGTGATTTGAAACCCAGTAGTTTTTAAGCAGAACATAAACAAGAATTTAAATGACAGAATTAAAGAACAACTTAGGGAAGTAAAAGAATCTCATAGATCTTTCTTAATTAGAAGTTAAACAAATAAGTAAATACTTCAAGTCCCCCGGCTATACCCTTAAAACACCCGTATTTCTGACACTGCAATGTTATTTCTGGCAACAGCGCTGATTACAGCTGATAGTGGAGGCTTCAATAAGGATGCCAGGACAAATTACCACACCTAACCCCATTGCGCATACAGGCCTCCAATTCTCTTTCATATTCAATGCCTCAGTATTAAATCTTTCAAAACTCTCATTATTAGTTGCAGGAAGTCAAATAATCAAGCAGAACCAGGTCTTCACTTGTCTAATTGCCTGACATGTTTGGATATATTGTAACCGTGATAAAAAACAGGATGTACGAACAGAATGATCAATACGAATTCTCGTGTAGCCCAGAAGAACTCTCTCGCACTACTGCCCACCCACTGTTCTGCTCTCCCACTCCTTCAGCCTGCCAGGCAGTGAATGCATATCCGTGCACGTACTGCGTGGATCACACACGAGCTGGTCTTCTACTCATCAACAAAATCCTTAAAGAAAAAATAATGATAAAAAAAAAAAAAAAAAAAAAAAAGACTGTGACCTTTAAATAAGACTCGGAGGCTGTAACAGTTTTAATGGATTCATGAGGATTAATGATGGAAGTTCCACACAACCAACTGATGCGCTACGATCCCCCCTAAAGCACTGTGATATTCGCTGTCTATTCATTTCATCCAGTTGACTTAAATGAGTCTCTTGTGAAGAAGAAAAACCCCAAACCCCTAACATTTCTTGGCCATTAGTAAATAGAATTTTTTGTTGTTTGAACAGATGATTAACTACATTTATAAGCTAAAAACAAAACTTTTACCACATTATATTTATGTACTTTGGAAAAGAAAGTACTCAGAAACACTGCCAACCTTATAAACCATAAATCCACATAACAGCACTTTGATTCCAAAATAAAATACCCACTTTGTCTGTTATTAAATAGTAAAAATATTCCAACATAACCATATTGTATGATGGTTGTAACTCATATTCAGAATTTATTTGATGCAGAGTAACTGACTGTAGAGGTTTTCTGGTCTACAGAATAAAACTGGGAATGGATATGGGGACAGAGTTAAAGTTGTGTTTGGAATATGCAATGTGATATTTTACAAATGTGCCTTTATTTAAGAAACTGTGAGGATATCTGAATATTTATTGACATTCCCCTAACTATTCATTTCCTTGCTTCAATCAGTTAAGGACTTCCACCCCCTCCCAAGCTGGAACTTCACATACTGCATTTCAACTTACATATGTATTAGGTCAATATAAGCATAGCTTGAAAACCACATACTTCACTTCTTAGCACAAAAAACCAAAAACCTTAAGCAGGTATTAACTCTGCCTTCTACTGCACACTGCTAAAAGAATAAAACAGCTGCGCTTTATTACTGGAACTTAGTTTAACTGTAACGTTATTTAACTATTTAATACAATTAAATAAAATGAATAGAACTGTAATGCTAGCACCGATTACACAGCTGATGAGAAGCCTGAAAACGTGCTTTAAAGACCACGCTGCCCTTGGGGAACGTCGACGCTCGCAGCGCCAGCTGTGCAGCGGTTCGCGCTGCGCAGCGGTTCGCGGGCCGGGGCCGGGGCCGGGGCCGGGGCAGGAGCTGGCGCGCCCGCGCCCTGGCCGCCCCGCTGCGAGCGGGCTCCTGCCGGCGAGCGTGTCCCGCGCAATGGGACGGCGCCGGCCAGGCGCTGCTCCCGCGGGGCGGCCCGAGCGCGGCCGCCCTTTGGGGGGAAAAGGGTTGAGCCATACGGACGCGAGCCAGGCTTTGTCTTTCAGCCTTAGGACCGGAGAACCGTCCCTAGCCCGTTTGACGCACCGTTACAGATGTAGCCTGAGTACCGCTGTGAAGCGACAGTTGTGCCTGCCTCTCTCTACCCAAATGGATCAGGCATACACAAAATGACAATAACATTTTACCCCAGGACTGAGGCACAAATACCATGTAGCTGCCACCATGAAAAGAAAAATAGAATTGTGCCATGGAAATCTTTCCCACTGAAAGACTTCAGCGAGTTCAGAGAGGAATCATGCTGAAAGACAACACTCACGCGTTATCTCACATTCCTGAAAACTTAAGGATAAATACTGTAAAGAGTGGAAACAGCAAAAGGGATGGTCTGATGAAGTACATCCATTTTTCTCCTTTGCAGGGTGAGCCTACAGGTACACCAGGCACAGGAGCCATAAGGTAAGGGTGGAAGAGAAAATGCCTGATCTAGCTCGCATTCTTGTAAGCACATTGCAAAACACTCCCTTGGCAGTACGCAAGAAGCAGCTATTAAATTAAAACTCCACGGGATGCTGCAACTTATACTAAGGCTATACCCAAGTGTCTCCAAAACTTGCCTAATGTCGCATTTTTTTCTTCTTTCTTCTCCTCCCCCCCATTAAAAAAAATGATTTGGGGAGGCATTGGGGAGCTTCTTCGCTATTAGAAATCAATAAAATGACATAGATTGGTCTCTACTCTGATTTCACAATGAGGAATTCTCTGATAAATTCATGAAGAAGCATTTTTCCTACTGAAGATATGCAGTGGCACTGCATCTACATATCAAAGCAAACTCCACTTATGCAACAGTACAATCTAATCTGAAGTCTCCTTTCTAAAATGTTTCCACATTACATTTTTTTAATCTATGTGCCAAAGGATCTATTGATAAATGACATCTCATACATATCAATGCATCCATGTACCTCAATAAGACGACAGCTATGCAGATCATTCTGAAAGATAAGAAAACCATTCCACTGAATATTTTCAGCTTTCCTTTCAAGTAATACACAAATAGCTAAGGTAGCACTTGAGTTCAGATAGATAGCTGGGTTCAGAAGCACTGTAGCTGGTTCACAGTTGAACATTTATATGCACAACCTTGCTCCCTTTCTGCCCTAAGAAAATGCCATCAGCTCTTTGTTACGTGGATACTCCTCAAAATAGAAAGACTTTGGAAATACAAATACTCTGCAGGCAATGGAGAATTGAGGAGAGAGATGTCAGTGGCATTGCAGGAACCAAACTGTAACCGTGCTATTGGAGCCCAATAGACCTGTTAGATAAGAAACCGTGATATATCCGAGTTACTTCTCTGCAGTTATGTCGTCACACATCCATGCTACAGTCTGTCCAAACCCAGATAAGCTGTGCACAAATACATGAGTGTACTCTTTCTCCTGTAATATTCATTAACTATGCCTTTACAGTTTGTCATAAGAAAATAGAAAGATACCAACATTTAAAATGACTGTGTGAATAAACTGAGAACAGAGAAGTATTTTACATCTCCCAGCCTCTGTAAAGATCACGTGCTTAGTGCTATTGGCTACAGTTTTTCACTTAAGATTCATAGAATTAGACCTCAGAGCAAACTTTTTTTTTTTTTTTTTTTTTTTTTTTTTTTTTTTAAGACGAAAAAGGTGGGGGAGCAGGGAAGGAGAAATGGAGTGATTCCTTTCTCTACTATGGATGGAATAGATGGAATTCCCTTCAACCAACGGATTTAAAACAGCTCCATGGATTAAATGTTCTGCAACATGTAGGTGACTTAGGTTCAGTACAGTTTTTTTGAAGAGTATTAACACTTCACACTTTTTCTGGATTAGGGTTAAAATTCCTGTTGAGGAATACCCATTCCACATAGTCTAACTGCATCCTAATACAAAAAAGATGCGACCCCAGGTAGACCAGACCCAGTCACTTGGGGAGCAAGCGAAAGCTGGTTTCTACCTCTTCTGAAAACCGGGCTTTTGTTTTTGTTCTTTCAATGTAAAATAGATAAGCAGTCTTCATAACGGACATGAGCTGGGTGCCAGTGCCTCGGTCATTTGTGCAGGCTTAGGCTGTACGTTTCCTAGCTCTTGTCCTCCCCAAGTCTTTTTCGCTCCTCTAAGAGGAGGCGTTAGAGTGATCATATTAAATAATCAATACAAATCCCTGGGCCAAATAACTCTCAGAAGAACGTTATAAAGAGTACTTCCATAACGCTTAATCACTGGAACCTAAGCAAGAGTTCTTGTTCAGCACTCACTCCCATTACTAGATCTATGCTCTTGGCAACAGCAGCTGTGCCTGTAGTAATACCAGGACCAATCATCAACAACCTTCCCCTGAAAGCTATTCAAAAAGCTACCTAACACGTGAGCTAGGAGCCAATTCTGACCTGTATTAACTGGTACAAAAAAACTGGCAGAAATAAGCTATTTAACAGATGTGGCTGCCTGCTAAAGATGGAAGTATATTAGGTGTTTGAGGTTTCTTAGAGGTGGTCTCTTAATACAGTCTGTTACCAAATGAGATCATAATATTTAATATATTAACAAATATTACTATAGTATCTACAGGCCCTATGAGGCATCACTCTGGTAACCCTGTAAAACACAACATAAGCTTTTTTAGGGAGAGGGAGGTAAGGGTGAAGGCAAGATTGTTTCTTACTATAAATACAGGAAAAATGAAATGCTCCTAAGGCACAGAAGACTTGCCTTCTTCTCTGAGAAGCAGCATGGCAAGCTGTTGAAGCCTCTTAAAGCTGTGTCAAGGCTTTCCTCTGGATTCAGTAAGCTTTGGGTCAGTCCAATAGCAGTCCAATACATCTTCCACACAGTAGCATATAATAGCATTTCCCTTGTGTGCATATAGTGGTTTATCTTCTGCTGCCTGTTGCACGGTAAGAGTCTACAAATACTTTGATGGACTGCAGCGTTAAGTTTTGCAGCCAGCCAGGAACACATAGCAGATCCACTGCACACACACACAGAAAAATGGGCGAAGCAGTGTTGGCTTCCTGCAAAACATTACACCCTAATCATTTAAATCATTTACAGACTGTTGTAATACAGCAAGCACCAACAGAAGACGGAGGAGCTATGGATCACGCATGAATATATTTGCCATATGAATTTTTCTCCTATTACTTATAAACCAAGAAATAGAGTGCTTTCAAGTTCAGTTGCCCTTGATGACAGGCGTTTTAGCCTTAGCTGTGCTGCTAGAACCGTGCAGCGTATAGGAAGGTGAAAATGTGTACGTACAGAAGATTGAGAGCAGTGGTGGGGAAACTGCCTAGGCGAAAAGAAGAAAGAGCAGAGGTAAAAGTGGGGTCTGAGACTGAATTCCTTGGTGAGTTTTTCCCACAAGTTGAGCAATGCTCATATTTTAATACTTCAGTAGTCTACCTTACAATATTTTACTCTTTCTTCTAACTAACCTACGGCAATTCAGTGGAAAGAAAGATCTTTCCCCACATATTTTTGAAGACACAAAATGATACTATGTAACTTGAATTCAACTAGAAAAATGCTCTAGGCTACCAAGCTAGCCATCAAACACTTTCTAATGCATGATTCAATTTCATACTCATCATCCTTTAGCTTCTCAATAATTATTGCTGCTACTGAGAGAAAAGAAAACAAGATACCATTACAGTAGCAAAAAGCACCCTATAATATTAGAATAAATGAAAATACTTCCAGATGAATTCTCAATTCTTAAAAAGTTTGTGTCATCTGCTGTGGAAGGCTCCTTATGTGCCAAAGTAGGAGTAGTTATTAACACTACATTACATTTCAGGACAATTTGGTGGGTTTTTTCTTTGTTTTAAACAAACTACAGAAAGATGCAAAAATATAAAAGTATTTAAATCAACATCAAATTTCATCAAAATTCAGTATAGCTTCCAAGGGAATCACATTTTCATAGGAATGAAGGTCAGTGGAGACCACTTTTTCACCTCTCCCGATTTCTTGGGATAAGCCAAACTCTTCACCCAAACACTAGTGTAGCAGTCCCCTAAGGTTAAGTACAGCAATAATCTCAATCTTCAAAATATAAAAAGGTACACAGTTGTTAAAGATCAAGTGAGATTATCATCAGTGCCACAGGCTCCACTTGACAGGGAAATCGTGTCATATACTGTAGGTTAAAAAAAAACAAACAAAAAAAATCGAAGAAGCTGGTAGAATGAATACAGTGAGATCTGAAGTCAGCACTATAACCATAAAATTATAAATAGGCTACTATCAGGTACCTAAATGCTTCTCTTAACTCTATTAAAGCACCATCCCATCCTTCCTAGGATCTGACAAAAATCTAATGCAGAGAGAGATGACTACAGCAGTCCTTCTTATATACATATTGCAAATACATATCTTATTGCAAATACATATTTTATGGTAATTTTAAAACAGCAGAATCTAAATTATAGGTTCTTCCCTTCTGCCCCATATACTGTGGAAAACGTAGGTTGTTTTTTTCTGTTGTTGAGTTTTTGTTTTTATAAACTACACAGTTTTCAAACACGTAAGTTGCTAATATGAAGTACAACACATCAAATGCTTTAGCTATCACAGAATTCTGTATATAAATGTACATGAGCTGCTTTATATTTTGCGACTGTCATCACCAGTGTTATACAGAAAGACTGGGGAACACTTAATTATTGTGACTGTAACAAAATGGGAAGGTCTGGGTAGAGAATGAGTGATGCATTTGAATCTCCAGTAGGATACTGAAAACCAACACAGAGGAAGTAAGAGCATTTTTTCCATTCTCTCAGCCTAAAGCATTTTTCTTCTCTAGGCACAAAATTCATAAGGAATATTATACCTGTCATAATATCTGCCTCCAAAATAAGAAGAGGCATGTTTCAAAAATTTGTATTCCTTCTATATGTTTCCTAATCAGTCATTAAAATCTTCATTATACAACTTCTACATAATGTGAATAATCCAAAATACAAGCCTGTGGCTGCGGTAACTAATTGATTGGGAACATTCTTCTTCATTAGAGATAAATTATTTGAGATGGTTCAGAAGAAGAACTGCACAGCCTATTAAAAAACAAAATTAAAACTTCTCCTTTGGGGGAAGAAATAAACAAAAGCCAAGAGATTCTGAAGGGCAAAAAGTATATGTACACATGTGCTGTGCTATTGTTCACATCCCAGTCCTGTGGCTTCCAAACTTTCAGAATGATAATATCAGTTTAGTGTGGTAAAGGCCACATTCCAGTCTTGGTTACAGAAATATAAACCAAAGTAACTACAGTATTACCACCACAGTTATTCGACAATCATAGATATCTAACTGAAATTACACTTTAAACACTACTTTTTGCTGTAGATAACTTCATCTGCAATGCTTTTTAATTACTAATAGACTAATTCATAACTATTTCATGTTTAAGTTACACAGTGAAATTTGAAATCATTCTTGAATTATAACTTGCTATTTAAAGTTGAATGCCCATGCCACATCTTTCATCTCATCATTCAAATTCTACTTCTTTGATATTCAAGTAACCTTTAGGTACAGTTTACGCTTTATCTCTAACTTCCTTTTCTGGGTCTTCCTTTCTAAATGTACTAAAAGGTGCAGCTAAGAGTCTACAGCCTATCTGAAGGCAAACATGTAAATTCCTTACAGTTCAAGACTTTGATGTAAGGCTAAGCTAGTCTATATTCCTGAAAAATAAAAATTCCTGAGTAGTGAAGAAGTGTCCAGAAACGGGACAAAAGGTTGTAAAGATATGAGGACATGACATCTCTCCTTGAAGAGATTATTGGAATTAGCATGGGAAGAACAAATCACAGTACAAGTCGTTAATACTTATTCATTCCCTTAACATCTGTCTCTCACAGCAATATGACATTTTTAACACATTAATTTTGCAGTAAGTACAATTGTTTTTAACAGGCCTTTGGACAAAACACTAACTTGGTCTGGGCTCCAAAGCAGTTTTCACGCAGCGGATGCAAAGAGAAGCAAAGGAACTTTCATTATCTGCAGGCAATGAATAATTCTATGAGCAAAGCAGCCTTTCATTAACGCATGCAAAACTATTACAGTATTTGCCTCTATCTATTGTTCTTCCAGACAGAGCACTTGCCTGGGCTAAGGTTTATGCCTAAGCAGTGTCAGGAGCAGACAAGTTTTGAAAATAAATAAATAAATAAACGACATTCTAGAGGAAGGATGGTGCCTGAGGCCTAGTATGAGTAGAGGCACTGGGTTCAGAAAGCAGCAGCAAACGTCTAGTATATTCAATTCAATGGACAGATGAGAGAACAGTCAAAAAGGTAGCGCCTGCAATACAGCAAGAGAAGACTTTTCAGCACAAGTGCTCTATTTTCACTCAGTGGCTGAGAGGAACTGAGAGCACAGGACACAGCAGCCTTTCGTTGCACCACAAATGGTAACAGATGGGAAGGGCTGAAGGATATAGCACAACTTTTATGGATGCTATCAAGGTCTCTTCAAGTCCACTAACTTGACAGCAGTACACCTGAAGCAGCACAAAAAGTCAACATGGACTAATCACATGTCTACTTACTTTCTCAGGTGTTTTTTTTGCAGTAGTAGTAAGTAGTTCATGCTGTAATGCCTGTTCTGAGTCTGGGCCCCAACCCAACCATGCCTCTGCAGCTTGAACTGCAGGAGTCTCGCCTGTCACTAGCTGTTGCTAACAGGAGCATAGCCGGAAGGGCTAAGAGCCAGTTTCCAAAAGGAATCATCCTCAGAGTATAAGCCCAGCGGCAGGAAAGTAGAAGAGGGCTCATAACCTGCCTTGCAGCTAAAATACAGCAGATAGCTGAAGCTGTTACTATCATTCCTCAGGGCTCACGAGCAAATAGCATGCACATGCAGTATCTCTTGTGTCCTCAGGAAAAGAAAAAGTATAATATTCAAAATTTTAAAGTGACAGATGTGCTTGCTTTTAGATTCTAGTTCTACTTCAGGCTATGTGGGTCCAGCTACACCACAAAGATCGATGTCACAGATGTTCTCTCACAGAAAATTCATGGTTTGCCAAGACAGGCTTCTCTCTATTTCTGCCAGCTAGTATCAGTCCAAACCATGTAACACAATAGCCTGTTTATATACAAACAAAGGCACTCAAAATGAAAATACATCCAAGTGATAAAACTCTTGTAAAATAACAAAGATTTGGCTTTGTGCTTTGGGGGATGGAGGGGGGAGAGCTGTTTTAAAACTAATCCCTTCATTTCCTTTTGTCTTGCTTAAAAAATAAAGGAATATAATTTTGCTTTAGCAGATAAATTAATTACATTTTGTAATTAAGATATTTTATTAAAAAGTAAAACATGAAGTATTTTGTTAGCTAAAAGCACATTGGCACACCTTGTTATGAGATCAGTATTCAATATTAATCTAAACCTTCAGATGTGTTGCATTTTAAGCTGTATAATGGAAGAGTCTGTTTTACAGCCTTTAACACTTTCAATTAAATTGTTAACAAAGTTTCCTTTCAAAACATCCTAAAACCATCTTGTGCATACTTGCAGCTTTAAATATGCTTGCCGCTGTCTGCAAAGATAACTTCAGTTCTCCCTATTATTTTCTTGAGATAGGCACTGGATTAAGAAACTATTTATTAAGGTTTCCAAGGTCATGACCAAATGTGAGGTATAAGATTTTACTACATCACTTACTCCTCACTTTAAAATTTTCCTCATTCAAAGCTAACTAAAATCAAGGACAAGTGACCAGTGCTACTTTCTTTGGAGATTGGAAGCACTAGCATTTCTCATGCTAGAGGCTATATTACCATCTCGCAGCCTGCCCACATGTGTGGTGTTTTGTGTCTCAGCTTTCCCCGGAGCTCCTATAGCCAACATTTAGAGGTGATGCAAGGCCAACCAGTAAATACTTGCATAATTCACTAGCTGGATCTTTAAAGTACTTTTAAAATGTTAATTAATAATATTGAAAATAGACTCAAGAATGACTTAAAGGTTTTAATAAAACTGCCAGATTATTTTCTGAATACAACTGTCCAAAATGGAAACAAGCAGAATAAAGTGGTCTTTAGTTTGATAGCAATTTTGACAGCAGCAATGGTGATCATCAGAGGACCTGGACGTAGTTTTACCACTTGAGAGGAATTTTGAATCGGTTAGACAAAACTCTACACTTTTGTACAAACTGTGTCAAAATAGCAATGTTTATGTTTAAGGGAAATATAGTAGCCTCATTTTGTCGGATTTGAGTCTTGATACCCATAGTTGCAGAGGAAAACTTCCATGAAATGGTACAATTACACGACTGAGAACACTGCAGATGGCACAGATAGCTTCCACAATACCAATCCAAACAAGCACTGAGAGCGCCCAGCTGTTACGGGCTGTAGCACTGTTATGCTTTAGATCTGTATGGCTAAAAAGGGGAACGTAGCTCTGCTTAAGTCTTATCCGGGTTAAAAAATTAGTATAGCTGCTCAAATAAGTTAGGTGTGTGTTAGTTAAGAACGAATCTCCCAGTGCTTTAACTAGAAAGGACAATTTTTACTTTTTCTTTTACTTTTCCTCATTTTTCTCCTTCTAGCTTCAATTATTCGATTCTCTCCAATTTCACAGCTGCATTTAGAACTGCACCTCTCTTCTGTCATGGGTAATGGTTTCACATTGCCGATCCCCTCAGCCTGCACTGATCAGATGAATGTGTGGTTTGGCTCTTTACGGCCACGTTTTACAAGTTTCCTTCGGACAAAGAAAGTAATCTCAAATTCCATTTCCACTAATTCCCTTCTTGATTCAATATCCCTTTTGTCTTTAACAAACTGTATTCCTTTGTGCCTACCTTAGCCTCAGCTTGTACCTTGTATGCTCCACTTCCATAAATCTGCTGTCTATTCAGTAAGCAGAACTATGTCTACAGCACTATGTACATGCCCCAACTTCATTTCTTAACACTACCAGTCTGAGCCACATCTCCTTCACATTTACTACGGAAATTAACTTTCTATTGTTTTCTTGATTTTTACCTTTTAAGAACTTTTGCATTAGCAGTGCTACTGAATACCTTTTCTATGCTCAAAGCGAGACTCCATTCTACTACTGTCAAACAAATCTACTAATAATATCCATTAACAAAACACAAACTGCCTTTTACTTGAAAGTGCCTGTGGACTAGCTCCGGTCCAAAAATGGGATTTTCAAACCCTCATTCTCTCAGTTACTACTTTCTGATTATTTCCCACTGGTTATCACATATATTTTCTTTTAACTGGATATGACACCAGAAGGAAGGATTTCTAGAACTTTTCAGCCTAACATTAATCTGAAAAAAAATACTGTCTTCATATCTCTGTCATTTTACTTTTCTTATAATACTGATTTTGCAGCACACACTTTTGCATAAACAGCACAGCATAATAGAAATGCTTAGAAAAAACCTTCCTGGGGTACACTCCTCTTGAAGTTTTGAAATACTTTCAGAGATGGGGCTTTGTGCTTCTTGTTCTCCTTACCGGCATGCTGGACAATACAGAGATTTACTTTATTTTTTCCCTTTAAAGACAAAACTCCAATTTTCACAATTCAAATTTTACTTTTATATTACAGAATCATTTGGTCTTTCTTAGTTGTAGTACTTTTACAACATATCAAGGATGTTATTCTGAGTGATAGCAGAATATCCAAATTATTTTTCCCATTCTTTCAAATATTTTATATATAATCTATAGGATTGTATTAGTAGGACTGAAATCTAAAGTTTCAATTTTAATGTTTGTGTGCTTGTTTATGACCAGCTTTCACAATCATAAGAGAAAATATTGAAATTTGTCCAAATAAAATGCAAAAGAAAAAATGCAGTTGCATAAGAAGAAAAAAAATCTACATTTTCCACCAGTTTATCATAAACTTCAATTAGGGACAATATAAATAATTCTGTAATTACAACTAAAATGATTAATTACGAAGTTTTCTGTCTCTACAATTCAAACCAAATACCATGTACTTTAAGTGCAAAACTATTCATAAAATAAAATGTAGTTGAGCCAAAATTCTCTTTCCCAAAACTTCTGTCAATTCACTTCATGTCATTAGGATTCATTTTGGGAAGCAATGACTTTAGACAGTTTCATATAAGAATGTTAGTAAGAATGTTATTTGGGCTGAAATGTCTGGATCATATTACCAGTATAAAAATAGAAATTACACTTAAAAATAAGGAAAATATGTCTACATATTTATTGTGAATGACATCATTGCAAGCAAACTCCAGAAACATTACTTTTATCCACAACCTTGAGGCTATTTATACGACTGCTATTTGTAATTGAATTGAATTTTGCAATTTCTTAACGTTACCCAAACAAAAACTCAGCTCAGACAAAAACAAATTTAAAATATTATCATAAACAACATTACAAAGCAGAGGTACTGCGTGATTGTAAGATATTGCTAGCACTCCACATAATGAACTGATTATTAACTTAGTATAAATCTGTGTAAGTATATAAGTGTTCCCAGAACCTCAAAATTAAGAATCTGAAACCAACATTTCCAAAGGTCCCAATTTACAAAACAGTGCTAATTCATGATGAAAGAATCAAAATTCAGACATTTATAGACATGAATTCAGTCTATAAATTCATTAAAAAAATGTCTATGAATCCTTGTATCTAGGTGAGACTTTATTATACAAACTGTTTACCCTGTGTATTTTGTAATTACAGAAAGAATCATTAGTGAAATTTCTAAAATTATTTTAGAATCAATTCCTTCTCCTGCAAGAACTGTGAAGAACAGAGCATCACAAGTCACTCTAAGAGATTCTTTAGTGATTGCCCGGTTTGTCAGTCCCATCTTAGGTAGAAACAAATACCCCAAATTTACCATCAGCAAAACATCAAAACTTCTGGGTAAAAAATACTGTAACAGCAAACACTGTTGGTAACAACAAAAATTCCATCAACCTAACAATAAGCCAGTATATACACTTTGAAATCATAGAAATGAGGGCTGCAACCACAGAGGTGGGTGTAATAACCAAGGATGACTTTTGCCAAGCGCATTACAGGATTCTATGACAGTGTTCCATAGTCAGCAGCTTTCTCAGAAAAATGTGTTTCTGATATGAATTGCTAATTTATCACAAATATGTTTGAACTGTACTTATGCTAGGATGCTAAATCTATTATTGGCTTTTTCCATGACACAAAGCATCACTGATAAGGATCTCTACTTCAAACACATTTTAAAGCAGTCTAGATAAAACATGCAAAACATCTCCCATAATGACTTCCAGTGTATGTTCAAATGTTGTGTCACCAAACAAAGATTCGCATGAATGCCATTGTGTTTACCCAAAGTACATTTTGTTCATAACTTTTGCTAATAGTCTCTTCTGTACTTTCATAAATTGAACCTCTTTTGAAATCCTGCTTTGCATCTATGGTTTGAGGCATCACATGAAAAACAAAGAACGAAAACCTGAGGGCAGAAGAATACTGTATAACTTAAGTGGATAAAGAGTATAATCCAATTACTTAAATAAACGTAGGAGTCAGATTCCAAAGGCAACATTAAAAAAGTGAGAATTTGGCTTGTGTACCAGTCAGAGGTATTCTTTCATAGTTTAACTTCTTTGAAATGAATTAAAAGTTACTATGGAGAACTACAGCCTCTTGGGGTATATATATAAACAGTGACTGAGCGACAGTTTACTGATAAGGATAATATATATATCCATGTTTACGTGCTTATATATAAAATAAGTTAGTAGTTGAATAATTTACAACATGAATAAAGTCAACTTTTGAATATAAGACAGCCATGCTTGTATTTGTATCCAAAATCGTAGCTATTGGTGAAACTATTTAGAGAAGGAGGTAAACGACTGGGCTGTTATAGATAAAAATAACACACTAAGCTGATACAAACTCACAGATAATCCATAATAAAGCCTATAGAATAATTTGATATGACAAAATATATTACATATATGGTGAAATAGTTTTTTAAAAAGTTATATCCTTCTGTGCAATATAAGCAGCTCCCAGAGCCTGTGGTGATGAAAGATATACAGCTACAAAAGATTTCATTTAAAATAACAATAGCAAAATAAGGAACTAGCAAGAGACTGTGGTAATACTACCAAGTCCAGGCAAAGTAGGAAGAGCCTAGATGAGCCTGAAGACTATAGTTTATTACCAAACCGTACAAAAAACTCCACTTCAGTGTATTTCTGTCCACTTTTAGTATACAAAAATTCTGTTACTGTATACATTAGGTGATTTTAGCCATGTAGTATCATATTGATCTCTTCTCATTCTCTGAATTAGTATTTTTTAGTTTGCTCTTTTTCAAAGGTCCCCCCCCCCCCAGAAAAAGAACCAAAATTACCACACAGACTATTCTAGTTACATACTTGACACACTTAATGAAGTCAAACATGCAACAAAATAAATATTCTTGAGCTCATATCCCTGGAAGTACTTAAGAAACAAAGCTTTGTAATAGTTGAGAAGTGTCTGGCACCAGACAGAAAATACGCATATTTGTAAATACAAATAACTCACAGACTTTTCCATTTTTTGTCTGCCTTCTAATAATACAGCACTCTAACCTATAAAGCTCAGCAGTCATGTGCCACTTTTAGGCTTGAGCGTTTTCTGAGCAATGCCTCAGAATTTTAATACTTTCAAAATTCTTCTCTCTCAGCACTGCTAAGACCAAGTGAATTTCAGTCAGCAGCACACTGATAATTCTACCTCCCCTGGGGCACATAAGTAAAGCTGCTTCACTTTCTATATGGCTTACATCTCATAAAGAACTCACAGGCATACCTAACACGGCATAAACAAAGCTGCAAAGACTCACAGCAAAGAAAGGTAAAAGGGAAGAAAAACTAAAAGCCAACAAGCTTCAGGAGTCTTGGATTTTAGCTTCAATGTACCTTACAACTGAGTACTTCCAATTTGTGCCAGTTGGCAACAATTCACTTGGAACATCAGGCAAAGGAAGTCAGGGAGGACCATCACCAGGCTCTGCCCTCGCGCACTTAAGGTAAGACTCTTCATTGTTAATGAAGAGATGGTTCCTTTTTCCATCCACTCAGTCTCCCCTCTACAAATCTTTACTCAAATAGCATTCAATTTTCTAAAGTCAGGTTTTCAAATTGCATGCACACATGCTGTATTTTAAAAGTTGGAGGAAAGAGCTCTGATAGTTTTACCATTTCCATGTCCACCCACAATTAAAACTTTGCAAACAATCTCTTTCCTATGTCAAACTCTTGCGTTGCTTTGGTTTAAGAAGTGCTTACTTCTTTTGACTACTCATACCAGAGAACTGCTGTTATAATATATTTTATTTTGTGCTCGAGGAATATTTTACCCATAGGCCGAGAACAATTAAGTGATGAAAGTCTACTGTTCCCTACAATATAGTATTACTGAAAAAAATACCTCCTTGCTTAAAGTTCTACATCTCCCTCTGTATGACTCCACTCACCCAGGGATTATTGAGAATATTAACAGTATCAATGTCTAAAATATACTGTACCATTATTTAAGACAACAGACAATTCTTTATACTGACTTTAACAGGAACTGAAATCCAAGTTCTTGATATAGAATCATGTATGATACTAGCAAACATACTCTAGTTTTGTAATTGCATATATATTAATAAAAAGGTATGCTTTAAGTCCATTTTTGTATTAATATTTTTCTCTTTCAATTACAATGAAAAACCTGGAATGTGAGAGTGTATTTACCGTAGCAACAAATTAATTTTCATATGCAAGTAGCTGTGTGAGGAAGCCATCACTCATCATCAATATTATACCAGGGTAACACAGTTTTCAGCTGATCATATACTGGTGCAAGAATGGAAACAAGCCGAAAGCCTCAAATTTACTACAACAACAAGATGTGCTTTAAAAGGCTGAGTAGTGCTATCAGCATGACAAGATACCTAACATTCAACTTTGATCATAAAGTTAGCGTAGATATTGATGCACTTCTGCTACAGCCTTGCTTGTGGTGCACAGTTCCCACTATGATGAGGTTTCAATAAAAATATCAGCATGTTAGACTGAAATAGAATTTAAAAGGCATTTACAGAGAAGTTGTTTGACAATAGCTGATGGAATATGTTTTTCACAGATGAAGCTTATAAATAGTCATAGAATTACAAAGTCACCAATTATTCGCTTTGAATAGACTATTAGACAGGTACTTAAATTTAAAAGAAAAGCACATTATGAAGTCTGAACATTACAATCAAAAAACAGACTGTATAAAACTACACAAAATCACTGAGTAAGACCACTTAGCTTTATCTTTTAATGCCACTGTGATAAAATTCTTTTTCATAGTAAGTACATTCCCATCATTTTGAAATATAAAGGGCTACCTATTTAACAACAAAAATACTACTTAGCACTAGTAATACCTACTGTTTCCATAATCTTTTTCATTTCATTCTATTAAAAAAAAATATATGAAAAGAATAATGGATTAAGTTCACTGCTAACAAAAGAAAAGTTTTACCTACAAATAGCTTTCTTAATACTGAATTGAGCTTACTGCAACATTTCCCATTAGTTTGATTCGTACTCAGTTTTAGGTACATAGTACCTCAACCAGGTACAGTGTTGCCCTCCTGTAATGATAGTAGTAAGCAAAACCACAGATATCTGCTAGGTAGCTTGGCTGGGTGTAGGCTGCTGGTGTCAGTATAAAGAAATGCGAGCGACACTGAAGCACAGTGACCAGCTCTACTATGGACCATGCTGCTCTTGGAGACGCTACAGAATGACTCTACTTTTCACATGTGCTCAGCGAAGAGTGCTTATACGGCACTCTGGGAAATGTCAGAAAATAGTTCTAATTACCAGTATGTGATCAATGCTACCTATTTGGATCAGTCTTCTCAGAATTTAGTATTATTAATATTTTTGATAAGGGATAGGGGGGAAAAAATAAACTCAGGAGGTCATTTTTCAGTCCCACCTTCCCTTCCCCTCTTTTTTTCTTAATTATTGTCTGTCTTGATGATTCACTGTTGTAACTTTTCTAGTAACTGGCAACTTTCCGTTGCCAATTATTTAAATATCGAAATAATACATTTGCCTGAAGCAATGGAAAGCAATAAAATAAGGGCTGGCAGTTATTATTTACATTATAAAAAGCTTGATCCAGAGTTTAAGCAATTAGCAAAAGAATAAATTAGCTAAAAGGTACACTATGCAAATTAATACTATTTTCATTTAGAGTATATTTTACATTTAAGTCCAAAAACAAATAGCCAGTGTGAGAGGAATCCAATATACAGATTCTTCTATCCGGCACAGCATCTCTATGAAGAGTCACAGAACAACTATTTAAGCACCAAATGCGCTGAGAGACAGACTACTTGTAGGGCAGGCAGGGAGGGAGAAGAGCCAGTCACGATCTGACTGGAGTAGATGTCTTCTCCCAGCAGCAGCCTCCACATCAGCAGGATCCAGGTTTTTTAAGTTGCTCTTAAACAAAGGGCACTAATTCCAGACCCCAATACAAACAGCACAGAGGCATAGGAGTTGAGTGGTGACTTTTGGGAAGGGAGAAGAAAATAAAGGAAAAGAAAGTTAATAGTAAAGGTAACGGGTAATTCCATTACTGAATGGAGCTAGGGAAAGGGACAATTTGCTTACAAGGGGGATACTCTTGCTGCAAGTGAAAGTTAGGAAAAGGCAGTTATATGTACTGAAAAGAAGAAAGGAAAGACTTCCTCACCAAGTTGGGCAGCACAACAGGAACAGATCAACAGAATGATCAGTAGCTTGCATCTAATTAATACACATTTTGGGGAATATGCTTCAGACTAGCTCTACTGTGAATCTCAAATCAAATGTTCAGCACTTCAAAGGAAAGCTATACCATGAATCTTTGATTTCCAGAGAGAAGGCATTTCCACAGGACACTTCGGGAAGCATCATCCTTTTACCTGTCACACATGATAATGTTAGGTGGCAGGGGCATTGACCTGTATCTCCCTTATAATCTTCATATACGGGGTCAAGCCTTATTTCTGTTTGTTTTCCTATGACTGGCTTGTTTCTGTTCCAGGGCTTTCAGTTCTTACTTGTACACGTGTGCCACCACAAAGCCTTGAGGAGTCTTCTCCCAGGTCTGACTTTGCACCATTATTTTGTCAATTACCTATATGGAAGGAACAGTAGCCATGGTAATTACTCCATGAAGGTATTTCAGATGAACCGACTTCAGATCTCCTGAAGGCACTTCAGATTGAGGAGGGAGAGGCAAATAACATCTTCTAGGACTCTCTAAAAACACTGCTGCTTTGCCTCTAGTCTATCAGAAGTTCCAGATGGTAGTGCATCATCCTTGGGCCACGAGATGATATACACAATACGTGCAAAACTTCTTAGTAGAGGATTTTGAGTGTGTATCTCTACATCCAGACCTGGGATCACGACCTCACCATTCTTGCAGTACATTTCAGGTGCCTGTAACTGTAGACACGTAACTGCAGCACAAAAGACCAGCTATGATCTCATAAATTGCCTGATCCTTGAATCTGACTAATCAATGCCTAATCAGTAAGGGCTGAGCCACGCCACTGTGGGCAAAGTCATAATTAAGATTTCTGAGGACACTTCGTAAAACATTATTTCTTTGAACAGTGAATATGAGACATCTGCACTCTGGACCCTGCAGATTCACAAGATGTGTGGGCTGTTGAGTGGATCCATAGTCCCTCAGTCTCCCTCTCTGCTTAGGGCAGTGGTTGTTACATGAATTGCAAGGGCTGCCATCATTATCCTGAAAGTGCTAATACAACTCCGAAGTATATCCTGAGGCATCTGAGGAAGCTTCACAAAGAAATACACAATCCTGACGTTCTCCTTGACTCTAAATTTGGCCTCAAATGTAGTTCTGATATCTTTCTCCCCATCAAGCATATTCATTTCTAGTATTAGAAATACTGTACTTAAACTGATAGGTGATGAGGTCACCTGCACACTCAGCATATTCCTAGTTTAACAACATCCTTACTAAATGCTGTGTTGAGACAGAATATGGCTTTTAGTTGATTGACTGCAAGAGAGAACTGGATACCAACATTCCCACCTAAGGCTGCATGTTGTGCTCCAAACAACTTTGGCAGTAATGTGCATGAGTCTTTCTGTCTGGTTTGGAACAGCAATGACCACTCTCGTCAGCAGTTGCACGTGCAGCCTTCAGCAAGCACCAGGAGAACAACAGAGGTATCAGAAACAGATGAAGGACTAGAGAATGGGTTGTGAAGAGTTAATCACATGAAGTGCTTAGCAGTATGAAAGTCCATGTCTTTACATACCATGACAAGCACTTCCAGAGTGTAAGCTCCTGACGTTACAAAAGCCTACTGCTGGTAGATGCACAGTGTACATACTGGAGATTTTGGCAGTACTGTGGCCTACTCACTACAGCCTTGGCACTCCACTAGCATTTGTAGCTCACTAGGTGTGATCCTAGGGCAGATCTTTGGTTTTACATAAAATTTTGTTCTGCTCCACCAAAATAACCCTGTGATGTGATTCAAAGCATAGTAAGTGGAGGAACTAGGGGACTTGCTTCAAAAGCTCAATCCACCTCTGGACTGCTCAACTCAACAGCTTGCAGTTCAAAATAGTGTAAGTAAGCCAGAGTATTACTGAGTAGGCAAGGAGCAACCAAATGACAGCCATCTCTGAAAAAACACCAAATTCCTCTTACTGGTAGAAAGATTCAATGCACCGTGTTCATTCATTTCCATTAATACCAAGTGGATGACTAACAGAAACGCTCAGTACAGTATGCAGTACTGAGTTTGTGATGACACATAGGTTTTACAGTATAATGAAAGAGTAATTCCTCCATTTTAAATCATTTTAAAGGAAAGACTATATTTTATTGCAGATTACCAGTGTAAAAATAAACCCCACAACTTCAGCTTCTTTTACTTGAAATTTACTAGTATATCTGCTACTAAACTCAAATTCAGGACAATTTATATTAATTTGTTGCTATCTCAAATATACTTGTGCAGAATACAAATTAGGGGGTTAGATGGATCTCAAAGATGCCTTTTGTACAAAAGTTATACAGACAACACCTAAAAAAGCTGATGGACTGATAGCCTTTGAGTCTATAAAAAGTGTCACCATAAAAGCAAAAATTTTCTGATATCTATCACTAAATGAAGAACAGTTTTAAAACAGTTCATAGAACACAGAAGGAAAAAGAGGGGCACAACTGCATGAATGTTGAAGACTGACATCTCTTTGAAAAAACAGTCCAACTAAGCTGAATTTTGCTGTAAAACTTCCAGGAAGCCTGGTAAAGAACAAAACACAGCACATGCTTTGCTGTTTTAGATACTGTAAAAAAAAAAGATGAATGGTTGAGATGTGATAACTCCTCTGATGAAATACACTGTGAATTTCATTATGAAATTTATATTAAAATTTCAGAGTGATAAAAAATAATTCATTAAGACAATGTTACTTTATGGTGTAAACACTGACAAAAAAAATCCAGCATATAAACTTAAAAAATACATTCATTCATATTTCATAATTCATTATAACATTTTGTATTATAAATAATTAAAATATTGGTCAGTGTTTATCAGTTCTTTTAAACATTCGGGGCTTTTGAATGCTCATGTACACATAGTTTTCTAACAAGTCATGCAGCACAAGCTGTCTTTCATAACATCACGTGGTTATTATTCTAGGCACAGTTGCAACAGATCATTAATATAAAAGAAACATAAAAAATTTGCTACATATACATATATTTATACATACACACACATATGCAAGGAATCCAAGTTCAGATATCCATTTGCAATGAGTCCAAGCTCATTAGCAAAAAAATATTAAGGAATTAAGACATACATTATTTAATCCAATATTTATTTGTATTTTTATTATTAAAATGGAGTAATGACAATAGTAACATAATGCCATAATTACTACAACTACACATAACTCTATAAAGAGACTATCCTTTTCTTACATGAAGTGATAGGGTATGATATGATTACGTATTGAACCTGCATTCAGACTACACATCAAACCTCCCCTGAAATTTAGACCAGAGGGACAGTGATGACTGACATCAGTGGCAGAACTTCAACTGATTTAGTCTATGATATCAGGAGCAGAAGAACATCTTGGCAATATATTTCGCATGCAGCAATACAATATGCAATTATACCATTTGTTGTGCTAATGTTAAAACATACAAAAGCAAAGAATGGCAAAATACTGTTAAAATACTTAACATTTGTCAGCTATAACTAACCTATCACAATGATAATACCGGTTGCTTATTTTGGAAAGACAGATTTCCATTTGTAGTTCAGTCTCCTAGGAGGCTCAAGCAGTAGAAGTGACCTGAAAATGTTTATGTTTTGCCAGCCTAAATCAGTCATGAATAGCAAACAAACTTGTCCAAGTCATGTGCTGGTGCATCACAGTATAAAACCACAATTTTGCAGTAAAAATGTCCACAAAACATCATTAGAGTATTTATTTATATTTATGACATTTAAGGGATAAGCTTTTTAGTCTTGCAAATTTTAGCATATCTGTACGTTTATTTTCATGGACTCCAGTTTTATATTTTTGCTTAGTAATTTTAAAGGAGTAAATAGCCTTAACACTGCTTTATTTCACCTTCATACTCTTGCATCAGAATGTTATCATTACTAATGAACACTCTAATGCCTCTGAAATTAAGAACTTTATTGCACTAATCTCAATTTTAACAGTATTATCAAGTAGTCTGCAAGCACAGCAGGTTTTTGCTTTGGAATAGGATATACCAGCATCACTGCAGAACTTGGTTAAGTGACACTGGAACTACTTTTATAATTAGGTCTCCACTGAAATTTTCCATCAGACATTGAGAAACACTTTTTAACACGCATATTCAGTGAAATATGATTAGTCTGGCACAGTCAGTTCTGTAATTGCGTACCTGTAGGGAATCCCAGTTTCTTAAATAGAAGCATAAGACTGGAGGAAATCTCCAAGGTCCTCTAGTCCAAATTCTTGCTACTGAAAGGACAAGCACACTCTCTGCTATTCACAAATTGATGAAGTTATAAAACAACGTGTTGAGTTTTCTCCCTTTATCTTGCATCGGCAGAATGTTTCAGAATGCCAATCCTGTTATTCTAAGAGTTGAAATGAAACCATGGATTTGTTCATTACCAGTTACACTTTTTATTATATCACTGAACTTAAATAGTTTAACTGCTACTTTTTCCCTCATTTACGCCATATTCATTTTCCCAAATCATTATTTTTTCTCTCAATTTTTCTTTTTCTTAGCTGAAAGAGTCAAGCTTTTTAAAACAGGCTGCACTGTACTATGGCTGTACTAGAGCTATCCACAGACAGGCTTGCCAAAATACTGACGTATAATTACTATGGCAGCACAAACCTTAACACTAGCTATACCCTGCTTCTCACAGCCAGATGTGCAGCCAAACCCTCCGTTCTCCTAGCAGGTCCCCTGGGCTCCAGGCTCCTAGTCTGTCTAGTTGAAATTCAGCTGTCTTGAATATAATTAACCAAAACTGCAGTTTGTCTACACTTGTACTTAATAGAATAGGGAACCAAAACTCTGAAATAGTGCAATACTACAAAGGGTGCCACAAGAGAAAATACATTTCAATATTGTTTTCTTTAATGACAGTGACTGTGGAATATCAATAAGATCGAATGAATCAAAATGGCACAAGGTTAAAACAAACAATTCAAACCAAAAGTTCACCATGAAGTAGAATCTTTCCTCTATGTCAAGTTTAGGATGAAGAATCACCCCTTTTCACTGACAATGAAAGCATTAATAATTCCAATAGAATATATATATGCATCTTTTTGAAAAAGGAAGCCTACTGATGCTGATTCAGAATAGTCAACAGCCCAGAAATTAAGGATCTCAGTAACTGAATTTCAAAAAAAGAATTTCAAAGAGAAAACTTTTCTTTCTGACTTTTAAGACTCTTTCCTGCTACGTTAAATGTTATTGCAGTTCTTTTCTTCCATATTTGCTTACCTTAAAAACATTACATCCTAGTTTCTTTTCTACTGAAAGATACTCATACTCTAGCTGGTGAGAAATACGGCATAACTAAAACGTGATCTGCATCTCCGGTCAGTCCAAGTCAAGCAGCCAAGGACAGATTGAGCACAATAGAACTTCGCAATTCCTCCTACTTTACACTTCAATAGTTCCCCATTAAGAGACACTGTTAATAATAATTAAACATTTTAACCCATCTAGCAAATAACCACAGTTGAAAAACAAATATTTTAATCAATTAAAAAAGCAACATGAACACACCATGTTTCTTCAATATAGCATAATTTCCCAGCTCCTGGTAGGTCTTGAGTATTCCTGCACGCATGAGCATGCGTAGGAATGTTTTGTATCAAAATAAACATTAGAAACTTGGGTAATAAATATATAATTATCATCTGGATAAAATCAGATGCCTAAAATCCTATTGCCTCTGAGTATAATTACAGTAATAAAAGTATTGCTGACTGATGAAGAAATGTACTATTTATGCTGCAGGGACTGCAAATCAACACTTTTTAATACTCAGTTAAAAAATCCAGTCTTCATTACAAAACTTCACTGGTAAATAAATAATTCACCTCTGGACTGCACTGATTAACCCTTCCAGCTGTCCTGTGTTGTATTATTTTTCCCTTGATTTATATTATTGCCATGATAATAAATTCATTTACTCAAGATAGTTTTTGCTTTTTACTGGATAAAACATGTTTACGTAAAATGCACATTCATTGTCCTAAATCATATCTTTAAAATATCTTTTTTATGTAGTAAAACGTTGTCTCAGTAGATTAGACCAAATATTTTCAAACATGTCTACAAAGCACAACCCTCAGACACTTCATATCTTATTTTAAAATCATGTCTTTAATCTTATTTTGCTCCCTACATCCCTGGAGTGAATATTAAAAAGAAGGCCTATTTTACAATTGCCAAGTGGGGATACATCATCTGAACTGCAAATTTAAATTTAAATGCTTTAGATCTTCTAGAAAGAAGATTAAAAACATGACTAGTTTTTCATCTATATTTATGAAGTATTTATTGATAGAGTTTCCAAATTCTGTCAGTAGGAGTAAAATAGCCTTCTCACATTCTGAGATTACAGAGATACTGAAATGCCTTTCCTATTCTTTGTAGAAGAGTTTGGGCAGTGATGTACATTTAATTGAGACAACTCCTCTAGATTTATGATTAATTTTACATTAGATCACTTCTGAAAAAATTTAGAGGAAAAATAATGTTTATCATATCCATTTTCTATTTAAAAAGCTATGTTAGAAAGTATTAAGACTCCAAAGACTTCATGCAAAAGTAGGAACTCCAGTAAATAAGGTTTCCCCATGAACCTTATTTTAGGTGTCTTTTATATAAATCAGTTTAATATCATATGAGTGTATTAAGAACCATATGATCACTCACTTTCTTGCCCCACATGACCCACTAGCAATGCACTGAAAACAGATTGCTTATCTAGTGCTGCAGATAAATAGGACTGGTAAAATGACTCTGGGATCCTATGAACTACTACACCTATGCTGGGCCCATGAAAAGCTAAGTTCACTGCAGGTATCCTACTCTGAGCCTTCTGTCTACTTGCGACATCCACTCCTTCTTTGTTCTAACTCTCCTCCTCCGATTAAAATACTCCTTATTCTCACTTCTTGACACCAGATGTCCAGGCTGAGGTGGATTACGAGCACAAAAAAATCATTCTACCTCAACTATTATAGATGGGGCAATATCCGCAAGTGCTGAGCCACAGTGTGTTCCCCTAAAAAAATAAATAAAAATAAAATAAATAAAAATAAAATAAATAAAAATAAATAAAAATAAAAATAAAAATAAAAATAAAAATAAAAATAAAAATAAAAAATTGGGTTGGGCTTTCTCAAAGGCTTTCTGGAAATGATAGCCATAAGGAGCAGCTGGAACCTAGGAACAAATACAGCATTAGCAATACAGATGAATGTCTAGAAACTACAGCCCTCAAATTTTTCTTATCATCAACAGATAGACTTACTTGGTTTTAAAATGCGCATGAAATCTTTTTTTCCTCATGTCTGCTTATTTGTCAAAACGGGTGACTCATTCTTCCTGACTTTCTAAAAAAAATATCAGTCTAAAAAATAAAGTGGTCATGGGACATGTCAGCACAAATAGTTAAAATCTGGCAGAGTTGCAAGCAACTGGAAAATATATCCAGTAATAAGTAGCTGGCAACTTAATTATAGGCCATGTTACCAATTCTGCTTATAAGAAACTTAAATTGGGTGGTGAACCTTGACTCTCTTAATTTTATGGTAACTTTGCAAACAGCAAATGATTTCACACTTCACATTAAACCATATGTAAGAAGAGGTAGCTATAAGAAGACACTGTGACCAAGCAAGTTTCTACTGATTTTACAGGATGTAGTTTGCTTTCCTCATTAAAAAAAAAATGGAAAAAGAAGAATGTAAAATAAAATGTATTTACTTTATCTTCCAATCCTACACTCTGCTTAGCTCCTGGCTTATACTGGGGGAGAGACTCCACCTGCATGGACCTTATTAAGGATCTTTGTTAGGGGATAGGAAAGGTGATGATAACTGACACATAAGAAAGTACACTTAATCAATAGAAAAAACAGGATTTTGCTCATTTTTCATAAAATAGTATTAGGATGGGCTATAAGTATTTGCTAAGTTAGTAAATAAACCACACAGCTCAAAGCAAACAGCATACTGTAAATCTACTTTCATCTGCTAAGAGAACTATACAAATAAGAAAATTCCTTTCTTAATTGGAAAGCTATCTTCATGCATAGCTTGAATACTTTTCCAAAAGTTTATTAATCTGTTGTGGTCAACTACAATTTTAACAAGTTTTTGCCTACTAAGTAGACAAAATATCTTCACAGGCTCAGAATTTCCCTGCCTAATTTTCAGACCTCCTAGGACAAAGTATAGGAACGGTCACACTGGTCCCGCTAACATCCTGTAACTGCCCATAGTAAGGAAAAGTGTGCACACAGGCAAGCACTGTCATCAGTTTAAAAAAACAAAACAAAACAAAAACAAAAACACTTCAAGTTTCAGTTAAAGCACATGTTGAGAAAGAGAAGTGTAGAGATGGAATTCACAAGAGTTCTCTAACCAATAAGCCACAGAAGCAAAGTAGTAACAAATGCCAAAAAATACAGTGGGACTTAAGCCCTCTCAAAACTTATTACATAATCTATTCCATTTTTCAACCAGTGCTTGAAGCCAAGTACCCTTGGCACCTTGCAGTCCTACAATTTTCCCTCAACTTTTTAAAAAATATTCTTATTATTGGAAAGAATCCCTAGGTATCTTCACGAGATGTAAATTCAAATCTTTGCTTGCTTTAGAACAGAGAATTGAGTTCACATCTTCCGATGTGGCAATTAATTACCTAAAATAGGAAGCAGTTTCACTAAATATGTGCTCTCAAGTCCATTCAACTTTGTGTTGCTATTACACATTTTTTTTGGAATATCTCTGCCATTGTTGGTAGAGATTGTCAAAGACAAGTAATTAAGTAGAACCAAAGCAATTACATAACACTGCGTATATAATTGTTTACAGACAAAACATGCTTTTAGATCACAGACCTAACGGAATATATTTTCAGTAGGACTACACTTAAGCAAAATAATACTTTTAAAAAATTGATGACATTTCAGAAAAAGTTAGAAAATATTTGGAAAAATACTTTCTCTTGTTCATGTCAAATAAATTCATTCCTGAGGTGATCTAACTGAAAGTTACTAGTAGTTAGATCTTTATTTCTTTCCTCTTGAAGCAGTTTGTAAGCCAACATCCTTGGTAAGAAGTGCCCAACAGTGTAGTTGAGGAAACTCATAAATGGGGTCCTGCACACCTCTTTTTTATTTATCCACTTAGCAGATGACATAGATACTCACTCACACCTACGGACCATTTCTGTGACTTAGAAAAGCAGTGGTTCTTTTGACCTAAGATAGTTTTTCCTAATCTTATCCAACCAGAAATATTCTATGTTTAATTCAGAAAGCTTTTGATCAGTTTTACATACTTCTTGTATTTACCTTGGTTACCAAATGAAGCTCAATCCTACAGACGGCATACATTTGGACTAAATGCAGTGTGTAGCTTCTGTTCGGAACAGGGAAGGTTATACACTTGCTTACAGTGCAAGTAAAAAATGTTTGTAGAAATAATAATCATGCTGCTACCAATGATAAAAATCAAAGTAACAAAAGGAATACATCCTTCATAGGAGTATAGCCCATCATAGTCTGGCAAGCACCACACTAACACAGCTATACTGCTTTCAGGAAACAGTTGTTACTTGCAGCTCTTAATACAATCACAGCACGTGTGCACCCCCATAGTTTGCAGAATACTGATATAATCCATTCTGGAAGATTCTTTGCACGTGTTCCAGTATCCAAATCAAATGTGGGATACTAACAGAACATCTCAAATTTGTCTACAACGATAAAGCTGTTTCAGGTCTGCCCTGTCATTTGTTCATCACTTTGCTCAAAAACCATCCCAGCTGCAGAATGCATCTGGATCTGAAGCAAGAGAGAACATCCTTTCCAAAAAGCAACATGAAGAAAGCTCCTGACTTCCAAAATAAGAGGTAATTGAAGCATTCTTGTGGTTTGGAGAGGGAATTGTAGAGAAGAAAAAAAAAAGGTCACTTTTTGATAATAAGTATATGTCTGTGTGTTTGAAAAGATATTGCTCATGTCTCACTTAACCAGGAATATGTAGGCAATGATCAGGCACTAAGCCAGGATGCCTCCAAGCAGTTTCTCTTAACTCTGTACTATTAATTAGGGCAAAAATATATACTTTATGTATTCATATATAAGGGGAGAAAGGCCTAATTCATAATATAGAGAAGAGGAAAAACATCGAGTTAATTACACAATATTTTTTTTTGCCAAAAAATGAAAAGCTTAAATAGATGGGTATACAAAACAAACATGCACTTAGATGTGCTGCATCAAATCACCTATGCAAGATGGATTAGAGTACTCTAACCAACACAGAAGGCAAAGACAACAACGTGTATTTAAAGGAATAATCTTACATGTAGAGTGGAACAGGCTGGAGGAGCTGTATCATTTTTTCCTCTCGGTAATTTCTAAGATTCTGTGTATGAAGAATGTTATTAGCCACTCATTTGGTTCACCACTGTATCAACTCCAGCTCTTTTAGAAATAGATCCGTTTCAGACTTTTAGAACAGTAATAAGGAGCTGTAGACGCCTGCAATCATGTTGCCTCCACTATACATACAAGCCATGTTTACAACAAAAATATCAACATTGCTGACAAAACTGCTAATTTCCTAAAGCACGCATGTCATTGTTATTTTTGTGTCTGACATATACCCTGACTGAAAAGCTCTATTAAAACAATTAGGAAATTTCAGCAACTACTTTCCCACATCACCAAACTTCATCCTTCCTCTCCTTCTTAGGACGAACTATTTGAGCAAAGAGATTATATTGTTTAGGAAAATGGTTTTACGCAAGTGACAGAGAGCTATGTTCTTCCAAAATACATCTGTGAAAGTGGGATGGCAAGGTATCTGATAATAAAAACATTGACCAGCCACAGAGTGATAGAATTAAGGAAAATAAGGAAATATATCTGTATTCACTAGGCCACTTGTTCAATAATCTCTAGAAAAAAATACAACTAATGTTTGTTGAATGATTTCTAGGTAGTGAAATGCACTTTTCCTTTATCAGGGAAAAAACAGAGACAAACAACAAATCACTTAAGCTTTTACAAGAACCCCATGAAAGCTTAAGAGGCTGCATCTACAGACAAAAACATTATGTTTTTCAAAAGATATATCTTTTGCAAAAATCATGCAAAATTTGCAAAAATATTGTATCATTAGCATTCTCTACCTGTGATATACTAGTAAGAGTTACTGTTGAGTTAATCAACAAAATCTGATGTCAACTGGATTTAATAAGTGCATAATTAGCTGTTATTTACTAACACAGATAGCTACTAAATCTTGTTTTTAGAGTCAGTTTAAGTTGAAACTTTAACAAATTTTTTTTACTGGAGCTTTAGAAGCTCCCCAAGCTTCTAAAGAAGTACCTCAAAATGTTTTGGAGCGTTATAAAAAAAGTGGAGCACTTACCTCCATAGCAGATTTCGAAATAGGAAATAAGAAAGAAATTTTAAATCATTCTGTATTAAAAAAAAATCCAGTGATTTTAATCTAGAAAAATCCCAGTAAAATTATTTTCTTAGGAAGAATGTAGAGGGCACAGGAGTACCAGGGCCATTTTCAATAGTATTTTAATTAAGGATTTGGTGTGGCCTTATACAGCCTTATATGGCCTTATTACTATCTAAGAGCTCCACAAAGAGCTTTCTGGACCTTGGACTGTCACAGGACAACATCTTTGGGAGGAATAACCTCAGGCACCAGTACAGGCTGGGGGCTGATCTGCTGGAAAGCAGCTCTGCAGAGAAGGTTCTGCAAGTCCTGATGGACAACAAAATGGACAACAGCAATGTGCCTTCGTGGTCAGGAAGGCCAATGGTATCCTGTATTAGAAAGAGAGTTGACAGCAGGTAAAGGGAGGTGATCCTGCCCCTCTACTGCCTCAGTGAGGCCTCATCTCGAGTACTGCATCCAGTTCTGGACTCCCCAGTACAAGACAGACATGGAGCTATTGGAGAGAGTCCAGCGTAGGGCTACAAAGATGATCAGAGGGCTGGAGCACCTGCCCTCTGAGGAACGGCTGCGAGAGCTGGGCCTCTTCAGCCTGGGGAAGAGAAGACTGAGGGGGGATCTTATCATGTGTACAAGCACCTGAAGGGAGGGTGTCAAGGGGACGGGGACAAACTTTTCAGTTGTCCTGTGTGACAGGACAAGAGGCAATGGGCAGAAATTGAAGCACAGGAAGTTCTGCCCAAACGTGAGGAGGAATCTCTTCACTGTGAGAGTGACAGAGTGCTGGAACAGGTTGCCCAGAGAGGTGGTGGAGTCTTTTTCTCTGGAGATCTTCAAGACCAGCCTGGATGCAACCCTGTCTAACACGTTCTAGGTGACCCTGCTTGAGCAGGGGGTTGGCCTAGATGATCTCCAGAGGTCCCTTCCAACCTCAACTATTCTGTATGATTCTGCGTGATACTCTTGGGATATATTATATCATGGCATACCAGGTTAAACCGCCTTTAAAATGCTCAAATTGGACATATATTAGGTACTGACAAAGTTCACCCTCAGATTCGACACATAACTAGTATCAAGTAGCATTTGCTGTTTATAAATAGGTTTTCACTTGTAAAAATCTCTGCAGCAATTTAGCAGTTAAACAGCTTCTGTTCCACAAATGTTACAGTTTTAAAGCAATTGAATGTTTATCCTCAGTTTAAAACTAAGTAGGTATCAGCTATACTCACTGCAACCTCCTGAGCCTATCCAGTAGTTACAATGCGATTATTTTCACTAGAACTTCAGTTAGGCATGCTAAAAGTAAAGGGCTAGTATATCTATGTAATTATAACTAATCTATACCTTCTTTAACATACGTGGTGGATGGAATGGTTTCTATTAGACTATAAAGTGCTTTCACTCATTTTTTGGAGCAGCAAAAAAAAAAACCCCACTCAGCCTCTGAAAAATGACCTTTTTGAATAATGTAAATAATGAAATCATATTTGTATATTCTTAGTATTCACATTCTAAATAAAGTCAGCTGCACTAACAACTTCTATACGTTATTTGCTAGTGCAATTTCAGGTTCAAAGAAGTCAAGACACAGTTAGCATTATATTACCCAAGGATGCTTTAGGCAAGTTTGTCTGTAACAGCAGAACAGTGAAAACCATTTTAATGATAAAACAGGAATTCTTACTTTTTGAACAGATAATTCATGATGAATTCTTATCATAAATCTAGCTCCACAAAAATATGTCAGAAAAACTTTTTCTTCTAGTGTCAAGTATAATTAATTTATCTTTCAGGAAAGGTTGTTAAAATCCATTTCCTTGTAGCAATTGTAACAACAAAATGAAAATGGAAAAATCACTCCTTTTTAAATTTCACAGAACATAGTATCATGAGTGTACAGTGCTTCTCAGTCTGAATTTTTATTATCAAGTCAAACTCAGCATCACTCTGACAGTGACTGGTGTTCTTTGAGCATAAATAAGCTCCTTGCTATTCATCTTATTGTGGGCCCCTCGTGTGTCCTGGCAAAGATGACAGAACCTGGTAACAGCAAGAAGTTGTCTGTCTTCAGTTTCTTACAGTTGTACTTTTATAACTTTAATCATTCTTAGTGATAATAAAAGTAATTTTCAGAAATAGTAAATGTATTTCCAGCATGTTTGTTTGGTTTGGATTTTCTTACTTATTTCAGTCAACAGACTACAAAAACAGACTATTTTAGAATCCTTGCCCAAAACAGGAAAATTCACTTTTCATATTTTTGGCATAAAGGATCATTTTTAGTATTTCACATCAACAAATTTATCCAGTCTTGTGAAGGTGTTGCAGCAATAGAGCAGACAAAACAAGGAACTTCTGACTGCACTTCTCAAGCACTAACTCTTTTTTATATATATTTTTAATTCTAATTGACTTGTTTCATTTACAGATATTCAACGAAAGCCTTGTGCTGCTCAGCATTTTTGTAAGTAGGTGAAAAATCTCTCTTCAACTATTAAAATAGTAAATATTAATCAGCAGCTTCTTCTTGAAAGTTAGCCACGGCTATATACAACAATGCTTTGAAATGGGCTAAGATTTTTATATTATTCATCTTCCTGAATATACTCAGATGTAATTTGGGAAACGGTACTTTCAGGCCTGAGACCTCTCAGTCTTTTACTATTTTGACTTGCCACAATAAGGCAGTTTCACAATTCCTTCCACAGAAGAGATGTAGGTATATACAAAACTCAATGATTCTCTATCCAGAAGTCAGGATTCCTGATCTTCAGTCAGGTATTTTAATAAACAAGCCCATGAACAAACTAGCCAAACCCCAGCCTCCCAAAGTTAAAGTATCAGATTTGAGCCATAGGCTTATTTAGGTCTCCCACAGTGACTAACCTAAAACCGTGTTCTGTTTAGCACTTCATTTATTTCACCTTCTCCTGTGGGACCACATATCTGAGCACAAATTTACCAGACTGTGTGTGCAGCATTAACAGTCTGTCTTTTCTACATTTGTGTTCTTGAAAATGTGCATGTGACAAAGTATCTGCTGGTACATGAAGCTTCTCTAAAAGTATTTGCAAGATAGCGTAACAAAATTAGCAGTTTGAGAGGGAAAAAAATGTAACAAAAATGTTTCCTAAACAGCACCCTATTTCCTAATGGAATTCTAATGCTATCAAAAAAACCTTCCAGATGGATGATATACACTTACCATATAGGGAATGCTTAAATAGTTTTCAGCATAAAACATTTTATCTAGAACAAATACAGTAAGCACAACTTACATAACTTTAAAATAGTTTGAATTCAAACTTTACACTGGGAACCGTTTCCACTGGAATTTTCAAATACTTAGATGCTTCATATCAACTATTAGTAGAGGCAGGCTGGTTTGAACTGGCTCTAAAAAAATCAAAATTAGCAAGGTTTATTTACAGTTGTACGCATTTATTTGAATTCCAATTCTTCACCGTCTTTGAAGGAATATGATTATTTTAGGTCATAAACATTTTAGCATGTCAGTCATTCTTGAGGAAGCAAAATTAACGGTTAAATTCCTAAGTCTAATGCAGGCCTCCAAATCATTTTATGGACGGTTTTTAATATCCAAGAACAGAAAATAAATGCAAACTCCAAACATTGTTACATTTGTTTCAGTCTGTCTTCTGCCCAAACACTACCAAGGGCACTCCAAAGAGGAGACTCCTCATCTAAAGCCATTATTTCATTATTAAAATATTTTTTTAAAAAAAATCAGGATGTTTCTTCTCTACTCTTGGTTACTACATCATATTTTGCCCAGTTATCTCATGTCTTCCATTATAAAGTCTTAAATCTCGAAAAGTTGTATCACTAAGTAACATATGCACCCTCTGGTAGAGCAGCAGATGAGAAGGAAAAAACTTTTGACCAAAATTTCCTATCAAAAGGATGAGAAACAGCTGCATATGTCCAGACGTTAGCACAAGAAATAGTTTCACCCCTGCCGTGACAGGCAAATTGCTTCTTTTAAGGACCACTCTTTTACAGAGGGAACTGATATTCCCTCCTCACCTTCTCCAACAGCAGAATCAGAAAAGGAAGGTTGCTCACAACTTGAGAGGCAAATGCACATGCTATCCCTTTTGACAACAGGAACAATTTTAGTTCATAAACTCCACAAGCTTATAAAGATAATTACGCCATAATTCCATGGATTTTAAACATCGCAAGTGTAAAGCACGCTTAGAGCACAAAAATCAAAAAGATGAACTACAGAATTAATAACTGACTTAGTTACAGGAAAGCTCTGAAGCCATTTTACCTCATTTTGGATAATGAAGGACAGGGAGAAGCTTTTTAAGACTGCACAGCTATGAGAGTGAGCAGGCATGAAAGTTTTAGTGCAGTCAGGCTTCCAAAAAATACTTCATTTTACTGCTTTCTTTTAAGTGGAGATCATACATTCTTTCTCTCATTCTCTCAGACATTTTGCTACAAATTTTACCTATATAATCCAACACTTGGACCGATAAGTACTGAACACTGGAATTAGCTACACGAGTAAGAGATGGTTGAACACGTACGAGCACAGGAATGGAAAAACCGAGTCAGTGAGAAATCTGAAGGCACAGGCTCTGCCAAAAATGAATGCTCACACTGTTGCCAGTACCACACAGGTTGAATCAAAGTCAAATGTAAACAATTTCATTTTAAAAAAGATTCTGCTCGCTGGAAACAGAGATCAAAACACAGGCACAGTTATAAATCAAGCATATTTATTTAGCACATTGTGAAGCAATGGGCCTCTGTCTATCAATAGAAAGTACGACTTTTCTGAGCTGGTGGGAAATTACACTGCAAGGCCTGGAATATCGTAAATACTGTTTAAAAGGATGAATATAAATTGGCTAAAGCAAATATCAGCTCAAAGGAATGTTTTAAAGTCAAATATAATCAGTCCAGACTGCAAACGCTGGAAATTCTACAATGATGGTGACATTTTCCACCTTTTCTAATCCAAGCATATGATAGAACAATAACCTCCAGAATCTGTATGAAAAACATTTCCACGGATATTTTCCTATGAACTATATGGCTTTTTCTCAATGACAGGATTTTTAATGAAATATAATAATATATCATTCTAGTACTGTTAATCTGTTAATACTGTTCATGCATTTCCACATCTTATGAGAATTTTCACAGTAGAGTTTAATCCAACTTCAAACACTCTGCATCTCAGACTATCTTGAGATGGGAACATATCTTCACATCCAGGTGTTCAAAAGCGTATTTAGATGAAAGTCAGCAGAAATGTTTAGAGACTTCAGATTAGTGAGATTAAGTTGCCACAAGATTTGATCTTGTTATCTGTAAGTGTTAAAAAAGTAAAGAGCTCACAGCAACCACAAGCCAATAGCAGAAAGCACTCAGAAATTACTTTGGCCTTATTCTTGGTAAAGAGAAACAACATTTATTTACTGAGGGTAAGTGAATTTGTTTGCTTATCTCCTGCTTGGTGGTTGGTTTAGATATTGCTTGTAGCAAGGTCTGTCAGCTGCTTAGTGTGAGCACAGATAAACAAAGCTGAAGGAGCAAGAGTATATTTGCATCTTTGAACACAGTAATTTCAGAGATAGCATGAGGCAAATGGCTAAATGGGGTAACAAGGCTGACATGGGCACAAAAACATTCTAAGAGCTTCTCATAAATGGCAAGGAAGCTTGCGTAAGAATTTTCCTTCATGTTTTCTCTCTTCTACAGAAAGAGCTATGGAGGAGAAAAGTTGGCAACGAATAGGCAGCAATGAAAACAACACAAATAGAAAAAAGACAGACATACAGAAAGATGGTCATTAAACATTTTCTGCTAGAAATCTCAGAGGGGAAGATTCAGCTAGCACCTGAGGCCATGGTTAAAGAGAGGAGGAAAAAAAAAACCCAGAAAATTTGCAAATATCTGCTGACAAGATAGGGTGACAGCCAAATAGGAGTAGGATGATCAACACAAGCACAGGATAATACAGCCAGAGCAGAAAGAAAAGATAATGGGAGAGAAATAGAACTGAAGGATAGGTTACCATTCCAGTAAATAGAAGAGAAATAGGTCAAAATATAAGAAAGTTTGCATCAAATGCAGGAGCATAATTCAGCTATCTACAAGCTGCCTACAAGGCAGCTAGACCCTAGGAGAAGAGAGAAGGAAACTCTGGAAGAACCAGGATCCAGAGTCCAAGAAAGAAGAGGACAGTATCCTTAAACTGAGGGAGAAAACAGAACAATCTGTGGACAAGAGGAACAATAAAAAAAAGAAAAAGAGAGAGAGCAAGGAATTCAATCCAACAAAAGAAGAGAGAATGTTTTGTATTATATTTTGTATTTAGAAAACAGATCTGTCGTAGAATGGATCAAAGCTAAGGGGAGCAGCCTGGATTACATAAATTGGCTATAAAACGAGAAAGGGATAGAAGTGAAAACTACATAAGGGAAAGGTAATCATGAAAGAAATGAGGCATCTTGTTAAACAGAAAGGACATGATCAGTTAAGAGAATTAAATCCTCACAGCCAAAACAAAACCTAAGGGTGACCATTTTGAAAGCACAAAGTCAATACATACTGCCTGTGGTAAAAAGGCTTGAGGAAGGGCAGAAAGAGGATGGTATTATTAAACACCAGTATAAGAGAGGTTATAAGAACAAGAAGGCACCCTTCAAAAAGCTGAAGACATGCTCAAATGAAGAAAACAGAGACTCAAACTTTGGCATATTAAATATAAAAACACAGTAATGTAAGCCAAAAAAGAGACTGAAGAACAACTACAGGAAAAAAAATGAAATAAATAAATCTTCCCTGTAACACCTTAGAAGCAGGAAGTATGCCAGAGAGTCTGTAGGACCAACTGATGATCAACATGTACAGCACAGTACAACACTCAGGAAAGAAAAAAAAAAAAAAAAAAAAAAAAAGGCTATTGCAGAGAAACTAAATGAATTCTCTGAATTGGTGTTCACTGGGGAATTTCTGGATTCAGTCTTTGTCAGATCCTTAAAAACTGCAGTTACTGTAGAAGAGATATGGAAGAAATTAAGAGAAGGAATGTAACAAATCCCCAGGACTATATGGCATTCACCCAATGTTCTGAAGCTCAGTTCCTAATGGCTGTACATAATCTCAAGCTTAAAAGTTGCCTTAGTAGCCAAGTACCAGATAGTAGTAAATGTGACACCAATTTAAAATTTAAAAAATCTGGAAAGATGCAGAGAGCTATAGGATAGTAAACCTTAAGTCATTTTTCAGGCAATAAAACAAAACCCAAAATAATGAATAGTAAGAGTGGATATTAGATTAAAGATGATGGTAGAGTCAACATGCCATTCTTTTCTAAGGGAAGTCTTATCTTGCAAACTTACTGCAATTATTTGAAGGAGTGAGTGATACGGTTGATATTATTTACTGGGATTTCCATAGGACTTTCAACAAAATTCCCTGACAAAAGTCAAAAAAAAACTGCGATGCCATGGTATTAAGTAGAACTGCTGACATGGATAAAAAAGAAACCCAAAGCTGGAATGTATCATGAGAAGCACTTCCAAGGTAAGTGACATACCTGTACAATTTGCAAAAAGCTACAAGGAAGATGAATTTTGTGTGGGAAGTACATAAATGAGCTACTGGAATAAAGAACCTATCACACAAAGGGAAGATGGAAGAACTTTAACTATTGATTCTAAAAAAGTAACTCTGAGAAGGTTGTGCACTGCAAATATAGTAAGAAGATAATCACAACTAGTTTTTCAGTAAGAATAAAGGAGGTAGAAAAACGTTTTTCCTTAAGAGCACAATTGGTTTATGCAAAGAACGCATGACTAGCCTGCATGGAACTCAACTGTGTCAGAAACCCTCTTCCAGTTTTCTGAGTTTTTACCCTCTTACTGCTGTAATCTTAGCAATTTTAACCACCTTTTTAAGTACAATAAGGGTTACACAAGTATAGTTAGTTGTACTAAAAGAAGTATTCTTAAGTAGCTGCAGAAATAAGACTGTATGAAAAGGGAAGTTTTTACATCCTATATGTAAAAATGTGCATCATTCCAAATAACAGTAAGAGTAAATTGAGATTTGAAGGCTGTGGGGAATCAAGTGTTTCTCGTTCCTGACATTATAGTGCTTTTGCCATCAACTGTAATATCACATATTATTTTAATGTATTTTTTTAAGCACCAGACATGTTCTATCATGGATAACTTTCATATCTGCTATAAGCAAAAAATAAGATTTTGAGCTCACTGTCTCAAATCCATATGGAAACTACAACCACCTTGGTAAGGAAATCTCCAAAGGTCAGCCTAACACTGGATTAATTGATTCTTGCTTCTAGAGGGCAGGGTGAAAATGGGAAATTAATACTCCAACACTACCAAAAGAGATGTGATGGCCTCCTCTGCAAGAATTTCAAGAACTACAATACCTTGAAGGACTGCAGCAAAAGCCACAGAATAGCTCCAGTTACTAATAGTGTATCACCTGATGGGGATTTATTTTCTTTAAATGGCTGAAGCACTTCAAAAGTTTCATCAGTCAAATATAGTAATGAATACACTTATGCTATGAACTGAGAAATAGGTATGGGAGGGGGGAAATTTATATGACATATTATGCAACTTTCAGTATACAATTTTAAAGTACATCTGATATCTTTACTTCTGAATATGAGTAAATTAATGGAGTAGAAATTACTGATCTTTGCCTGTAGAGACCTAAAATTCTGCAGAAATGTTACATATCTTTACCATATGATTAAACATAAAACCTATGAGGCAAAACAGAATACATCTTTCAGAGAGGACAACTCTAATGTAAAATGCTAATTGATACAGAAGCAACTACTATATTACCATTCAAGCTAGCATTGACTCAATAAATAAATAAATAAAATTATTATATAAATAAATATAAATCCTATTTTCAGAGTTGTTTTATCTCTTTATCAGTTGTTTTATCAGTTTGTTCATCTATAAAATTAAACTTTCAACTGAAATTGGCTAAAGTTACCAGGAAAATAAAGATCGGAAAAGTGCCTCCAAAATGCAAAAGAGCGTTAGGAAACTAACACAACAGCAAGTTGGTAATGTTTTCGAAAGCCTTTTAAGCACATATAGGAATTTTATTAGGTTCTATGAGTTGCTGTTTGCTCTAGCTCTCCATACATAAAACAGAGGTACTCATCTCTCTAAGTCAGTATTATGGGTACCTGCTAAATGATACCTTTGAAGGATAATACACAAGCAAGATGAGAAGACTAATTTCTAATGTTTCTGGCTGGGCTCCTGGTGGCCGGCTTATAGACAGTGAAAGAGTACAGGCATTGCTATGAGCCAAGAATTACAGCACTAAGAGTATGAAAATGAAACCATCCATAAACAAATACAATGCACTTCACAAGTTTCTATTAGGCAAGCTAACAATGTTAAAAAAAAGAAGTTAAAAGCAGTTTGTTTGCAAACAAAATTTTGTGTTCATGTCCTTTCATTCTAAATGTTTATATGTTTCCACTAAGAGATAGCAGGTCAACATCAAAGCTTTTATAATACTGGAAAAATGTCAGAGTAGCTAATAATAGATCTGAAGATGAAACTCAGATTTGATACTCGCAGTATTTGTTTTTATAAACTGTTCCAATTCAGTGTTTATTCCCTATCACTCCACAACATCTAGCCTGATTAAAATATGCACTTTTCTATCTTGCTATATATTTTCCTTCTCTCTAGAGAGCTTGGCATTTCTCCTTTTGTAACCACTTATTCCCAAAAATCTTACTCCATACTTTTAAACTATTTTAGAACAATATTATTTTACTATTAAAAAAAAAAAATCACCAAGTCCCTCCCCCCCCCCAACAACCTTTATTGACTATCCAGGATAGTTGAACCTTGGCTACAAAAGCAAGAAAATTTAAAGACTTCTTTATGAAGACTATATATATATATATATATATATATATAATCTACATGGCTTCATCATTTTGGCTAACTAGGTCACATGAGAACCCTGATTTGTTCAATTAAAAGTTCAATAGCTGAAACAACTCTGAAAAGGTCATGTTTAAAAGGCATAAAACATTAATCTCAATTTCTATGCAGCTTGTTCTACTCCTAGAAGCTGTAACAGCAGAGAAAAATTAAGCAATTCTCTGACCTTTCTGTGATAAAAACCTATACAATTATTTAATCAAAACCTAAAAGGTTACCAATTATTTTTCTAAAATGCTCATCTTCCTCAGACTGCACGGGGAAGTTAGCTTGTGGAAATTCCTTGCACACCTTTAGTAAGGCTTCACTGCTGTAATAAATCTACTAATTTATTGTCTTTGCTAGGGGAGGAGGAGGACTTGAGGAAAAACAAGGAAGGGAAAGTGAGAGAGAGAGAGACTGAGCAAAGAAGTGTATGAGCATGCACTCATGCATTCAAGAGAGAAACACTAGTTAATACCCTGAACAATCCCAATTTGTTAAGCAATAAGAGCCAATACCAGGCCTCAGAGTATCTGCTAAAATCAGCAGCAGGCCAGGCCTGTGCCTGTGCTTCCCGTAAGGGTTTGGAATTAATATTTCTCAGTTAACTAATGTTCCAGAGATGTCAGCTTTTTTTTCTTGGTATGGTTTGAGTGATATAGTAAAGATCCAGAATGAAGGTTTTGAAAAACAGATTTCCATTCAAAATACAAAGTTATCTATATCTTTTATTATTTCTGTACAAGTTGCATAGCAGAAATAAACATGCACACATAGAAGTATTTCTTTTGAATTATACAGATTTCCATCTTTCAAATCTTGAATTTAAATTATTTAATTAAATAAAATACTTCATTGAGAGAAACCTTAAAAGAGAGTTCTCCATTAATTTTGATATTAATTTTGATACTAATAAGAAAAAAATTAAAAATACATTGCACTAAGAGGAAGCTGTTACAAACAGCAAGACTAAAGACACTCTTATTAGCTTGCAATCAACTGACCAAGTTCTAGGCTGATTATGAAATGAATTATGAAGTGTGCAGACAGCATGTAGGCCATGGCTCATTTGAGTTCATCAAGCTCTCTAACTTCTAGTTGGTGATTTCACTTCATTTGCACTTCAAGTTCAGTATCTTATTTTCCAGTTGCCAAATCATCTTCTGTACTGTCACTTGTAAAATCCTGCTCAGGGCTGTGATCTCTGTTTTGGGAATCACTGCCTTAATGCCTCCACTTACCAGCATTCTCAGGTGATCTTTACTGATAAATAAATAAATAACCCTACTGTAAACATTTACCTTTTGGATTTTGCCAACCAGACGGAAAACACAGTTAGAACTCTAAGTATTCTTCAGTCACCAAGCACATTATCAAAGACTTGCTTAATGAATGTCTAGTAGGTGTCCATAAGAAGTCACCTATACTTCAAGTTCCTTTTAGTTTCAGTTTCCTAAAAATGTCACTTGTCTCTTCTTAAGGTATGAACAGTGATTGTTCTGGCTATTTCAGTGAAAAGTTCCTTTATCAAGCAGCTCTTTCAGAGGCAGAAGTACCTGGTGCCACCTCAGCCTGAGGAATCCTAAAAACATGTATTTGCTCCTCTAATCTTGACACTCTGCCAGTGCTCCACTGAAGGAGGATTAAATTAATATAGTTCCACAGTTTGCATATTTTAATATTACTTCTATGTTTTAATACTTTCTGTGGCTTCCTACATCCATCCATGTTACATACTTTTTATTCTGGATGATAATTGTTCCATTTTATCCTCTGTGAAAAGGAAATTATTGCTGAAAATTCTAGACCAAGACTCTATTATTGCAATATTTACAAGCCTCTGAATTTACATTTTCACGTTGGGAAATATTTCTTATATTTCTTTTTATACACAGAGAAGTAAAAAATTGTTTATTCAAAAATAAATTGGCTTCTTTCTATAGCTTTTCCTCATGATATCCAGAGTTAACTGTTTTGCATTACAGTCTATTAGCCTAACTACTATTAAAAAGAAAAAACACCCTTTATTCAGATATATAACAATACCATACCAGTCATTGGTTTCTTGAAGGTTTGTACTAAATCAAAACAGTTGAAACTTTGCTGATATTTTATTATTGTATGACAAATATCTTTCATAACTTTTTTCCCCTATTTTCAATTCACCTTGCTTACCACCTACATCCTCCGACTCATCTGACAGTCTCAAAAACCCTTAAAAACTAGTAACACAAGTTCAGAATCTTCTGAATACTCTTTTCCCATGTGTTTTGAATATGTAAAACATTTCTAACATTACAAAAACGTTTTAGAAAATAATTTGCTTTCAATTTTTTTCATACATTAAGTTTTAGATCAGTATTTTTCTCTAGATGCAAACTAGAGCTGTTAAGTGAATCCAATTCTTATAGCATTATCAGTGTTTTGGAATTCCATGAATAATTTTTCTACTAGAAAAAATTATTTGTGTTCAAGCTCTGAACACACACACACACACACTTTGAGAAAATGGAAGGTACAAATCAGGTCATTTATATAGCAGATTAAAGCCTTTTGTTTCAATTTGCCTGATTAGTTCCTTGATAATCATGTCTATAAAAGTAACTTTCATATATCATAGAAGTATTTGATATATTTTCTAAAGCACAAACAAACGCTCCATTTAAGAAATGAAAATAAAGATTTATAATTTCTTTGAGGCCTTCAATTTGCCTCCAATACTATTAAAAGTGTACTCCAAGGTTGCTACAGCAATTCACTTGCATTTCCAAGACACATAACACCACTACATAGCTCAACTTCAACAGATTTACTTTCCCAATATAAAACATCAGTGACATCACATTCTTTCATATTTGCTATGTCAACATATCATCAAATCCAATTATAGTATATCCCTTACAGCTGTAATTTCACCTCAACATTTCTGTGGTCATGTGTCTCAATTAATGCTTCGTCCATTCAATTTTTATCTCTGTTTTAAAGTTAGTTAAACGGTGTACATCAACCCTGCATGTTTGGTAGTGATGATGTAACTTGTCAGCTAGAGAGAACATCCATGAAGTAATTTGTCATCACTCATTTCCTGAAATAACCTATAGCTGTCAGGGACTTCTGGATACCGACAGAAGTTGTTGCAACAGCCAGCTCTGAACATCCTGCATTACTGGAGCAGGTGCTTTTGGGGTTTGCACTACCTCCGGATCCCCCATCACGCCAGGATGAAAGTTAACCTTCCCACCCTCGAGCATGGAACTGCTGTGAACGCGACAGCACCCACTGCTAACCGCAACAGGGAACTGGTAACACCTCTAAAAGCAAGAGCCTTTGCAAGCCTAAATCTCGGCTGGAGAGTCGGACTTTTGATACAGTTGGCACACATTTTCTTTCTCTGTGCTAGACACAGAGAGGGGCTTACATATGGGCTAATAGGTTGTACTAAAACTGAGTTAATCTCAGTACTAAAACTTCGTGACTCTCAGATCATGGTTTCAACCAAAAAAAAAAAAAAAAAAAAAGGAAAAGAAAAAATGTCCTTTCCATACGTCATTACCTAGGAGCAATTGTGTTCTTTGCAGATCTGCAGCTGTAAGAAAACTCGACACATAACATACGTGATCTGTATAATCTATCAAATGGTGATGAGCAGGAACTCAGGACAATATCCCCATCTTTGAGGGAAGAAAATGCCTTGAAGCTGTTTAAGACAAGATGGCTAGAAGTGGTTAAATCACCTTGCAAACTTTTATTCTACATAATACTTTATCCACATTAATAGATGAGGATGCTGCTTGCAGTGATCTTATATAATAATTCTAGCTGTTTATTTTCCAAAAGAGAAAGCAGCAATTCTCTCGCTACCTAGGATTAAGAATTGCAAATTGTATTTATTTATGGGGTAAAGGGATAGTGTAGTGGTTATCATATCTGCTTTACATGCTGAAGGTTCTGGGTTCAAGCCCCAGTGGAACCAGCACTGGGAAATCTTTGGGAGGCTGGACTAGATGGTCTCCAAAGGTCCCTCCAACCTTACTGATTCTGTGATTATCTGTGATTATTTGTTATACGTGCCTGCTAATAATAGAGCTTGCAAATAATCAACTGAAGATTATATATGCTTTTTCTTCCAATCAGCTTTATGAAATGTTATCAGCATATGTCCACTTATTTATTAAATCATATATACTCTCAATTAAAGAAACATTCTACTAACACTAAAGTCAGGCTTGCTATGTTACATTTTACCTTGATAACGTGCTTGTATGATCTCTTCAAGCTAAGTTTCAACAGTTACTCAAATGATTTTTATCAAAAGTAGTCAGAAAAAATGGGGTTTATACTACCAAGAAAAAAAGATGAAAAAAAGTTTTATATCCTCCTGTCTCCACTTCCACAGTTCCCAAAATAGCACAAAGATACCCATATTTTATTCCTCCACTCTTATTTGTCCTAATCCAGACAATCCTATTTGCAAAGTTCTCCTCACTGTTTTCCTAGAATACTGTAAAGAAGCTTTATTGACTTTTGAATTGATACAGAGTTCCAAAATACAAAACAGACTTTATTGAATAAAGATGATGGAGCAGGTTTTTTAAAAAAATAAAAAAATCCTACACAAATTGGCTTACTTTTCACTACTCTACAGATCACAGCAAACTAAAGAAACAGGCACACTGACAGAGACTAGAGTGAGAAGATAGAAAAAGGTATATTGGAATAGATTTGAAACGGGTAGGAAAAGAACCAGGTGAAGCCACATATGCAGAATTCAAATAAACTGAGAAAACTAGTGGTTCAGTAAGGTATATTTCTACCAGGTGCAGATACTTGCACCAGTCTTTAACTACATGTACAAAATTGAATTCAAACTACTGAAAAGCATTTGTAAAAGCATACACCAGTCAAGGTAACAATCCTTCCTATTTCCAGTTTTTAGTATATTACGTATCTTACCAGACTTCAATTTAACATACTAGCACCATAAAGGTAGAAAGGCAGCTTTAATAGAGAACAAGAAATGATTTTATATATGTGCACACACATACACACGTGTGCACACACATACACACGTGTGCACACACATACACACGTGTGCACACACATACACACGTGTGCACACACATACACACGTGTGCACACACATACACACGTGTGCACACACATACACACGTGTGCACACACATACACACGTGTGCACACACAAAAAAACTAAAGAACTCCAGGTCAGGAAGACTATGACAGGTTGTCACAACAGACAGTGACATTATTGAAGCTTTATCAATCTGTACAATATTGTAATTTATAAACATAAATATTTGCTGGGTATTTTGCTTCAGTATAAGCCACTACAGTTATTCATATAACTGTAGTCTACGGGAATTCTAAAACAATTTTAAATCACTTAAATGTAGTCATCATTAGAAAGTAAAGGAACAAAGCTAATCAATTTTATTTTTTATTCTTTTCACGTAGGTAATAATTTCAACACTTTTAGATATATTCCAGAAAATGTGTGAAAATCCTTTCAACATTGGAAATCACAGATCAAATGTGCTTCTACAATCTTATCATGACAATGCAATTTCCATATACAATTACATAAGAAAAACAATTTCTGATTAAATTCAAAATGTAAAATATTCAATGTTTTAGAAATGCAGTTTGATTGTTGATTTGTTGATTGTTGATGTGAAAACTCCACATGCATTGGAAACAAGGCAGTCCAATTTTTTGACAAGCAGAACTCCTTCTCAGGCAAAATGGCTTATTTTAGAAAGTTTTTCTGAATACAAAGGATGCTGGAGTGCTAACTCTTTTTGCTTCCAGCTGAGACAATTTGCTGCTACTACAGACATGGATACTGTTTGTGTCATCACCTATATGCCATATCCTTTCTGCTACCTGAATACCAAACATTGTTTTAATGAGGAACAAAATTTTGCAAAACCACGGATCAAAAATATTTCTGATATTTTCTAGTTACAAAATATTGAAAAAAATGAAGTCTTCTTCATAGAACAGCAAAAAGGAAAAAGGGCTCTAACACTTTCACAGGCTTTGAAAAACTGCTTACCCTTTATTCCTCTCTAATCAAAATGCTTACATTTTTGCCTGTAACCAGAGGCTCTTCCGAATTTTGAACAAGAACAGGCAAGAATCTTTCCAACAAACCTTTTTCATGTCCTATTTATTTCTTTGATTTTTTTTTTGAATTAAGATTCTATCATTACTCACATAAATCATAAAAGTAGATAATTTGCACGTAAAAAGAGAACTGCATACCTTGTAATGGATAAGGAGACCATAAACCCAAATATTTTTCTTTTTCACTTCCCTTGCAAATTTCTTGATTCTAGTTAGTTCTTCCATCCCAATGCTGAAAGAAATATTTTCCGAACTATTCAAGTGCACCTGCAAAGGAACAAAGATGCAAAAAAATCCACATTTTCAAAATGAATTATTTTTGACTGCCAAAATTTAGTATTTTGTATTATTGTTAAGCACACACAAAAATACAGGCTAACAAAGATTTTTCCTAATTGGCTTCTGACTGCATATTAAAAATGTTTAATTAAATCAGAAAAACAACAAGTTATTTTCTAAGCTTTAATGTAACTTCCACGGAATATTTTCAGTAGTAGGAAATTAGAGAAATAGATGTTTAAGTACCTTGAAGGTTTTCAAAATGGAATTCAATTCATTAAGAATCTATTTTTATTTACCACCTTTTTAGGTGCTTCAGTTACATTCATATCAACGTAACACTTCAACTTTTAAAAGCAGCAACTACTTCAAAACAATATGACTAGCTCTTGCAGCAGGGAAAGCGGAGTCTCACTCACCCAGCCGGGATGCTACACAAACCTAGCGTGTCCCACAGATCTCAGCTAGTATTTCTGGGGAGATAACTGGTTCACCTGGATCAAGGCTCTCTCAACTCTTTCCCAGAACTTAAGTGTTCTACTATTTTCCTCAGTTTACATTGCAAAGTCCTATTAACCATGAAAATCAAGATTAAGGATGATTATTTATACATATAAAGTTCAAGCATCTATTAATAACAGGAGAATCTAGAACCATAAATCTTCTTAAAAGAAAGAAAAGTATTTTTCTGGTTGAAAGATTCCAACCATATAAAATTTATCAGTCAGTGCTATAGAGAGGTGGAAGTAGATAGCTAACCTCAGAGATCCACATATTCCAAAAATGTTTTAAGTTCCTGTTATAACTTACGTTCAATTTATCCTGACACATGATAGGTGTTTACTCATTTCCTTTAAACTATTTTTTATAAAATCTCTTTACTTTCTAATTACACATTTACAAAAACAAAAGTTTTGTGGAACTATTCACCAGCAACTTATTGTTTTCCACTACACAGGTGGAAATAAATTTTCAAACAGTTAAAATTTTATTAAAGGTGCTTTTTCCAAAAAAAAAAAAAAAAAACTAAAACAATAGCAAAGTATTGCATATTTACAGCTATTTATTTACAAGAAATTTTAAACCTACTGTTTTGAAAGAAAACAATCTAACACTTATTTATATTGCCCTTTTCCACAGCATTAGTAAGAGATTTTCCTCAAACTTGCTTTGGGCTGAAGTGCAAATAAATACTGGCAATTACAGAGATGAAGTATTAGAATTCCTTTCTCTCCAATCCTAACTAATTTTAGCAAAATCAAAATGACCCCACTGGTTCAGTAAGACACTTGCATTTACAAATGTACACAAATTGCTCAGAAAGGTATCAAGAATAAGAGTCTTCCAGTTTTAGCAAGGTTGGACATGATACTGGTTCGATGCAGGTAAGAGGTAAAACGATTGCATGAAGTTTACCTCTATGCCTCCCTGTTTCTCTTGTAATTTTAACCTGTCCTAAAGGCCAGCCTTTGCACCTGTTTCTTCATCTACTGCAATTCATGGAGGGAATATGTACAGAAATAATTATATCCAGTGCTGACCATCCTTATACTGGGATAATTCGGCTGGTTAACATGCTGGTCAAATTGCTAATCTGGTGCCTTAATATTTGTTATTCTTACAAATCAAGTTGAAAATTGGAACGAAAAATAAAATCCAACTCTCTCAATTATCAGATCGCTATGAAAAAGTCACAAGTTCTGAAATCAGAGACTAGAAAAGAACTTTCTTATCACACAAAAGTTTAAATTAGACAAGGCTGTAGGCTGAAAACAAAATGTTACTGACTATAAAGTTAGAATGGAAGCAGTTAGCTGCTTTCTTCATCTATCCTTTCAGTTCTTCACTACCAGGAGCAGGGTTTACTTTTGAGAGGAGAAAGAAATAATGTTTCCCATGCAACTTGAACCTAAAACATACGCATAAAAACATCATATTACCTAAAACTGAGTCATGTTGGTTTAAGAACCGTTAAAGGTGCCCTTCTACATCAAAAGGGAAGTGTCCTACTTTTCTCTAACAACGCATTCAGGCTTTATGTTAAATGAGATATTTAACAAGAAGTAAAGCTGAGGAGAATCCCACTCAAATGTTATTTAAGAGAACACTCAACATTCAATGTAATTAGACTGTTGAAAGAAGTTTCCATCCCCCAGCCATATCATCTGTAAAGAGTTTTAAGGATTAGAAGTTTAAAGGATTTAAACTGATCCCAGTGATTAATACGAGACAATGATTTGTTTAGATAATTCTTTCAATCATTTAAAACACACTGCCCAGTCCTCTGCCTATTTTTTCCATCTTGTATTTCTAAAAGATAATGCAGTAACTCCACAAAACAAGAATGTGTAGAACAAAGTGCATTTTTGTAGTTAGGGTACTTTTTTGTTTTTTAGAGAGGTATTTTTTACACACGTAAGTTTATCTGTTTTTAAATGTTAGCTTCTTTTTCTACCTTGTTGCAAGATTCTTCTCCCACTGTCTAGGTTAGGGAAATTTTCAATATCTGTTAGGAACAACTGAGACATGAAATATGTCATTCAGAGTACAGTACAAAAGGGATTAAATGTATCATTTTATTACTGAGGTTGCTTAAAAAGCTGTTTGCTTAAATTATTTGTGCCTTCAGTAGGCTGCACAAACAAGCAGGCTTTCTTTAAAGATAATGCTGGATTCTATGATGAATTCAAAATCTAGGTATCTTAGGGAAAAATCTCTAAGTATCACAGCAAGTCTGTATATAAAGTCAGAGATATTTACAATTACAATTAGTTAAACAAAGGTCTCATATTCCATGTGTCATAGGAAACAAAAAATCACAGTCCATAGTAAAGATTACTTATGAATCTAGAAAAAAAAAATGTTTAACATTACAGTATTATGTAATTGATTAACAATTCCAACTTTCTCTAAGTTCCTCCAAAATTTAACAGAGAGAGAAATCATTTTTTAAGTTGTTAATGAGGGGCTAATAAAAACATCCTCAGTTCAGAGAAGAATATTCTGCTTTTCCATTAGCCTTATAAATGGGTATCAGAATTAGAAGCCTATCATTACTCTCACTTTCAAATACAGAAAGAATTCACCTCTGGTTGAAAATTTAGTAAAATTTAAGCTCCACTCTGAATTTCCATATAAATATGGTCAAGATGACGTACTAGAAATAAAGTGATAAATATGTCCATGTGCGTAGATTCATATTCTCCCAGGACTTGAGACAACAACATATATGAGATGAGGATATCAACTTTTTCATTTGTAAAGCAATAACCTTCATGATATCTCATTTATTTGTTAAGGAGGTAATAAAATTTCATCACTTACAGAAACTAAATTTCAGTCTTAATCTGAAATTGAGAAGTAAACTCTCAGTTTAATCTTCAGATCATTAGACTTACACTTCAGAAATTATTCAGGATTCTCTTGCTTTAGGTAGAAATGTTTCAGAAATAGAGTGATTTTAAAATCACAATAGATTATGATGTATCATGACTAGACAGCATAAATATAGTTCAGAAGCTTACTCCTTGGTGAGTCATGTGCCATCCATCCTACAGTACAATACATCCCTCACTAACTACGAAGCCAGAAAATAAAATGACAGAACTATGTCATATTAACCAGCACAGAAATTTTCAAATCTATTCATGTTTTTTTTCCACAGTTGGAATAAAACAAAACTCATGTACACCTTCAGCTGTCTTCCACATGAGCTACTAAACTATTCTGACAAGAACAGTCAAATAATTAGAATTTCACCTGAAAATACACTTTCAAACTTTTGTCACGTACCAGAATAGATTTTTCAGTCATATGTGTCTTAAAATTATATTGCACAGTATTTCAAAGTTCATTTTTAATACTTGAACCAGAAACGCAATAATAATTTTAAAACTTCAGATAAACCACAAAGCACAGATAAATTAAAGCCACATAGTTCTCCTTTGCCTAAACATTCCAGCAAAATACATCATTCTGCAGTACCCTGAACAGCGCTGGGCACAACAACAAAGCAGGAGCTAACAGTTCAATATGGTTAGCCACAATGAATATTTTAATGAAATACATAACTAATAAGCTTTTTGCTAGTGTTGGTCTATTCCCTGACAGGTTGTAATACATTTGCTGCAATGCAATGACACCTTTTGCAATCTAATTTACAGTTCAAGATTACCATTTTACTCAGTGTTAGCAGTGTCTCTTGAAATAGTTTGAAGTCTAACATTTAACATTTTATTAGATGTTTACTGTAGTAATTTATAGGAGTTAACCTACCAAAATAAGAATAACTGGATAGAAGAGAGGAATATTTGATTTTTCCAACATATCTACTTGTAGCTGGGTTTCTTGAAATGCAGATTGTTTATCCTAAACAAAAACAAGTGTTTAAAATTACTAAAATATCAAACAGTTATTTCATAAAAATGGAATTCAAAGGTCTTTTATTTACTAAAGAAAGATACAGTACATTTTTTATGCTTGTAACATTTTTGTCTGGTAAAGTTATGGATATACAGAAAAGCTTTGACATTAATAATAATATTTTTAGGAAAGATGTAACATCTTTTAAGGCCCTTCATCAATTTCAAATAAGGTTCAGCTAAAACCTTCCTGCTCCATTGCAGGGACCCAAACATATAGATTGTTGGGCATGCATCCATCCAAAATAGTAAATACTAAGTTAAATCACGGTAGCAATGCAGAGTTTGATGACCACACATAGGATATACCTGTTCAATTCACTTCTCTGCAATATCTGCAAAAGGAAATTTTAAGCTATGCTCAGTTGCTTTCCTGTTGTATTTCTCTTGATCAAGAATTTCATGTTTGCTTTAACAAGACACCTATGACTGGAGGAAGCATAAAAAACAAGACAGAAAAAATGGACTGCTATCTCAAAGATCTAGTTTTGTGCATATCAGAAATATCAAACTGAAATGGATATACCAAGAGGTTAGAATTTGGAAACAACCTATTACTCAAACATGTACCATTTACCATTACTATTACACTTTTGTTTAGTTTTCAAAACTGAAAGCATGAATCCTTATTACTTACGTGTATGTAAATAAAATTGTAGCACTGCCCTGAGAATATGTTCTGTAGATGATTATCACTTTTACACAGAGAAATTGATATAGCTTCAACCTGATGAAAAAAAGAAAAAAAAGCTTCATAACTTCACAAATCAACTTTAGTATTCATTATCTGCTAAACGTTTCACTATTACAGTGGAGTTGTTCATTCACATGCTAAAAGTGGTAGGTAGTATTTCTAATATGCAAACTCAAAATCCTGCTCAAATTTAAGGGACGCAACAGTGAAGCATCAGGTCCAATACTCTGCGGACACCTCTGCAAGTTTTTGCTTCAGCACATTGCGAGAGGGAGCCATTCCGAACAGTCGCTCCTCAGCTGTAGGGAGCCTTCGAGGCACTAGACCCACTGCCTGCCTCAACATGTTCAACCGTTCCCTGAAAGGAAAAGACTGTTTATAGGGTCAAAACAATCTAAAAGGTTTCAGCGTCTAATTCTCAGTAAATCCCTCCAATGTTCAATAAATACAGAAATGGTCTTCATGCAATTAAAACCAAATAAGTACTCAATGGAATTCCAGTTGCTTAGGTATCCTGGAATTCTGTATGCACCAAGCAATACTTAGAATTTCTTCAATAAATACTATAAAATAATATCTTAATGACAATCATTTATTTTGCAACCTTTAACCATAACACCAGATAAGAAATAATCTTATCTTGTTTAAAATAAAAAAAGATTCTACTATATCATCAGCTTCAGGCTTGCCTTGAGTAAAATGGCCAATCAGATATTGGAAGGGGAATTTGTTCCCTTAGAAGAAGATAGCATTTTAAAGTCAATAAAAATATTTGGAAAAGGACAAAAATTTCATGTTGATTCTGTTTAGCCAGCAAACCTCCCTGTTGCACAGTCCAGAACATATCTTACATGCTAAAGCAAACAAAGAATACATCTACTCTGTTCTCTCAAATGTCACTTAACTCACAATCCAACAGAAGTACCAAATACGTATCTAAAAAAAGGCTTTGCACTATTATCTAAAATTGTACTGCTATTTTTTTAATACTTGGGCAGCTAATCTGTTTCCAAAGGAATATGATTTATAATTCAAAGTTGAAATTTATGCTTTTTAGAACCATTTGGGAGAAAAATTTAATAATGCAGCTATAAAGAGATGTTATTTAATATTTTGAAGAGTAAGAGAAAAGAAAAACAAAGAAAGCAAGAATTACTAAAAATACTGAAAAATGCAATACTCCAAGGGTCTTCTGGCTTGAGCTTTCTTTCAAAATCAGAAAACACCATTATCTTCACAACCTTACACATGCTTAAATGAAGAGGAATACACTGCATGCCAGTCTCGTTTCAGAAGTTAAATGAAATATGATTCAAAGGAGAAGGCCTACATTTTTTTCTCTTGAAAAGTTACAATATACGATGTTTAAGCATTTTTGAACATATAAAAACAAATATAGAATATTAGAGTTTTAATTTGAATGATTTGGTCTGACATTACACTGAGTCTGTTTTTACTCAAAAAGCAAAAAGAAGATCAGTTGTCTCTCCTGGAAAAGTAGATACAGCTAGATCTATATTCTAGGAGGGATGTAACAAGGATAAAATCATAACAATACATGTGTGCGCTGTATGCATAAATACATGCACCCCTCTTTTGGTGAGTTGTTCAACATATTAAGAGCTTGGTCCTCAAATCCTAATAAACATGTAACTGTAATGTGTAATTCCTATTAGCTTTCAAAAGAATCCTCCCATAAAAAATGCAGAGCTCTGCCTGTGTTCATGCAAGACTTCAGTGAAACTACTCATGTGCTTAAAACTGAACACAGGCTAATATTCTGGTTCAGGATGTGTGCTCAGCACCTTGCCAAATTCACCTTTTAATAGTTAGTGTAGACAAAGCTCTTTAGACTAAATATAAATAAGTTTAAGCCATTTGGCATCAGCTAAAAGCCTGAATCCAATCTTTTTTCTATTCAAAACAGGATTACTCTGTGATTTTTCTACCTACCTCTCCATCCTTGTACACATACATATACACACACACTCACCCAATATGCACATGTTCCTCTCACAACATCACGCAAACAAGAACATGAAAGGCTATTTTCATGTTTGAAAAGAAAAGCCTTATTTCACATACCATTGCATATGGACCTTTTTGTAAATTTAAGAAAATTCCTAACTAGTAAATGAATTTACTTTTTAAGAACTGACTACCCAATGCTTCTTTACATCATTTGTGATCTTCTACTACAGCAATATTGGAAAAAATCTCTTCACTAGAGCACACTTCTACAGACAAATTACAAAATTCATAAGCAAACTGTACAGTTGCCTTTCAATTTTCATAATTTGAAAGAAAAACTATTAGAGTGAGTAACTTCAAGAGAAATCACTTTTTTTAAATACAGAAGCATGTCTCCAAAGAAGCTCTTAGTAGAGTTACTTATCAATTTACTTGGTAAAAAGTAGATTCCAGAATAGCTGGGAGAGATCATCCAAAATGTTTTCTACACAGTGCCTATTCGAAAATAATGAAAGAACAAATGATCATATCATATGCGTTACCATTTTTATTTCTCTGACAATCCTCCAATATTGACATGCATTCTCTGTCTTTTCCTATCAATATGTAGGATCAGTAGTTTCTGTGCAGTTTCCTTAAAGATCCACCAATTATTATCTCTATATTTCAGTTTCATTTCAACTTTCTTGTTTGTAGCCATTATATTCTATGAGAGTCTCTCAGTGTGCAAGCTATGGAACACATTTCCAGCGATTATAACCAAGTTTAACCCTATTTTGATACTTCTGAATACTTATTTTCTTCACATAAGGAGGGAATACCCTTAAGCAATGATCTGACAGCTAATGAAACAGTTTAACTAGTCTCCAAGGCTTTAGTCATCTGTATTTTCAATTTACTTGTCACATCCAGTTTTATGAACAACAGAATTAATTCAATTCCCATTTTATGCAATAGGTCAGACTAAGCAATTAAAACCTTGCTAGGAAACAGCATTCAGGAAGCACCAATTCAATAGAAGATTACTCATCGGAAAGCAGACAGGTGAATCACAGTCCTTGCTGCAAAACTGGAATCCTCAATTCATTGTCAATTTGTCTATTTGGCATGTTAGTGTCCTACGCAAAAGTGTGGGGGTTTTTTTAGTTTTTTTTTTTTGGGGGGGGGTTGTTTTTTTTTTTTTTTAAATAAATGAGTAAATGAGTATTAACCAAAGTTAAGAAAAACATCAGTTAATTATAACACTACTTGGGAGAGTTAAAAAAATTAGCTAAAAATATTATCTCAGTAAAAAGAGCTTGTTACTTAATGATTAAATAGAAAGAACTCAAAGGATTCACAAAATGAATGAGGATGTTTTTGGAGCTCTTCTACAGATCTCACTTGCAGGAATTTTTTAAAGTGTTAAACAGAATTTTAATAAGCAACAAAATTATGAAGAAAGAAAACATGGAGCAAAAAAGAAAAGAAAGGTGTTAGAAGTACAGATTCTGACAACTACTGTTAAATAAACTGATTTAATAGACATGTCAAAAAAAATCAGTCCCACATCAGTAGGAATCTTTTTACTTGATGCCCTCGTTACCTTTTTTGTGGTCATTTTATTTGTGGTTTAATCAAATGCACCAGAGGTCTAAACATCTCACCAACTCAACAGTAAATTAGTTTTGCAATGAAAATTTGGAAGCACATTGCAGATTTTAATTCTGTGAATTAAGTTTAGTTTTGGCGCCAGCCTGATTTGAGCTTAAGTTTGGCTTCAGAATGTTGGATGCTTAACAAATGCTTAGCTTTTTCTTACTGGCTTGGAAGTGTTTCTTACAGTATTTTTAACATAGCTATACGCAAATGTAATAATATGTGTAAATCAAAACTTAAAAGTAGTAATTTTTTTCCCCTAATATAAGTGGTATCTTCCTAGTATTTCCAGAATAATTCTTTTGAAATATTTGTATTTTTGATATTTGAAATTTTTCAAAAATTATTCAAAAATGTTTGAATATTTGAAATATTTTCACATGAAGAAAAAGGAAGACTAGTGATGTGAAGTGGTATCAGTGAAATGGAAACATACTTCTGCTCCACTATACAGCTATTCAGACAAGAAATTCTTATTCAAGTGTTCCAACATTTTGCACTTGTTCATGTAGGTATGCAGTAGATATAAAGCATGATTTCCCCTAGGAAATATAATTCTTGCCATATAAAAACTCTACGTATGTCAAATGACATTTCCAGATATAAAACAGCAAAACAGTTAGTTACACAAAAATATTAATTAAGCATAGAAAGCAGAAGATCCATAGGCATGAATAAAACCCATTCAGCTACAAGCCCACACTAAAATCAGCCTTATTTTCCAGCACACTGAAGAAACATTAGGCAAACCAGGAAACCTCTATTTTTGAACAGCTAGTACTGGTCTGTTTCTCCTTAGAGAAATGCAAACCAGTGACATCATCACATAAGACATAATTAAGAATTAACCCATTATTAAATGTTGAGCATATTTGGAAAAATGAAGAAGTATGGTAGTTCCACCTGTAGGAATAAGGAAAAAGGACAAGGTAATTGAATGCCAATGGAAAACTCCATCAGTATTCCACAACAGCGCTATGAATGGCAATTGCTCTAAGTGAAATTTACTTCCATACCTCTGCACACAGACCAATTACTTTGACTTCGCATTTGCAGTTTTGAGGGAATGCAACTTATTTTTTAATTGAAGTCTGAACTAAAGTCTGAACCAAAGTAACTAAAGCATTTCTTCTGTAACAAATTTGCAACAATTCAAACCCTGCCCAAAACAACCTTCTTTCTGCTGTCTTGGATCCACTTTCTCCTCTAATATATATATTTTTAAGAGCATCTCCACACCATGACTGGACAGAAGGTGTTTCTTTCTTGGTAGCTTCCACACCTAGTGTTAATCATGTTAACCTCTTGTAACACTACAGTGACATAGAAGGTCTTAGCTTCTGTAGTCACAATATTTACACCGTTTCTTACGAGTTGTGACAACCAGAAACACTAGATCAATAATACAATATTAAACCACAAAGCTGTACTTACTTTTATTTGGCTTTTCAGAGATTCATGAAGGAGAAAACCAGCTTGCACTGCATCTTCCTTCATATCAGTAATAATACAAATTTGTTGTGATAGGCTGTCTGCAAATAAGAGGAAAAAAAACACTGAATGTTTCATGAAAGAATCAAACAAAATTACTAATTTGCTGAACATTACTTTATACACATATACTGCTGTCTCTCAACAGCACCTTTTCAAAAGCTGTAAATTTAGTTAAGATTTATTTCAAGGGAAGCTGGTACAATTAATACAGAACACAACTCAAACTTTACAATATACTTCATACAGTTACATACAATGTGAAAATATCATAAAAAGGACTGTTTAAAAAGCTTACTTAAACAATGGACAACTACGAAAAAGTATTTGTTCAGGCCCACATTACTGACATTAGATGACAACGAAGAAAGCAATTTCTTGAAATACTCATAGTGCTTATCACTATGATTCAGCATAATTAAACCGAATTCAGGGAATACAGCTGGAATGCTTGTTAATAACTCCCAATAGTTTAATGAATTCTGTTGACTGAAGGTACAGCAAACTGTGCCAAACTTCACTCAGAAGTTTGTGTTTGGGTGAATCAGATACTCAATTCTGGAAAGCCGTAAGATCTCACAGCACATCATGGGCAACTCTAATACTAACAAAATTTTGTTTTTCACAGGATCATTCGAGACTGGAAAGACCTCAGGAGGTCTCTAGTCCAACCTCCTTTTTAAAGCAGGGTTAGCTATGAGGTCAGACCTAGCTGTTCAACCCTTTATGCAGCTGAGTCTTGAAAACCTTTGAGGATGGAAACTGCAAAACCTTTCCAGGCAACCTACTTCTTCCATTGCTTGACTATTCTTATGATGAAAGAGTTTTGTTATATTGAGTTGGAACTTCACTTGTTCTGATTTTTGTCTTTTGGACAAAACTTTTTTTTTTTTTTTTTTTTTTTTTTTTTTTTTTTTTTGGTCTGGGATGCTAGGAAACTGTCAAAAGCTTTGCTTGAATCTCAACAAGTGGCATGGAATTTCTGGAAATTTTGATGTAAAACAAATTGTTTATACCAGCTACATATTACGGAAATACTGAACATGCTAGCTTTACCTTTGATTATGCCTATTCTTCCTCTGCCTCATTGTCTCTGTCCTATTTTTCTTTCCTCTTCACTTGACTGATCCTTTGGTTTATCACTATTACACTACCTACCAATGTCTCTCTCTTGCTTTGGCTTCCCCTTCTATTTAAATTTATTATTTTCCTGGAAACCTCCTCTTTGCAACACCTGTCTCCCATCTCTTCTTGACTTCTCAGCTGTGCCTGACTATGGAGTAAGCCTCTTGACACTGCACCACATTTAACATACTCAGAGCACATTTTCCCATAAAATTAAAAATAGCTAAAAGCCCTTTACACTGCCAAATTGTGTGAGGCCAAACATTGAATTTCTCTATCAGAAAAGCGATAGGAATTTTCTTGAGTAAAGAAATCTGATAAGATTTCAAAACAACTTCCATTAAGCCTCTCTCTGTCTCTCTTCCCCATCCCCTCTTTCTCTTTAATAGAATCCTTAATGCTGTAGCAGGCAGCAAAGCAAACATTTTCTAGTGGGATTCAAGAATACTACAAGAATTCACAACAGAGGCACCTACAAACTAAAGATACTCGCACGGGCTCCCAGTAACCAAACAAAGTTTTAGGAAACAATTTAACTGACGTATTTTAGTCTTTCATTTTTGGACAAGATTAATTGTTCCCTAGACTGAACAGATGATCTTGACAAAACCCCCATCAGCTTCAATGAGAGCCATCAGTTACTAGTTTAAGGTATAAATATTTAACGTCATTTAACGTATACTTAGATATGTTCCAACTTCTCAAAATTTTCATAAAAATGAAATTCACTTCATATTTTCTGACGGAATTTGAGGAGGTACTTGCTAATTTTATTATTCATTATTGTTTATACCACTCTGAGCACTTTCTACATGTTTCCACCCCCCATTATTGTTGAACATTAATTTCTTTCATAATCAGTTATATCTTAAGTGTTTTTTTTCTTTAGACAAGACTTTCCTAACTAAAATGAAAGATTTCCTGACATTAGCTTCTAAAACAATGTAATGTATTGACATACTTTCACATGAAAATTTTGCAACATTGAAAATGACTTGTAATTTATAAGAGATAAAATTTGGTGGACTTGTCTCTCCCTCTCGCCCTCTTTTTATCTGCAAGATACCTAAATCCTTAGCTATCTGAAATGCAGGCTTCCTGATTTCTCTGCCATAGATACATTGGTACTAAGAAAATCTGTAGTTAGAAGACTATATAATGCAGCATGTTAAGTATTTAAGATTATTCTAATCCATCAGGGTAGATAGACTTCAGCCAAATTCCTTTTAAAGTTTAGTACAAAGATTAAAATATGTGGAGTTACTATGGAATTATCCTAGTTAAATAAATATATTAAGTGTGCTGCCATAATTTGTATAAAGTTTACCCTAAAGAGCATGCTACAAATAAACAGGAATTATATTTTTGTTTGAATAAAGATCACAAATACCATATCCTACAAAACTAATATCAGAACAATAAATGTCTCTGAATGGCATATAGGTGTTAGCCTACAGAAGTATTTTTTTGCTTTTAATTTCACATATAGGATACACTTCCTTGTGTAAATGTATTTACACATCATGGTATTATTGATCTATTCCTACTTTTTTTGAAGTGTACCTTATTCATCAAATAGTTATCTGTTCACAAGTCTGCAGTAAATTCAAAATACTGAATTAATTTATGCCAGTTCTCCCTGACACTTTTAGAATCTCATAACAGAACTGTTTCTATGACCGTAAACAGAAGAAAAATGAAATAACTATTGTCAAGCATCTAACTCATTCATACTTAAGAGAATGAGTTGAAATTGTTATTCATACAACACAGGTAAGCAAAAATATCTAACAATTCTTTGTTTACCCAGTCCACATTTCTCTGCAGCCACAAAAACCGAAAGCCAAACTTGACACTGCTCCTGCCAATATTAGCATATAAGGAGGAGGAATTTTTGTGGTAGAAGACAGGAAGAGGGTTATTTTCATCTGACAATAACTATTACAAATAGTACTTCCCCCATCTGTCATTCATTGCTTCATAGTAGAGAACAGCCAGAAGTTAATGAGCACAACATTGCGCCCATGAAAGTACAGCCTACCCTCTTTTTCTGCAAATAACCCTTTTGCTGTTTGTCCTTTAAGCGTTTTTATAAAGTCACGTGGGTTCTTCTTATAACACAAAAGATGGTATTCAGCTCGCAACAGTATAAACAGAGTTTGCAATGCATTGTAATATATTCAAAGACAACTACGTCTTTTTACACCTGCAAAACAGCAAATTTTATATACATGTAGATAAACAAATACTTATTTAGCCAAATATGAGGGCAAAATGTCCAATCTGCATGTGCACACTCATATGAAAAAGCAGTTGTAGAAGGAGAGGCCTTAAAAAAGAGGAAGAAAAAACAGAGAGAGAAAGAGTCAAACTCTTTGTAAAGTTCTACTGAGAAGTTACATTTAAAAGTTTACATGTTTGAACTAGAGTTCAAAGATACTTACCCTGAAGGCAACAGTCCTAATGGAAATTTTTTACGATGTTTTGTATTAGCAAGATCTTAACTACATTTCTAGATGAGTCACCCTTATTGTAAAACAATGTTTTCTTACTTCAAGACTATTAAAAATAGGCATGTGCCACCTTGTCTGCATACTCTACAAGTTCATACCTGCTGAAGTAAAGAAAGCATTAAATATACTGTTTATAAAAACAAATGATGCTAGGATTCTGAGACTTTCATAATAGAGCTGTAAAAGAAAGAATTGAGGAAGTAAGCAAATTAATAAGTTTTAAGAAAACAGTCTCAGCAGACAAATAACTCATTAGTCTTTTTATGAAGAGTTTTTGCATTGCATAGAGTATGAGTGATATATACACACACGTATGCATGTATGTTTTTCTTACCTATATATGAGTCAAATTTAGCAAGCTGAAATTTATCTGTTAAGTCTCATTAGCTCAGTATTTAAAAATCTATCTGATTCTACAAAACATTTGGGATTTGTTAATTATGTAGAATTACATTCACAATGTAGCTGAATAAAGAGAGAGTCTCATAATTACAATCAGATGAAGAATTGAATTTTTTCAAACATCATTTTATTGCCATAATCATTTTTCTTGTATTTAATTTGATTAATTACATAATTGCAATTTAATACATGAAGAAACTACACAAATGCAAGAGTACCTCAGAAATAATAGCAAAATAAAATGGAAAAGTGAACCAGGAATTTGTAAGCAAAACTGTCCATAGGCACAAGTATAACCTCAATATTCTAGCGCAAAAAAATTTAAGTGTTTAAAGATCAGTTAAATTAAGCTCCTAACTTAAAAAGGAGGGGAAAAAGAAAAAACCCACAACACTGTTTATAACCACAAATGGAACATTTAGCTGAACATCTCTCATCAAAGATTTCTTTATCTTACTGATAAAGAAATCAGTTGTGAATACTTAAACAGGAATGGGGACACAGAACAACTTCAACAGCACTCTCAGTAACCTAACTCCCTGCATGTCCACATTATTCAGCTTTTGGGACTATTCCAGAGCACCCTGACAGCATGCCAGCTGGCATGCTGAGCACTGGCATCTTGCATCCCAGCTTTACAGCACCAAGCAGGACTGTTCCTTCAAGGACTCTAGGTGACCTGCACCTAGAGTCTGAATCCACCCAATATGTGTTACAGGGCTGTACTATATGGTGCACAATACTGCATCTCAGTGCTGGTGTCCTCTTCAAAAACTTGTCACAAACAGGAACTATCACCCCCTCTTTCACATTAATATAGCAACACTGGTTAATTCCAGTCGTATCCAAGAAATCAGAAATTCACTGAGAGCTTCCACTATGGAGGTACTGCCAGATCTGCATATTGCTAGATGAAATAAACTGGATTCTGAGGAGTCCAAGAAGGTTTTTTAAAAATTAAACTACTGCTCTAGTTTGATGCTGACTCTGCAAAAACCTATGTATTTAGTTGATTATAAACACAGAAGCTGAATCAATGGGACAAGATAGATCATCAGTTAAGTGCAAGTCAGATGATTTGTTAAGGACATGTATAATGACCAGTGGAATGGGATTTATATGTAGACTAGGAAAAAAAAATTTTGCCATCTTTGAGAAGCATAACTTCCCTTTTTCATCTTGAATTGTCATTTAGAATAAAGTATTAATTCAGACCCCTATTCATTATAGAGATAAAATCACTGCCTGATTTTGAATCATATTGTAACATGACATCATTGATCTATTCTACTAGATACTGTTCTTACCATGTCAACTATTTTCCTTACATGACAAGCATAACAACAATATATGAGCTTTCAAAATTTATATTCCAGCTGAACTGCTTTATCCAAGAAAAGATCATCTAAAAAATAAATGAAAATACTATGAACTTTTCCAAAAAAACATGAATTTCAGAACATCAATAATTAACTACTTTGATAATCATAGAGTTAAATCAAGAACTTCCTATTTAGATCTTATTTGGGAAAAATTGTTAATGGTAGAAAGAATTCTACTTGCAAAAAGTTTGCAAACACCCAATAGAGTCTGTAACTGTCCAAAAATAAGTAGGCAAATTAGGAAAACTGAATTTTTTTGAATTATTGTTCTTAGTTCAAGTCAGACCAGGCCCCCATTTTTAAAGCTTCCTATAAGCTAAAAAAAGTTAAAAATACTATTCAGAAAATATTAATGCAATAATAATTAAAGTAATTCAATAATTGCTGACTAAACATGGTATTCATAGCCTCTGGGTGTCAAGATATGTATATTGACAGTTTCAGCAGAATTAATTATTCCTAGAAAATCAAGGACAATCTCTCTTCCACCCTCTGAGTTTTGTGATAGGAAACATGAGAACCCAATTTCCAGCCTTTTCAGATGTGCAAATAGAATTTTCTGTGTTTCAGTTTGTGCCCATTGTCTCTTGTCTCTTTACTGGATATCACTGAGAAGCATCTGGCTCCATCTTCTTTACTCCCTCCATCAGGTATTCATACACACCTGTGCCTTCTCTTTCTCAGGCTAAACAATTCCAGCTCTCTCAGCCTCTGAGGGTACAAGGGTATGTCAGATGCTCCAGTCTCACAATGTTTTTGTGAGCTTTGCTGTACTAGCTCCAGCATGTCCATGTCCGTGTCTCTCTCGTCCCAGCTTGACCCAGCACTCTAGATGTGGTTTCACCAGTGCTGAACATAGGTGAAGGATCACCACCTTCAATCTGATGCAGCTCAGGACACCGTTGGCCTTCTTCGATGCAAGGTCAACACTGCTGGTTCATGGTCAACATGTCTACTAGAACCCCCGGGTCCTTTTCTGCAAGGCTGCTTTCCAGCCAGTTGGCTCCCAGCTTGTACTTGTGCCTAAGGTTATACCTCGCCAGGGACAGGCAGGACATTGCACTCCCCCAATTGAACTTCATGATGTCCCTCTCTGCCCATTCCTCCAGGCTGTCAAGGTGCCCTAGATGGCAGCACAACCATCTGGCATATTAACCACTCCTCCCAATTTTATATCATCTGCAGATTTGCTGAGGGTGCACTGTCCCATCAACCATGTCATTCAGGAAGATGTTAAAGAGCGCTGGCCCCAGTACTGATCCCCTGGAGCGTATCACTAGTGACTGGACTCTGTGCTGCATATTGTGATCCTTTGAGCCCATCAGTTCAGCCAGTTTTTAATCCAGCTCACTGTCCACTTTCCTAGTCCATACTTGATAAGCTTGTCAATGAGGATTTTATGTGAGGCAATTTTGAAGGCTTTGCTGAAATAAAGATAAACAATATCCACTGCTCTTGCCTCATCTACAGAGCTAGACATTTCATTGTAGAAGGCAATCAGGTTGGTCAGGTGTGATTTGCCTTTCATAAATCCTTGCTGACTGTTCCTGATAACCTTCTTGTCTTTAGTATGTTTGGAAATCCTAAGATTGAAAGATATCGGAGTCTGGGAACCTCTAAGAATCCTACTCAGAATAAGGTTTTTCAGGAATTCGAGGCTGCCATCTATGGAGACAAAACCCAATCTCTTATTAAAGAGAGAACTTCTTGAGGTTTCTGGGATCCTTTCTCATTCTAAAATTCTACTCCTTTCTACAATTCCAGAGAAGTATGCAGCATATCAGAGCAAGAGCTGAGCTATTTTTAAGCTAGCTAGCTTGTCTATCATGACAGTGCTGAGCTCACTACAGACTAATTTATCCAAATGAGAAGCTAAACTGATACTGAATCTTGTAATAACAAAAGAACCACTGAAGTGAACAATTATGTTCACTCAACAATAGTCTAGTAGGACATAGTATTTCCTATGTTTTATTAAACAAGAATCACATTAACTCTTTTCCCCCAAAAGATATTTTTACCCAAAGAAAAGTCCCTTTCTACTCATTTGTTTCTGGGCTTTTATATCTCAGTTCTGCATAAGGAGTCCATTTTAGGAAAAACAGAGTGTTCAACATATGGTACTTATGATTTATTTCTTTCCAGATCATTTTTTATCAGACTGCTATTAAACCATCATGTTGGTACAGGAAAATGTTAAAAAAACAGTTCAATGAAGTATTCATGAACTAACTGAATGCTTCAATGTATCTTTGCCACATCAATTTAGGTAACAAATCTAAAAATTTAGGATACACCTGCATATAAGAAGGTGAAGAGCCCTAAAGGGTTGATATATGCTTTTTTGGCTACTACTAAGATTAGAAAGCTGTGACATAGTCAGAATTGGACTGGAACTAAGAATCAAGAATGTGTTTATTCATTAGAGAGCCATTCAGTTTGATCTCTATTTGGCTCTGTAATATACATAGTTTTTTATACGGTTTTATTTTCTAAGAGAATAATATGGCTAAATAATAATATAAGTATCCTAGAAAACAAGTTAAAACAACTTGCCTGAGCACATTTTAATCATAAAACTTTTCTTAAAGGCATTTAAACAATACATAAAATTCTAAATTACACTCAGGAATATGCAAACTGACAGCCACAAGGATGAACACATACCCTTAATAATCGATTCAGCTGCATACAGATCTCGCTTGTAGGTCACCTAAAGGACAGATAAACCTCATTAGATTTTACACAGCAGGAAGGAATGTAAAACCAATAAAGCAATGCCCTGAAGGCAATTCTTTGCATTTGAAATACCATAAACAAATGATATTGTCAATTTTTTAATCATAGTAAAATATCACTGGCAAGTCATGAGAAAAGAAGCTACAGAAATTATTGAGGACTCCAGAGAAATGGTTTTGGTGTTTTTGTTTTTTGGGGTTTTTTTTTAAATACTTAGATCTGCTTAGAACTCATTTTAAACTTATTTTTCACCCTTTAAAAGATCATTTAAAAATATATCAATACCTATTGTCACACATCCATTTTCATAACTTAAGAAACTATTTCTACTCTAATTTAATCATGAAAAAGATTAATCTTTGAAAGAAATTGCATTCATAACCATGACCAGGGAGAAGCCTAGTTATTTCCAGGACAGTACCTGTATCTGTAACTTTGGCTACTGCAGATGGCTTCACGTTTGTGAATTTGCAGCATGCTCTGATACAGACAAAAACATACTTTGCATTTTAGGGGAAGTGTACTCAGCTGGTAACTTTCTTAAAGCTGCAATTTGCTGCACAGGAAAGGATAGTAATCTCATAACATTAAGCTTATGTACTGATGCCCCGTTCTCAAATATTTTATCATTCTGTTTTCTCTCTGCATCTAAGATAGCTTACTAGCCAGAAGACTTTTGTCAGCAGGATATACTTTTCCAACATTTTCTGTGGTCCCAGCTTCTACCCAGATGATTCCAAAACAAAGCACTGAAAAGTTGACAGACACAGACATTGCCTCAAGTATCTTTCTTTCCTTTTTCCTCCTATTTCTCCTTTTACTCTACTAACTGGTGGATATTTGCACACTATCATTTTTAAAATACTACAGATGAAATCATGGCTGTGGGAATACCCATGCTGGTAGGTGTCTGAAAAGTTCTACAAATTATCAGAATCCCAAAGATCACTTCAAATAATTATTCATCAAAATATCTTCTGTATTGTATTCCTGAGAGAACAGACAGGGTCAAAATTAGTCATTTGGAACTTTTATCAAATAAGATATTAAATCTCTACTTAGCAATATTCTTGTAAAAATTATTCCTTCGTGAAAGGAGTACAGATACTCAGCACATAAGGCTTCCTTTTTAATCTTTAATTCTTAAAATCAGTTCTGAGACTCAGAGACAGATATCAGAATATACTTTTTAGGCTGATTTCCAGAGAAATAACATGAGACAACATCACACCATCCATATATATTTCCTTCATAATCTTTGAGCCTATATACTAATTCCAACCCATTTTGACAGAGGGTTAGAAATTTCAGATACAAGCTCCTGTAAGCATTATGAAAATACTAAACTAGACGGATTAAAAAAAAAACTGCAAGCCACCACGAATGGCTTTTTCAGTCAGGGAGGGACAGATTCTCTCCACCTCTCTTGATGTTGAATACGACACTAAATCCAACCAAAGTTTCTCTTATGGTATGGATAGTCATAACCCTCTCCTGTGGATTTTCTCATGTCGAGTAGGAGGTGTTTCTGCAATGTAGATGAGATTTATTCAAAAGGCAGGCAATCGTGAAAGAAAAACTTCAGTTTAATGAGAAACATTGATAATCTGCAGTATTAATTTGATTTACCCAACTCTTGAGGCTAATTGACACAACTGCTTCTTTTTCCCTGAAAAAGGGGAAGTTTTTGTAGTTTCATATCAACAACAGTATCATAGCTTTCATTTCCTTGATTTTATGAGTTCAGTATCTTAATGATATTTGTAAAAAGACACAAACTGACATTTTTCAGAGTGAAGAATACTGGACCTTAGCGTCTACGGGAATGAAGTCGATAACAATAAATAAAAATACACTCTGTAGTTGTCATATTCTCTGCTCAACTCCTTTGTTAAAGATAGTCAGTCTATGCAACAATTACTTTATCTATTTCTCTGAAACCAATTCCTTATATCATAAATACCTACACATAATAGGAAGAGTTGAGAAAATGAGGATGCAAAGGAAAACATGTTGCTAATTAACATATATGGCTCACTGATTTTTTCAGGTATAGGATGTTTAATACTTTACAGAAGGAAATGTTATTCTCAAGCCACTGTGAAAAGAATCTTTTGAACTGTGCTTAAAGTTGAATTTTCTCCTTTCTGCCAGTGATATGAAGATAATAGCAAATAATCATAAAAATTAATATAAAACTCTACTATGACAGCAAATCCCAGGAGTTACATAATAAAAAGCTAATATAAAAAAACTAAGTTTATCTCCTATTAAGCTGTTTTGTGCACTTCAATAATTAGTTTTTCCTTTAAAAAAAGTTTTCTTCAAAGGAAGAACAAAAAATAAAACAAAAATTCACCATTTTTAAAGGTATGCTTCATGACAGTATCATGTCATCTAGTATTATAGCCTAGCGGTTAGACCATTCACAAAAATTAGGAGACTTGCCCAATTGAGGTTCATCCCAGCTGAATAAAATTCAAATCCATCCGAAGTAGCCATGGAAGAAAATTTTAACCATCACTCCCTAACAGAAATTATGAAAGCACTCTCCATTCCTGCTTCCCAGGTAAAGATGCAAAAATCATAATGGCAGAAAGAATAAGCAAAGTTTGTAGTAGAGCGCGCTACATTTTTTACCCAGACCATTACAGTTCTTCTGTTGCCTTCTTTTTTTTTAATTAAATGACTAAGTTAAAATAGAAATAGTTGTTTTAGTCATCTGGAAGGATTGGCTGATACACTAGAGGACTGTGCTGCCATTCAGAGATGGGCAGAGAGGAACCTCACAAAGTTCAACAAAGGCAAGTGCAGAGTCCTGCACCCAGGGAGGAGTAACCCTAGGCACCAGTACAGGCTGGGGGCTGACCTCCTGGACAGCAGCTCTGCAGAGAAGGACCTGCGAGTCCTGATGGACAACAAGTTAACCGTGAGCCAGCAATGTGCCCTTTTAGATAAGGCCAATGGTATCCTGGGTTGCATTAGGGAAAGCATTGCTGGGAGGTCGAGGGAGGTGATCCTCCTCCCCACTACTCAGCCCTGGTGAGGATACATCTGGAATATTGTGTCCAGTTCCAAGCTCCCCAGTACGAGAGAGACATGAAGCTACTGCAGCAAGTTCAACAGAGGGCTACAAAGATCATTAAGGGACAGGAGCATCTCTTACAAGGAAAGGCTGTGAGAGCTAGGCCTGTTCAGCCTAGAGAAGACTAAGAGGGGATCTCACCAAGGTACACAAATATCTTAAGGGAAGATGTCAAGATGATGGGGCCAGACTCTTTTCAGTGGGGCCTAGCAATAGGATGAGAGGGTACAAACTGAAATGCAGGAAGTTCCATCTGAACGTGAGAAAAAAACTTCTATACTGTGAATCTACTGTGAGAGCACTGGAACACGTTATCCAGAGAGGTTGTGGATTCTCCTTCCTTGGAGATATTCAAAACTGTCTGGGCAAAATTCCTGGGAACATGCTCTATGTGACTCTGCTCGAGCAGGGGGGTTGGACTAGATGATCTCCAGAGGTCTCTTTCAACCTTAACCATTCTGTGACTCTATTTGGTGCTTTTGAGACCGTATCTGAGTACTTCTTGCAGTTTGGGCCTCCCTAGTATAAGACACTAACAAACTGGGTGAATCCAGCAGAAAACCACTGAGATGGTAAGAGAAAATTTGGCTTGCTCAGCCCAAAAACTACGGATGCGCACACACACACACACACTTAGTAGTCATAGAAAAAATTAGGCCAGACTCCTCTCAGCAGTGTCTGTTGCCCTCTCATCCTTTCACCATGTAAGAGGAAGCAAGGAAAATGTCAATTAGATATTAAGAAAAACATTTCCCCAGTAAATGTAGAAAACCACTGGAACAGTTTTCCAGAGAGTTTGTGGAATCTTCATTCTCAGAGGCACTCAAAACTCAACTGGACTAGGCTCTAGACAACATAATTAACTAATCTGATAGGTGGTTAGATCAGGGGAGACCATGCAGACTTCTTTCAACCTAAATTATTCTAAGATTCCAAGTCAAAAGACTACTTTTCATCTGCTGGGCCTCAGTAGTAGCTGGAGATAGTAAATAAAGAACTAAAGAGTATGTTTTGTTACCCGCCATGTGAGTATCATGCTCTGCAATGAGAACAATGGGACTATACAATAAGTGATGCAAGGCAAATAACCATGACAGAATCTGTCCCATAAAAGGTTAAATAGGAAAACAGACAATAAAGATTCTGTGTCAGATACATTTTCTTCTCAGAAAAATACTGAAAGTAGTTGCTGCGTGCAACCAATGTACAAGTAAATTTTGTTGCTGAACTACACAGGAAGTTTGCACTACAGATCGAGGAAGTCACCTGCTTTAGATTTATTGTCACATTATTAGAAATCACAACCCATTAGAGGAAATTTACTGTCAAAGACAGATGAAGTGATCTGAGCTGTTTCTAGACTCTTTAATATGCTTATGAATCAAAAAAATAATGAAAAATATCTCATGACAACAGCTATTGAGAAAGAACAATGTTCCACAAACCAAAACAATGAAATGAGATATTTTAAAGCAGCAGGGACATTCTTTGGCACCTGAATTCACACTAGTTTTGTCAGTCATTAGAGACGTACAGTCATTTTCAAAAAAAGGATGATGTTAAAAAAAAACAAACAAACAGGTTGAAGATGTCTTAAACTTTCTAGAGTTATTGAATAATAAATGACTCTAAAATGAGATTGTTGCTAGCCAGGTAAAATTATTAAACAACACCATTTTATTGAAAATTGTTACAAATGTTAATAGTATTAACAGACTCTGATACATATCTTCATGCATCTACCCGTTAGGATTAGATCTCTAAGCATCAAGGAGATGGTCATTATCTTTATTTTAAGAAACAACAGCACACAAAGGTTAAAGAGGCAAAACACCCTACTCAAACTCACTTAATAGACAATGGCAGAGGCAGCAACAGAATCCAAATCAAGGCCGCAGGGAAGTAAAGGAGTTTTGGTTGTTCGGTTTTTTAGGTTCTTTTGCTTCCCTTCCCTTCCCTTGCCCCACTAGTTAGAACAGAGCTTCTATTCTCTAGATTTTGGGACAGATGCCTTTCTTGTTTTAGCTATAAACCCAAATAAACATGCAGAACTGCTATCAGACTCAATACACACTTTTATGGAGATTTACTCCTGTGACATGGTCTCCAAATACAAGAATGGATTTAAGACTTTATTAGTTCCAGTCATTACCAGATACCAACTGAACTAAAATCCATTAAAAATCAGTAAATCTCTCCACACTTAAACTCTAGACTCAGACCTATATTGCTACTTTTTATTTCCAAAAACAGTTCCTGCTTCTTTTGTTACTATACATGAAAGTTGCATTTACAGTACTGCAAGAAGAAATAACCAAATTGTAATGGGAATTCTTCAAAATAACCCGTTGATGAAGACCTAGCCTCCCTCCCTAACTCTGAAGGATTATCACCTATTCTAGTAGACCCTACTATCTTCTTTTTATACGGCCCAGCACTGAATGCTGCAAAGCATTCAGTTGACCTTAACCCATGCTTGGATCTTTAATGGGTTTTCAACTTCAAGACAGTAAAACTACTACTACCAATCTGCATGAAGAATGCTGACTAGATGGTGGGGGTTAGAAGAGCCTAAGCAACTAAGCATTTATAGAAAGAAAGTTGGCCTTAATGCTATAAAAAATCATTGTATATTTAAAATTTTGAAACTTGGAAGAGAAAAGCACAGGTTTTGCAATTTAAGACAGTTTTACATTTTCACAGTTAGATGAAGTTTAGCTGGCATGCTACTATTATTCATTTAAAATAAACATATAAAAATAGAGATTAATACCGCCTTTACCTTCCAGAGGTCAGCTGTTCCTTCAATAAGTTTGGCATTTACTTTACAGTATTTCAGAGCCAGATGCAAACATTCAGTTCCATAATCCAGGTCATAGTCAGTACACTGTTGTAATTAAAAAAGAATAAATATTTTTACTCTTAAAAAATACTTTTAATAAAACATTTCTTTCATTAATCAAATTTTACTTCTCAATAGTACTGTCCAAGATAGTGCATGTTGTAGGTTCAGAATGGATCAGAAATAAAACCCTTCCAAAATGCTTATACTCAATTCTAGCTTCTCAGCAAAATGTTGAGATTAAACAGTTTAAAACTATAAATTAAAGTGCTGCCAGCATCTTGCTACACCTTTATGAGCCTAACTAAATCAATAAGCAGCTAAATTTATGAAAAATTGTTGGTAGAGCTGAGGCCTCACTAAAGGAAATCAAGCTAGTGAAAAACATTGTTTTGTATTCTAAATAGCAGAAGTATGGTATTTTCTTTAAATGCTTTGTCTGTTTTGGCTTTTTTCAGCATCAAAAAAGGATTATATTACCTGAGAATTTCCATATTCCCTATATGTTTCCCCTACATTTTTCTCCAATTATTTACACAAAACCCAGCAATGTTCCATGCTGCACCATGAGCTTCCCAGGTTAAACACACACACAGTTTTTCCACCCTCAGTCAGCTAGAAAAGGCATTCTCTCAAAATGCCCTGTCTAAGCAGTTTTGTCTCCTATAGTTAGTGATAATATGAATTCTAATACTGGAAGGCTAATCAGGGAGCAGAACCCGTTTTGAGCCAAAATACAGTTAGATCCCAAAGCAGGAATGGGGGCTTATCAGAGATTACTACCTCAAAATGCATTGGCCTGCTTAAGATAGGCAAATTCTAGTCCATTTTGATACTGCTAAGTTATCAGCTCAGAAGCATGAATTACATGTAATTAGGAATGAGAACTTAAGTCAGAGACTTTCATAAGAATGGATGTACTTGGTAAGACCACAGGTTACCTAGTCCAATGTCCAGGTCTGGACAGCAATGGAAGTAAGCAATGGATAGTCTAAGATATGGAACCACATACGACATGGGCAATCATATCTTGTTATAGGAGTTTCTTGGACTGACATAAAGCTAACATTCTGGCTTAGGGAACCCCCAAATTAAGAAGTACCCAAAGGATAAGCTGAACCAGAATTGAACATCTTAACAGTCCTTAATGAATTACATGAATCCTGAATTTACCCAGTTCCTTTCTGAGTAGAGATAGGCTTTTAGCACCTGCATCATGGAGTGTCACAGTTTAAACTACATATTGCAATACAAAATCTCCTTTATTGTCTTTGTTTCAAAACTGACGTTAACTCTTTTTCTCTCTTATCCTTTGCTGTTTTGATGGAAAGGGGAGAGCAAAAACTCCTCCCCTGCCCTTCTCAGGGCTTCTCTGCATCTTTCCTCAGTTATCTCTTTCCATGGATAGAGCAAGAAGAAAATTCTTAGTTTCTACTCATTTTATAATGCATCAGTAAAATTCAAGAAAATTCGTAAGTATTATACATCTGACTTATTAATATACAGAGAAGTCTTAGAAAAATCATAGTTGTCATTTTTATATTAAACTTTTACTTTTTTAGATTGCAGTCATGACAATCAAGACTACCCTTTTATACAACCCATTCAGAAAGAAAATTAAAGCTTTACACTTCTCCTCAGCAGTTTTTAATAGTTTTGAGTACCCAACAAAATAAAAACAAGATGATAAAAAAAGCCTAAGAAGTACAGAGGACTTCTTTCAGAATAGCGAAGAAAATTATACAAGAACTAAAGAAGAACTAAATATATCAAGTATAGAGACTCAGAGATGAATCACCCATGAAACTAGCAATGTCCTAGCAACTTTTGAAATAAAATATTTATTACTAAAATATTTTCTGAGAAAATTCTTCAGATAGAATGCAAATTATTTGCTACTAACATCCATAACATGCACATTAAAATAAAATAGATTTTTCTTTTGCCTTAGAATGGAAAAGAAAGTTCCAAGAAATTTTACCTTTGAAATATCTTACTTTAATTTTCATCAAAACTAATTTGTAATTTTAAATATATAGGTAACAAATGGTACTAGGACAAGATAAAGCAATTCCAATTTTTTAGCAAGGTATTAATTACACATAATTACTAGGGAGTGGAAGAGTTCCATAAATGGGATGAAGCATCTTGACGGTATTGCTGACTTCAAGGGATGAAATATGATACAAAGCAAAAGTAATAATTAAAAACATATTTCACTAACACTTGTGCATCATGACATTTATCACTCTAATTATCTGTAATTGTTTAAACCTAAACATTGTCACAGTGTTCTGCAAGCTGAATACATTGATGTCAGATGGGAACAATGAAATGAAAGCATCAACTCAAGACCAGTTTGGTTTATATACAGTATCTATTATGCTAAACAGCTCTACATAAGTGAATTTTAAAATCCATATACAAGGTGCAGAATTTGAAGCCTCTGCTATTTCTCTAAGAAACTCAATTAAAGAAATTAAGCATTATAAAGCAATGCCTATAATAAAAAATGCTAATTATCTATAAGCAAAATTCTTACTGACCTAGGCATCCCAAATCCTCTGTATTTATTTAATCCAGAGCCACTTTATAACAATCTGTTTAAAACTTATTTCTGAAGTCTTGCTTTGATTTAAAGACTTTGTAACATAAAGTTTGACACAGAACAGTTAACCATCCTTGTCATGCACAAATAACTTAGTGAAACAATAGACATGGTTTAAGTTTCAAACCACAGATTCGAAATGGTGGAAACAGATGGAAACACTGGTACAAAGCATATCCACAACAGAAAGAAAATAGATTAGCTTGTTAAATGACACAAAGAAATATGTTATACAAAAAATGCCTTTGAACTGCTGGATTTTCAAAGGCATTCTAATAGACATTTGGGGGGGAAACTGATTTTTTTTTTCTTTTTTTAAGAATGAATGCTCGAATAAAGTACTGCAATGAGATCCAGATATTAGCATCGTATCAATTTTTCTTTCCCAACCCCCTGGATTAGCTTCAAAATATTTGATAACAAATATTTCCTAAGAAGCAAGCTATACTGTGATTGCCTGGCATAAAACATGGAAAAGGGGGTGGGCATTAAAGAAAAGAGCAGCTATGCAGACTGTATCTGCTTACTACTTACCAAAAGCCCATAGCTAATCTGTTTCCAATATAATACTTCAAACAAAAGGAGAAAGGAGCAGTATTTGCCATTAAAATTAACAATTGCTTTCACCGTTAACGTGCTATTTTACTGTATCTTTTATCATTAAAAGATTTTGAATTGATATTTGGGATCTAATAAATCAGAATAAAGGCAGGTATAATAAAAATTTTCATTACAGCATTGTCATTTTCTCATTGATTCATCATCACAAGTTATCATGCTTACAAAATAAGAAAATAAATCAATATTCTTTAAGTATTCCCTTAAAGAAAATCTTCAGATTTTCTCCTTTACAGAAGTACTTTTACAGCCCTTATAGAACATCTTTTACACTTCCATAATTATTGCATATGTGATCTTCAGTACTTTTTCCCTTTGTTGACAGCAAGTAACTCCATTTTACTCTCCCATACAAACAATAGCAATTCTATAGCAATATATGGTTTGCAATTAAAATGCATAACCAATTAACAACAGCTGGGTTTATGTTTTTTTCCAGTGGCTTGCAAATCAAGAGTTTCCACTGCTAAAGTGCCAGAGTACATGATAAACAGCCTGTTATGCAGCAGCAAGAACATTCTACCAAGCCTTAAAAAGCAGCAGACAAGCTCTTGCCAAATCTACAAGTTTTTCTTACCATATTTTGTAATATTTTTTGCCATATTCATTACCACAGAATCCAAAAAAGTATCAGTGCTGATGTTAAAGTAGCTTTAATAATGGACTTGCAACTAGCACAGCAACACACAACAGGTAAATGAGAAATGACAGAATCAGCAAATGGGAGGAAGAAAAAGGTGAACCAGGAAGCAACGACATCACCGTAAACTAGAATAAGCTAATCTCTGAAGCAATTTCTACTGAAGTTAGATTTTAAAACTGCCACTATATACATCCAGATGCAGTAGTGGTTCACACGGATAAAGATACATCAATTTACAGAGTAAACACAGAGTGAAAAGAGCGGGTTTTGGTTTGGGGTTTTTTGGGGGGACAGGGGAATGGAGTTACAGATCTGTAACCTATATCCCAGAGTTTTCCACAACAACAACTCCAAGTGCTCTCCGCAAACATGCCACAATTTCCTTGTGCTCTTCCTTAGATCCGCATATCACCTCCCAACTGTCCATTTGGTATTCACTTTGTTTCCAAGTCCACTGAATACCCATTAAACAACTTCTGCATTAGCTGGTTCCAAAATCCCCTACACTAAAAGGTCTGTCACCAAGAAAAACAGAGCACAAAAGCTGAACTCACATTTCGGCAGCACAGCTGAAAGCCTAAGAGCCTGAAGGCTCTAATTTAGGTACCAGTGTAGGCATTCATTTAGGTTTCCTTTCTGCTCCCAGCTGCTGATTTTCAGAAACGATGTACTGACTGTACACCGACTTAATATCACTGATGTCTCTACTCCTCTGTCAATTGTGATTTAATACTGAACAATGAGTAATTTTGCTTCTCCTGTTTCTGTAATAAACTTTCTGGGTCAGTGATTGCAGTCCATGCTGCCATCAGCAGCGGCCACAATCTATACTGTTGCTGTTGACATGTTAGCTTCAAAGTAAAGCTTGCTATGCATTTTATTCCTCTTAGTCATCTTGGAAAGCAGTTTATAATCTGCCAAGACTGACAATTACTGTTAACTGCACATAATTTGCTGCTAGGCAGTAGAAGTAGTAGCCCCATAGGCAAAAAAATGCTGAGCACAAAGCACTCAGTGTGGCAACATGAAATCTGCTTTCCTTATCACTATTTAAAGTTTCATCTATCATCAAGGTAGGGTAATACTCCACTGGTGTATCTGTATCTCTTTATGTATGTGTGTGTATATATTTTTTCCTCTCCTTTATTTTTAACACAAAGAAAAAATTTGCTTGAAGAACTCACTATCACAATATGTAAAAGCAAAAGCTCAGTGAAAATCATAAATGCATATGGATGCTGAGAACATAAATATTTAAATACAATAAAGTTTGCACTTACGAGCATAAATTAAACACAATCATTTGCCAGATCTAGAAATAAACTTTTCATATGGATATTTCTACGCATTTTGGACAAGTTGCTGCAATTTTCTTCAAAGTAAATGTTATAAAATAGAATAGCATACCAGTTTCTGTAACTAGAAGATATGATCTAGGACAAATGAGCTAGATTTAAAACACAAACAAAATCAAAAAGAAACCAACTTATTTTCAGGATCCCATTCTACCAAAACTACTGAGAAAAACTGTCATCTGTTTTGATGTAGATTCAGCTTGGAATAACTAAACATCCCCCTGAAATAAGGAGCTATCCAATTAGCAAAAATGTTCACTTTGTTAGCAATTATTATCTAGCTCTGACCTCAAAATGAAATGAGATGAATTATAATCCCAAGATTAGATCCCAACATAAGGCTATGAAAGCCCCGGCAACGTTTGGAGTCACTCTGGATAAAAGAAAGAGATCCAGTTTTAGAATCCTCCTGAGAAAGTGCAAGAGCCATCCTTCACTATGACAGTATTTTTATCATTAAAGCTTAATCTTTAAGTCTTAACCTTATTCTAGCTGCTACTGCTTCAGTCTGGAAAGAGAAGGTGCCAAACAAACCAATCACCCTGTAAAAGCTGTACCTGAGTTTAACTTTACATCAGAATCCTAAAAATATTATCATTCTATAAGTCTTCAGTTCTTTGTGAAGACTGGATGGGGAGCCCTAACTCCTACCTAGCCAGACTAACCCATAATTCAGCCCTTCCAGTGAAAAAGGTCTGTTATGTCCTCTTAGGCAATTCACGTTGAAGAGGAAAAGTGCAGCATTGCTCTTTAACAAAAACTGAGTACAGAGTAACTGGAGGCACTGAGCTGAGCAGTATCAGTATGCACAAACAAGAAATGTCGAGAGGTGTCTACATTAGCAATTTCATGTGCAGGAGGAACTCTTTCTCAAGTATTTCCTGCATCTATAGGCAGAATCGTACAAAATGCACTTGACTGTACCACGGAGAGTTTCAAGTGATTTCCCTTTTGGTGGGATCATGGTGGAAGTCGCATACAAGGGCACCAGCTAAAGCACATCATTTGCAAAGTGGACATAAGGTCCCCTGGCAGCCAGGGCTCTACATATGCATTCCATGTACCTGACCAGCAACTGGCATGAATTTCCTTGCTGCTAAAGTCACAGTATGGACATGCGATCCTGGAACAGTAATAGTTCACACACGCAAAAAAACTTCAATTATTCTCTCTTTGTGCCACATCAATCAGTAACGTAGACAACAGAAATAACCTACCCCAATGTAGAAAACTACAGATTAACATTATTCTAAGAAAGTGTAAAGAAGTGATCATTTAGTCTCCCAGTATTATTCTAAGTATACCAGGTTCTAAAAATTAAGCAGTGACCAAAACATTAAGATCAGGGTGAGAGGCGGACGTAAGCCAAATTCAGGCCAAGCTAAAGTGCATGTCTTTCTTTTGCATTTTTTAAAATACAAAAGATTATTCATTCTTGGAACAATTTACCTAGAGAATCACTTCTTGAAATTATGCAAGATCATAAACAGTCCTTTTCCTTTGGAAATATTAAACTGTCGGTAGCCCACAGATGAAAAGTTCTAGCATCATTACTTTGTATTCTTCTCTGCACTCAAAACGAGCAGCAGATCACAATTTAGATGGGTGGTCTCCTATCCACTGCAGTGATTCTCATTCAGTACTTGGCTTATCTGACTCTGTGCCAAACTGGTGATTAGTGTGGATACAGTACACTTCAGCACTCACTCGCATTAATCCTGTGACACTTGTAACAACATTCTCATAATCCAGTCTAATCTCCAATTTGAATAATTGCAGCATGTTTCCCCACATACCCCCTCCAAATTATATCTGAGCACAAAATTCCTTTTCACTGCTACAGAGATTTCATATCTCACAAAGACTGTGGTAGCTTTGCACTACTGCATTAAACAGTACCAAGAGCCTGTATGCGAATTCGCAAAGTGCTTGAGATCCTGCAGGATAAGGAGTGCCATAAAATGGAAGTAATTATCCCATTAACAACAACAAAAAAAACTTTATTTTTTCTTATGCAAGGCATCTGAATTTCTCCAAGCATTCTTGTGGTAGAAAATAATTAGAGCAAGGTGGGGATTCATACAATATTCTGGCTCTACCATTGTGCCAAAGAACTAATCAAGTACAGAGCTATCTAAACTAGTACAGTTTTTTCAACAGACCACCAATTTAGCTTCAGGTTTCAAATAAATTGAAACATTAACGAACAAAATATGAATATATTTATCTTGAAAATAATTCTGATTTTTAGTATTTTTAAGAATAGAAGGAAACTCCCCCAAAACAAACTACTTATTAGTCTAAAGTTCAGGACCGAGCTGTTGGGATAAAAAGATGCTAAATGGAATAACTGTAAAATCTCTTTGGAAAGCACATCACAACTACAACCTGAAGACTACAGAAATTAAGACATTCATTTAGGCAAGACTGATGAGCCATATTTAAATGGGTAGTGTGTGTCAGCCTGAAGTTGAATGGAGAAAGACAAATTAATATTCTCTCCAAAACTGAATTATTACAAATTAACTCCATTACAATCTGGAATCAAAGCCAAAAAATTACCAATTTTTCAGCAGAAACGGAATGGAACAGCAGTCAGTCTCTACTGAAATTCAGAAAGAATAATCTTTTTTAACGGGTCTAAAAACAGAGACAAAATCCAAGCAGAAATAAACTACAATAATAAAAGGGATGCTATTAATAAAACATGACCTTCTCCTGTACAAAGAAATCATATACTACGAGCGACACAAGTTTTCCTGTCAAACGATCAGATCTAAAATCCTAATTACTCATGAACAAATTAGCAGAAAGGCCTTCCTCCATTATGTTATTTCATATGCTTGAATTACACAATGAAAAACTTAAATAATCCCCATCTTGATACTACCATACAGCTAATTAAAATCTGTATTATTATACCATCTGACATCAAAGGAACTGGAATTGGAATTTCAGTAGTTAAAATAACCTATATTTCTTTATTATTCAACCAAGTAGGCTGAATAGCATCAACCAAGTAGGTAATTACATTAAATCTGTAACTGCCTATTACATTTGTAGGCAGTTGGATTTATGCTACTTTTATAATGCTTTATCAGGAAAGGGATTGGCTTGCCTGTCTTCGTACATTTCATACAAGTAGAAGCTTACTACTACTCATTCTGGCTAGCTCTTGACTAATTCCTAGGATACTTTCGGATTCAGTTTTCCAGAATGCGGCTGATGAGAAGGAAAACCTATAGACATAAAATGTCCTCCAGTGTTAGGAAAAACAACAATGATATCATATGGCATATGTTTAGAAGACTTGAACATGTAATTACAAAGCAAAATACAGAGTTTAGCAAAGTGGGTGACAAAAGTTGGAGTGGGAGGAAGGAAGTGGACTTCCATATATTCATCTGTGTATATGTTTTTTATACATACATACATATATACACACATGTACACACATACACTACATATACAGAAGTTGCAAAACATATTTGAAGAGAATGATCTAAGCTAATCATCCTTACAAGATAATACATTTCTGAATAAAATATGTCTGTCGTTTTTAAAAAAAACATTGAAGGCAGAGGAACATAACTCAATAAAGTTTACAATAGAATCTACCTATTTTACCAACTTTTTGCCATGTCAATAGTTATCTTTTTTTAGTGTTTTCACACTAAACACTGTTTTACACTGCAGAAAACAAACAGCTCTGACTCTTACCTCCAATTCATCAGTGAATGGCAACAAGCAAAGTTCTAAATATCTTTTTTTCTTCCAGTGAAGGTCTAAATGAGCCAAATTCTAAGCTGTTCAGCCTTGCCACAACTTAGAAGCCTTGGCATACACAAAGTTTAACATTTAGTGAATGGAAGAAAGAAAAAGTTAATGTGCCTTTGAGATTCATATATCTCTAATCTGAGGAGGGAGGCGTGAAGTCCTTTTTTAGGATTCCACTATTAGACTTAACTGTCAATTTCTGCTTCACCTACATTTTGACTGTTGATTCTTTTTTTGATCCGGCCCTTGCTCTCAAAGTTACCAAGGTTTTAGTCAATTTGTCCACTACTGTTCATTTAATCCCCAATTGCTCCTGGCAATGCTAATTTGACAGACATTGATTTCTTTAACAAAGAACAAACACATAAAAAAAAATCCCCAAATCAGTCTAGACATTATGCCTCGAAGGAGTTGCCTGACCTATGCCAAAATATTACTAAATTGCTACTGCTGACTCCACTTCCCACTGCAGAGAATACTAAAACATTTCCAGTAATCGCAGTAATGCTCTGCACTTTCAAAAAGCACCTCAGAAGTTTACAAAATCCACATGGAATACACTCCCTATTATTTACGTACAGAAAAAGACAATATTTTGAGCAAATACTTCTACAAAGGACTTAATAGCCAACTTCGTTTCTTATTCTGGCAAAATCTTCGCTGAACATTCTCAGGCATTTTTTAAATGAAAATAATTTTGGAAATCCATTATTTAAAAAAAAAAAAAAACAAAAAACAAAAACACACTTCCTTTTCTTCTACTGAAGACATGGTTAGACACTTTGCAGAATCTCTTCTCCCCATCACAACCTCATCTGGAGACATCTTGTAATGATTTTTGGGGAATGGAAGAACATCTGCCTCACAGAATTTAGTATAAAAGTATTTTCATGATTCTCCTTGACACACTTAATGACAAGATACAAAGTATTATGCTTATATTATATTATAGCATATATAATATTACAGCATATATAGCATATTATACTATATACTTATATATTATAGCAGCTCTCTCCTATGCAGGCAGATGCAGTAACCTCCCATAAGCAAGTGTGATTCCTTACTAACCAAAACATGGGTAATGCTGAGTAGGAACAGAGGATATATAAATTCAGTGTAGTTCCAAAACATACTAGTGTCTAAACAGATTAGGCAGAACCCTTAAGGTCAGTTTGCTCCTTATTAATTATAAGGAGCTTATAGACACACATCAGAAAGACACCTCTAACAATGTTAAAGTTTATCCTCCTGTAAGACATAATCCTGATTCCTGCTTTTTCTTTTTAACTCCAGCTTCATTGTTCTGATTTGCTAAAGACAAAGATTAAAATTGTCTTCCAAAATCTGCAAAAGGTCTACTACCAACATGATCAAACTAACTACATATTCAATACACCATAAAATAAGCTGTAGATTTTGTGCTAAATTCTCCCAGATGAAGATGATCTTAAGACTGATCAGCATTTTCCATGCTGTCCACAGAAGGGTATTCTACAACAATTCTTCATATGTCTCACCTCTTCCTCAGCTGTGTTCATCTCTCTTCTTGCCCAAATGGGTCAAATTGGTGAACAATTCTATCCTATCCCCAACACTGATACTGACAACTCTTTAACTATCATATCATGTGCCCTAGGCTTTTTGTTGACATCACCTTCATAGGAGTCATTCAGGGTCTTCCACATAATATTCCCCTTCTGTTTTCATTTTCAGCTGTTTCTCTGCCAGTTCAGGACAGGTAAAGCTCTTTCATTGTTCCTATTGCCCTCTCCGCCTTGACAAATATATTTTAAATGCATAATGCTTTAAGTTTGGTTATTACAGCCTTTATACGTTCTGGTTGTCTTACTTTGTACATTAATGTGACATGATATAACAAGATGTTTTGTATTATTAAAGACAAAAGATCTCTGTGCATTCCTCAGTATGTCAGAGTCAGGTATTAGAGAAATTGGTCTCAGTCTACTCTGATGAAAGGAAAAAGGTAGTCTGCTTGACTTCCTGACATGCTAATTCCTTTTAAGATACTGCTCCAGGGAATGCTTGACTTCTAGCAAGAGAATTCTTTCCCTCCTCCCACCCCCCTCCACTCTCTCTCAGGCTTTCAGGATCACACTTTGCATAGTCTCCTATTTAATTTTAAAAGCTGAAAAGAAACATGAAACTATCTTAAGCAAAAATAAACATGTCTGGTCTAAAAAAAAAATCATTCTTTATTTGCTATCTTTGGAAAGGGTAGATTTTCAATTAACACTTGAAGTTTCCTGATTTCCCTAAGGGATGATATGAACAGAAAAAATATGCTTCCAAAAATCAGGAATTATAAAAAAAAAAAAAAAAAGACATAACTACATGTTTTTGTCCCAGGTAAGTTAAAACAGAAATAAATCATAAGTTCTGCAATTTTACAACCTTTCCACTGGTTTTATTTAAAAATCAGAAATATAAGAAAAGTTTAACTTATCTATTATGAATATTTATTGAAATTTAATGAAACATTCATTACATTGTGCTGGAAATAAGAACTCACAAGTAAGGACAGACTAGAATTAGGATCACTGATGTGACATTAAGTTTATTGCCTTAATGTATTTATATGGCCTTTCACCCAGCACCCTAGGAAATGCCCCTGGTTAAGACAATGCCATGCTGTCCTGCCTGTGAGATACCACACATTATATAAAGTTCTCTCTGCACTTGCAACTCTTTGCCTCTGCCACTTGACCACTGCATGTCAAGCACATAATCATACCAAATAAAGACTATTTAACAAAATAAAGAGCACATAAGTAGAGCTGTACTTCATAAGAATATGAGGTGAGAATGCGTATATATTGCACGTGACATAGTGACACCCTGAGGAACATACAACAAGGCCTATGTAATTCATCCATTCTTGACATCTGGACCTTTCCAGTGCCAAATTCCAAAGCCCTATTGCAAAGTGGAAGCATCATAATACTTCACCAAAAAGGAAGTAAACATGGATATCTTTCCCATGCCAACAGAACAGAGAGACTCACAAAGCGTTAAGCAACTTTAAATACAGGGTAGCTGCCTGTGTTTGCCAAAATCCCATTATGCCTATGCATTTCTTATAGCTAAGTGCTCTAGCTAATGACATATAAGTCATTGAGGCCTTTTAATGAGGCCTTTTAAGTTCAAGGCACCATTTTAGCTTCACTGACTACTGTGATTTCAGAATAGTTGCTTAATTTCAATACTGACTTTGAGTGTTTTTAGTCTGGCTTACATGCATAACCATTTTAACATTAATTTAGATGACAGTTCAGTAACAATTACATGGGCCAAGAGGTCTCCCAAGTTGAGATAACAATGTACCAGGAATTTTGTAAAAACATTAAAATCAATATAATTATTCTCGAGTAGAAGGAGTAGGTTTTTTCCCCCCTGAAGAGTGGTTTTTTTTCCCACTACACTGGAGTCACAACCATTCAAGGCCTGACAAGCCTTCCCTTCTTTGTTGCATCTCTCCTTATTATGTGCTGCATCACAAAAAGGCAGAAAACGTACTACCAATTTTTCTTTCACCATGAAGCAACAATAATTCTCAAATTGTTTGCATTCCCCCTATAAAGATGTAATAATGAGAGACACTCGAATGTCTTTTTTTTTCCTCTCAAGTGTAAACACAGGCATATTACCAAAGATGTATCAGATAACTGATGCTTAATTCTAATTAACTGAAAAAGTATGGGTTTATTTTTAAGTAAATACTGTCAAAAATCCACACTATTGCTTCAGTGTGATAAAAAATATATATCTTCAAAATTAACTATTGGAAAACCTAGTGATATTCAGTACCTCATCAACTGGCCAAGTGTTTTTGAGGACTCGCTCATTTCATTTCAAACATATTTACTTTCCAGGGATCTGTCTTAATCAAAAACTACTTAACAGATAGAAGTCCTTAGATACTTTACAATAGCAGAATAGAAAGAAGAAATAACTTCCCTTGATTATGATCACAAAACTTTATGGAATTAAAAAGAAGATTTCAGGTTACTATATCTATCAAAAAGAGATGTGACTAGTGATAACTAGCAATCCTTTTGAAAATAATATAATACAATACATATCTTTGTGAAGGTGCCTAATTCCCCCCTCTGCCACCTAATACGAATTAAAAATAGAACACCACAGAAATGAAGCCAAAATGTACTTCAGAGGTAAGGGATGGAATACTCAACCCCATGTCTGGGTGACCAAGGGGCTTAATGAAAGGCGGCTTAAATATCACATATCCAAGTGATAAGGATTGGAAGAAAATGTTTTAATTGCTCTCTGAGACATTAAAAAGACAATGGAAATGTGTGCAACTAGAGTGACAAAATTTGTAAGGTTACAACAGAACTACAATAAATTGAGAAGTTAACAGCTATAATGTAAAGAATCTTGACATTGTTTGAGTTAAATTACACAGCAACACAGGTCTGAACATAGATGATCTATTTGGAATATATACGCTATAGGCATCAGAAAAGATTTTTTAAGAGTGAAATCTAAACTGACATTCAGCATACAAAAATGAGAGGCAACACATAGAAAAGTATTCCCATAACCTGGCTGAATGACCTCAAAATTTGCACTGGATTTTTGGCAGCTAATCTAAATAGAATTCACTGTAACATACAAATACGTTAAGGTAATACTGCAAACAACCTTTGGCATTTGTTACATCTACTTCAATTGATTTCATGAAATGTATGCAGAAGGCACGTATTTCTCCCTAAACCATTGTCATATCTAATCAAACAAGAAATGGAAAAAGATTTCTATGGAAACAATATTTAATTGAAGAAAGAAAAAAAAAAAGATATGAAAGGATCATTAATAGGGTTTACCTTTTACTTTCCATGTCTAAATACACTCAAGCTAGTAATAAAGTGGAAAAAAAACTAGTCCTGCTCTGCTCAGATTGATGCCAGAGAAGAAAAACAAAACTAGTATCTTAATACAGTGGTCAAAACACCCAGAGATCATTTATTTATTAAAAAGAACATACATTAAGAGCATTAGGATTGGAAGTAAAGTCTAACCTATTCACAGTAGACGATACATTTAAGTAGAGACTTGTAAAAGTAGTATTCCACATTATTCTCAATGCAACTAAAAAGTCTGTGATATCTGAAGCAAAAATTCAAATGGACAATTTCTGTCTAAGGAATGCATCTTTGACCACTGTTTTTCCCCCTCAATGTTGCTGCAGAAACATCACAACTGTGTAAACTACACAGAAGTGAGATCATGATCACAAGCCACGTCAGGGGAACTGAATTCCATTCTCAGTTCTGCAAATGACTAACAAAAGTATCTTATCTCTTTTTGTTTACCTGTAAAAAGATACTTACCTACCTTACAAGGTTGTTGTGGGAACTAATTATGAGTATATTAATATTTATGAAGCATCCTGAGCTGCATTCATTCCTACAAAATTTTTCCTACAGTAGCTTGACTAAGTTTTTCAGGACAACGATTATCTATCTTTTGTTATTTATTTGTACAGTTCCCAGAACAATAGGGTTTTAATCCTTGACTTGGACAGCTAGGCACCATTGAAACATAAATAATCAGCAAACAATATGAGCTGAGAGGTTTAGCAAAGAGTTACCCTTCCCAGAGCTCCAAGGCACAGAGCATTCAAATGACCAGAATTTAGCCAAGGCAAAGGGAACTAGGGACAAGGAACCATAGCCTTAGTAGCTTGCTAATAGCTTTGGTGGCTTGCTTTTGAAAGAGTAGGCATATGAGGGAAAAAAAAAAAAAAAAAAAAAGAGAGAGCGAGAGAGAGACAGAGAGACAGAGAGAGACAGACACTGATAGAATGCACATGTGAGAAGAGAGTAATCAGCCTTCAGTGGAGCATAGGGACTGCAAATACAGTTGCCTTTTGAGCAAGGAATTGAGGGACAAAGCTTTTTAAATATTTGCCAGCTGTACTGTATCTGCAAACTAACAATAAGCACAGTAAGAAAAAAATATATATATTTTCCCCCAGAAACAACACATAAACATGTAATTTAACAAAACAGATGCACATCAACAAGCAAAAACCTGTTGTATAAACAGTAACTGTTGCCTCTTAAGATAGGTTCTATGCACCTACATGGTGCCATTGGCGCACACATGCCCACTATACTCAGTTATCAGCAGCTATCAGAGACTATCAGTTCCACTATCAACTGTGACAGCATTGCACCAACATTCCCTTGCCTCCCATCAGAAGCAAAACCCCATCAGACTGGAGTTATTCCGATTAGTTGAGTAGCTCTTCATCTTAAACAATCCTTCATCATCATCATGATCTGAGAATAAGTTCAGATATAAAGCATGAAGGGTATGACATGTAATTTGTGCCAACATTTGAAAGTAAAACAACTACTGAACAAGAAGGTAATCATTTCTTCTTCAGTTGCAGTCCAGACATTTGTTCTGTTGTTGGTAACTTCTAAGCTATGCCCTTTCTGAAGGTAGGTATCAGTAATTTGGGCTATGTTTACTCTAGAAATGAAACACTGATGGGAAGCATGACTGTCAGCATTAATATGCAGTGAAAAATAATTCCTTCCAAATAAAGAAATGCTCTGCTTCTAGTCAACCTGGAAGATACCTTCAGGACAGACAATTTCCACAAGGTGATGAATGAAAAGGAAGTAGAAAGATGAGACAAAAAGCCTGGAGTGCTTCCAGTAAACTGTGAATGCAGGGTGGGGCAAATGAAAGCAGTCATCAGAAGGAATAAAGGCAAAACAGTCAGGGATAACTAGACTACTACTACTTCTTTTTTTTTTTTTTTTTTTTTTTTTTTAGATGTTGTTAAAGCACTATATTATAAAAAATGGAATCAACAGAGAGGCTTTGTAAATATATTCAGTCAAAGTATGTGCAATACAGTCATTTACTGTAAAACATACAATATGAAATATTAAATTTACTTACCTGGATGTGTCAAGTAAATATCATCTCAATATTTTAGAATATCCTGTGTCCCACCACAATATTATATGCCATTATCATAATTTTCATCCAAAACTCTTTACTTGATATATTCCAAATCAACAATACTTTAAGCATATTATCATTGTTTAAATATTCTACTGAATGTGCAATAAAAATCAAAGCAAGTTAAGCAGAGAATTTCTCCATGACTCATTTTCATATGAAGTGAAAAGAAGAAATTAAGTGTTATAGGAAAAAAGAGATAAAAGGCAGAAATTACAATGAATGCAAGCAGAGAAAGCAAGAAAAATAATATATAAGTTACTACAAATATTTTTAAAATGTATTTTTAAACCCTTAATTATCTTCACAGTATTAGTTTTAGTTAAGAGCGCAGTAAATTAAAGCTGTGAGAAGTGGGATGCATTTATAAAATATATAAGTATGTTTTGAAGGCTAGACCCTCTGGTGGTGTGAATTCATTTGCCACAATAGAATCAGCATGAAATGTGACTCAATATTCAAAATATACATTTCAGCATTTTCTATTATGCATGAACAATAATTCTGCTCATCATCTAAAACCTCAAAATTGTCACATTTATATTTGGCAGTTTGATAATGGAAAATTTTTAATAGATGACAGTGATAAAGCACTGTCATTAAAAGACTACAGAGAAACAATACACATTCAATTCAATATGATCTGAAATGGATGTTGAATCTCTATTTTTGAAAGAAGAGAACTAAAGTTGTTTTTTTTTTTTTTTACTAACAGTAAATGAATGAAAAATCTTTTCAGAAAACTCAAAAGCTTACCTGTTGGTATGCCTGGTAGATTATATCAAACAAGAAAGCCTGAGGCATTTCACTTGCTCTATACCTAGCCCGTTCCAATGAGTGGTCTAAACAGCCATCAGCAGAAGCAGCAACAACAGTAGAAACTAGAGGACGAATTGCTCCTGCTGCCTGTCAAACAAAATACAAAAAGAGCATCACTGAGCTTTTATTAACATTAATGCATACCAGAGAGATGTAGTCACAAAAATCAGAATTTTAAAATTGGTCATCTACTTATCTTTAAGAAGACTGTATAAGTACATACAGAAAGACAATTTACAAAAAGGAGTCAAGTCCTTCATACACATCTATTGCAAATAGATGTACAGATCTGAGAGGTCTGTTTTTCATGCTTTCTTCTATACACATACTAGGCGGTTTCTGTGAGAACAGACCTAGACCTATTCAGATATAAAATTGACATAAAACTTCTGAGCAGCATTGACAATCCACAATTCTCACTGCTTTCACTGATTTCAGTTTGGCCAAGCTACTCCAAAATAAGCAACAAAAAACAAAAACATTCAGAGTACTGAATCTTTTTCGCTGAATTCACCTTGTGAAATACTGAGCATTCCCAATTACTCAAAGTCACCAGGAACATAGTGTACATCAGAAAGAATTTGATACCAAGCAGCATTGTGCGCCAGCACATACATTAAAAGGTTGATATTTCAGTTTTGGTTTTGCTTAGATGTAAAACCAATTAAACATATGCCTTTGATCATTTCATCAATATACAGTATTAAAGTTCACAGAAATCATCATTCACAGTTCTATGGCATTTTTGAAACAGATCTTTCCAAGCTGGTTTTTGGTTCATTTTGATACCAAAAAACCATCCAGTCATTTATTATATGATCACATGAACTTGAAATGAAGCTAAAGGAAACTGAAATAAGAGTTCTCAGTAAGCTAATTCAAGAAGAGAAGGAAGTAATGGTAAAACGTCGCTTATCAAGTCACAGGTAGAAAAGCCTGTTCCTCAAACAATGCTAACTGAGAATGGCATGCTTATCCTATATTACTTTATAATCTTTAATAATAATAAAAAAAATAATTGAAGCTCTTCAAAATATTCAGAAGTATTCAGCATCTTAGATCAGTATACCTAGAAAACCAGTTCCAATGACAAATTCTGACACCTTCTTCGCAGCCACAGAAAATCTTCAGAGATCCAATAAACATTGTTACAGAAAACGTTGTCATCACACAAAAGTAGTGTTAGTGTTGATCTCATTTTTCTTCTGTTGCAAATTCCTGCCCTTGTATATGAGAGTCAGGCTGCTTTTGTGCCATTTCTGACCTCAAATAACCATGCCATGAGGCATTAAAAGCGAGTCCTAAAATAGATTTTCTTCCCTCTTAAAAAAAAAATTGCAGTTATCTTCTCTTTCCCTTTCACACTATTGAATAATAAAACAAGGAGGAATTTCTCATGCATAAGGAGTTCTGATATGCCTAAGCTACCCATGCAAGGCAGGGGTGAAGAGATTCAATAGTATTTGAACTTGAAGTGTACTTGAACTACTTTCTCAGAACCTTAGAAGCTCCTTTTCTTTCTAATAAATGGGAAGACCTATCTATATAAAACACTGTCTCTTGTCATCCAAAGGCAAAACACATCACAGGAATGTGGATCTTCTCCTGCTTCTGTCAGGAAGATCAGTGAGAACTATGAAATCACAGAAAAACAGTGTACAGGATCTCAAGAGGTCATCTAGTCCACCTCTCTGATCCAGGCAAGATCAATCTGACTTCCGTCACAGAAAGGACAAACTGACAAAACTAAACATCATTATAATTTTAGTAATAGGTCAATGTACTAAAAGAGGAGTAAAACTTAGCAGAGGTACTATCAGGAAGAGAATAAGTAGAAGCAGAGAGTAAGTTATCTACAACTTCTCTGCCCTCTATTTTCTACAATTCTAGGATATGGATTATTGCCTCTACATCCTAGCTGCTGGGCATTTAGATTATGTTATTTTGTTCTGTCGTCATATTCTAATTGGTCACATACAAAAAAAGTTTTAAAATTAGAAGGTCATGGGAAAAGAGACAGAACAGCAAGCTAGTCACAGTTTTTCTTTAATTAGTTACGTCTCTTTAAAAATGCCTATTGGATTTTTTTTTTTTTTTTTTTTTTTTGAAACTGTTACCATTCCAGAAAAACAGTTAGAAAAATAGGATTTCTTAGGCTGATCTTATTACAGTTTAGGCAATTTTATTACAGGCAAGTTTATTTCAGTTCTTAGGCAATATTTTATTACAGTTTTTAAACAACTATGTCATGTTACATTTTAAGCATAAAACAGGCCAACAGAATACAATGTGACTTGCAAAACTAAACCTCACAAGTGAACTCATGCACTCTGAGAAACAAAAAACTAAACTGCAATCCTAAATAAAAATGAAATAGTCAAAATGATATTCTTAAAAGAGCTCTGAAGCACATTGTTTTCTTGACATCTGGTTTATTACACAACAAAAGTTCATGCGTCTTTGTGACAATAATGAACCTCATCTGCTTGGTCTGGGTCTAGCTCTTCTAAAAGATTCACGAAGATCTAATTTCTAATAAATCCAAACATGTCATTTTTTAAAACCTCCAATTAACTTCAAGTAATTAAAAGTTTCAAGGCAGGCATCTAGATTTTAACAAATGACATTTTTAAACAGTTACAGTTCTGTATTACCCCAGAACTGAGGCCAATGTAACAAGCTCAGAGTTTATCTTAGCACCTACTTTTCATCACAAACACACATTTAAACATCATAGATATGACTCCTGTCATAAGCCCACTCAGACTGTACCTGACACTGAAATATAACTTTTAATTCAAAGAATAAGATTTATGGCCAACTTCACTTCAGATCACATGAGGAAGAGGATTTCTAACCATGTATGCAGCAACAGCATAACTAATAGTCATCTGATGATGAATCAACTTTTACTCTGAAAAGACCTCAGTTCATGACTGCTCTATACTTTAAAATCACAATGAAGAGCTCTATACTCACTGAAGCCAGCAAGTTCCCACTCTATGTAACAGTTTTCCATATTCCAAAAGCTGCAAGACAGAGCCCACTTGCTAAGATGCATCACTGAGTTGAAAACTTAAAATCCTACAAAGACCTCACTGCGCATGCTTCTGGATCCAAAATTGGCCCATGGTATCTTCATTCACAGTATAAACATAGTATTAGGCACATAAAATCAGAATAATTGAGCTGTAAATATTGATCTCCCCTACATGCCAAAGTGGGAAACACGTTGTTCATTCTGCTGTACTTATTCTGGTTAGCTTAAGTGTCCTTCCTACTCAGCATGAAGTCGTTTATTAATTCCACTCTTCACAGTCTTCCAGTGAAGTTGGACATTGAATTTGGGTGCTTAAGACAGGGTTACAGATTACATTTCTTAGTTCAGAAATCTAAACATTATGGCTGAGTATCACTATAATTGAAGAGATTTTTGTCCCTTATGAGTATGGAGTATAAGAACAAGATCATCCAACCAGCCTACCTAAAATTCAGTTACAATGCCAATTCTTTTAATATCTGCATGGAATTCCTTTATTTTTTTTTCTCCCCCCCCCCCCCTTTTTTTTTTTTTGGCAATAACTCAATAACAACAGAACTGCTTCCATATTAGCAAACAGATTATATACTGGAGTATCAGCTATCTGAATTTTACTTGTTCTAATTCAAGAAGTTTTGACTTGTTATTTATGTTAGGAATGTACAGATATTTGGCTCAGCTTTCAGGCAAGAGGTTCAGACATGTTTTTTAAAAAAAAAATAAGATTTGTGCACGTTTAAAATTACAAATACTTGTTTATGTCAATATGGATTTTTGGATCATTTTCACACTTAAGTTTTTTATTTTGCAGTAGGCTAATTCAATGAGCTTAAAGGAAGTGTCTTGGTCTTATACTAAAATTTCCATATTTAGAGTTCCCATTTTCAACTTCCTAGTCATTTTGACACAGATCTCAAAAGCATTTACTTTCAAAGTTATATGCAAAATATATTATACACCCTTCTTGAACGTTAAGTGGACAATCAAACTGGATATCCTCAAATGATCACTTTATAGCCACTAAGCCACTCCACTTCAAAGACATTCTAACACTAGGTTTTGGTTAACCTGGTATGTACAGGATATCTGTATACTTTCCCCTGCTTTTGTATATTTTAAAAATAAATCTGTGAAAATAGAAAAATACTTGTGGGTAAGTTCTTAAAATATAATTCTTAGTTTCACAGACACTTAAAAAAAAAAAACACTATTAACCAATTAGTTTGCTTTTGCAGACAAAATACTGGAATGAAAAAACATCCTTTTACTCACTGTCTTTGAATTAGAATCACTTTAAAATGTCCTGAAATCTTTCGCTTCCATTGGAGTTAATGGAAATTGTAAGACTAGTATCTCACAGAAGTGAGCTCGTTCATCCATCTGCTGAAAACTGAACCAGACTTTAGATTTAGTATTAAAAAACACCACGGTATTTTTCTCATTTAACTCTGAACAGAAATCATTTAGATGCATGTATTCAGTGAATAAATAACTAGGCTGAGTTTTAGGATCAGTCAATACAGTCAACTCAAGAGGAGTAAAACCTAAGCAGTGCTGATGATGCCTCTTATTATGATATGAAATAAAATATATAGGCCACAGAAACCTGAAGACAGACTCATAGCTTGGTTAAAACAACACAGTATAACTTATTTATATTGAATAACCATGAAAACTGAAAATTCTCATGTTACTAAAAAAAAAGAAAAACAGAATCCATTAAAATTTGAAAAGGATTTTTTTTTTGGGGGGGGGGGGGGAGCTGATATCACAAGCAAGCCTTTTTCCAGGTTGCACATAACCCTGACAGGTTAAGTGCCTTCAGCTAAGACCAATACTCCATGTCTACAATACAACCTTCCAAGAACAAGTTATCAAAGAACCAGAAGCTCCAAAACAGCATGAAAAAAACAGCATATCTGTATCACTGATTTGTTCCCTTTTGGCAATCTGATTTGAAACAGAAGACTACAAAATAACTGTACAGTTCAACAACGTGAATGATACAGACTAGGAAGAAAAGCAAATTCCAGTGCCACAGAACACTTAAAAAATAATAATAAAAAATAATTGCAATTCTTTCTTTTACAACAGTGTAGCAACAAGCTCTGACAACCACATCTTGCAGATTAGTATACTGAGTAGCCATGGTTTTGATCGCCTAGAAAGACCCCAAGTACTAATGCACACTCAAAGTTCACTTATATGGCCAATTCACAATACTTAACTTCAAGCAGGTGGGAATCACATTAAAACTTTATGGAATCTAGTCCTAAATGTACAGACTCTCCCATTCCTCCAGTAGGATTTCCTTTTACTTTTAATTACTTCTGTGCTCCATTCATAGCTTCTCTCTCTCCCAAATTTCATTTTCTCTATACACCTTACTACCTCTGCTCTGTATACCAGCATAAATCACATTTTGTATTTCAATCATCTTAAGAGCATTAGATTCAAAGTTTAAAAATACGGAGAAATAGATCTGACACCAAAAACATTCATGCAAAGCTTATGAGCGTCATCTTTAGAGGAACTTCCCCATTCTCATTTCTAGATGTTTTCTCAATATTCACATTTATTAATTTTAACTTTCTTTTAATTAAGAGTTGTTTTCCACTCTGACAAGCAGAACAGCACTGAATCAACACTCTCAAATGCTTTATTTACCTTGCCCTAGAAAAAACAAACTTGTCTTCTGCACATATATACAGGATTTTGAAGCGATGAAAATGTATTTCTAACTAGCTGACTTTTTTGAAACTGCATGCTGGAAATTGTGCGGTTAGTCATACCTAATAAGACAAATACATCCATTGTGCAAACCCATTAAAGTCAATTTTGTAGAGGCGAGTTTGGTAAATACACAAATGATTTACCTGAAACTTCTATGAAGTCAAGGACCACATTAGTAATCTGTTCAACTGTAGTAAAAATTAATAACAATGTATGCTAATTTAAACAAGCCAGGTATCTAACAATTTACAAGTATGTCCTAGAATGTTTTTTATTAGGTGAAAGATTATTTATAAATTATCAAACATTACTGTCTCCTAAGGATTTCAGTCTAAATTAGGTCTGGCTATGAACCAGCAGATCAGCTCAGGATGACTATGATTAACTTTTCATTTTATTTGATCAGACTGTTTCCATATGTTAACACAGAGAAAATATTCTTCACACATATCAAACTATTTGCCATAAAAGGCATTCACAGCCATCTACAATTAAAAAGAATACAGAAACACACACAGTATCTGTAATGCATGAAACAGGTAGAAACATGCATTTCTTATTCAGGATTTGCACCCAAGTTAATTATATCTATAGTAATCAACATGCTTCAGCCACACTCAGTAATTATCACTTAAGTTAGCAGAATTGTCTTTACTGAAAGATTTCTTATTTCAAATTTATAAAACATCTTCAAAGCACAACTGAAATGCTCAATTATAAGATTAAAATATTTCACATATTTAAGAGCACATTCTTTTCAAATCTTTTATATTTTAAACCTGAAATGGAGAATATTTAATAAAACAAAGTCATAACTATTCTCATCTAATAAAACAGTCAGAAAAGTTCCTCCAGTGCAAATTCATGGTAGTTCACAGTAATATCCCATCTTATTTTCACTTTTTTAGAATTCTTTTTCTTTTCTTTTTCCTCTCTTCGTACCTAGCTGTTGTCTAGAACTACCCTTTGTCTTCGCTACAGCCAGAAGTTGTTAGTCTATGAGAAAATAATTTCACTGTAGAGAAGGAACACTTCAAAAAATTGCTTCTATCAGTTGCACCTCTCTGACCTACAGAAATCCTATCAAAACAACTCTATTTAGAAGGAGTAGATAGGGTCACGGACAAAGTAATGACACAAATTATAAACTACCATTCTGACACAGAAGTACAGCTGGTAACTACTGTATGTCTATATCTTTACGGTTTTAAGTTTAAAGTGTGAACCCAGGTTCAAGCCCAAACTAGCCAGACTTTTAAACTGAACTGATACAAGCCTGGACTCAGTCCACAGAGCTCATAACCTCATTCTGCACCTAGAACATCTCTGCTTACTGTATGGACAAAGCACCAGTCTGGCTGCATGGGTTCAGCTCAAGCCTGTCCCCATAACTCCTCCGGTTAATGTCACATCTAAAACATTCCCTGAACCAATACCTTGGCTGCACGCTCTTTCCTTGTAGGGCTGGATGTGGCATGCAGTTAGGACTATCGGACACGCAGGATGACTCGCTGAAGAATACCAATGGTAGACCGCAATAAAGGTAGAAGTACTTTCATTATCATGTGGAAGCACAGAGCCCTAGTCGAGGGCACAGCATACTCTCCTGCACGCTCACATCCAGCCTGTACCACATAGCACAGACATGATGTGTGGCATTTATGCAGTGGGGACAAGGGAAGATTCCTTTTTCCAACAAACACATACAACCCATATCCAAGACATGGGTTGCACAACCATTAAAGATCAGGCTTTAAGAAAAATAGGTTGGCTTCTTTCTACCAGATTTTTCCTTTTTATATATTTTTAAAAAGCAAGAATAAATCTTAATCACCTTATTTTGACTTTTGCCAAAAAAAAATCAAAATTAATAGTAATATGGGCACATCACCTCTGATTCCCCCGAGTGAGAGACCCACTAAAATTTTATCAATGTGGTAGGTATCACCAAGTTATTCCAGTTATTTTGATATATTTCTACTGGTAGCTTTTAATTGCTCAAGGACAGCATTGGTTGAAATGTTAAACAAGCCTTCTATAACATATATATGTATGTATGTTATAACATACATATATATATGCATAGGTAATATTTAATTGTCGGACATACAAAAAGAGGGATAATTAGAACATATGTAAGGAGTTTTGAAGACTATGAGAAAAGCTTGTATGCTAAACCTTAATTTCCTTAAAGTCTGTTTACACAGCTGGCTAGGAACAACAGTAGGACTCACTAAAATTGGACACATGTTAATCTTAAACCAACACTAGAAAGGAAGAAGATATAATTGTGTTTATTCCTAACTGCAAAAGACGGGATGTTTAATCAGAAATTTAATACATAATTTGATCCAATGTTAATGAGCTGACACTATGTTGTACATTGAACTGACTTCAAAGAGACAGGATGCCTTAAACAAATGTAATATATATTTATGATATTGTTTAAGAAAAAGAAAGCTTTTCTTCTAATGAGGTCATCTTTATCAGTACATATTACCGAGTAGCTGAGTACGGTACATGTACATTAAGACATGTCAGAACCCCAATTAGCTAGAGCAAACTAAAGAGGTTTGCTGATAGCAAAAACAGTTGCTCAAAAATTAGGACTGCACATGTTCTTTTTTTCCCTGATGTAATTTGTTTTATGCATTTAAAGCATTTATCACTACAGAGTCAGTAAATATTGCTTTGACCTAATCTACAATATGCTAAATTCCAAATGTTATTCTGTGAAAAAAAGTAAGATTTCTCAAAGAAAATGTAAATCTACCCTGAAAAGAGACAGGAGGATGGGAATATGCAACCAAAATTATAAATATGAGGTGGAGAAAGAACATATAAATAGGCATATCATAGGTTGCACTTTTTCAACAAGCAGTACTAAAAATAAGCTCAAGAACACAGTGAAAGTAGAAAAATTTCGAAAGAACAGAAAGCACAGTCACTGAGAAAAAGCAAAGAATAGTATTGAAACAAAACCAATATTTATATAAATAATTTATGTGAAGACTCAATATAATAAAGATCTTTCTTCCAAAAAGCAAACAAAAAAGCAAATAAGTCTTAAGAATATCAATTCTTGTATCTTGCTGTTGTATCATGAATTGCTTTCATAAATCAGAAACTACTTTCAATTGTCAGCAATAGTTGTACTTTGTTATATACAATTACAGTGGATTCTATAAGATGTAGACGTCAGTCTTCCTAAGCAATATAAATATTAAAGAGGCAAATCACATGGCCAGTAGCCTTCATTTATTTTCAGAAATATTTCAACACACACACAGCGCTTTTCGCTTTTGCATTTAATTAACAGAAGATGACAACATGAACCACCTACATTTTCTTGTATTTTTATTATTATTTATTTTATTGCTTTACTGCAATTCTAGGTAGCAAAAGTTAAACAGAATATTTGCTATAAAAATTAAGGAATCATGAAAGATCAACTTAACCTTTAAACTTAAAGATTATTTTACTTTGACTGCACAGTATATCCTTGTAGCAACAAGTAATGAATCACATCTAACAGAGAGCCATCTTTCCTACTCCAATTACTGATTCACATTGACAGCCATTTGCAATGAGGGTGTACTGTACCACAAATGACAGTGAGGCAATATAAAAGAGGAGTTAATATTTGTTTTTTCAGGGGAGTATAAACCTTGCAATTACTACCACTATTACAACTACAGTTGAGAAGTTGTATTAATTTTTTTTAAACTACATTAGTACAAAATCTACAATATCATATGCTGGCTATTAATCCACTGCACACCATAAAACAGAGTTTACAACAGACTGAGAAGCAAGAAATCAGAAAAAAATTTGGGGGCACTTCAGTGAGATTTGAGCACAATTTAAGTGACCAAATCTAAAACTACAGTCTTAATTCAAAACTCAGTCCCTCCTCCCATTCCTGAGCAATCTAAAACACAGGCACTACAGTTTGAACTGCTTGTTTCCCTTCTTTGCAGGAAATTTTCCACCGAACCTCTTTCCTTCACAGTCTGTTACATTCAAAATTGCAAGACATCTTTTACCAGCATCATCTTAGACTTTCTCTGCCATCAATGGCCTTGTAAAATGGATCGTTATTTCTTACCATCTGAGTTCGAGTCAGTCACATTGATAAACCTATGAACTTGGTACCTACTGAATTCATTCCTACATGCTCTTTAAAGTAGATTCTGGTCCATCTGTAAAGCTTACATCCCTGGGAATGGGAGGATTAACACAGAATAAGTCCAGTAAGCTATTACAGCACATGAAACAGGCCAACTTGCCTTACAGAGGCCTCACCTCACCTGCAGGGCAGGTATACTCCTTGGCACAACCATTTAGATAAAGACTTGGCAAAAATGCAGTTGTGGACACTTTAGGGCAAGAAATCAAATTTATTCTTAGTGCTTCTTCTTGATGAAGGAAGGAAAAGTTAGGGAAGATGTTCATGCCTAATCCTTAGTCAGAAAGATCATGTGGATGACAATCTCTTCCAGATCCTACCATTTAGAGATGGCTGGAATGATCTACAGGTTTGAGCATATATTTTATGACACGAAGAGAACAGTACTTCAGATAATTTAGGTAAGATAGGCCCCAAATGGCTGGTAAAATGATACACTGATGAACTGAAAAGTTCCAGTTAAAATCCTTCCCTCCCCCCCCTCCAAACCATCACAAAATAAATACTTGACATTTCCTATCCAATAACCTGGTTTATGCAAGATGAAAGATGTACACCAAAGTAATTTCAATCACCAATTTTAATCACTATTTAAAGTCAACAGGCAGTTGCACCTTTATTTAATGTCTTTATCTTAAGATTCACATTTTCACCCCTGCTGCTTGGTAAACATTGAAATACACTAATGAGCATTTACCTAGCTCTATACAAAACTAGTATTTCCTTTTGCTAATCAGAGTTGTATGACCCACACATATGTATTTCGATAATTCTGCCACAACATATACTCAGATTCTTAATTTTCAATATCAGTGAATGCATTCTATATATATATAGATGTCCCAAGTTGCTTGAGAAAAATTTTAATTTAGTTACTATTCATGTTTATTAATAAAAGAAAATGAGCTAAAGTAAGCTGAATAACTTTAAGTCATTTTGCATTTAAAACAGGCAAACAAAGGCATCTACAATTAAAGAAATTGTTACTTCTATTCAACACATACCACTGAAGTAATAACGATAATACAGGTATCATCTGATCTTTTTTAATTGCATTAAAAAATGCATTATTAAAAAGCTTACGCCTTATCAGATTGCCATAATTTTCATCTTGTATCTGAACAGCAATCCACTCTTCAGACCCCTAGATTTCAGATTATTTGCATCTCTACAGTAATTCCCCAGTCTCCTCAGTAAGGAGCACAGCAAAAAAAAGAATTGATTCCTCCTGCAAGTGTTTGATCACAAACAATAGTCAAGAATACAGAGAAATTATTTACTACTTCCATTGTTTTCTCCTCCTCTGTTCCTTATTAGGCATGCCTTTTCAACCATCCAGAGACTAAATCTGCTCTTCCTATAGGAAAAAGGTAGTGCAAGTTCCAGCTCCCACTCTGTTCAATTTTACAGAAATTCACTTTGCACTTCAAGTGAGCTGTGAAAGGCCTCTAAGGTTGTAATTGTAATTCACCACTACCAGACTTCTCATTTGGTTGTGCTCTTTTTTATATTAGCTTCAGCCAAATAGAAAAATTATAAAAGCTACTATTAAAAACAAGCAACAGTTAATCTACTGAACAGTATCTCACTACTTCTGTCAGATGCTCCAGTCTGTTTTTTTCAGTAATCACAAAACATCCCTGCTCCCTTCACACAGGCCAGCTCTCCAGTCAGACAGGTAAGTCTCTGCTTCCCTCCTGTTCAGGCACACACTCCCACCGAGAGGGGCAGATGAGGTTGAGATGATTCAACTCCTCACATCCATTCCATAAGCTGAGATTGCCCACTCAGGCTCTCACCATCTGAGCCCCGTCCACTCCCAGGGATCCTCATCTCATGCTTTTGACTCTCAAGATAGATGCTGAGTCCGGAGCACATATCATGAATGCCCTTGCCTTTTTTTAAGGAACTATCCTTTTTATCCACTGCATGAAGGAGAAAGTTGAGTAACTAAATACAATACATCTTTGCTGAAGGCTGCTTCATTTTCCTTAGTCATATTGTTTTTAAGAGACCAGGCATATAGATTTTATCTAAAATCAATAGCAGCTTCGTTTACACAGTACACTTAAGTACAGTAAGCTATGCTTGAAATGTATTTCCAGAATACCTGTATTCTACCTAAAACAAAAGTGAGTAAAAACTACTGTATATGCAGTTTTCCCAAAGCTAAAGAACATGCATTAAATCATCTTTATAAAAAGGACTGAACAGTTTTATGAAGCACAGTATTCCAGCCCTGTTAGTAGAATACAAAAATGTTGTAGAGCAGAAAGGCATATTCAATTTTAAATTTGTTACTATGATTATGTATTTGACTTGTTGATTTGAATCATTGTGTTCATTAGCAAGGATGCATCTAAGTCAGCTAATTGAGAGTGGGAAATTAGTCTTTTCTCTCCTTATCAGTGCTTTCACCCTCCAAACACAACATCTTATGAGGATAAAGACTTCAAGTATTTGCTAACAACATATTAGATCCCATTCAACAGAGCAAATTAATAAAGACTAGAATGAGAAGGTTCTATCTTTCTATGGGATTAATAACGCCTAAAGCCATGGAAACATCAGGATGTTTCCGATAGTTATCCATTACTACGGAGTAGAAAGAAATAGTAATTTATTGTCTGGTTGTTTTCTGCAGAGCAGCAAAACTACACAAAGAAAAGCTGAAAAAATATATATGCACATTAAAATCAAATGGCTGAAGTTTTGACACAGTATCATCATTTGCAGTCAAAGATGCCAACATTAATTTTATGAAACTTCTATGAGTCCACAATGACTGCCTATAAGAGCACTTCATTGCTTATATGTGGAAGATTGACCCATGCATTTTGTGCTTTAATGAAGTTAAATCACAAGAAACTACACTGACTGCCAAAAGTAGTACGCCAAGATGTTAATTTGTCAGTGACTTGATTGATGAACAGTTGATAACTGTTGAATAGTTGACAAATAGTGAATAATTAAACTAATAAAATATGAAGATGATATATGGCCAGTAGCAAACATGAAGGAACAGATAACACATGGGTCACACATGAACCAAAAGAATAAATGACCTACTAAAAATCTCCAATTTAACAACTGTAAACTAGGTTCTGTATATGTCAGAACATAATCATAAACAGTGCAAGTCAGAACCTTTAGGTGCAGAGTCAGAATGCAAGATTTAAAAGGTTAGTAAAGTCAGAATCAATTGATTTCTGCCAACTAGACCTACCTGCCTGCCCTTCCTCCCCCAGTGGTAGGACAGCAAGCTTAGTATATAACTGCAGCAATGAGCAGTTAAATATTTGTAAACACTAACCTAAAAATATGTTGCCTTTTCCCAGAAAACATTCCTGACTCCTAAGATTCAGCCTTTAAGCTGAGGTATATTAATTCTCATTTTATATTACTTTATAAAGAACGCTTGAATTGCTTAGTTTAATACCACATAATACAGAAAAATATGATAAATAAACCATCATTGGATCTTGAAGCTCATATCTCAGAAGTTTTAAATATTTTTGACAATAGTTTATATTATCAACCTTGAAGAAATGGAAATAGTTATGTGACCACTGAAAGTTTTCTTCATAATCTTCAGTCAGACCTCAAATGTTTTCATTTATTATTTTTGTACATTAAGTTAGGATAGCCTTGCCACTTTTAGATTGAAGATGTTTTAAGTTTCAAGTTTTGAAATAGTTTCCGGTATTGACCACTTTCCTTTCACACAGAGAACGTTATACTGAAGATCCAAAGGTCCCTGGTTCAAGCCCAGGCTTCAGCAAGCGGGGTCCTTGGTGCTGCAACCCTGTCTAACATGCTCTAGGTGACCCTGCTTGAACAAGGGGGTTGGGCTAAATGATCTCCAGAGGTCCCTTCCAACCTTACCGATTCTATGATTCTATGATTGAAAACGAAAATATTCTGATCCTACATATGCATGCATTGGAGAGTAAACTACAAGGAAGTTATGACTGAATTACATGGTCACAATGTATTGCCCCTCTAAACCAAAAGAGCAGGAAAAAAGAAACCTCATTCAATAACACAGAGATACTCTCAAATATCTGACATGTCATTTTGATTTCAAGCAAGAATCTTAAATTTTGTGACTATTTGCATGGAGGAACCTTGTCCACAGAGATTCAATAGCAAGTACAAGCTTCAGAGTCTTACATTAGAAAACGGTTTATTATTCTGTGTTCTAATCCTAATCATTCCATTTCTTAAAGTGCATTGATTTCAATCATTGATTACATCCATTCACACTTCTATCTTTCAGGAGGCAAGAATTTCCTTGAATAAACCAGACAGATTGAAGCAGCCTGCTACATATTCGATTTGAAGCTCAGCCTTAACAGAATAATTTCAAGTCTCTCTATACAGTAAGTACTATGAATTGGTTTCAAAAGCAAAGATTATCAACAATGTATTTTAGTAAGTATTTTTATAGCAATAAATTGCAGCTTCTAATAATTATACATATGACAGCAGAAATTTACACCTTTAAAAAATCACTGTTTTCCTTAACACATTCTTGTATTTTCTAAAAAAGATCTCAAAAAAAAAAAAGGAAGCAATCTCACATCATTATCATCCATGATAGCATGAAGTGGGATTGGGTTCCAATGTTAGTGTCTGAACATCAGAAAGTATACGTACACTCAACAGAAAGTTAAAAAACTGCTCTTAATCACTAAGCCACATACAAGATTGTTCTTGTGCGGTATGAAAGTATATTGAGAACGATATAATACTTTGGATTATCTGGGATGGGACAACTCTATGTGGAATAAAAGGCTCCTACCAGTGAAGACTGGATACAAGTCCTTTGTTGCACTGTGTATATACAGACAATTAGCTCATGATTCTCAAATATAATGAATCACAATTTTCTATACTAAGGGATTTCCAAAGCTTAGTGAAGGGAAATAAAATAAGCTTAATGCAACTGAATCTATCAAATCTTCCAATTTTACAAGTTCTAGAAGACTGAATCTATTCTGATTTCAATAATCAACAACATAGTTCTCCAAATGTTGTTCTCTTCTAATGTTTCTGTGTAACACCTCTGAAACTCAGTAACACATGTTTTTGCATTGACATAAGTCAGATGTTCCTAAACTAGAGGACTCTAATCATCACTGGAATATATATCACTTCAAGATAACAACATAACCAATTCTTTATTCTGCTTTTGCACAAGTGTCTGACAAGACAGTAGGAGCCCCTGCAAAGTACAAAGCATAGGATGATAGCAGAGACCTTGAGAATACAGGCACAGATGGCCTAAGCGTACAAATATGAACCATTAACGGTCTGCTACTGGTCATTAAAGGAATGCAACCTCTAGAGCTGGCTAAAACCAGTCTTAGATAATAACAAAGAAGGCAAAGATCACGTGTAAAATATTCCAGTACAATAACAACAGAGGGGACAAGAAAATATAAAAATGTCATTGCTTCTAAAAGAACACTGAAAGACAAGTGAGTAGAACTGCTCCAGCACTGCTTAAGTATATCATGCCTGATGAGCCTTACTACTTATCCATTCAAGTCCTCCTGCATCTTCAGTACAGAAAGAGCATTGCATTGTGGTTTGCCATTCACCATATTTTGCTTATGCAACTCCACAATCATTCATAAAGTGTTTTATTTTGCTGTATGATTGGGTTAAAGAACAGTATGCATGTGCGCCTGTTCCCTGTTCCAGCCCTCAAGCACAGCAAGACTGGTATCACAGCGCTGAGACTGGGTAAACTCAGAGATGACAACAGACCAAGCATGACACGTGAAGGTTTCTTCTAGATGGAGATATTATTTTGACGGATTGTGTACATAAATCACAGTCCATGAGGCTGAATAGTACAGTATATATGTATAGGCATGTACGGTTTGCTAAGATCCTTGCTAATTATGAAAATAGATTAATAATATTCAACTACTTCCAGAATCCAGCTTCTAATTTTAAGAATGTAGAAGTTTATTTCAATCTATTTTCTCAAAAAAAATGTATTTTCAAATACAGTTTATATTTTAACTAGTAAAAGAGTCTGACTATAGGTGACATTTTTCCCCTACATAAATGAAGTGACAAGATTCTCCCCCCTTCTGAATTTTATTCCTGTAAACACTCTTCTGGTTATGTTGTTTAAAATGCAATGTTGGCAGTGAGATATTGCTAGAGGCTTTGGACTAATGCCTTCTGAAGCTTCCACTTTTCCCAACTTTTACTAGCAATAAAGAATTTTTATCTAGAAACATGTAATTTTAATTACAAAATATAAATGGAATTTAATTGGTTACAAAGTTATATTTTCATATAATCAAGGGATGTTTCAAAGATTTAAGGCATAATTTTAGTTCTGTATAAGTTGCACATTTAGATTCCTTCAGGCAAATAACAAACTGATTAGTAAGTGTAATAAAGTAATTTATTTGTCTGACAATTGGCAGCAAAAGATGCAGTAACTTACTTGATCAAATGCCATTTTAGAGAACATCCAGGTTTCTCATAATTATTCCAGCTATATGGTATGCAGATGAACAACAATACAGCATTATTCTTATTACATTAGTGCTTTAATATTATGCTTCTGCCAGGTTTTGTACCTTTTTACACAATGCAAAAGGAAGTAATTACTTCTTGCACTGAAAGATTGAAGAATTGACCCTCCTCTAGACAGAGAAAGAATTTGACTATATGAAGAACTAAAGATGATAGCTTCTCCTTCACCAAAATCTTTCTGATATTCAAAACCATGCATGTTAGTTTTGAGAAAAAGTCTTGGCTTTCCATTCATTCAGTTCCTCAAAATTCTGTACAACTGTCAGGTGAAGATAACCACCTCTCTCTCTGGCAAGCAGCTATGCTAGATTGTTACATGAAATGAAGTTCTTCTCATGTTCCTTAATTCAACTACTATGACAGGTAACATCAGTAGCTAACAGCTTTTGGAGTCCAATTCTCTGATGGCCCAGTTTCAGTGAATTCAGTGGACCTAAGCCAACACAGGAAACCACCAGAGCCATTAAATACCACACGCACAATATAAAGAGATTATATAGTGGAAAAGACAACTATGACAAATGTGTAAGATCACTTGTATAAAATCAAACGATACTTACGTGATCTACACAAGGAAGTGTTTACCAGTCGAAAGTTCAGGTGAGTACACTGCCTTGAGAAGGTCTATAGAGATTGCCTTCCTTCTCTATTGTTTTACTGAAAATACAGTGCTATGACTTACACACAATTAATTAAAAGAAAAAAAGAGGAGGAAATCATTAAAATTGTAACAGGTCCAAGGAAATGTCACTTTTTCTGGCTCTCACTAATAACTTAAAATATACAAAGTCAAGGGTAAGGGCTGATAAACCATAAAGACATCTAAACAAAAACACTTTCAGAAAACAGTTATCTCCACCTTCAGCACAACTAGCCTACTCTTCTACTATTCTCAGAGACTCTCCTTTAAAACAAATTTGGAAAGCGGATTTATTTTACAGTCTTTTGACAGAGAACCAATCCTGGAAAGATATTTCCTGGTAAATAAGAAAGGTCAGAAACCTCATCAAGATTCTAACAGAATTTAAATTCAAGTGACTGGAAAGCAATGTGCTCTATCACTGAAAACTACAGAGAACAGTTCCTGTTTTATTCCCATTCCTAATGAAGTCAACCTACAAAAGTATAGGCCAATTTCTAGGAAGCTATATATGTTTAGATGCAAAATGCAAACATGTTTGAGAGCCCTTAAATATTTACTGTGAAAATCAAATCATGTAAAAGATGGTACACAAAAAAACCAAAGGAATTAAGGAATATCAAAATTCATCCTTTAGACTCTATTTCACTATAAAAGTTGCAAATAAGTTAATTGACAGATGTGTTTACCTCATTTACTGAAAAAGACAAGCAGCAGTAGATTTTTCCAGCTTCTTAGCACCCAAACAATCTGTTATCATTAATGGATTTAACCTCAAATCATCTCATCGAAGTTGGGAAGCATTTTATCCATTTACTATTGGGGAACTGAAGTACAAGGTAAATATATATCAAATTGTACAAATAAGCCTGTGGCTAAGTCCTGAATTTCTTGTACCTTCATCCATCCTCACCAGCCAGTCTCTCCACCAGTTCCTCTTGCTGGCAGTATCATTAATAACTCTACCATCCCATTTACATCAGTGCAACTTCTACCCACTCCTCCCAGAAACTTACCACTTATTTCCTCAGAAATCTCTCCAGTTCCTATAAATATTCCCAAGAAAGTATAAAGTCCCCAAACACAATGATGACAAGAGAGACCCCCAGCCACACACTGGAGGCTTCCAACTCATTTCCTAGCAGTTTCCAATGCTTAAAGGTTCTAGAAATATCTGATGTTAACACAGAGAGTTCTCTTGCCACTTACCCACTCAGAATTTGCATACAAGTATGAGATGAACACACATGATGTTTGTTACTTAACTCTGCTCTCTTCTCTGATTACAATTAATACAACACTAACAAACATTAGCATTAGCTGAGAATTCCACACAGAAAAGAAAGTAGATTATCATTAGGCTAGCTATGTTTTGACTAACAAATTGCAAATTAACTTAATATCTTACTGATAAACCTCTGTGGCAATAACTAGAGTTCTGAATCTATTCTATTAAAAAAAAAAACTCATTGACACAATGTCATTAATGCAAATCCCAAGAGATTCCACTTTTTCCCTGTACAGTACATAAGAACATTGCAGTGTCGTATGGCTATATAGTACATACCCCATGTTCTTTAGCAGCCAAAACCACTTCTAACAGAATATCTTCTTCTATAAATGGCCTCACAGCATCATGGATAACCACTACTTCTGGTTTCTGGAGCAGATATTTGGAAAACTCACTCTCTGCAAAAACTTTCAGTCCATTAAAAATTGATCGGTGACGAGTTATTCCACCTTTTACTACTGTAACTCTTTTGTGGCCATATTTCTCAATGATAGTCTTCATTGTTTCAATATTTTCAGGAGAAACCACCACAATAATGTCAGATATCCAACTTATCCTGGAAGAAATAGTACAGAAACAGAAAAAGTAGACATGAATGACAAAATAAAATTACAAACATCTGCATGAAAAAGAAATCCATATTGGGGAAAAAAATCGAGATAGCTAAATAAAGCATCTCAATATTCTCCAGTAATTACATTTCCTTTGCACATTACCAACCTATTACTACATGGAGAGCTACATGAAATGATCTCTACCAATATATGGATGTCAAAGTAATTAGAGTTTTTCCCCCCAAAAAAGTTTGCAGAAATAAAAACTTCGGATAATCCTTTAGAAAGTCTTTAAAACAATTCTTATTCCAGCCTCATCATCAGCTTCAAATATAATTTCTAAATCAATCACATGCCTTCTACTATTTTAGTTTCTCCTAAATTCAGTCTTCAGTAAAATGGTAAATTCTGGGGTCTCTAACACATCAAGTTCTAGTAGTTAGTACACTACATACAAGTGAATAAGAGCAAGGCAGCAATGAGACCAAGGAAAACTCTGGAGACAAAGATCACTACATCAAGGCAGACATGAGCAGAGATAGACTGTTAATGAATCATAACTATGACACCTGAGTGTTGTCAGAAGGTATTATGCTCATAATTTGGAAGAAATACACATACATACATGTGTGTATATATGTGTACACGTGTGCGCACACATAGATTTTGGATGCAGGAAGGTAGCAAAACATGAACATGAAGTTATGCCAGCCAGTTGCTATCACATGAAAAAACTGCTTTTCAAAACTCCAAACTTTAACACAGGTATCAGCCTAATTCTGTCATGGGGGAGGAAGGAGGAACCCACAAGATTAAAAACAGTCGTAACTGAAGTTTGGCTGAAGTCATACCTGGGTCAAAGGTCCTAAGAACAAAAATTAGTCATATGCACCATACTGTACTTCAAAATAATGGAAGTGTCACAGGTCAAATGCAATTACTCAGGTGTTTTATTTCCTAAATGCTATGTAGAGAACATCAAAAAGCATTTACCATTATTTTATTTCCTTTCTGCATCTCCACAGATGACAGTTTGTTTTGTTTGTTTGTTTTTTTCTAGTATGACAGACACATAACTAGTCAGATGAACAATGAACTGAAAAAACACTTTATTTACTACACTCACGTGGAGCCTACAAATCTGGTTTTGCAAAAGGGAGGAGTATGGCATATTCTCACTACTAAAACAAGTAAAACTATTGGAAATGTTCTGTAAACACAAGAAAGATTAAGGTTAAAATAAAAAAAAATTATGGCTCTCACCCTCCTGGTGTCTACTATAACACATGAGAAGGTATCGCCTAGGAACTATCCTTACTTCAAAAGGAAAGTCATCTGTGAGGCAAATCATTTCCCTAGAACTATATAAAACACTAGTGCATCTTCCATTTTCTATGTGGGTTTTGCAACTAACAGTCCATGGAAAACTGTAATTTAATGAACTTCAAAAGAACTACTAAAAATAAAATAAATGGAAGCTCTATTAGCAATCTTAAAGATTAAAAAAAAAAAAAATCCTCGCATCCATTTTGTTGTTAACAAACACAGAAAATATAGCCAAACTAACATTCTCAGCATTTCTTATTAAAGTTCTGCGTATATAAAATCTGAAATCAGAGAGTTTCAAGATTCATTTTGAGTTGTCATTCATCATAGGTTCACCAAAAAGTTCACAAAACTCATATAAGTCCTGGCATAGTCCTACACTTAGCCACAAAACCTCACACTTTTGCATGACTTCAATTCAAAATTAGGGCAAGCAAAATGGATTCATCTCAGATCATCTTTGTATACTGAGGTTCAGTCATGCAAATAAAGCTAAATTCAATGAGATCTATTTCACATTATTAGAAAAGAGCTCTGCACTTCTATTTACAGGAAATCTAAGGAACTGTACAGTTTCCAGACAGACAACCATCTGCATGTTCACGAGTGACAGTGTAAGAAAAGCACTGACCTTTCCCATTCTAAGATAAAAAAAAAAAAAAAAAAAAAAAAAAAAAAAAAAAAAAGATTAAGATGCAACTGTGGAGTACACAATATCATATGAGAACTAGGCAAAGAACTGAAGTACTGGACAGCCCACGATAAATTCGTGCACAGGGAGGTTGGAACGGCTCAAGGCCTCCCATGGTACAGTACATCGAAAAGAGACAGAACACGGTCACAGCTCCACCCTGTGTCTGCATAAACACATTCATAAGGTTGAGTATGTCCTCCTCAAACTCACCGTGGACTCGTGCTCTCTGATTAGTGCTGAGATTCATAGATGCAGACTATTCCTGTAGGAATTAACCTGTAGATAGCTTAGGCACAGAACAGTTTGTGCTTTGTTGCATAAAATGTCCCATAAGTGCTTTACAAAACTTATGAAAGAAGTACTAATTCAGTAAAGTATGCTACAAATTGCTCATGAATGGGAACTGTGTCACACAGGTGCTTTGACTTTTAAAGATCTGATTATAGAAATATTGCAAAGTGATTCAATGAATAAACTATAAAGACTGTCAGAGGACACTCAACCTCGCAGCAAATGGATCTGTTTTTCTTGATCTGTGAGATGCCTGTCACAATCTGTCACATTCTTTTCTTTTGAAAGCAGATTTAATAATAAAATAATTCAGGATCTGCTCAAAGAGTTTTAAAATAATAAATATCCTTTCCAATTTAAAATATTAAATCAAGGGGGAAAAAAGGTTTAATTCTGTCTAACAATGCAAGCTTCAGAAACAATCAGAACAAGGCATAAGAGAGACCTGAATAATGTACTCCAATATGCTTTAAAACATAACAAATACAGAACTCCACTGCTTCTACATCACATGGGCTGTAGTCCTATATTGGAAAATCACATCTGACAAAATGAAACAAGTAACAATCCCAGTTCTAATCAGTTTACAACTGCCCTGAGACAACCCCAAGGTTAATAAAAGGAAAACAATGAAGCAAAAAAAAGGACTATATTGTTTCTTTTAAGATTTCCCTGCTGGTCATCACTTACTGAAGTGTAAAATTCCTAACTAGATCAGCCGCCTAGTGGAAAACAATACCGTTTTATTAAATTTCAGCAAAAGTATATGCATTTATATTAGCTTAGCTAGAGCTCCAAGAAAAGAAATTTATTAACTCAGAAACAGATTAAGCTATTACCCAACTTAACACACACAGACTGCAGAGGAAGAGAAATATGGGTATCAGAGGATAACCTCTCTGTTATCCCCTAATAGTAGGCTCAAGTACCAATGTGATTTTGAGGTTTTAACCTCCTATTAGTTTACTTGTGTATAAAACAAGTACCAGCTCTGAGCCTTAACTCTGACAAAAGGCTTAAACACATGCAGTCAATTTCTGCAATTCCTACCCAGACCAGTAGCAACTTACCTCACCTGCAACCTACTGAAATCAGCACTAGCATCAGCAAAAGAAGGCCAGCGCCAGACAGTGACTGTTGAGATGGCTTTACTAGCATAAGATACAGTTTTTCACTGCCAATGAAACTTTTCAGAGACAAAACACGAATTATTACATTAGTTTTGGTGATATTATTATTCAAATACCAAACGTCAAAAGCAAAAAGCAAGTGTATTTTTTGCCCCCCCCCTTTTTTTTGATTTTTGTAATATATGGAAAAAAATATATACTTTTTTTCTAGATATATCAAGCAAGTTTTGCGTATATCAAGCACAGAAGTTATCCATTTTCCCTGAAAAGCTAAACCATTATTCCTTATTGATCAGAAAAGATAACAAAGGTGGTATCTTCATAAAAGTAAAACATTTGGATTGTCTGCTATCTTCATTTTTAGCTGGTAAGCAATTTCAAGAGTAAGGTAATGATAACCAGATAAGCAAAACTAGTATGTTAGTCTATATTTAACAAAAATGCAATTGTGTGACCTATGTAACTAGAGAGCAAGTATCAGCCAATAAGGATTAAAATGTTTGGCAAATAAACTATAAAAGACATTTCCTAGGAGGCAATTCTCTGGAAACTTCCCCCAGGTGATTCTTTTTTGACATCAGGCCACCTGTTTTGTGAGACTACATCACTGTAAGCAAAGAAGCTGGTTGAAGCCACTGGATAATTTTTATTCCAGTAAACATTAACTCTGCACTGTACTTTCAGTGGTTGGTGAAATATGAGCAGAGCAAGAGAACAGAGCAGCTTATTCGTCCCACAATTTTAAACTTTTACCTTAGACAGTGTTTTTTTTAACAGCTTAATTCTTCAGTATGTATGTGTGTGCACACACACACACAAGTGAGATTCCTCCTTGCCTCCAAAAAGAAATTGAAAATATCCTATTGTAAATAAACATATACAAAAGAATTAAATTGAAAGAACCACCCTACTAGTGTGTATAGAAGCAAAAAGGAAGAACATCATGGTAGTTCTGTTGTACTTGATGAAAAAGCCTCAGAGTTCAACAAGAGCAGAAATAAATTCATAGGAAAACTGATACACTTAAATTTTCTAATAGGTTTTATTTTTATCCCCAAGATAGGACCTGGGCCTGACCTTCCTGTCAGCACCAGTGGCCAAAAAAAAAAAAAAAGAAAAAAAAAAAAGAAAAAAAAAAAAGAAATCTTTCCTCCCTAGCCTACTTTTTCTTACCTCCTCTTCCTAGGGGCATTATCTTTGATTATTATTGGCAGGCCAACCTTCTGCATTCTGTCATCCTATGCAACAGGATATGCTGCTTATTCATGCATGTCTGCTCTTGTCGTCTTGTCTGCCAGTTTTCCACGACAATATTTAAGGTTCTCACTACTTTCAGTTGAATATCCTTATCTCCTCACATTTAAAAGGCACATGCAAAGCAGCTGAAAATTCTTGATTTGCTAATACATTTCTGTCTATACATTGCTTTATTTTTTTCCAGACCAAACCCCAAGCTGAAAAGTAGCTGAAGTAGGTGAGATAACCAGAAACCCAGTGAGACATTGTTAAGGCTAATGAGCTCATGATTTATTCAATTACAGCAGGTAAACAATAAGCATCAGAAGACAGTATCAAACTAAACACAGAAAATCTGCCACTTCTAGGTGGTAGACAATGTGCCGAACTGCAGTTCCTCAATACTACTACATTTTCTGTGCTTACATTTACACAAAATAAGAACAAGGTACTTCCTTTACACTTTTAGAGTCAAGAGTTGAGATGAAAACGAGTCATTTTAAGTCTTATATTACATCTGTCCCCAATCCCCCATACACATACATACCAGTCAACACTCCATCCAAATAAATACAGAGATGGCAGGAAGTTTTGCCTAAGAGAGGACTGGCACCAATTATTATACTTCCAAAGCTAAGAGAAAGCACTTGATTGATCCTCTCACAATCTAGTTCGGATCGTACACTTGGGTAAACTGTACAATTTGAATTCTGTCATCTAATTTTTTGCAGCTTTAGAACATAAATGAAATATTGTTGCCCAAAGAACTGTTATTCTCCCAGAACTTATTGGCAGCAAAGATTTTTTTATGAGCAACGTTTTATTTTCCTGTGAACATCACTTCCTTCCCAAACCTCATTCTGTTCTTCTTTCCAGGTCTCTTAACACACTGACTGAAGATATTATTCTTTTTCTCTGTAGATTCCCGTGACATTTTGGCAGAAGCTACAGTCGTGACAAGCTTTGGATTAGAGGTTTTGCTTATTGATGTGTTTAGCTTTGTGACTAGCTGCTGTTGAAAACTAAATAAAGAAAACAAGCAATATTTCTTTCATAAAGTAACAAGTGACCTGAGGGAAACCTCTCTGTGTGGGAACGGAAAAAAGAGCCCCAATTTTGATGTTCTACAAGTTTCCATGAGTTAAGAGCTCCAGGAGAAGTTGGCAGTTCCATTTCTTGTCACCACCCTCCTCTCCTCCCTCTGAAAATCTACAGATTGGTTTTCCTACGAGTCACTGCAAAACATCTAGGCTACTTCTGACGCTCCACTCCTACCTGCAGTGTTAAGTGACACCAGATACACGACTTGCATTATGTTAACACTGGACAAAAAAATAATAGTAACTGTCAGCCACATGCCCACATCTCAGGGTGTTACAAAAAGGGAAAACCGGCTGCTAGGATATCCTCTTACTTAAATTCTTCGCTCCTATGGGAGCAAAGACGAGCCACGCGTAAAGCCTCGGGCTAAGCGAGCTACCAGCCCCTCGCCCCAGACTACCCCTCCACCCACGCCAGAGGCCCCGCGGTACGCGGGCGGCCCCCGGGCGCGGCGCTGAGCTCCTCCCCGCTGCGGAGGCCGCACGGGGCCCCGTCCGCAGGCCGCCGAGCAGGCGCGCAGCTCCCGCCCTAGCCGGGCGCCCACACACGCCCGGCACCAACGGCGGCGCCGCGGCACCAGGCCCAGGTGCGCCCGGCGCTGTGCAACGCGCTGCAACTGCGCGCGCAGGGGCGGCCGCGCCAGCGCGGCGCGCCCGGCCCGCGGGCCCAGGCGGCCCCCGGCGCGGCGGGGGGACGCGGGGCCGGAGCGGCGCCGGGCTCGTTACCTCTCCATCGCCCGCACCGTGTAGCTGACGAGCGGCCTCCCGTGCACGGTGCAGAACTGCTTGGGGGTGGCGCCCCCCAGGCGCTCCCCGCTCCCGCCCGCCGGCAGCACGGCCGCCGCCGCCGGTCGAGCGGCGGGCCCGGCGTGGCGACTCCCGCTCGCGGGCTCCATCCGCGCGGGGCAGGCAGCTGCTCGGCGCCGCACCTCGCCAGCCGCCCTCCCCGCCCCCCGGCGGCAGGAACTCCCGCCCGCCCGCTCGCTTTATTTGCCCTCGGATGTCCGCAATCCAAGGAATCCGGCGCCTGCTCGCCTGCCCCCAGCGGGAACTGGGCCCTACTCGTCGCCCACCCGCGGTGCACTGCGCGCGGCCAGGCTGGCAGCCCTGCCTCACGTGCCGAACCCGCAGGGGCTGGTTGGGGTGTCCGCCCGCGTCCCCGACAGAGCTAAAGCAGGCAGGCAGCAGCGCAAACGGGGCCGGGGTGGGGGGGGGGGGGAGGAGGAGAAGGGGAAAAGCAGCTGTTGGCCCTTTAAATGCGGGGCGCGCCTGTGGCTGTGTGCCGCGCGCGCATGCGCGGCTCGGGCCTGCCTGCTCCCACCTGCCGCGAGCTGGGAGCGGGTGGCGCGGGCCGTTGGGCGCCCTCGCGGGGCGGGGCGGGGCGGTAGCGCCGCCGTTCCCTGCTGGGGTGGGGCTCCGCGGGTCTGATCCGGTCGAGCGGGCCGTCGTTTCTCGGTTGGTGCCCGTTAGGCGCAGAGGAGGCGCAGGCCAGGGGAGCGCGGGGCTCGCTGGGCGTGTCCTCAAGTCACACCTGGGCAATCAGCACCGCGTGGCTCCGGTCGGTGCGCGTGGTCTCGTTACTTAGGCGCGGTGCCCTGGGGTTTGAGCGTGTTTAAGTATCGGTGCTGCGGCCTATCTTTGTGTGGCGGCTTTGACACCTCACTGCAAATCCGAAACAGCAGTGGTGAGCTTGTTGCCGTTTGCTGGGGACCAGGGAGGGCCGGCTGCTCAGAGCGTGACAGATAACAAGGCCGGTGGGAGCGGGATGCTGAACGTGTGTCAGGGCCGGACAGAGCCGAGACTGCAGTCACACCTGGTGCGGTAGTCACGGACAAAGCCCGCGGTGACAAGGCGGGTCCAAGGGCAAGCCAGGAAGCGGAGCCCGTTGGGCAGGGTCGGAATCAAGGCAAGAGACAGGGCAGAGACGGTGCAGCACAGCTGAGGGCCAGCAGCAAAGCCGCTCCTTAAAAGCAGCTCCCAAGAGAAAGGAGGGGTTGGCGCTTGCTTCTAGCTTTCTTCACAGTAGCTCTTATGCGTGAGGGAGCTGGTGCTGGACTCGGGTAACTACACTCCTAGAAGGGTGGATGCATTCAATGGCTCTAACACTGTTCTTGTGGACATTATTTTTAGGAACAAAACAGTATCTTGTTCATGGACTGTCCTAAAATGACCAGATGTTGCAGAGTATGTTTTTTTTTTATCCTTTATGTTTTTGAGAAGCTAACTCACAGTTTTGCAGGTTTCTATTAGTAGTACAAAGAGGAACCTAAGTAGAACCCACACAGAGACTTTTCTGAGCCAATCTGACTTAAAAGCTGTCAAGGGAGGAAGTTTGTCATGTTTCAACTGGGTTGCTTAGCTGGTATCTGCCTTACTGCACAAAACCCAGAATTGATGGTTGATACTAAAAACACCTGTGGCCTAGGTAAATTGATCCTATGTACAGTAGGAGTGAAGTGATCCTGCTAGCAAAGGCAGACTTCACAAGTACCCCTGATATCTGCAATATTAAGAAGGTCTTGGAAAATTGTACAGTGCCATGCAGACTTGATGCCATACTGTCTATATGGAGGTGTTATATGCAGAATTGTCTTGACAGATAAGTCAATGAAGGGAAATTACCAGCAAAAATTTTCAGAATACCCAGCATAAATTTTTTGTGTTGAGGCAGGTATCTCCACTTTCTGTGCTCATCTGGGATTGTGTAAGTTGCACCATTTTGACTCTCTTGCAGCAGTTCTGTATAAACGCGTTTAGGTAGGTAGGTTATTCTGCAGTGTTCCCAATCTTTTCCCTTTTGTTTTTTTCATGACAGCAAACATTCTCAATTCCTGTCTCACATCTTGATAATTCAATACATGCAAAACACAGCATTAGTCTAGTTAAGTGTAGCATTTTTCCAGACTTTCTCCTTGTTTACATTATTATAAGCAGAAAACTACGGTCTTTTGGCTCCGTAACTTCCTACTATACACTGCTTCTGAGTAGGTACGTAGGTCTTTCCACACATTCACACTCCCTTCAGAACTATTTTCCCCTTCCTGACATACTGGTTTTGCACTTCTGCTCCTGTTGCAGCAGTCTGTTATGCCTAGTATCTTCTCTCTTGCCCAGCCAGTTCACCTCTTCCGTACATATGATTCCTTCTGTGAAGGAGGAAAGATGTAGAGAGATTAAGGAGAGAGGATCATATGGAAAACTGATTGTGTTCTTGTTCTGCAGCCCACTTCCTAATATTAGACAGACGAGGCTTGATCTGGGTCTAGAAGAAATTATATTTCATAATTTCAAGTAGTGAACTCCTGAATAGATATATAGGAGTAGGAAGTCTACTTCTGTAGTTGTGTGACTAACTGATTTGCCAGTGATTACACAGGAAACTTGTGCAGGATAAGACTTTATATGTGTGTTTTCAAACATGTATTTTTCTTTTTAACTAACTTCTCAGAGTTAGTTAAAACCCTTCTTCTACCTTTCAAATTTTCAGAGAGTAGAACTACTCTGGTAATAACAAGCCACCTTTTTTTTCATCTATATTAGGTCAAGGAATCACATGAGAAAGATCATGTCCTATAGGTATAATCTTTTAATCAAGTGAACAGGAAAGAAGTGCTAAATATAGTAGCTGATTGGATGTTGGAGAGGAAGTTTTGGTCTGAAAGATACCTCTGATTTGTGCATGATCAGATATCAGTACTCTGTCTTGTGCTGATAGCACCTATTAGTTCTTCTGGAAGCCTTTCTGTATCTATTCAGAGTACTGGGGTCTTGATTAGATTATGCTTGTTACTGCTATTTCTCATCTTGTTTTATGTTTTCTTAGGCAATGACACAGAAGGAAGAACATATTTAATATTATTGTCAATTTATGCTGTGTCTTAGAATGAGTTAAGAAAACTATGATTTTATTTTCTACATCTTTATAATATTCATGTTCATAGTTAAGAGGAATAAAACAAAGTGGCATTTCAATAATTTGCTTCAATTCCATTCCATGTTACATTTTCTGTTGAAACAATCTAATCATTTGGTTACTGCATCCAACACATGCTCATATATAAACATTTGAAGTGAGGTGAAATGAATTCAAAAATAGTGTGAGAACAATTTTACACCTTGTTTTATTAGGTAAAGAAGGCCAGAGGCAACATTTTTGCTTCAAAGCAAGTAAAGAACAGGTTAATCCATCATTTCTTTGCAGGGCCATAACATCTGAAACCACACTGGTAGTTTGCAATTATGCAGTAAATATGCCAATCACATGTTTGAAATGAAAAGTTTTGTTTTTAATTGAAGAAAGAAGATATGCACAAATTGGAATCAAATTACAAAAGTGAAATTCACCTGAGAAATTAGCTGATGGGAGGGGGAAAAAAATCTATGACTGAAACTCTTAATAGTATTTTCAAAGAACATTATGTTATTGGAGCAGTAGAAATTGTACTAAAAGCTTCTTGTAGAAAATGAGTGAAACAGTTACATGTTTTAATTAAAAAATGCAGTACATGCAATCAAGTAATAGCTGGCAAACTAAAGTGAATGCTAAAACAAAATTACGAAAAAAGAATCCAGTACTTTCTACTATGGAAATGCAAGCTCTATAGAAGACAGAACTAAAAATATTTACGTTCTGTGACCCATTCTTGCAACTAACATGGGATCTGTAGCATTCTGAGCAGTGATGCAGGATTTCATCCAGGACCTTTTGCTTGCAGGATTATATTTCACTGATTTTATCCAGATATGTAGCAGTTACCTCAGTTGCAACAAACCATAAAATGAACACCCAGAGCTGTAAGTTAACAAGTAGAATATCTATTCATTATATATAGAGAGAGTTTTCTGTTCACCTAAGATAGCTGACTTGCCTTTCTGTATGTAATCAATGTCTGTGCTTGTGATTGTGGAAGTCATTCTTTACAAAGGCAGACATAGATTCTTTGCATATCTAAAGAGCTTTGAAAGGACAGTATTTCAGGTTTTATCTTACCTGCCTATTGCTATTTATACCAGATCTGAAAGCATTATGGCTTCATCATCACTTCTACATCTGTAAATGAAAAGAAATGAGAAAGCATAAATATAGGTATGTATTTTGTTCCAGGCATTTTGTTTCAGCTGTGGTTGATCACTAGAAAAAATAATAGGGTGAAAGTTGGGTTTTTTTATGATCTTCACCATCTTTTATTTGTTGCTTGCACTTGAGACTTGATCTACCCTCTGCAGCTCTTTTGGACTGGCTTGCTCCGTTGCTGTTTCAGTCTTAGTTGCACAGCAGTTGTCTCAGAGTGTTTACTCTGTGGTGACAACAGGCCCTGAATCAGTATAATTCACAGGGAACATATGGCTTGAGGCAGACAATGGAAAGTTGAAAAAGCCAAATTTATTTTCCTTCCAAATCATAATTAACTCCTTTGGGGAAATCTTACCTTGTTTCATATTAGCATATTTTTTTAATATGATTGCAAAGGGTTTATGTCTTAGTCTGATGTGTTTGCTGAAAAATGGTATAGATGTATGTAATATTTACATAAACTGTTATGCTATTGATGATTTGCTCCTACTGCTGTGTGGATTTGAGATCAAAATAGCTTTTATTCAGCAAGGGAGTTATGCACATGTGTAACTTAAATGATATAAATAGTTAGGCTGTCTATCAAATATCCAAGGGTACTTGCATGCCTAGTATACAATGTATATAGAATTACCTATAGATCAAATCCCTGAAGAGAATTATAAATGCTGTTGGCTTTGTGTTATTTTGCATAACATGTTTCTGCAGAGTATTTTTAAGTATGGTTTTGATTTTTGACAGAGTGGGCTCTAAATTTTGGTTAATGAGGTGTGCATTGATTTTTAGTTTTTTAATGGTTGAAGGGTAATTAAAGAATATGAATGGTATAAATATAAAGGAAATGTGGTCTCTGAACCACATTTCTCTGAATGGAATGTTTCCATACTTGCACTTCATTGTAGGCAAGTGTTAAAAAAACATATGTTGAGTTTCACCAATTGAATTAGGTATTATATGTGTTTTATGTCACACCTTCTGCATTGTTTTACATAGATAACTTAAATTTATTATAGTCCATGATCACTGGATAAACCAAAAATAAAGCAAGCATGGGGTCATCTTGCTTACATTTTGTGCAAGTACTGGAGAAAAAATTGGCAGTGATTCCATGTGATGTTTGACACACATTTTAAAGCCTCCACCTAAAATGTTACATTCTTGCTGGAATGTTTGTCCCTTCTCTACTCTATAATACTCTGGGATATTTCCCTGGGATATGGAAAGTTAGTTCAAGAGCTAATGGGTATTTTGTATATGCAAAGTAGAAGAGCTTTAAGATAATTACCCCACAATATCTAACCTGATAATTCATGAGAGTAAGAGTCCCTGACTGCAAGAGTTCTTACAAAATTCAGAGATATTAAGGACTTAAGTAAAGTCTCCTACTGCTTTGGAAAGTGCTGGGACAAGTAGGTGATAAGGAGGAGGCGTCATGTAGTTTCTCATGAGAAAAGGCTGACTCAAGCCTTAAGCATTTAGCTGCAGGCAAGTCGTTAGTGCTTATGGCTTCTAGGCACCTTGGTCAGATGCTAAATAATGCCGAGGTGAGAAATGCCTATCTGTTGAGCTTTAACATCACCACTTATTGCTGTGGTTTGTAGGAATTGCGTTTTGGGGTGTACGATTGAATGCGCTATATGGTGACCCTAATTCAAATTAAGACATATGGAAGTTGAAGGAGAGAAATCCCAGAGGCTACTTTCAACTGTCATTGTGGCACCAGTCATTAGGATCTGGCCCCATCATTTCAGTAAAAAAGAAATGGTTAATTTATTCTCTTCTGACTTGCTTCTAAAATTGAAGAAACAGCTACCTCTGAGGAAAGACTAATAGTAGTTTCCTTCTCCTGTAACAATTCAAATAGAGAGTCTATAGAATTGGTTAAATATGTAGTACGCAGCCCAAATGCCAATGATAGAGAATGATATAGGGGAGGAGAAGAGAATGCTCAGGAGCTGATTACAGATTTGTAATAGAGTTGGGGTTTTCACTGTTCTAATTTTTTGTTTGTTTTAAATTTGGTGTGTGCCTATTATCATGCCTTGTTTTATTACTTTACAGTGTTCTGTGTTATCTCCATGCAATGCTTGTGAGAGGATATGAAACTATTCACCAAACTTAGTGATGGAGAGAAACAAATAACACCTGTTGAAGTTTGCAGATTCTTTGTGAAAGATACTGTAGGAGTACAAGCTTTACTACTTTTTACTACACTGAAGGTATTACTTCTGTGCCTCTTGTTATATGAGGCATTAAACACAGAATGCCAGGAGTGGTCTTAATTAGCCCCATGTCTGAAGAACATGAGATGAGGAGAACCTACTCAGCTTGACAGAGGTCGTACAGGAGGGATTCCATCCATGTGAATTTTGACTTAACAAATGAAGATTGCTCCTAGCTATACTGTCAGGGACTGAAATTGCATCAGGATGATACACCTGAGGGCTGTGCTGCCATTCAGAGAGACCTGGACAGGCTGGAGGGCTGGGCGGAGAGGAACCTCCTGAGGTTCAACGAGGGCAAGTACAGGGTCCTGCACCTAGGTAAAAATAACCCTAGGCACCAGTACAAGCTGGGGGCTGACCTGCTGGAGAGCAGTCCTGCAGAGAAGGACCTGGGAGTGCTGGTGGATGACAGATTGACCATGAGCCAGCAATGTGCCCTTGTGGCCAAGAAGGCCAATGGTCTCCTGGGGTGCATTGGGAAGAGTGTTGCCAGCAGGTGGAGGGAGGGGATCTTGCCGCTCTACTCAGCCCTGGGGAGGCCTCATCTCGAGTACTGCACCCAGTTCTGGGCTCCCCAGGACAAGAAAGACATGCAGCTCCTGGAGAGAGTCCAGCGTAGGGCTGCAAAGATTATCAGAGGGCTGGAGCACCTGCCCTGTAAGGAATGGCTGTGAGAGCTGGGCCTCTTCAGCCTGGGGAAGAGAAGACTGAGGGGGGATCTTATCAATGTGTACAAGTACCTGAAGGGAGGGTGTCAAGGGGATGGGGCCAGACTCTTTCCAGTTGTCCCGTGTGACAGGACAAGAGGCAATGGGCAGAAATTGAAGCACAGGCAGTTCCGCCTGACCGTGAGGGGAAATTTCTTCCCTGTGAGGGTGACGGAGCCCTGGAACACGCTGCCCAGAGAGGTTGTGGAGTCTCCTTCTCTGGAGATCTTCAAGACCCGCCTGGATGCAACCCTCTCTTACATGCTCTAGGTGACCCTGCTGAGCGGGGCAGTTGGCCTAGATGATCTCCAGAGGTCCCTTCCAACCTTACTGATTCTATGATCTAAGATGCAACACAGAAACTGGACTTTGAATTGGTTATGGCTTTGTATGGCGTACTTCAAACAAAACAGTCACCTATAGTTGGGTCATTTTTTCCCTCTTCTGTTGACTTCTGTAGTGTTACATTCTAACCATTTTGGCAGGTTATAAGGGAGATGCCTTAAATAACCTCCTTTGTTCATCAAGAATTTGTGAATCTTTTTTTCTTTTTTTTTTCTTTTAACAGTTAATTTTTAGCAAACAAAATATGTTGAAAGAATGCTTGCACGATATTCCTGTCAAATTCTTTTCCTCATCTTTTGCTGGCTTGTCCAGTTCTAATATAAAAATGGCAGATTGGAAAGGGTCAGTTCTTTGATCCTGTTCAGTTTTTTGAAAGATCAGCATTGCAGATTTTTCGCAACTGCAGCAATGTGGCTAGCTGTCATCTAGCAATTATATAGAGACTGAATCTATTTAACATATACCACTGAGCAACCATCAAAGGTTAACCATTTTCCAACATCCTAATCCAAACCAGTTACTTAATGAAAAATGCTGTTACTGTTTTTCTGAGTAATTCAGTCCCACTTATTTTACAGTTAAAAATTCTCCCTGACACTTACCTATGTCTATACACTTGTGTTTTCATGTACATTCAGTTTTCTGCAGCACTGAGCACTTCAGAAAAATTGACTAAATAATGCAGTTTTCTTGTATCAAAACAGAATTGTGGAACAAGTAATCTAACTACTGGAAAGTAAAAAGTATGTCCATTGAGACGGCATGGAAAAGAAACTTGGATTTTTGTCATAGGCAGAAATTTAAAAGTGGAGGGCAGAAGCAGGCAGATTTGTAAGGGGTTACAGTATTTGAGTAGATTTAAAAAATGCCACCAAGAACTTCATTATTAAGTTAAGATCCAGACGGCTGCTTGAATGGGACATATAATTAAAGCTTTATGTAAGAAGTATGCAGAAAAGTATTTAATTAAAAATGTAAATCTTTATTAATATTTTCTCCTGGCAAGGTATATTGCAAACATTTTCTTTTGGCAGAAGTATCAAGCTTCATAACTGATTACTAAAAGCTCAAAAGGAAGTAAGGTAACAATATTTGCAGAGCACCTAAGAGAATATATGAATAATTCACTAACTATATTCTTAATAGTCTTGTTCACTAAATCAGATTACAGTAATTTTATAAGGGTAACACTGAGGAGGAAGCCTTCTACTGACAGGTTTTAATGTAAGTTGTAAGCAGGGATTTGGGTCAAATTCTTCAACAGAAAAGTTCAGGTGTGCGATAGACTGACAACTTTCTAAGAACCTCATTTGTGAACATCTTCAGCTTCAACTGTATTCTTCTTTCAGAAAGAGCAAGTTGTGGCGACAGGCAAGAGTATGTGACCAGTGCAGTGAAACATGAGGTTCTGTGAGGATGTCAGATTCTGAAACGTCTCTGACGTGTCCTAGGTCTGTGTGGGATTCATGGGTGACATACACTGTGCTCTATCTGCTTTGCATGGGAGGAAGGGACACACAGACAGTCAGAAGTTCTTATCCACCATGCTGATTTAGACTTTGCAGTCTGTTAAATCCTAAGGGCAGCATGTGCGTTGGCTATTGTTTGGCTTTGCTGTCAGTGGACAGAACGAGTCTTTTATAGTCTCATGAAAGGTCATGATGATCAGGAAAAAATGAAGGATATGCAGCACATGCTCTCCACATTTTGTTTTGTTCCACTTTTTTGAACAGTTTTCACTCCTTTCTCCTCTTCTAGATACACCCAAATTCAGATATTTCAGTATCAGAAAACAAAAGGTGCAGTGCAGCAATACAACCTGTTCCCTGCTGCTATAGCTGTTCTGGCTACCATCCTAAAAATCATAAAGTACAAGAGCAAAAATTTCAGCAGGTTTTTTCAGTAAAAAAGAAACTGAGTGATTCTTGCTGAAGCCAAAATATTTGCAGCTTTACATTTTAGAAACACACGGGTCTCTCAAAATTTAAAAACAATGCATCTATTGATACTAAAAGGAGGTTGAAAATATTCTCATACCAAAAAGCCCAGTAAAGTGTGCTATAGCAAATAGAATGCAAAACAGGTAAGGGGATCGATAATGAGATGATAATATGCTGTTATGCAACTGCTAAAATGGAGCAACAAAAGTCAAAAGAGACAAGAAATTAGACAAGGCATTCAGCAAAACATGAGCTCATTTAATATTTATTACTTAACACTAAGTAGATGATGACAAAAGTCACTTTTTAACAGCAAGTGTCTGAGGTTTAGTATACAGAACTATACTATAGTTGCAATGTATTCTGAGTTATGCTACTTTTCCAGTGAGATGGATTTTTTTTTATCTTCGTTTGTTTTCATAAAGTACCATATCCCACAAACAGCTCCATGAAAGTCGGTGGACCTGATTTTCATTTACATTAAGAGGTTCTCTATTTCTCTGCTGTTGTACAGAGGCATTAAGAAGGCCTGAGCTAGAGCTATGTAGTGTAATATTACCTCATTCACTAGTATATGTAGTCAAACCAAAGTGAGTTAAAAAAAACCCAAACTTCAGGAAGATTTTTCTGAGCGATTAGCTGGGGCCGGGGAGGAATATGTTGCAAATGATTTTCATGGCAGGTCGTGTTTCCTGAGTATAGTTTGACCAGCATTACTTAAGCATGGAAAAGTGTTTTTTTGAATATTAACTAGGTGGTAGGCAATACCACATGTGAATCACACTTTTCTAGGGTGTCAGTCCACATAACTCACATAATGAGTGATCTGAAAGGCTGGATGTCTTTCAGAAAGATGCACAGGCAGACTTTTTGTTGTGAGGCGATGTTCAGGCAAAACTAACAAATCCAGTGACAGAATGTCTGCTTAACTCATAAATCTCTTGAGAAATTTCAGTTTTAACCTGAAGCTATGTTTATATATGTGTCAATGACATTGAAATCAAAGCCCCTTGCCTAGCCTACGGGAAAGGAAATGCATCATGAGAACAGGATACCTTCCAACAGTAAGGATTCCTTATAATTTTCCACTGAACACCTTCAAGTTAATATTGTAGCAAAATGACTCCCACAGTGGAATGTGTTGAACAGTCCTTTCTTGATTAATGTTGTACTTCTTCAGGAAGGATATAAAGGTCAAGGTTAGGAAGACTACAGTGATTTACTAGCAGAAATCTGTTAGGTGTTTTGAAGGGTGTTATTCAAATGTCACCTTAATTTCCAAATAAATGACTGAACTTGAATTAGGTGTTTCTGATTCCAAGGCTACTGAAGAGGGAAGAGAACAAATTTGTTGCTGTTACTAAAAAACTGAATAAATAAAGGGCCTTCCTATTCTAGCCTGTAAGTGTCAGGCCTTCCTGACTTCCATAATTTCTAATGTTCTAATGATGAATACTTTCTACCACTGCCTCTCCATCGTATGCCTCTGAGTGCTAACGTGCTATCAAACAAGCAGCATCTGGCTAAATTTGTTTCTAGTGATGTATAAGAAAAATTGATTTCCATTCATTACAAAACAAATTACCCCTTAGCTGAGAACAGTTTTCATCATTTGGAAGGTAATGAAATAATGATGACAGATTAACAGATTGCTTCTAACTCATTCACTTTTGATTTTCTAAAGAAGCAGATATGAGTACTTACGATATTAGGTTCTTTTTAATTGTTTTTGCTTTAAATGTATGGGAAGCAAAACCTGCTTCTTTTGTCAACCCTTGAATTGTAGAAAACCCACATTTTGTGAAAGTGGAGACATCTTCCTTTGTTTTGAGACTGACTGTCTATCAACCAAGAAGCGTGACGCAAGTATTTATTTCCTCATTGAAAAGGAGGCAATAAGATGAAAGAGCTCATTCTGCACTGCAGGTTGCAGTTATGGTAACTGCAGAGAAACACTTTTTAAAGAAACCCTTGGACTTAGTGCTCTGCACTAAATTCCAGACCATGGAGTGATGTAATTATTAAAAAAAAAAAAAATCTGCCTGTACCTTTCAAAATATTTACATGCTTATTCTATGCATTTGCCTTAATGCATTAGGTAAAAACTAAGAAAATACTAGCATATATGCATTTCCTTTTTAACTGTGAAACAAACAATATAAGAAGACATCTCATACTATTTCAGATTAAACAATACAATTTTTTCAGTGAATCTTCTATAAAATTTGGCAAGATTCTCCAGTGTAGGTACAAGCACAGTGGCCCATGTCCTACCCACTACAGTTTTACAGGCTGGAAACTCTCCATATAGAGAAAGACAGTTGGATGTACCCATAGTATTGTCTGTATTGCATTTTTGTCTGAATCCTTGGATAGATCCCTGTGAGTTCACAAGTAGCATGATGAAAGAGAAGGCAAATTGTACAAGCCAGGTTGGAGCACTGAGAACTAAGAGATGAGTGATGAGAAGTGACACTATCTTTTAACAAAGTTCATCAACATGACTGTTCCTAAAATTGCTTTTCTGCAGATCTCTGATGCAAAATGCCAAAGTTTTCGCCAAAGGAGAGATAGTAAGTAACTTAGGTGACACTTCAACGTGATGGACTAGGAAGACCTGGCTTCCCTTATGTTTCTTGAAATCTGCCAGATATAGAGATGGGCCCTGTGGTCTTTAGCATGTCCAGCAAAATTCCATGAAGTCATCTTAATAGAAATGTGTTGATTTATTCCCCTACAAGTGTTTCTGCATGCGGAGACAAAGTAGGAAAGAGTTACTATCTAAATTGCTAAATGTGGACTCTTACTGAATGTGCATATTGGTTTTGCAGTCAAAACTTCACTGGCTTTAGGAGAGTCATGAGCAACATGTGTGTCTTTTTTCATCATCTTTCTATATGTCAAACACAGAACAGGCAGACCAACTTTCTAATATAGTGACTATGGGCTTTGAATAAAATTTTAGTTCAGTTTTGGTCCATTGTCCATCTTCAGTGCTTTTTCATCTTGAAGAAATAGACAGCAATTTAAAATCAGATATATATTTGGCATTTGAGAATAATGAATTGGGAATAAAAATAAAACTGATTGAATAAGACTATAATGTCTGTTAAAATCGAAAGCTACGCTCCCTGTAGGTTCACTGCTTTGATATGTCTAGGAGCAACATCATGCCACCTCTCTCCCTGTTAACTCCTTTATTCCTCAGCTGTTTTCGTAGGCTTAAAGAAGGATCTTTTAAGCTACTCAGATCAGAGAGTTTATGTATAATTCATCTCTATTCTCATCATTCTGATATTTTCATGATCACAGAACTAAACTTCAAACAACTGGATTATTAATTTATTTTTTAACTGTACCAACATGTGTATTGCCTTAAAATGCAAGCACATTATCTTCTTCCATACACAGATTTTTAAGAGGATTCTTGAAAGTAGCTTTGAGGAAAAAGTATTTAAATGTTACTGTTAAAATTTAGAATTCAGTAAGACAAGCAGTATCATTGAATTTCAAACAATTTTCTATTAGGAATTAAGGAAGATCTCTGCCTTGTGATGAACATTGTGAAATTAAAATGCAAGATGGAATGAGAAAACGAAGGTCAGAGAGAACTTGTGACACGTTGTTAGGCAAGATTTTTCATTACTTTCTTCTTAGATAATATTTTCTTTGGGTGTCAATGGGGTATAAGAGGCAATTATTTAAAAACAGCAGAGTGCCGTAGTGAAATCTTTCCTGTAGTAATTGAATATAGTCTGAAAGATTAAGAACAGATGATTCCTGGACTGTGTGTTGAAGGATAGATGACTTACTATGTATTTGCTAATACGTCCTGTAATAAGCTGTGGATTATGTGTAGGACTCTATTGGCTCTATGAGAAAGATTAAACTGAATGTTATTTTTACCGTAAGTCTTTGACTTGATGATCATTACTGAGAAAAAAAAAAAAAAAGTGGTGTTTTACTAGCTTGTAACACTTCCCCAATATACACTTCTTATGCAATGTACAATTTGAGAATTGTTAAGTATGATCCTAGTTTGGACCATTAATAAGCACCGTTTGTTAAATAGTCATACAAGATTTCTACAACCAAAAAGATTCCACAGCAAGATTATTTTTATGCTAAATGTTGTGGCTAGATTTTTAAAACCATATAATGTTCTCCTACTTTTTTTAAGATTCAGTGTTGTAACTCATTAAAATATGTTAATTTTCATACGTAGAGCCAGACAATACTTTTTTACCAGTATTTATTTTTGTAAAAAAAAAAAGAGAGAATTTGAAAGGAAGTCATATCTGTCTTTTGATTGCACACTTTAAAAAAATAATAATACAGAGTGGAGCATGGAAAAAACAATTTTTAAGTTGTTACTTCAAAATAACACCTAAGTCTACAAATGTTCGAAGTGAAAATATATGTACCAAGAATGCTAAAACATCTATTTTACACTATCTACAAAATGTATATTCTAATCCAGCCACAAATCATAGGAAAATACTTTGATACATGAGAAAAGCTATAAACATAAGAACATTTTAGAGGGAAAATAACACGCATAAAAGCTCATTAAATAATTACAACAACAAATAAATAGTTTGTTCAGCTTTACTTTTCAATTGCTGCCATGCATATTTTAATTTTTGGTATATTGAGATAACAAGAGAAAGGTCAGCATGCAAGGCGTTTTTTTCTTAAAATGAATCTGAAAGCAGATACTAGATGTATTTTTAAGCCGTTGTCAGAAGTTCATAAAACAAGATCTAGAAGGCAGTAGATGTGATAATTGTTCTCATGAAAACACACAAAAAAGCATCTTTTTACAAATAGACTTCAGTGAATATTCATGGCAACTTCTCTTTGCCTCCATGCCTGGAGAAATTGGAAGAGTTTAAAGGATTTAGAAGGCTTCTGTTATTCTCCGTCTTGAGCATTTGGAAAAGGTCCATATGCCGAGAACGACCCTTCTGATTTTGGTCAAAGCAATACGTATGTAGTGTCAGCTGAGAACACAGCAATGGCAGACTTGTCTTTAAGCAGTCAGATCTGTAAAGCAGATGGTTATAGGTGAGTTCAGTTTTGGCGGGAGGAGAAGGGAGATGAGAGAGGAAAGAATGTCTGACTTCTAACTTGTACTGTGTTTGCTGGATTTACTGGCTCTTTTTCTCTCTTTGTGATGCTGGATAGGCTTTGCTTGAGAGGTTCCCTCAAAGTTGTGGCTGGACTCGTTGTGCTGCCTGGTGTATCGCTTGCACTTGCAGGCCGTGACCACAGTTATTTTGTAGGTTCTTATACTTCCATCCTGGCACTGAAGCTGGATCCTCTGGGTGCGAGTTTTGTCATTGACGCATCTCCACTCCTGCGAGCTCCGCCTGCTCCAGTACTTGGTTCCATAACCTCCGCCAATCCAGTTGGGGAGCAGCGGCAAAGGGAGGCATTCGCCTGCGCACACCAGCTCTTTCAGAGGACTGATGCTGGTGCACTGGCCATCTGAAATGTACTTGGTGGACCGCAGTTCCCGACAGCCAACTTGAACACGATCTGCAGAATGCACAGAATAATGAAGACTGAGATTCAAAAGGAAAACATTTTATTAACCAGTCATTGCTACATTAACGAGCTATGTTTTGCAGAATACAACATAGGCAGTAATTTTTACAGGACATGTTGTTACTGATGTGCCCCACAACACGAGGACCTCAAGCACTGATGGTATCTCTGGGTATTACCACAGCATAAAGTGATCATAATGATGTGCACTTAAGCAGTTGTAGTGGAGGAGGCAATTCTGTTCTCTAGGCTTCTTCTCAAGGACATACCTTTTAGAAAAGAAAAAATGCCCCAACGGAAGAAATGTTTCCTGCTTATTCTTAGTCTAGGGAACTTGCTCTGCAATGTTTACAACAGTTATATTGGATCATTAGCAAGGGAGAAATAGTGCTGTGGAAACTATTAATGTACTTTTAAAAGAATTTAAAAATAGTGTATTTTTTCCCGTTGCACAGTTACAGTGGACAGTCTATTTGAGCACTTTTGCTGTACACACAGATACCATAAAAATGATAACAACTGAAGTTACTAGAGAATGGTGTTCCACATGCAAAGTATGAATGATTAGCAATAACAAACTTAGAGTGGCCGTTTTGCCTTCAGGATAAGACCATCTTTGTATTTGTAGTAATCTTCATAATCTGTATAATGTAGAGGATCCTGCAAATTCTCTCAGGCGACTGACACAGAATCAAAATGCAGAGCTTCTAATGCAGGCAGGTTTGTACCCGTCTGTGTGTAGCTCTGCACCCTGCAATAAACACAACTGTTTATTTCAGTAATTAAATTTTGAAATAGACGCCCACAGTGCGCTTAGTTTTAATAAGCAATCTTTACTGGCTATGCTCTCCCTCTTTCTGAAGGACAATTACAGTGCAGGTTCTACACACAAGACAATTAACTAATGCCTTTAAAATAGAAGTAATTACTAGAACCATTTTCAAGTGAATCATAAAAAGGCTTTGAAGGTACATCTACATAGCACAGCTACAGGCTGCTTCTACTTCTACTTGGACTTCTGGAAGCGAGTTCTGAACAGACACTGAGTTAGGATTACAGCTTCACCCCGTCCCTTGTGTCTCAAAACACAAATCTGTAAATCTGCAGCCTGGTCTGAGGGATTGTTTACAGAAGGATTGGTCTCCTGTCTGACTTGCGGAGAAGATTCAAGTCTGTCTTCCCGCAGCTGCACTCAGGAATGTACCTGGAAGCAGCTGGTCACAGATCTGAGTTTGTCTCTCCTGTTTTTATGTATATCCTGGCTCAGCTTTTCTCTAGTGACACCTCATTGACAATGAATACCTACTGGGCTGCTCCAGTAATCTCATAATGATGAGATGTTTCCTGTGCACTTAAACCTTAGCATTCATATGAGCTGACACACCTGGCTTAGCTGAAAGGTATCCGTGTCACTTTTTGCCTTCACTTTCCAGGGATGACGCTATTTTTATGGAGTCGTCGTGGGTGGGTTCGTGTGTGCATGTGTGTGTGTATTTGGATTTCTTTCATTTTAAGGAGGCGGGCAGGAGAGGGAACAGATAAAGTCAGCAGAAGGTTTCCAGATCCCCCTGTGTCTTATATATTCATATATAAAACTCATCAGGAAAAGACTAGCTATAAAAAGACATGTCAGAGCAGAGATCATAGGTAAATTATGAGCTGATCTGTTTACTTTTGCTGGAGGTGCTAAGCAGGTAAGTCTACAGCAGGAAGTAAAACTGAACAGTGGGAACAAAATTCAGAGTTTTTTATTGTATTTCAGAGGTAGCCCGGACACTCCCGTGCCCACAGTGGGAGGGTGAGCTGAGAATGTGAGCACTTTGGAAATGCCTCTCCCTCCTTTTGCTTTATCTTTTTGTCCCTGCTGGATAACCAGCATCAAACCGGCCGTTCCTGGCTGAACCTCCCGCAGGAAGCAACCTGCCCGAGAGGGACGGTCCTGCAGGACGCGCCGGGGGGCCGCTCGGCGAGGAGCCCGGAGCCAGGAACCAGCACCTTTGCCCGGCCCCCGCTCTCCCGGAGGCGCTATTGGCCTTCAGCGCTGCGCTCGGGGGAGCGAAGCGGGGCGCTGCGGCCGGGGGCTGCGCTGCGGCCGGGGGCTGCGCTCCGCTCGCGGGGCTGGAGGGGGCCCCGCCGCCGCCGCCGGAGGGCAGGGGCTGCGGGAGGCGCTGGGAAGGGCCTCGGTAGGATACTCACTGTTACGGTCGGCTCCAGTGCTGGCGTAGTGCCTGCCTCCATTCCTGGCTTGATTCAACGTGCTATTGCTGCTTGGGCTCGCTGGAGCAGGTTTAGCAACGTGTGAATAAAGTATCTCTGTGGCATCGTTCTTGAAAGCCAAGTAGCTTTCCGTGAAGATGCAAGCTAGGAGAAAGCCGTAGAAGTGAATGGCAGGGAGAAGCATGGTTGTTCAGTCTCCGTCTGACAGAGCTGGGTGAAATCTTTTTCTTCTGCTTCTTCTCGGTAACTCTGAAATTGTTCTTGAAGGGTTTCTCTTATATATTCAGAGAGGCTTGGCATTCATTCAGGTGTAAAGTTGTGGAAAGCTTCAGAATGAAAACCCACAAAAGGGGTGGGATCCCTACACGAGCCTGCGAAGACCTTTTACCAATAGGAGAGAAGACTGCAGTAAAGGAGGAGTTAGATGCACTAATTGCAGGATTCCTGCTTGGGGCTTTTGAGGGTATCAGAAAACTTTTACGAACCACATAGCAGCATTCAGGCTGAGTGAGACCTAAGGCTGCGGGCTGTGCCATTGCATACGGCCCTGCGTGCCTGGCATTTTTGTGTGATGTGACTAACACAAAGTGTCAGAGTGAATCTCTCTTGCTCCTGTTGTTATTCAGTTGCTTCCTCGCTTCCCTAATGTGCCTTTGGGAAATCTTACCAACTCTGTAAGGATGCAAAATGTTGTGGAAGTTACAGAAAACTGCAAGTTGCACAAATGCTGTCTGATATATACCAAGACCACTTACGAAAAATATACTGTGAATAATTTACAGTTGCCTCCAGATACTTTAAATTATGCAGCTTTGATCAACAAGGAGCACTGACAGAGAAACTACTTTTTTAGGGGAATATTCTCTCCCTGGTGTAAAGAGAGTTACAAGTATATATTTCTGTGTCACTATGCATGAAAAGCAACTCCTCTAGGCTCCTTAGTACAAACAGATCCATATTCATAGCCTCTTACTATGCTCATTCACCAAACTAGTCTTGTTTAGATTTGTACATTGCCTAAAGCATTGTTTTATTTTAAATGCATTATTTCATATAATGAAGGAAACAAAGAGGGAAGAATAGTCCTTATTCTGACATATTATTTTACTCTATCCCACCCTTATTTGATTTTCCATAAAATTACTTAAACTATGTTGCAGACCTAAATGCCAGTGTAAACTGAGATCCTGTCAGTAGGCCAATGCTTGTTGGCATCAGTGGTGAATATGCCGTATAGATTTTCATTATAAATAAAACAACAGTGATCTGCATTGTGTGTCTTAATTAACAGGATTTTTTTTTTCCTTGGGAGAAAGCACAACCACATATGAGGCCACATCATGTAAAGATCAGACTCTAATCTCACTTACACTATGTGTAACTGAATTGATAACTACCCTGGATTTCTTTTGCAGTGATGAAAAAAAAAAAAAAAAAAAAAAAAAAAAAGAACCAGTACACAAATTAGATACTTCTAATGTCAGGATCAAAATCCTACTGATTCAGAAGGCACGTTTGTTTCATCCTGGTCCCAAATAGACATTTATCCTTATCAGCAACACTATGCTCTTGCATCCCTAAGAAAGTTACCACAGATTTCAGCAAGAGTAAAGACAGATTCACCATCAGTACCTAATTGATAGCCTTTGCTTAAAAGACCCTGGAACAACAGGAGTGTTGCAAGGTGAAGTGAGTTTCACTCACTGGTGGCAGAGCTGTCTGTGGGGAAGGGAGTTCAGTGCCTGCATCTATTACAACTCGCCCAACCCAGTTCTGGAATAACAAGAATGTTGCAAGGCAGAGTGAGGTCTTTCAGCAGAGTAACGTATGGAGGAGTGGGGTCAGTGCTAACCCCTGCCAAAGCTCCATCTTCCGTTCTTATGGGACATATTTTTTAACCACAAAAGGAAAGAAGTAAATTTTACCTTCCTTTTAAAAACAGGTAGAAAAAGGAAAGTTTCCTAAAGCAAACTGTTGGAGAAGATTACCATTAATAGAGAGCCAATAATATTTGAGCACTTTTTTTCTTCAGAAGTTAATCAAAGGTCTGCATTGCCTATGTTCAAGTGCTACTTAATTTTTTATCATATTCACAGATTATACAGAGATTCACACATTTTGTCTTCCTCTTCAGTTCAGCCTCTGTCCTAAACAGATCCAATATAATTAAAAATATGAAGGCCATTTTCCAGTTATCCACCATACCTAAGTCAGGAGACCTCTTCCTAGTAGCAGGATTTTTCCCACATTATATGAGACTTACGAAACTTTCTTTGAGAACTGTTTTCTTTGAAAAAAGGGTACATACAAAGGTACCATAAAAAGGTACAAGGAAAATGTAGGGACTTTGAATTGTCTGTAGGACTGAGTCTGCAAGGAGCTCAGCTGAAAATCATTCTTTCAAATTTAGGCTGTATGAAACCACTAAGCTTGCCACATACCTTTCCCTGTCTTATAACTTAAAGAAGGACCACCTCAAGACAAGCCTCTTTCTTACAACCTTTATAAAGGAAAAGTTCAGTCCTGAATTTGTCATAGGCAAGGTAATACAGATTACCTCCTTTTTCTGTACACTAGCTGGTCGTAGACATTATTTTAATTATGTTTGCATTTTTCACTTATTACAAATACTACATGAAAATCTGGTGATTTATATTCTTCAGTCAGAACATTCAGCCTTCTTGCTTTGAAAAGTAATCAAGCTTCTGAGGAGTTTGCCAGTTAACTTTGATCTATACTTTCTTTTGTCAAACCTAAAGTTTACAATCTTTCACTTCTTTAAGTTTGTCTGAAAGAGATTAGAGGTCAGATGAGGGAAAGTGATGCTGGTCAGTCATTTGGTTATTCTTTCTGATGAAGCTCACAATCAAAAGGTGCTTTTTAATGCTCAACTCAGAACAGGGTTCCAGGCTTAAATTAAGTTTTGCTGTCTTTGGTCAGATGATTCTGACAGGTTCTGAAGGCTGTAAGTTAGCCATTCCTTTGTAGCCTCAAGAACAGGCTTTCCCAATGTGTTGTCTGTCATTACTCCAGTCAGATTCAATGTGTTTTGTAGAACATTGCTCTTTGCTTAATCTGTTGCTCTGTGCTTAATCTGTAATATTGGCCATAAGGAATATATTATATAAGGCCTTTGAAGCCTGTACTGACTTCCTTTTCGCCTCTGGGCATAACTCAGGATGTTCTTATTGATCTATAAAACCTTACATGCTTTGAGTACTAGGTAATAAATTCTCTCTCCTTTATCTACCATTATGACACTTAAGATCAGCCAGGACATACTGCCTGTGTCTGAATGTCTGGAGAGCTGAGGTTGAATGTTCGGAGTGAAGGCACTGGAGGCTGGATTTCACTGCTCCTACTGAGCCGTAAGAGCTCCACTCTGTTGCTTGGCCTGGTGCAAAATCTGTTGTTCATTCAGATCCTTGAAAGGTAGAGACTTGTTTGGAGACTTGGAGACTTGTTGACTGTGGAGAAGGCACAAGGAAGAAACCTATTTACCAGATTAATTTATAAGTTTGTACATGTGCCCAGGGATAAAGTGCTACATTACAAGAATCTTAAGACAACTAAGACAACAAGAAGATTTAGCTGGAGCCTGTAACTGCAGGGTCTTTTCTCCTTAACTGTTTCTTGTATCTTCACAGTCTGGCTTCTGACTGATCCTAAATGTTGTGGAAAAGCCATTCATCACGCTTCCATGTATTCTCTGACAGAATGGTATCCACAGTTATTCACATCTTAAATCTTGCTTTCTCCATTTTCTGTGATGGAAAACCACATGCTTCTCTCAGTATGTGCAGAATAATACAATACATGTGTTCTGCAAGGGTCTCAAAAGAAAATTCCCTTGTTCCCAGGGAATCCACAATCCCTGTGGATAACTCCACAGTCATTTATAAGCCTGTAAGTCATCCTCCATGTTCCTTAGGCACTATAATGATGTCCAAAGGGCAAAGTTTTGTGCAGAACGTACACACCTGTCTAGCAGCACAGAACAGCCACAGGGAAAAGAAGGGAATGCGCTGACATGTACAAATGACTGCCAGAGAGCCTTGTCTGCAACCCACATGATCATAGAAAATGCACAAAATAAGATTGAGTTCCCAATTTTTCATAAATCTTGGGCCTGTCCGGTTTTAATAATGACAGAAAAAGACCTGAATTAGAATGAAGGCTGCATGGAGAGAATGGTGCAAATTTCATTTTTATATATTTTGTTGTTAGTCCCAAAGAGAAGACCATTAGAGCATTGGACTTTTGACTTGATCCCAAAGACAGATACTTTGAGTGTAAATACAGGCTCAGATAAATGACTGCAAAAAAGAGACTGACATTTATTACTTTGCACCTTAAAACAGAAATGACTGTCAGGCTATTTTCTGTTAAGCAATAAGCATATTAGTAATGTACTTCAAAGCAGCATAAAATGTGATTTGGAGCATGATAAGAGAGCTTGTCTGAAAGTGAGGTAAAACTGTAATAAATGTAACTGTTGAGAACTTGTAAGCTATTGTGCAATAAATTAGCATAGTTTGAAAGCTCATATAGAAAACATGTTAGAAAACCAAAATACCTCCTCCTGCTACACACACACACAAATTCTCAAACAACAGATTCTTTGAATACTGAGTTTTTTATAAATTAAGTGGCACTTTTTAATTTTCTCAGTAAATTATATGGGAGAGATTAAACAGAAAACACAACATATATTTTCATTAGTGAGAATGACTAATTAATTCTGATTTATTTCTTCTTCCTCTCCCCAAGATTGTTGCACTTCAGTTTTATTTTTTCTACTTTCTCTTATACATAATGTAGGCAGAATAATTTGGGTCAGGCTTTGGTTTCAGAGGAAGCAATTTATCACTTTTATCAAAAAAACCCCATTAAACTGGAAAAGGGAAATTCTTTGTGTTTATTTTGAAATTCTAGGAAAATTTACAAAAAGCTCTCTGCACGAATTGTAATTATCCACTTTGTCAGTGGGGTTGTGGTAGGCTTTTAAGAGTAGATTGAAAACAATGTGGTTTATTATTTATCATCCAAAATCATGTCTTATGATTTTCTATGTATGTTAAAGAAGACAGAAAAAACAGAACAAGGTTTTGCAAGGGAAAAACTGTGACAGCAACACTTTGTTTATCTGGGGTAGCATTTTTGTAAACACTTAGGTGGCATGGAAATGAAATAGTCATTTTTTAAAAGAGAGTTGGGGCAATACACAAGACTTTTTTTAAAAAATACATAGACATTGAAATAAACCGGACTTTTGTATCTACATACTTTCTAAAATGGTGCCCTGAGGAGTGAAAGTCCCATTGATTTTCAGTGAGCCAGTCACTTAAATGCTTTTGAAAATTTTACCCTCAGGTTAAAATTCTGAACCTCCTACTCAACATTAAGCAGGCAAAATCCCATCAACATGCCCCAGTTGCAAATAAAATAGAAACTGAGCAAAGGTTTTGAAGTCTGTCCTGTTTCTTTACATGTAATTAACCAAACTCTTAATATATCACTATGTTTCAGTAAACTGTTTTGTGTTTCTAATTATGTGGTCTGAAATGATTACAGTGTATTTAAAAAATGCACACTTTACAACGAACTAGCTAAGAAAATCTGGCATAGTTTCAGGATTTCCTAAGCAAACACTTGCCAAACCTGTTGTTAGATCCAAAGTCATAATTTAAAAACAAGCCTACAAGGTATCTGGAAGAAGATCCTTCTTTCTTTCCTTCACCTCCATCTCCCACTCCCTTACAAGGAAATCACTTTACCTTATCAAAACAGAACAGTTACTGATATTTGTCTCCCAATGCCTAATATGTTTAGATTTTGGATCCAGCTAGTGCATATTTATTCTTATTAAAGAAAAGAAGTTACCTTCACAAAGAATGTTAATGGCCAAATTCATCAATCAGATAAATATGCACAGCTCCTACTGAAATTAAGGAAGTACCTGAGGGCAAAACCTGGCCCCAAATTAGAATTTTAATAATTGTAATACTGTGTAATCCTTTCCCTGCCAAAAGACAAAAATGGTCTGTCCTGCAAAACAGATTCACAAACTTTCCATGCACTTGGTATCAGGGTTTCACTCATAATATATGAGCCAGAATACAACTGAACAAAACAAACTAAAAACACAGCAGAGTATACAATTAATATTGTACATTTTATTTTATTAAAATGAACTCAGACAAAAGTATGGTGCATTCGGACAGTACTGAAAATGTCTATTATTTCTGCAGGTAGGAACTGCTCTAATCCTGCAAATGCTTCCACATCGTCATCCCCATCAGCACTTCAAACAACGGGAACCTTAATTAAAGCTAAGAGATGTCACTTTCAGAGGATCTGCCAGAATAGCATTTTGGCACATCAGTTTCCACATTCAATTACTATTATTTCCATCCTACCTGAAATTAGTTTCAGTCAGCTAGTTCTCTTTTAAATCCAAAGGGTTTAATGCAGTGAATGAATGAGTCAGGCTGAAAGAAATTAAGATACAGAGCTAAGTATTACCTGCCTACGCAAATACTACAACACATTCCAGATATCCTTTCCAGCAATATTAATTGCCTTGAATTCACATGTAAAAGAAAATGTAGCAAATAGACAAAAGATCCCTGCCAGTGGAAGAACTGCTTACTGGAATGCTCTAGGATCTTTCTTATAACAAGAAAATTAGACTTTTACTAAACCAAAGTATGACGACAGTACACTGCTAACTAATGTAGTTGGAAAATGGAGACTCAAGTTCCCAAAATCTTAGGGGTAAGTAAGTGCTTAACAGGTTTTCAGGCTTTTTTGCAATATGAATACTTTGCTGTTGACCCTCCTACACAAATAAAGCATATGTATATATACATTCAATTTGGCTAGGAGTCTGAAAAATGCTATTGCCATGAAGTTGAGAGACAGGAATGAATAGTCAGTACATTCCATCCATTCTCTAGGCTGTACGTAAAATTTAATACCAAAACACTTCAGGGAAGAACAGAGAATAAAAAATCTTTGCAGCAGTAGGTGTCACGATTTCAAAATCTTTTTTTCAACCTAGATCAAGAGAAAGTCCTAACATTTTGGGGATTCCTTTTGGAAGAAATTTTAGATGAAAATGAAAATCGTATCAGATATAACTGCTCCGTTTTGACTTTTTTGATTAATTTCACTCTTTGAATTTAATATAATAACAATTTAACAGCCACAGGATAATCTCTGCCTTGAGCATCACAGTAGGTTTTAAAGGACTTTATATCTTATCTAAGATTGAAACTCTTTCAGTATACCTTCATGATAATAAACAAATATTAGCTGTACTTGCTTAATCACAGAATTTTAAGCAAGTCCATCCTCTAGCCTGAAGTGTAGTGGGATTTCAGTCTTCAGCGAACTCTATATATCTATATGATCACAACAGATTAGCATTTAGAATTAAAATGTGGTTAAAGTAATATGGTTATAAAACAACTTAACAATGAGGCAGCTGTCAGCAAAGATAATCAGCAATGATGAGATTTAATTTGTTACTTCTACAATGATTACAGTTTATCTATACTATTCATAACTGACCTTAATTGCAGTTCTTGTCACTATTGCCTATCATGTCAGGGGCAAGAAACTGAGTGTGCTCCACAACACACGAATGTAACCCCATATTCAAAACCTCGTCACTGTTTAGGTCTGTAATCTTCAGGCAATGAAGAGATTAAGTTTCCAATGTAAAACTTGGCTGTTGTACAAGACACTTATTTTAGGACTTCAATTTTAAGTCTTTTTAGAATTACAAACTAGTTTAAATGATATATAAATAGTATTCAAAAAAGGAAATGTTAGAACATTCTGTTTGTTCATTTGGTCTTTCTGTAATTCTTCAAAGATTTTCACAGGATTTTTTTTCTAAAATATATTCTCACATGGAAACATTACACAAATTAAGCTTTCATAACTGTCAACATATGAATTTGCTTTTCAGGAGGAATATTTCCAGTTAATTTTCACTCTGAGGAAAACCAGAGTAGTGTCCTCCCTTCTGGTAGCAAAATGCAGCTCTCATCTCATGCATACTTGCTTGTCTGATTAGAACAGCGTAACAATTTTTACTGAAAAAAAAAAAAAAATCCTGCATGTGGAAATCCCTGGGAGGGTTATTCCATGATGGTAACCAGATATGTCTCCTGGAAGTCCAAGAGATGCATGCTTCCTTTTCAGGGCAGGCCATAGCAGGTCACCTTTGTATAAGCAGTCAGTAAAATACGGTGTTTTGCTATGTGCCTTTGACTTTCAAAACTTCTGATTTTCTCCTGAGCCTTTTGGGAGAGGTACCATTACTAAACCTTGCCTTCCACCTTCCTTCAGAGCATTTTGCATCACCAGCACACATTTTCATTTACCAGTTGGGTAGCTAAATGCCATTCACATTCCATACTAACTCTCCTGTGCTTTTCCATCCGAAACTCTGCAAGTTATTGGAGTTTTAGAGGTGTGGTAAAGACTGCCGCACATTTCCATGTCTGTCCATGGAAATGGACATCAGGAAAGATGGATGGGAAGCACCTCCAGCAATGAGCAGTGGGGATAGAGTATGGGGAGGGCATCTCTCCAGAGATTTCATGCGTAGCTGAAGCATGTGAAAGGAAGTTAATTCAAGAGAGAAAAATGAGTATTGAGATACTTACTAAGGCTGTGAACTTGCACATTGTCATGAAAAACTAGTAGATTAGGGAGGTCTAGGAGACAATTTTGGGACAAATTTCATAAGACCAGTATTCTGAGGAAGTACTGTTAACTAATAGGTAGCATTAGGTAACAAGTAATATGGAGAACCTAAAAGAGGGATATCTTACCCAGAATAAAGTATTTTGTTGTCAGCAACCTGGTACATAATTCTTGTCAATACTCAATATCATTATAAGGTCTCTTAAAAAAGCACTAAAACTGAATTACTGGAACTAATTTGCTCAATAAGACTTTTATGACTTTCTCTGATCTTAAATGAAGTGAGAAAAGTGGTTATTTTATTACTATTCATTTAGTCAACAAATATAAATAAAAATGAATGAATATGATGGTTACTTAGGGCAGAGATATATATGGCCATAAAATACTTCTTTTTATTTTACACTTCAGAAAACTCATGCTGCCAAGAATATTTTAGTATTTGGCAAGAAATTGTTTAAGATAGATCACTTATTTTATAAGTAGTCAGCAGGAAGAGCAATACATGCTTGTGCTATGGCATTAACTTTTTTTAAGGATCCAATTCAAACCTCATTGAAGTCGATGGAAATCTTTCAATTGTCTTAAAGGGAATTTGGTTTAGAGCCTCCATGCAATAACACAATCACAAAGAAACTTGCTGGCAGGGTTCCTATAGTCTCTGTTCATAGTATGGTCATTAAATTAACTTAAAACATCTGTCCAGTAGATGGCATATGAGATCTCATAGTCTAAAATACAAATAAAGCAATAGCATGTTACCAATATGCCAATGGCATGCATCACCAACATGGAAAAAATGATCTTTCACCAGTTATGTCTAAAAGATTGATATGAACCATAACTGTCTATATGCAGAAACCAATATGTTCTTTTTATTAGCTTTTATTTGATTAGCCTTATTATTTTTTCATTTCCATGTTAAAAAGGGTTCATCATATTTATGAATATCATAGTAATAAAACATCTGATTCATCCATCTTGTTAAGAATAGTTTACATTTTTCAATTTCTCCATTACTTAACATTTATTGCTAATGTCAGCAAAGTTATGCTTTTAATTTGGCAGTAGCCCTTCCCAAGTCCTCATTCCAAGCATCTGAGGGAGGACTTTCTCTCATTCCTCTTGACAAAGGTTAGTCTGCTTGGAGATCACTAGTGAAAGCATCTCCTCATTCCCTAGAAGCTCCTTCCCCCTCTAATATGTATTGTTTCCTATGTACTGAAACCCAAAATTCAATCTCCTGCCATATGCAGCAATGCCATGGTAGGAAAACTGAGGAATTCCTTGAAAGGTAGATTTGGAAAGTCACTGGTCCTGTTCCAGTTCTCTTTGTATTATTAGCTGCTCATTATTTTGAAACAATAGGTAATGTACCAGTGCCTTAATACCACACCACTACATAGGACCAAATATTACTTTGTGAAACTGCAATACCTGAAATAACTTTAAAATATCTTAATTATCCTCCACACAAAGATTAAAGGATGGAAGATAGTCTCAAGAATACTGAGGCTGCATGATGTAGTCATATTTGAGGATTACTCTCAGTTATTAAGGTCTTTTTTCTTACTAGGTACATTGCAGGTGATTGAAGTCACCCATTGCTTGCCTTATTACCTTCAGCAAAACATCTGAGGCACATGGAGTTTGCTTGACAAATCTAGCTTCCTGCTTTGTGGCACACACAGTCTTTGTATGGTAAAAGTTCAGACCCTATTCCAAACACTAATTGGGCTGCAGCATCAGAAGATGACAATGTACTTCAAAATATCCTGTCTCATGACTTTGGGGCCGTGACAATGATGTTTTTCAGGTCTAGGATTAGCATCTATACTGCCAAGAATATATAGGTCTCAGAGAAGTCTCAAGACCTAACTCTCCCCTAATTCACACTGTAAGCACTGATACCAAGCCTTTATTTTAGCCTGAGCTCCAAGAGGTGGAAAAACACTTATACTCAAAAACACTGATTGTATTCAGTGGCTTTGAGTAGGCCAAGATTTTGTTTAGGCAGTCTGACTGGACTGCACCCAAGCAGAATCAATCAAATTGGCTAATATTGGGATGCTGGTTTTTCCTTATAACAGAGTTGATTATTTAAAACCAAGCTGGGAGTGGGCTATTTGCAGAGTGGAAAATTTGTGGGTCATGTGGCTTAGCGTGCGCATGCCTGTAGTCAAACTCAGTTTTCAGCTTGTTGTCTAGACATGGCTTTATGGCTTGGATTTGGAAATACTGAACCTCACCGAACCTAATAACACAGGTTACTTTAAAGTCTGGAGTATGACTGTGGTCAATCCTGCTCCTTTAAAACAGGGCAGGGGAGGAGGAGGAAATTTTATCTCATCTAAATTTGGCAGGTATGATTCAAGAGAAATAGTTTGAATCTCTAGTGACTGTGGTTTGGAAACAAAATTAAGCTTGTAATAAATTTCTGTAAATTTTCTTTCCGAATGTTCTGCTAAACACAACTTTCCTCTTGGAGGCAGCTGTAATAATACAATATTTTACATTTATAAAGTGCTTTTCATCCTGAAAAATCCCAACAGGTTTTGCAAACTGCATTCATTCACAGTTACCTAAATGTGACTAACTGCATGGGGAGCAACAGTGAGACATGGAGGCAAAACACACACCTTGTGCCACAGAAGTTTTGGCCAAAAATACTTGGCAAAAATCCTATCACTACTGACAGAATTATATCTTTATTTTTATTCATGTGAAATGTACAGGACTCTAGATTTTTCAAAACACTCAGCTAATTGTAAATACCATAAAAAATAAATAAATTCCAATAAATACCTGGGAAAGCAAAAGCAACTGAAATGATTAGGTTGCAATATTAACGGCCAAAGTGCCTTAAAACTAATGCTTAGACTGTTATGCTTTCCTTGTCAGAGATATCTGGATATGAGTTCCAGCTTTCTATGTTGTTATACGCAGATGAGAAAATTGGTTATGCAAAGCCTTAATGAGACTACAGACAGACAAAAGCACTTTCCTACAAGACAGTGACAGACTGAGTGTTAATAGCAGTTGATTACCAGAACTGGTACACTCTTTTAAAAATAGAAAATATTAAACACAGCAGAAATTGAAGAAGTACTGCATGCAAGCAACTAAGTAAACTAAGTAAGTAAAAGTATTATGTGGATGTTTATGTTGAGACTGTGAAGTTTTTCATTAAAGTGGAAAGAAAATAGAGGATGTAGTGAATGCTCCTTTTGTTAGCTTACAAAACTGTCATATAGCATTATATTTTGGCATCCAGCATGTTGAAAGATCCAAAAGTGCTTGATACAAGTTAGAATTTAAATGTCTGCTTCTTTAGAAGAAAGAACTCTCACTGAGTTCCACTGAAATTGTGCGTAAATGAGACAGGATCTAGCTTGCTGAAGAGCAGCTGCGCCGTTCATTGAAAAGCAGTTATTTAAGATTAGAAAGAGGATGGACTTAGTACATGATATTAGAAATATTAAATATAATTGCATATAAAAACTTTATATTTAGACAAAAGTTTCAACAATGACATTTTAATTTAAAATATATTTCACCAGAAGAAATAGATTGCACTGATTCATGTTTCATGTACTCTATGCTACCTCACTCCTGTCAAAGGGCCGGCCCTTTTCCAGGAATTTTAAGTAAATTATTAATATAACTTATATGCACAAAGCACAACTTACATGGTACAGGACATAAATCTATATTAAAAAAGATATACAACATTTTTAAATGAGCTTTTTCATTTTCCCACTCTATTAGTCAACTATACTCCATAAACTTTCCATTTATGAGTTTTGTGAAAAATTCTCTGAAGGTAGGACCATTGTAATTTTAAAAGATTGTCATGATAAGAATAGATGTTGTTTCTTGGGATCTATTGTTCATGAAAATCATTATTTTTTCCTTTCCACACAAAGTCTAGTGGGCTAAGTTGTCTGTTGTTCTGTGCCCCAGGCTGTCAGGTCTTTTATACAGCTTTATTTCATGGATCACAATTTAGAAAAACAGAAAGAAGGTACTCTTTCTTTTCTTTCTTTCTTTCCTTTTTTTTTTTTTTTTTTTTTTTTTTCCTTGCTCCTGTGGTTGTACTTTCAGGAGAAGCATAAAAAAAAGCAAAACTAATTCTGACTGAAATCTTTAAAAGAGCCAAAGGAAATCAGCTGGCAACTTCAGTTGGCTCATCAGCTGTCTATCAGCCTCACATTTGTCTGCAAGTGACAGCCATTAAAGCAAGCCACTATGTTTCATCAGAGAATAATCTAAGACTTTGGAAACCACACAAAAAATACGCAAATTATTCATTCTGAAGGCTGCTGATGCGGCCAAATATTTGATATAAGCAGAAAAAAAAGTGTTTAAAATGTTATTTATTACTCCTTTTTTTAATGGGAGAGTACACACAAGATGGATCCAACTTTGCTGAACTTCTCAAAGCTTTTCTGAAGCTTTAGATAAATTCATATGCATTGTAAGCATTATATACAATGCATCCAGGTACTTATGTATTGAACCTCATAACCTATGTTTGACTTAAGACTATGTTTCAGAAAGGCATTGAAATTTGAAAAAAGACTACAGCAGATGTAGACTCCACCTCTTCTCTTGCTAATTTGGACATTTATTTTTGCCATTAAGAATGTATGTCTCATCTGTAATCAGAAGTTTAGACTTTCACTTTTGGCCTGAAAAAGGCTTCCTCATCTATAATATTACCAAATATTTTCCCTTGTAAAGGTACATGCACACTAGATTGCAGTCATCTCTTTAATTCATCTCTTTTATTTCTCTCTTCTTTATCACTGTTCAGTCTCTCAGACAGTTACCAAGCTACTCAGCTGAACACAAGGCAGTTATTTTTGTCTCTAAGAATATGGTATGAGGCTTACTATATGCAGAGTACAAAACATCAAGGTATTCGTAACAAAAATCTAATTTAAGAACTGTGCTGTCAAATTCTCAACAGTATCAAAGTAAAAAATTCTTTAATAAAAACAAAGTTATATGTATCCCCACCTTTTACAAGCTTTGTTTCATCTTGTAAGCAGATTCTGCTGGAAAATGACTTACTTGGGGAGGGGGGCAGGGCAGGAACCCAAATGCCCTGCTTCCATGTTTTTTTCACAATTAGCTGTAATAAGGATTATATAATAAGAAATGTGCACTTTTCAGTTTGGGTAATGATTTTGCCTTGGGTGTTGGCCATACACACTCCAGTTCTGCCTTTTCTCTGGAAACATCCTGCAGTAGGATGGAGGCTCATGTGAGTGGTCATTTGATATGAATCGGGGGCAAGGTTATACGTTTGAAGGAGTACTGGGGTGCCAGACCTACATTTTCATCCCCTAAAGTTATATGCTTTCTGTAATCCACCTGGGCAAACCGCTGAAACTGCTGAGGGCCTTAAAAATTATACTAGCACTCCACACATGAGCATGGTGCAGCAGTCAGGAGCATGCCAAGGACTAAAGCTGAAACTGTAAGCCACTTAAGGGTACACACAGCTGCTGCTTATGTCTCATCAGTGCTGCAGATGCCACTGAGAAAAAATAACTTTTATTAATAAACTAGGATTAAATTAAAAGGTTGCAAACTACTTAGAAAATGGGGGATAGAATATAGTGAGTAAGAAGATAGAGCATACTAATAAATAGGGTTCCAAATAGCTGCACACAGTTACTGATCACTTTTATATCAAACGATGCGCTCTACCTCAACCATTTCACCAGCATCTCACAGCCAATACACACAATACAATACAACACTGTATTGTACCTCGAACGAAGAGGCACTGTGCAGTTTTACTAGAACTAACTCAGGTTAACAGAACTTGCACAAATTCATTAAAATGGAGCATCTTCTAGGATGGTTTACCCTGACTTTTGCTGTGTTTCTTGTAGTCTGGCATGATTTCTTCCTGCTGTTTCTTCTCACTAGGGATTGTCTTCACCATATTCCCTATTGATTTAAGGAATGTTGAATTTGAATGCTTACTTTAACTTTTTCTCTACAGAACTATATACAGTCTTCAGTTCAACATTTCTAAATAATAAGCAGGTCTTCTTATGACTTTTGTACAAACTTACAAGAATAATAATTTACTCTGTGGCTTTTTGGCCTGGTTGCTGAAGGTTTGGGTGATCACAGTTTGTGTGTGGTTGCCGTGTTCCCTCCTCTCCTCCTTCAGCCTGAGAAATGAAGAGAAGACAAAATTATAAAGTTCCTGCAAGCTGCACGACTGTAACCATCCAGACAGAGGAGACAGTACTATTCCCTTGAGAAAAGGCTGTAGCACAGCCTCACCTTTTTCTAAACATGCCAGCAGTGGCATAGGCAAGAGCCATTTTGAATGCCCTCATGGTGGGGGAAACTCCAGTTGGAGTTCAGACCGGATGAGATAGGCAATCCATGACTCAAAAGCAAACGGAGGCAGGGCTCTTGCTTTTTTTTCAGCTTGTGTATCTCCTATTCATTTATCATCAGAGAAGCAGTTCTCCATGTGGGAGGTCACTCCCAATCGTGCTGCTGAGAAGTGGCTGGAGCAGGGGAGAGGCCAGGGCGCAGAGCAGCGCCGAGGAAGCGTCTGCCAGGAGAGGGGCTGCTGCGCACAGGGCAGGAGCAGAGAGAGGCTGCAGAGAAGTGAAACTGCCTCCTCAGCTGTGGTAGCTCCTGCCTTCTTGTCCAAAACAGAGGCTGCAAAGAATACCAGGAAAAAAAAATGATGATGCTCTGTAAAGTCCACCAAATCAGTCATGACTGTAAGCGTGGGATCTACATGCTATGGTGTCACCATGTCTGTACCCATGAGCACGTGCCCTACTTGTCGAGCAGAGAAATTCCCTTGTGGCTACAGTTCTTATACTGCAGAAGAAAGACGAAACAGCTGTGGAAAATATCTTGCTAAGAGTAGTGGTAGAGGGGGAGGGAAAGTTTGCAAAGCTATGTACTAAGTTATATTAAAATGTTGAGCACTGTAGTTCTTATTGACTCAACAGATATGGTTGGGCACTTGGTATGATTGAAAAACAGACCACTGATTTAAGAATTAGCTTTAGACTCCTCATTTTTAAAAGTGTTGGCTTAAATATCGAGAATTTATGAAGCATTTTATACAGACAGTCATAAAGCCTATTGCCATGAGCTCTTGCAGCGTAGTCAATGGATAAATAATGAAAGACACACTACAAGAACCATAGATGATATTTTTATTTTCTATTTGTATTTTACTGTGTTACTACTCCGCTAGTAGAGAATTTAAAGTGATACTGCATACTTCTGTAAACCAAATTCCACTCAGATAGACACCTGAAACCCCGTTCAGTGAAAAAAACACTGAAGTTCTCATCTTGTGGCTTGCCAAGAGATTTTTTTTAAGTCTGTCACACTTCCTTTCTCTATTGTTACTGCAGACCCCATGGGATACCATAAGTGAAAATTCACCAGAATTCTCCATTGTAAGATCTTCCTTTTATGTTGGCTTTTGTCCTGGCAGGAGACAAACCATCTCCTAGGCTTTGTCTGGGATACAGATGGGTATGGGCAACATTTTTTCCACTACTGAGTCATTAATCAAAAGAATCTATTTTTCCACTTCTTAGTGGTCTTTTTTCTTCAGAATTTTGTTTTTGGGTAGACTGTTGAGTATCTGCTATTTATACATGATCCTGACCTTCTCCTTCCTAAACCAGCTTGAATAGATTAGTTTATTGCCAGTATTCTCTAAACCACGCAGTTTTTTTCTACACTCTTAATAGGGTATGGACACTTCAGTACTTTCTGCCTCCATGGCTCACTGAAAGATGAAAATAGACAAAATGTAGTAGGGCAATAAAGAGTACTTTTACCCTGTTTTTTTTTTTTTTTTTTTTTTTTCTAGATATGGCATCTTGACAAAATTTAAAATTTGTCCTGGGACCTTCAGCTTGAAAATATTTGTGAGATTCAAAACTGCAATGTTGGTAGCTGTGAAATAGATGTAGAACAATTCATCATTCTTTCAGGCAGTTTCTACATGATATGTTGCGGGACACCATCTGGTGGATAAATATAGTTAAAACAAATACCTGTATTTGTGAACAAGTTTTTTCTTTGTTCTGTGAAGTTCGTATTTGTCCAGACATTTTACTGTTTCCCTTGCCTTATCCAGTCTTATACTAAAAGCAAGTTAAAAGTACAACTCTGGTGATAATCCTTCAGAAAGGTAGATTCTAATCTTTAGAAAGTAACTCAGACCATGAATGATCTTTGCACTTAAAATATGGAAACGTAATTCATATTCAATGTTGATGATACCCATGAGTACATTCCAGCATTAGCATTTAGCATGTGTTTCTGAAGTATTTACTATGCTTTTGTTCACATCCTGGAACACGCTCAAAGCACATGAACTAGGTTCTTTTTGGATGAAAATAAACTACAAGATGTGCTCCAAAAGCACACCTAATGCTCTCCAGCCACAGAACCAGGCTAGAAATAACCATAAGTAAACCCTCCTGAAACACTTGTGGTTGTGGACATTGAGCTTTCTGCACTAACTCTTTCACGCTACAAATCCTTTCCTATTAGGCTGCACTACTTGCTAATGTAAACATAGCTCATGTGACTCACTTGAACCTACATGCAGAGCGCAGAGGCTACCTACATGGATTTTATGAATCTGGAAACTTCGTTTCATCCAGCAAAGTTAACTTCAAAATGGAAACACAAATGGGGAAGGCTTCTGTATACCTCAAGATTTGTTATAAGATTCTAAGACATGTTAAAAATATAGTAGCTAAGTAAGAAGCCCTGGATCAAATCTTTTCTCCTTAGTTTAACAGAGCCCAAAACAATTCAATTTCAGAACATGCTTTCATATTCATTTTTTCTTGGTGTGGTAGGATGAATGATTTGGGGGCTTACTTAGAAGCAGGGTATTTTACTGAATTTCCTAGCATTTGGAAGACAATACTACTGACACGTATGTTATACATTTGCTTGAAAAAATATGTTTTGTTTGCTACTTTTATATTTCTTATGAAGCAATCAAATAAAAAGACAGGGTTTCCCCTGTCTTCAGAAAGTAAAAAAAAAGAAAAAAAAAAAGAAAAAGAAAGAAAGAAAGAAAGAAAAGAAAGAAAGAAAAGAGAAAAAGAAAGAAATGCATCTGTGTATAATTATAGCTGACATGCTGGAAATTTACTGATCTTTTGTGAGCTCATCCTCCACAAAAGCTCATGCAATCAGCCCTTTTTATGTGAACAAAATGAACTTTATAGTCGGGCCTTTTTTACTTCGCAAGTGCAAAAAATAAGTAGGTGGGAAATATTATTGCCACCAACTATATTTCTAATGAGCTATAATACATTGCAGTATGCTGATTTCTAGAGAAAACCTCAATATAAATTTATAAGCACACACTACCATGTAATATCCTATTTGATACAATATAGAATCTTAACATATATAAGCTATATATTTAAAATAAAACAACAGCAAATTCTTACAATTTCAGGAATCAGTAATATTCCTGTAAAGAAAGGACATCATTTACTGAAGCTCTTTTTACTAAGCATAGCAGATTTTGACTTTTCTGAGACCAAGACAAATAACACTGATTTCTTAAGAAGGTTATTAACAAGAAACTTAACTATTCCATCTTTACATTCACTTTTAGGACTACTAATGCCTACCAGACTGACACTTGCGTTTAAAAAGAACTCTTAATTATATATTAAGAATGTAAGAGAGGCTCTACTGGGTTGGACCAATGGTCCATGCAGCCCAGTTTTACGTCTCTAGCAATGGCAATAGAAGAGGCTGTTCACAGAGAATACTCCAACCTGGCTGAGGCCCACTCCCCTTTTGCTTCCCCGGGTACTGTTGTACCACTGTTACCACTGCTGTATTAGTGAATTTAGAGGTACATCCCTGCCCTGTGGAGATATTGTCCGCTTATTTGTCTAATCCTGTTTTGAACCTGCTGACACAGTCTGCCTCTACAACCTGCTGTGACAGCAATTTCCACAAGTCCACTACCTGGTGTTTAAGCACTACCTTTTTACTTTTTTACTTTTTTTTCTGTTTTAAGCTGATATTCTACTATTTTCAGTTCTCATATTACAGGACTTGGAGACCAGAAATTCTGCTTTCACTTACCTACTACTTCCATGACTTTGTAACTTTTGATCATTTCACTCCCCAGCCTTCTTTCACTACTGAAGATTTCCAACCTTTTTAGTCTGTCCTCAAAAGGTAGCTGCTCCAGCCCTTATTCATTTCAGTTGCCTTTAGAGCTGAATGTTGTTACACAGAATACCAAAACTTTTCGTTTGGAAATTTCTGGGAACTGATTGTCATACTGGAAAAAGGAAAGCTGAAGTTTTTCATAATATCAATATGATAGCTGTTTTGCTAGTAACAGGAAAGTTATTTTTCCTTGTTGCTTATTCCTGAGAGTTCATAAAAATTAATACTGAGGAATATAATTTGATTTTCTCCTTACTAATTTAAAGCTACTATTTTTATACATATTGCTGTTCATTAAATTTTAAATTTTGAGGAGTAACTTATTTTTGCTTTAGCAGGCTAATATATTTATCTGTGTTTTCCATAATAACTTACACTTTTCTCTGATGTGCTGTTTGGTTATTTATTTAATGTACTTCTCTATCCACAGTTCTTTTAACTACGTTAGGCTCTTCTGGAATGTCTTCAAACTCTTCCTCAAAGATTCTGGATCATATATATTCATTGCCTTCTCTGACATCAGTATTTCTCCTACTTTAACAACTTACACTGAAGATTGGTTTTGAAAACTTTCCTTTTCATTTTCATTTGAGGAGTGTTTTTTCCACCATATACATTAGGGGCTTACAAAAATTATCTACAAGTACCGAGGCTTATGGACACAGGTAGCTATCTTCTTATCTCCCAGGAGAAAAATACAAACACTGCTCTGCTCGTTATTGATTTATAGAACACAAAAATCTCATTCATTCTGATTTTAAGGCAATGTGATCTACTTTGAACAACTTACAGATAAACATCAAGTCCTTATGAATAACAATGACTATACTGTCAAGAGAGTAACAGTATGACTGAAGGCAGCATCTTCTAAATGGAACATACACTCAAGAATGTGGAGAAAACTTCTAGGCTTTACAATAATGATAAAATAGGATGTGCCATTTTTAATTTAATGGTGAACTGGATTACTGATTAGAATCAAGAATTAAACAAATAGTTTATTTAACCAAGATGAGTGGGATTTTGACCATTCTGAATAGAGTAGAGGCTGTGCAGGAAGCTCGGAGAATATAATATCTTTCTCAGACTCTTGTCGTTCCTCTGTGGGAGGCCACTCAAGAAAATTCCTTGATGCTGCTGAGTTCATACAACCAGATGGATAGGATGCACAGTTTGGCACAATTGTCCATTTCTGCTCAGGATTACAAATAGCAGAGATGGCAAATATCCAAACTGACCTATACCAGGAGAATAATTCAAGTAATTCTCCAGGGAACCTGACTGCAAACATATTTAGCCTTTCACACTTTCATGTGGAGGTCCAAATGCTGCAAAAATCTCATGGTATGCTGAACAGTTGTGAGTTCTGTACAGAACACATTCATTAATAACTTCCTGTGGTACCACATGAGACTTAGACAAGAAGATAAAGACGCTAAAGAGTGATAAACTATTTTCTTCAATGCCCAGATAAATTTAATAAATTAGGACACACATGTGAAAATTGGAGGACAAATATTCCCAAGCCTAATATGACTAGGAATGTCATGTATATTAATTAAGCAAACAGAAACAAAAAATAGTTTGTATGTATTTTTGAGGTGCATACAATTCACGATAGAACAGGTTTCTAGTCTCAGTGCCAGATTAACCTAGCCAAAAAAGATAATTGTTTGGTTTCATGCATCATTGCACAGTGTCTAAAGACACTCATAATGTATGGTTGATTGCATTCTGAGTATTGCCAAAATGAATACAATCCCCTCACTGTTGAACAACATCGTAATATTGACAGTTGAGAACTTTGAATAATACATAGTCCCATCGTGTCTTTTTTATAAAATTCAGATTCTTTCGTGTCCAAAATCAAAAACAGATTACATTTTCCAGAGACTCAGGATTTCATCAGCACTGATCAATTAAAATTGCTTATTTGTGTGACTTGTGTCTTTGCCATATAAATATGAAAATACGTTATTACAGTATGGACTTATATTCAATTCCACTTCCATTTATTCTTGCATTTTTTATAGTAAAATATCTGCTTTCTTAAAATGAGATATAAAGAAAGTTGTTTTTTCAGTTTGTGAGGCCAAGAAAATATAACAATGTTGCCAGTTAAAAAATGTTTGTCTCAAAATCAGTATTAGATATGGAAATATCTTTCAAGAAGAGTGACCAGATTCACTTTGACAAAGGATTGGATGAGGGAAAGTATGTTATCTCTCTGAAAAACTTCCTGCTTTTCAGCCAAAATTTCAGATAAAAAGGTATTTCAAAATTTCTGATGGAACGTGAAAACAGTCACTATATCCTGTGATGGTCCAGATCAAGCCAAAATGTAGGATTACCTTACAGTTTACTTTAACATATAAATTTTCAGCCACTGAGAATTTTCCTTGAAAAAAGTGGTAAGATATCTTGATACGCTAAACAGTTCTGAGACTTTCTCTCCTAAAATGACTGACTTTTGTTTAAGGGAACAGTGTTATAAACTCTTACCTGCACGCAAAGCAAGCAGGCTGCTGCTACACCAGGCCAAGGCAAAGACACTGTCAGCCACCCTGAAGTCCATTTCAAGAGAACAGCTGTCATTGTTAATAGATTTAAGAAAATATCTACGTGGAATGACTTCAACATTGCAGGATATCCAGGAGGCCAGAAGTTATAGCTTGCTTTTGGAAGGCTTAGATTCAAATTCCTGCAGCAAATCTATCAGGGGAGTGATTTGGGGTCCTTTACTCATTGGATTTAGAGTGTAAGAGATCATCTCAAGAAAAAGTGAAGAAGACAGAAAGATTGGTATGAGTGGGATACTGTTCTGATGCTGGACAATGTCTAGCACAGGAAGAGACCCTCTGATTATAGTCTCCTTCCCGAAATGACCTCTTGACTCTTCACAGGCAGAAAAAGAAAAGGGCACTGGGCTGGTTTGGGCACCTAACTTGCAGAGAAAGTCACAGCTGTGAATTGCATTTTCTGTTGGCTGGCTTAGTTTACACTCTGCCTTCTAAAGTTGATTTTGGTTAATCCTCTTTTAGGTGCCTAACTTTTCCAAGGTATTGCACAGGACAGATGATTGACTGAAAATTCTGAATTCCTGTAAGCAAGAGGGTGTCCAGGAGCCAGGCATTGCAATACTAAGCTTTGTAACTCAAAAGTCCCTCTTGTAAATCTATCCTAGGTCTTCTGCCTGTGACTGCTAGATAAAAAGACCACCTTTCCTGGTGAAGAATGCCACTGAAGCAAGGCACTGCTTTCCGCTCATTTTCACAGTTATGCTCTTTAAGACAAGAGCACTTATTTCCATTTTTTTGATCTTACCTTTATCTCTCTGTGATTCCACAACTTAATTTTTTTCTTCACTTTTGTCTGCTATTCCTCAACTGTTCTTGTGACACAAAGCAGTATGGGCTGTACAACATAAATGACATATGAATCTATCTGCTGAAGTTCAGAGTGTCATGAGAGGCTGCATAATTAAGTACTTTGAAGACAAACAGGGAAGTCTGGAAGGTGATTAGAGCATGAGGATGAAGGTGTTGAGTTGTGCAGTTGTCAGTTGGGCTGCAAAGGTACTTGTTCATGCTCGTTGTTCTGCAAGGGCAAAGAGCTCTGACTGCCTTGCCTAGATGAATCAAGCTGCCTTGAATTTGCACAGAATTTTCCTGGGGGATATCTCAGGCACCATTTCCGGATATTCATTTGGTCATTTTTGAAGCCCATCTCAAGTTCTGAGAGAAGTCTGCAGAATGGCTTCATATCTTCATTGAAGCTATTTTAAAAATGTTAATAGGGACTTTTTTGACTCTTTTGGGCAGTCTGTGAGCTCAGCCAAAATTCTTGAGTGCTTATTGCTTAACAAAGCAGTGTGTACATTCTGTACTGAAGCTCTGTAGGTGATTTGCATGGTAATAAAAAACAAAAACAAAGAAAAAAGAAAAAAAAGAAAAAGCAGTTTCAATGGATGGCAGTTTGGTTTGTTCTTGTTTGTGGATTTTTTTTTCCTATGGAAAACAGCATTTCACTACAACCCTGTCTACTCTAGAGTTGTATATTCAGCATTGTCTAATGCTACCTAGCATTTAGAAGTATAAGGTTTGCTGGTAGCTAATATTGTTCTAATTAATAGTATGTGTTTGGAAACTTTCTAAGAGGGTTAGAATGGTACTGTATATAAAGCTTGCAGATGCAGAAGATCCACCTTCAGTAAATTCAGACACAGTAAACCTTGCAGAAAAATATCCCAGTGCACACTGAGCAATTCTGCATTCTTGACCCTGCAGAACATTTTAATCAAGACATTTACATATATAAAGTATAGCTTTAGGAAATATGTACATTTTATTTTGTCCTTCAAGCCAAAACCAAGGGCTAGATTTAAATCTATTCAGCATCTAGAGTTACAAACAAGTATCTAATGTCACCTTCCAAAATACCTAGGCATAATTCAGTTATTTTAGTCAAATATATTAATGAAAGTTAGATTTTGGTTTTAAGATTTAAAACTTACTAGGACTGTCTGCACTTGGTCCCAGAAAATCAAAGAGGAACTGAAATAATAGAGAATTTTCTTAGAGATTTACATTCCCGATTTTAATCTAGGCTACTATATTATTTGGCTCGGGGACTTCAGTTACTGGGATTGAAGAATGGATACAGTGTGCTGAAGCTGGATTGAGATGATGCCTTTCAGCTTAGAAATCTGCCCCATACCTTGCCAGAGAGTTTGCGGAGTTTCCTCCTCTGGAAATACTCAAAACCTGCCTGGATCTGATCCTGTCTAACATGCTCTAGGTGACCCTGCTTTAGCAGGAGGGTTGGACTAGATGATCTCCAGAGGTCCCTTCCAACCTCAACCATTCTGTGATTCTGTGTGATTCTTCGCATTCGAATATATTGGCTGTTCAAATGGAAGAGTCAGTAACAGGGTGTAAAAACTAAATTCTTGGATATAAAGAATGAACTGGAAAGTAGAAAGGACAAGATGATTGGCAAAGTATGGATGTTTGTTACTCTCTGAAAAACTGAAAAATTAAAGTGCATCAAATTGGGAACCAAAAGTATATAAATATAATGGCAGAAATTTAGGCATGAATTTAATGGGATATATATATTCTTCTAGAGATATATTCTTCTAGAGATATATATTCTTCTTCTAGAGACATTTATTTCTTCTTGATTATGAAGACTATTTTAATCAATGTATCTTTTATGTAACTTAAACAAATAAACTGAATCTATGCTAAATTTTACAGCATTCCAGCTTAAATTTAATGCATGATTTTTGTCACAAGCAGGGTAGAGAATCTGAGATGTATTAACAGGATGAAGACAAATCTCAGCTGTGTTCTGAACTGCTTGACAAAATGGTGATGGCCTTAGAATACAGACAGAAGTCTCTTCTAAAAGAAATAACTGGAAGATACTTACTATATTTTGCAACAGTCTTTCAAGATTCTGTAATGTGTCCTTGCTGAATAGAATCTTTTAAACTTTTATGTGAAATGCTTTGTACCAAAGTAGTATTTTTAGATCCAAAAGGTCAGCTAATACAATTGCCCTTTCCATTCTAGAGAGACCCAAGTTTCCTGGATCCCCAGAAAAACTTTCCCCAAATATTTTGACTTTAATAAAACAGCATATTTAAGTAATAATTTTAGGTGAAAATCTTCTAATCATCTCAAATGAGATAAAATAACATAGGTCAATGAAAAATGTTTGACTGTGTTTTTATTATAGCTGATACGCAGCTTTTAATGGAAATGTATTCCAATTCATCAATAAGCAGACACATAAAAAAGAAAGCCTTCTTATATCAATAACTTTTAACTAACAGCAAATATTACATTTCCTCAAGGCAAACAACCAAGTCACTCTAACACCTGCAGCTACTAGAAACATTTGTCTAAGAAGGAATCAAAGTAGTGGGAGCCTGGGGAAGTATAAATACCGTAAACTGGTGCTTAGAAACTGTCCCATCATGAAGTACTACTGTTCACTAAGGAAAAAAAAAACAAAAAAAAAAAACCCCAAAGTTAGCTTACTATGGTGTTGGAATGATTACCAGATAGATTTAGAAGAGGAGAAAGCTGCATAATGGATGAAAACAGCATTTATACACCAAAATATATGAAGATAGTTCAGCTCTCTGAGATAACAATTCTTTTAAGGTCTTCTGGTATACCTCAAGGAACTTATCCATCACTATTTTTAAAAACACAAATCTTTCTGTAGAAGCAAAAGCGGGCTCTAGCCGTATGTGATTTTATTATTACATGTATATTTTTTAAAAGAAATCATAAACTCAGCCTGCCAGGCTTAGAGACAAATTTTCAAAGGTATCAGTGTGCCTGGAAGCTCTTTATAATCAGGTAGTTTGAAATTTCCTCCGAGTTTGTCAGTTCCAAAGAACTCATAATGGATTCAAATTGTGCTCTGTTACAATGACTGTTACTCAGTAGGGTTTCCTACTGCTTTGTGAATGTATTTTTAAGTACTTTACTTCCTTTACTGCCTTTTGGGCACTTGAACACATATCCATATTAATCTCAGACCTGCATAATACCAACACAGAGAACCCTGCATATCAGTGTAAAATAACAAATAACACAAGAGATTTTTCATCTGAATTTATTAAACTGTTCCTATGTGACAGTGAAATTACCATGCCTACCAATTGTAGAAAAATCTCTAAAGTAAATCACAAGTATATAGTTTATGAGAATCATATCTCTTCAAGCACCTTCTCTAATCCTTCAACATTAAGCATTACTCATTCCCTATTTCTTAAGCATGAAGGCAAGTAAGAAAAAACACAATCACATATAGTCATGAAACATAATTGTACTGCTGCTAATTGGGAACAATACAGAAACTTTATGAATGTGGCTATATGAATGTAAGAGGAAAATAGTGGATTTGATCTAGAAGGTCTGCTCCAGTCCTAGATCCTATATCTTGGGCTTCTGACACCAGGACAGTATTGTCGTGGTGGCTATTGGCATGTACACAGATTCAAGAGGCAATTCAGAATTAATTCAGCTAATTAGCTTTGGTGTAGTGCTACAGTGACCAGATGTCATTTGATCTTAACTCTTTTAGTAAGCTTAGGTACAGTACTTAGCACAAGATAATACTGGAAATAGTATATGAGGATCATTTTAGTTAGAATAAGAACAGATATTGCAATATAGTGGATAAGTAATTCTTTCATGGGTCATTGTAGCTTCAATAGACTAACAGAAATTATAGGATCCCAAAACATCAAATCTATGAGACAGAGGAGTCAGGGTTTTTACAAGGGCAGAAGGCAAGAAAAAGTAGTTTGAGGGCCAAGTGGTCCATAAATATAATTTATCTCATATTTAGATTAAAATGTATGATCATGAGTATTATATAAATTAAGACATTTTATATTACTAAGTTAATAATTTTAAGAGTTCTTGCATCTTGACTGGTAGATGCTATGTAAGTATGTAGGACTGTACAAACACGTGAGATTGAAAACACTTCTGTAGTAAGATCTGCTTTGAGTAAGAAGCTGGCGTTGATGACCTCCACAGATCCCCTCCAACCTAAAGCAGTCTACAGTTCTATAAGATTCAGGTACAGTTTTTAAGAATACCTTATGTGAAAAAGCCATAAAGTACAGTACCTGTGATGATTAATATTTAATCGTAGAAGATAGTAAAGGAAAGAATTGGGCAAGTAGGATAGTATAATGCTGTATATTGCATCCATTTTCTTTAAAAAGTGGAAATTTGTTATTTTATTTTTCATTGTTAAACATTTGCTTTTTATACTAAACACTGTAGAAATGTAGACCTCATGTCAGAGAGATACATTGAAACACACTCAACATTAAATCAGGGCTCAATAGGACTACAAAGCTGAGACTAACATGCAAGTAATTTAAATTACCTGCATGAAGATGAAAGTAGATTTTACTTAAGACATTTGAACATTATATGAAAGGAAAAACTTACTAATATAGTATACCTAAAAATGAAAGCCTTAAAATTTATAATTTTTAGAAACTATATAGGACTTGAAAAACAGAAATTGAAGATAAACCCTGGAAAAAAAATGATAGTTTTAATTATATAGCAGGCAAAGAACAACAGAATTTTGAAGATCATAAACTTTGTCAATTAAAAATATCACTTATTAGAATTTAGTTTTAATGTGTTGCATCTTTCACAGCTATTGAGCAATGGAATAAGTTTCAAGTACCCATTATGCTATCAGATTTTCAGAAAACTCCTTATCAAAATCAGTGTGAAAGTCAAATAGAGTGAAAAATGGTTGAATGATTTACCCCATCACCTAATAACTGTCTACCACTTGCTGGACTAACCTCATTAGCAGTTTAAGCTAAAATACATGACAAGGTCATTTTAGTGAGTACAGCATATTAACAGGAACAATTTACATGAAAAAAACAGGCTGGTCGCATTATTTCGTATCTGGATAAATAATTAAGCTCAAGTAGAGGCATAAGATACTGGCTGTTTCATTGATCCAATTGATTCCTACCATCACAAAATAATAACTGCACATTGAGTAGAATTTAGATAACACTTAAGCTCAACAAACTTGCATCTTTGCTGTGCATATCAGCATACAGAATAATATTTAGAATATGTAAGCTGAAATATAAAATAGAAATGATGATAAATACATATGAGAATGTGACTGAAAGACTGATATTTTATTTGTAAGAGAGAAATGAGGATGAATGGTGTAAGGTGCTCTAATTATTTTCCTGTTTCTATTAACAATTTCATTAGACTATGTCTCAGGGAGGTAGTAGAATTTCCATAAAGACTACATATTGCATTATTTTGCTGTCCTATTTCTAGAAATTTTTCCAATGTGTAACACTTAGTTTTATAGGAATCCAAATAAAGCTTGAGATATAGATGTAGGTAGAAACAGTTGCACTGATGCATCGGCCTTTCCTAAGGAACAGCACCAAGATGATTATTTCTACTGCAGAAAAGATGGCTGATGAAACAAAAAAAGATAAATTTCTATAGGATTTCTGGTTTAGTTAGTGTCATCTCCAGAAAGAACTTTTGTCTTTTCTTTGTTAAGAGGATACCTAACATACTGTGGATGCTAGCAGAATTAAATAATACTATACATGGGAAAAGAAAAATCAATATACTTCCATAGCTATTTTAAATGAACATTTGGGGCCCTCTCTTGCAGGCTAATTAGGCTATGTCTAGCCTATGTTTTGTTACAGTAAGACTAGCCCCAAATGCATTGAGATTACAACATGACACTGGTGCAAACACCCTGATGAGCAAATCAAGGATCTCAGCTGGAAATTAGCAGCACTGTTTTGCAGCTAAGGCTGAAATTTGCGTCCAAACCTCTCCTCCCCTCTTCTCTCCTTCAGAGCCAGGTTACGGACAGCACTGAGCAGCTCCACAGCTCCAGGAGGCTGTCTTAGGAGGAGGGACAGCATTCCAAGACATTCTTGCTCACTTCTGTGTTTGTTGGAAGTAGCCTTTGAAACTGGCTGAGCAGCTCTGTTACAAACTTTTTCCTCTTCTGTTCCTGGGATGACTGTTATGTTGCTAATAAAGCTGTGATAAAACTCTTCCCACCACAGTTTCCTAAAAGAGGATAATGAATTTTAGACCTGGACTAGAGGGCATCCAAGCCCATGTACATGGGTTTAGCAATGTGGACAGTGATAGATTATGTATTGAACCAGGTTTAACCTGCATTTTATTATGCAAAGCAAATGTTTCTAAAATGTGGTCTCTAAAGTAATATAATGGCAATCCCCATTATAGTCAGCGTATTCTGAGGTTAAAGCATGGACATATTTAAATGTACTAGGATGTAATATCTCAGGGAGTAAAAGGTGTTACTCTGTGGATCAGATGAACCACTCCAAGGACCTGAGATTCTTTAGTGGTTTACAAAATGAAGAATCTCTTCTAGTGTCCTGCCACCTTTGTCAGTGAAAGGGAAGATCTAGGGTTTCCCCTGTTTTCATATTCTGTGATCATATACTGTGTTATGAGATCACACTGCCCTGTTAACAACAATATATCCTATATTCTTACATGTTATAAGAAAATATTTTTAGCACACAAGTATAATGAGGACTTTCTGGAAAACTTGTAAGTCATTACTCTAAATTTCCAGAAGTGCAAGTGATCATTTACCTCACTTATGTACAACAATCTAAGAATAAGATTAAATAGCTTATGTATTTTGCAAAAGGATTATACATAGTCTGTCTAAAGTGTGCTGATTGTTCAGTTTGAGTACAAAAACTGTTATTTCGCATCCAGCTCAGTGGAGATTTTGTCAACATCCAGATCCAGAAGAGAAAATTGATTAATTTTATTTTAAAGTCTATGTTTAGGTATTCAGAAGTTAGTAGTTACCAATTATTAATAGAAATAGGCACCTCAGAAAAACAGCTCAGCCCAGGTATGTCACACCTCTGCGTTAGAATGGGACAAAGTAATCTTCTAGAGGTGATCTCTCTCTCTCTCTCTCTCTCTCTCTCTCCCCATACTTTAAATTAACATATATGACAAGTAAATTTGGTAATCCTACTACTCAGTAAGACAATTACATTATTAAAGCTGACTTTAATTAACCATCTCACCTTTCAAAATTCTACAATGATAGCTTTATCCTGTTGAGTGAAAACACATTACTCAGATCGAAAATGAGCAAGTATGTATCTGTGTACCAGTTTCTTCTTCTTCTCAGGTGTATTTCCTCTTTTTATATTTTTAATACCCTAGAGGTATTTTTAAAAGCTTGAATAAGTGATTAAAGACATTTCTGTTGTCATTTTTACACTTTTAAGTCTAGTTTTTCTTACCTGAGATTTCCATTTGTTTAAAGCTACCTAGCTGAAATGGAAGCCACCCACACAACTGCTCTATAAAAATTAGGTATCTGCAATATAATACTTGTACTGTAGCTCCATTCCTCCATCGTACACACTACATCTAGTTGCAGCGGTCTGAACAAGCAGAGGCATGCACGTAATTAATTCCATGAGGGGCAGCTTATTCATATATTTGCACAAAAATTCTTACTCTTTATATATCCAGTTGCACATAATTTATAATGGCTATTTCTGCTAACTCAAATACCCTATGTAAACTGAATTCTAAATAAAGCTCCAAGTTTTCAGATGTGTTTTTGCTGTAGCTTGATCAAACGTTTTCTATTGTCCCACGTACACATACACGCATTGGCAATGCCTTTTTCTATTTTTCAGCTTGTGCCATGTAATAAAGTGGTTATAAAAATAACATGGCAGCAGTTGCTTGTACACGTGGATGTCATAAATATTCTGTGTTGCTTTACAATCAAGCCCAACCAAATGTGTTTTCACAGCAGCGGGCACGGTCTCGGGAACGGAGACGGACCGCATCTGCTCAGGCACAAAGGTGGTTTGCAAGTTGCAAGCAGGTATATACGTAATGGGGCAAATTAGCTGCAACTTAAAGCTCACAAGTATTTTCCTGATAAGCGACACACACATACTGAGGATTTGTGCTTGAAACCAGGGAAGTGGAAAACAAAGCCTGCTTTCAGGATCGCAAATGATCCAGACCCAGGGGACTTCCCGGAGGTGAAGGGACTTTCCGCAGTGCCCTTCCCGAGGCCGCACACAGGGACACGGCGGCACCCGGGCGCCTCCAGCCCGCTGCCCTGCTGAGGCCGGGCCGGCCGGCTCCGACTCTGCCACCGGCGCCCCACAGTTCTCAGTGACTCACGCCGGCCCCATCGGCCTCCCCCCGGCTCGCCCCGGCCCGCAGCCGGGCGCTCCCCGCCCCTTCCCCGCCATGCTGCGAGCACCCCCAGCCGCCCTGTCGCCTAGGAACCACACTCTAAAATGGCGGCCGCGGCCGACAGCGCCGGTGCGCAGGTGAGCGGGCCCGCGCGTCTCCCCTCGGCCGCCCCCGCTGTGAGCCGGGCCGGGCCCTGAGGCAAGTCTGAGAAATAAAAGTCTGGGAATAGAAGCCTTTCTCTTAAGCATAGCTGTCGAATGCTGTCACCGGGGTGTCTGTTTTTAAAGTAGGTGCACAGTTCCCATCTATACACCTAGCAGCTGCTTTCGTTCCACAAAATCCCCCAGTACGGAAGCTGACATTCCTGGCATTCCCATACAGCTGTTTTCCTCCAAATAGCATTTCTTTTCCTATCTGCAAATTTTGTCCCAGTGGAAAGAAAAACGTGACCACTTGTTCAGGATTTTCACCTACCTGACAGTGCTGGTGAGGTTGTGGCAAACAGCCCCCACCCAGACGTCAGCTGTGGTGAATAAACGGCCGGCGCATGGTACAGGTCCCACAAGAGCATTGCTTGCCGTGTTGGGAAAGCACTGCCTGTCCAAACCACTTGCAAGTGCACCCAAAGGTATTTACGTATGTTCAGTAAGTCCAGAACAGTCTGGAGTCTGTGCGGCCAAGGCAGGCTCCTCTGAACATACCTGTCAGTACTTCTGAACCATTTTGGTCTTGCAAAATTGTATCACTTTCATGTTTTAAGCAAGGGTGATCTGGAGGATGTTGAGTATTCTGGTAGATGTTACACCTTTCATCAAGAAACAGTGATTGATAAATTCCATATCCATAAATGTAAGATAAGCAGTTTTCCCAGTTGATCACTGGGGTTGGTTGACGTAAGTGAGAAGCCCAGTCAGCATACATGCCTTTTTGCCCTCGTATCTATGAACCACGATTCTCACAGGAAAAGAAAACTAGAGTAAGCCTAACATAATTGTTGGAGTATTTTCATCAATTTAAAATAGAAATTGTTAATTTGGTATCACTGCACCTCTGTCTTAGACTGTACTTTGTTTGCAAGGTACTGTGGTGAATATATTAATTTTGACATGTATATTAATATAGGTGTTTGTTGAATATGCATGTTTAATTGTAATGAATATGTAATTATACAGTATATTATGCTCACACATGTACCATATACTGTCAGGCAGTAGAAAAACACCTGAAGATCTGTGGCTTTAAGAGGAATGTGGATGTCTTAGTATTGTATCTGGCGGGACAGTAAGTAAAATATGTTTCTATGTTTGGCTTCTACTAAAACTAGAACACGTAGTATATGGTAACCTTTCATAGTACTATGTGTAGTCTCTGAACATCATTTATATGTGAAAATCATATTTATTCCTAATAATTCATATTTATACCTAGTACATACATGTTGTGTAAGAAGAAATGGAGAAGATATGCTGACATGTATAGCTAAACTATACTCACAGTTATGTGGTTGACTGCCTCAGCCCTAGGTATACAGTCCTCCTCTAGCAACCCAGAATTGCTTGAGGGTCTGCAAGTTCGTAGCAGTTTTGCATGAATGTCTACCTAAGAGAGTGGAGAAGTCAGGTTTAATGGGCTGATCTCTGCCTGTTCTAACTGGCTTGGAAAGCTGAGCGGAAAGAGTATCAGGAAGGCAAACAAAAAAAACACAGGACCTGCCCAGTCTGAGAACTGCCAAATTTCTGTTCTCCCTGAAGACATCTGTTTCTGCAATTGTAGAACGGCTTGCTAAAGCCTTTGAAAGTACCTGCACCTCTACTGTAAGGATTGGCAGGAAACAGGGCAGCATGAAGTGAGTACACGTGAGAGCACTTGCTTGGGGCTGGCAATGCTGATCAGAGAGCTGATCTCTGCGAGTTTACGAAGTGACTGGAGATAGAGAGCAGGTGAGAAGGAGAGGAAGGGAAGAAACCATGCTAACTGAAGAAAGGCTGAAGCTTTCATGAGCTTGTGGGTGATCTAGGTTGATAATGGTATGTTTTAAGATGAACATACTGAGAGGCTAGCATAGAAGGATGGATACGTGACAGGGCATACTTCAAAGCTGTTTAAAAGCATACCTTGAATTTCTATGATTCTGGCCAGAGCATAATTCGTGTTGCATACCTGTCTGCAAGCTCACAACTGTATCTAGTGTTTGTACTGTTGATATCATATATATATAACAAAAGACAAAATTTTCAAGCTTCTACATCCTATGAATGCAAATAAAGGTGTTGAGATTTCAGTGTTGTCTAGCTTGTTTTTAGTAGGAATTAGGTGGTCTTGAAAATCTAAACGTGCCAGCCCATTAGTTACTCTATTTTTTTGACACATCTCCTGATTTATACCAAAAAAGAATTGCTGATTTGTGAAAAAGAAAATGTAAAGCACATAGTTACTGGCAAAATTACTGAAATACCTGTTTTGAAAAGATGAAAACATACAGAAAATTTAAGTAAGGAAAGAAATTAAAGAAAAAACAAAAGACGCATCTATATATTATTTAAACAATATGATAAAATTATTGTAATGCATGCATGTAAAAGAGGCAAAGCTGCATATGCAATCTTAATAGGCAGATTTTCTGATTTTAAATGCTTAAGTGAGTGCCTTCACTGGCGCTGGAATTCTTTTTGGCGTGGAATAAAAAGATCTGATCAGATGGCAGATAATAGAAGTGATCTATCTTCCCATGAAGTCACTTTGAGAAAGGTGATGCAAGCTGGCTGCTTTGATGATTGGGGAGAACTGAATTCTTTTATTCTATACCAATTTATACAAACCTTGAACCTCAGCCAATCTCAGTCTCGGAGCATGTCTCCTTACTGTTGATTTGCCATAATTTTCTGCTGGCTAAATGAAGGAGAAAGTGAAAAATATTTAATAATTAAAGTCAGTCCAAATAGATAGAATTAAATTATATTTTTAAACCGTTGCTATTAAAGGGACATGAAAAAATTACTTTTGGATACTGAAAGTTGTCATCCTAGGGAAACTGATTAACTTAGCAGTAGGTGGGAAAAGGGTCCTGGAGGCATCAGTTTGTAAGAGACACACAAAGTGTAGAAGGCATACAGAAATGGACAGGCTCTTTTAATATGTTAAAGGAATTACTCTCTACCTGGGGCAATTAAGTGTCCTAATACCAGGAAAAAAAAAAAAAAAAAAGAAAGAAAAAAAGCAGATCAAGGCTGGGAGACAGTCAAAGTGAGAATATTACTAAGGAGGGAGTGAAGAGAATTTAAATTTAACCCTGTAAAATACAAATAAAATGGCAATGACAAAGAATATGAGGAAATTTAAGTTTCATAGTCTGAAAAATTGTTCGAGGGCATACAGGTAAAACTTGACAAAAGAATTAGAAAATGGTCAGTAAGAGCAATGTCCTATCAACATTCATGTCCTTATCTTTGCTAACTTGAGTAATATAGTTCTGGTTACTTGTGACAATATAAACAAGCGCATAAATAAATTTGTAGGGTTAGTTTTTAGGGATTATTTGAGGAAACCTAGTAATCAGTTTAGCAAAGAAGCAGCACTGGATTATCTAGTTTCCAGAAATATAGAATGAAACTACAGCACTTAGCTTTGTGTGGATTGCTCTCAATAGCTTTTTTTTTTTTTTTTTTTTTTTTTTTTTTTTTTTTTTTAATGCAAGATCAGAAAAGGTGTCCACCGTTGCTTTGTCCTATGTCTGGAGAGTGTCTGAAAAGAATAACATGGGAAACCGGAGATTAGGCTTCCTAGCTGGAACATACACAGATGAGTTTAGGCTGATGATGTGACGTTAATACTTACTGATCCTAATAATTCCTTCTGAAACACTAACACTAGTCCTGCAGTATGTTCCAAATCTACGAGAAGTTTTATTATGTTGATTTAAAAAAACATAATTTAAAGGTCATCTGTAATTGTTCTAGAGAAAATCAAGAATATTTGTTTAAAGCAATGAAAAATAAGGAAGAAAAATAGTGAAAATTACTCATCAATTCAACTCATTCTCATATTTTTTACTTGTTTATTGTGTTTAGAATGCTTACAGTGTCTCTACCATCTTGTTCTATGTCTTTCTCTGCTACAATTTCTATAGAATTGTGGCTTTTTAGTGTTTTTAGAATGTTATTTATCAACAAACTGTTTATAAAATGATTGAGCAACATTCAAGTTAAGCAATTTGTTATATGTTTTCTTCCACCAGAGGACTAGGAAGTATCCCGAGTCTGTCACGGTTTCATAGATTAAGGTACCTCTGGATTAATAACAATAAGGTAATAAGACACTCCTTTAAAAAGCAGAATGATGCATTATTTGCTAAGATAAAATATAACTTCCAGTTTAATAGATTATTTCAAATTTCTGAGAAATTTAACTGATTTAAAGATGACAGTTTTGAATAAACATAGTATTTCATTAATCATTATAGAATATAAAATAATATGTTTTCCTTTAGATTCAGATCACATTTATAAATTTTGTGAATTTAAGAAGAATTCAAGAATTTTTGTACCTGTGCTGTAACAATGGAAAGAAAGATTGAGTACATTTGGAATTAGGTTTTTAGAAAAATTGTCTGGTAACATAATCTGAGGTCTAGGATAGCAGTTTCCAGCAGAACTCATGGCAAGTATATCACTTTGGTGGGCAGCTCTTGGAGCAGACTAAGGGGTGATAAGACTAACATATTCTTACAACAGTTTCTGGTCTTCCTCGTGTTTCAGGAAAGGAGCTAACTGCAAGCGATGTGTGGCTGTTTCGTTATGCCCTTTTGGGAGGTGCAAGTTTGTTTCATTGCAGGCTGGTAGCCTAGGGGAGACCTCTCTTCGCCCTCCCGCACACAGAGATTTGCTTCTCTTCGTACACAGAAGGTCACCTTGCAATGCTGGTGTTGAAAGGATCTCCTGTCAGCCTGCAGGCCATAATGTCACCTAAGCATGTTCGATTTGAGAGATGTCCAGGCCAGCGGTTAGAGTATGACATTCAGAGCTACATTAAAATCTGTTCTGTTTCCAATGTGCTGTCTGGTCCCCAGTCAGTTACTCAGCCCATGTACCTTACTTTCTTCATTTGTGCAAATTCAGATTATATTACCCATTATGTGCTAGGGGTTTTGAGACAAATGCTCTGTAAAAATCTGTGGCACAAGTCTAAGCACATAATATTTTACACTAAATCAACTACTTGACCATACAGTTACCTGGTTTAGAAATCTCCACGTACGTAGCCGAACATTATTATATCCCTTAACAAATCCAAACTTTCACCAGTAGCCAGTGATAATTAAAAATAAAACACAGTAATTTCTACCCTGCTCTTAAATATCTTAATGTACAATGGTTTACATGACTTTCATATTGGACTGAGGTTCTTAGAACACCAGAAGTTCTTGCTCAGATAAGTAAGTAGTTCTGTGAGCAGCAGAAAAAAAATAAATTTACGTTCCATATCATTTAGGAGTGTATGAATATCTGCTGCCCCAGGCTAACAATAATTACATAGCATCTTATGTTGACTTTATTGAAAGACCTATGGTTATCGAACTGTTTCCAAAAAAGGTAAAAATATGGATACATGAAGAGACTGCACTGAAAAGGCTGCACTAAAACCACAGGGATAAGGCTTTCCCTATTATTTATAAAGGACACTGAAGAATAAGAAATGGCCTGATGATCAAGAACTTGCTGATCAGTAAAAGATAAATGAATCTGATTTTTGCATCTCCCTTTCCTACTTAAGCAGTAATAAACAAACAAACAAAACTCTACAGGCTCTATAACCTGTGTGGAAATGTCATTTACAGTCACCTGTCAACCCTGATGACTTGTTGGGTTTTCTTACAGGATGTCTCAGCTAAATGCTCCAATAAAAGGAGCATGTTTTTCTGAACCTGGAAGAGCTGTTTTTTTTTTTTTTTTTTTTTTTTTTTTTTTTTCCTTTAAAAAGGCATCACAATAATTTTATTTCCAAGAAGTGAAGTTCAAAGTTCTCTATCTCAAAGATAGAGAAATGTCGCTGGTAAAGGTAGGTACATAATGGTCTTATACTGCACAAGAAATGATGATTGTGAAAAATACTGTTTTTTATTTTTAGAATTTTCTTTTCACAGAATCAGGTTTTTCTGATCAGGTGCAGCAAGACTCATTAAGTGGTATTGTTTTGAACTATAAAGTATCTTTTCTCCTAGAATTTCAGAGAACTGTATGAAAGGGGCAAGCCTCCACCTTATTCTCTGCCTTCCAACTTTCATTTATTGTTAGTACATGGAGTAAAGCATATTTATCTTAAAGTCAGTGGCACAATTCAAAGACTGAAATCCTTTTCCCACTAACAAATTACTTTGCATCATACCAATTAAAGTAGTATCAGCAACAGAATTCTGTTTGCAGTTCTTGTACTTAAGCTATTGGATAAATAGCAATGCATCGTTAGTACTCCCAGTTCTTGGTTATTATAATGTTCAGCTCGGTATCCCATTTCATATACTTTACATCCAAGTCAAGACAAGACTAGCACGGAGCTCCTCAGAGTAAGAGCTGAGATTTCATAGAGACTGAAGATAACTCTTGATTAGGAATATACCCATAAGACAAATTTTGCTGTAACTGTTATTTATTATGTAATTTTTGGAAATTTAGAGCAAATATGTGCTATTCAGATCTGCTGGTGCAGAAATAATTTTTGAAATTAGGTGTTGTATCTATTCCTAGCATATTTTAGAAGTATTCTTAAATCAATATAGAAACATCCTGCAAGGGTGTTCACATAAAAAAAAGGTATTTTGAATCTGAACAGAACTAAAACAAAATTTGAAGGCCAGTAATTTCAGTGAAATCTATTCCCCAAAACAAATGTTAAATTTGTAGTTGAAAAGATTATGTAAGACTATTTTATATGTGTTTACCATGTGTAATTAGTTTCAGCAATTAGTTTCTAATGAAGTTTAATCTCTCAAGAGATACCTTAAACGAAGAGAGTCTTTCACCAAAATACTTAAAATTACCTATAATGCAATGCTTTCAAAGAGGCCATGTTTGCACTTCTCCAAAGTTAAATCTAGACTGACGTATAACAGTTTTCCTAACTCTCATTTCAGATCCAAGATTTGACTTTCTTAGTCAAAAACCATTGCTTGACAGAACTCTACCTCAACAATAATGAGGTCACAGATATATCAGGTACCAACATTCCCTTTTTAGGTTATTGAGCAAAGACCTACACATTCTTTTTGATTTATCAATCTTCAAAAATATGACTAGGGTGACTTAATGGTTGAAAATTCCTCCCATGTATGCATAAAATACATGTTAATTATTTTCCTAGAGATTTGATTTGTTCAGGTATACTTGAGGGGCAACTAGTTGATATTTAATGTCAAGTTTAGGCTTGGTATAAGGGAAAGAAGTATCATTTTGCTGGCCAATTACCTGTTACTATATAGTTATCATTTATCAATTTTGATCTATATCAAATATAATCAACATACCAGATACAAACAGTGTAGACAGCTTTAACAGGCTGTAAGTCTGTGTGTGAATGTTTATTTTTACTTCCGTTAAAACAACTGAAAATATAAGATGGTTTTGGCTAGTCTTTTTATGTGCAATCCCAATGTAACATCAATCAATTGTAAAACATTTTTGATCCAACGTGACTGTATTTCATATTCAAAATAAATATGCAAAATTCTTCTCACATCTGATTATTTGTAGTACCCTGGCTGAGCAGGTACTCCATAATTTGATTAGAAGTACGTTTTGAGAGCCATGTATGTTTAAGTGATGAAAAACTGGTAGCAGTGCTGACAAACATAACATAAAATAAAAGAGCAATAAATTAATAAGTTGTCCCACTTGTAATATAGTCATAAATATTCTGCTGTTTCTTCATATTTGTAACATTCAGAAGTATTCTGCAAATTTAATGCAAGGTTTTTCTTTAAAAATTCCATCTTTTTCTTTAAAAATTGTCTTATACATTTATTTCAGTTTTGCTTGCTCTTGTAAAGTGGCTGCAACAGACTAGTATATTTGTGAATGGAGAGATCATAGCATATTAAAAAAATGAGCATTTTAAACATTTTAAATGCTAATATTTTACCTTTCTCTGTCCCTATAAAATGTTGGGATGGAGAAATGGTGCTGATTAATTTCTGCAAGGTTTTGGGGGAAATGAATCTTTGAAGGCAAGAAACATAAAAGAAGAGGAGACAATGTAGAAAGTACTAAAATATAGGTAACAGAAGGGCAGGTATCATTGATAGAGAAATGTGGATGGGAAGAACTTTACAGAAACAGTCTAAATTTGAGTGGAGTGAGGATGTGAAGATGTAATCTGGGTCAGTCACAACAGTATTTAGGAGTAACATTTTCATATGTTAATAATTATTTGAAATTGGGCTATTTTCTAAAACACATAGTGTTTTTTGTGAGGCAAAAGGAAGGGAAGGGGAACTGATCAAAAATTACTGTGATATGTTAGGAAGGAAGGAAGGAAAAATGGAGAGAGGGAAAAAGGGAGGAGGAAGGAAGGAAAGGAGGAAGAGGAGTGAAGGAAGGCAAGAGGATGCTGGTGAAGTGAGGGTGATGGGGACAATTGAAAGGAACTGAAATAAAAAAAAGAATTATGTGTTCAAATGACATGAATAGAAAAGGTAAAAGGGACGTTGAAATCCGATACCTAAAACAGCTGTTTAATGATCTCATGTTACAAAAAAGGCAGGTATGGCCGGACAAATAGAATATCAAACTCAGAATGCAGCATTATAAAACAGTATCTAATCAAGGCAATCAGATGATATGGTGAGAATAATTAATAAGTTTTTATTTTATTTCAGGTGCTCTGAAACACTTGTGTGCGTTACAGATTCTGCTGCTTCACAACAACCAGTTAAAAAACCTGGGCAAAACAGTAGAGGAATTAAAAGGAATGATAAGCTTGCAGACCCTAAGTAATACCATCTTTTTATTTTGCAGAACAGTGAACAGTAGTTTGTTAGTGTATCTTATCAGGATCTTTGTTGCCTATTTCTACATCATTCGCCAATACTCTTTGAACCTAATGACCAAATTCAATTAAATTTGACAGAAGAATCTTTACGATGTAGGAAATTGCACAGAGAGTACCTCCAGTGATAAAAAAACTGCCAAAAGAGTTCAACTGTTGCTGCTGTCTGGCTGCTGTCTAGCCAATCTGCTGGTTGCGTAGCTTGGAAGCAGTTAAAGCAATTTACTGCTACATATTATTAAGGGGACATGTGAGTACAATGAGGGCATCAGAGAGCTGAAGAGTGCTGAGAAACTGGTATTATTGCTGTTGAGAATGAGTGAGGTTATAGGTTCATGGAAGCCAAATTCCTGGCTTCATTAATTCTGTTGCTCACAGAACTTATTTTCTGCCTCTTTTTGGCATACTTGATGGATTTCTAGAGTCTAAGAGTATATACACTTTAAATATTAAATATTAACTGTTAACTAGCATAATTTTTGATATACTGGTGGAAATGAAAGTAGCATAGGCTCTGATATTTCAAATTACACTGTACAAGACAGTGCTGGCGCCATGAAGTTGCAATGTAAGAAATAGCCTCCAGGGAAGTAGAATTATATGCTATTAACTTGCTGAAAGCGAAAGTATAAGCAGTCTTTTTCAATGGTTCCTAAAAAAATGTCATCATAGATCATACCAAACTCTTAGAACTTTGAGAAAACAGGAAACTAATTTTATGTCTTAGGAACATAATTAATGGAGGTGAACATCATCAAGCCATACCTTATGCATTCAAAACCGAATATCTCATGGCAGGAAAGGAAAATATGGCTTGAAAAGTATATTTTTAATTGAATTTGAAACTACGCCAAAAATTCAAAAACAAATCAAGTGTTTAGGAGGACAACATGCCAATCATATTATTGTAAGTTTTTTCATTATGTGTAAGTTTTTTCATTCTGTGCAAGATTTAAAAATAGACTATTTAAAATTGCAGTTGTTTGAAGTGATTAGGAAAAGTCTGGACAGACATCCTATGTATGAATAGTGCTGTCACTTGAATTTAATGTTATAGCTCTACCAATTAGCAAGGAGCTTCAACAAGCACAGGCAGTTTGTTGTGCTTCTTGCAACTATCTGTGGGAAATAAAGAGAAACAGCAGATAGTTAAAGTGCTGTTGAGTTATTATGTATGGCAGTCACAAAGACATAGTGAAAATGGGATGCATATTGGATGGCCATCATCATAGAAAAGTAAGTATCTGAGAGAACTATGAAAAAGAATATGTGGAACATGTTAATCTGCATTGATAAAAAAATCTTCAGTTCAGGAATATGAGAGTAAATGCTAATCAGTGGAGGAAACATAGTATGCTTTACAGTAATTCCTTGCTGAACTTTAAAGTTATGAAAAAAATGGCAATATGTTTGTTTTAAAGAAAATTCTTGATAAGGAGGTTCCAAATTAGCAAATTTATTATTTAATAAAATTTATTATCATATTTGAAGCAAATGACAGCAGTAAATGAGCAAAATACATTTCAAAATAGATATTTAAGCATTACCATATCTATTTGCAATATTCAGAAATGCAAAATGGGTGCAGAATTTATGCTGTGTAGCTTTGAGAAGGCCTGTGCCCATAGTTCACCTTTATAAAATAAAAATTATTTTAGGAATGGGAGGGTTATTATTGTTGCAAGGTAGTATACTATTTTATTGCTGGACAGTCCAACGAACAAAAGTCTTTGTTAACCTTCAACAGATCTCTGGATGCAGAGATCTGTTCATTATTGAATAACTCTTGTGAGCATTAGAACTACTAAAGATTGGGCATTCTAATATGCCATGATTGTTCACTTCGGAACTAACATCCAGCTGCCAAAATGTTGCACTTCCTTAAGGCTCTCTTGTGATATTTAGTCATTGCCTTGCATCAGATTTGGAGCATAACACCATCCATTGTGGAAGACGCTCATCTTCTAAAGATTTACTGGATGAGTTACTTGCAACTGCAGACTTTTGGGAGATAGAGAGGTTTTCTTTATGGGCTCACTTTGTGCTCACATTTGCCTTTTGGAAAGCAAGATTTTTGTTATGTACTCTGTAAATAACCTCAACTGATTTATTATCCACAAGTGATAAAACCTTGCTGTACTCCTTGGAAACCTTTTTTTGCTCTGCACTGTGTTTCTATCACAATAGTTCCTTTCTGCCCCATGTGGGATAAGCACACTATTTTCCTACATTCTGAATTGAGAAAACAGAGAAAAGTGGAGAAAGAAAGCATTATACCTAATTTGTAGAAGTAAAATTAAATGACTTTCACTAGAAAGCAGATTGTGGAACCAAGGATTGATCCCAGATGTTTTGTAAAATAAGACCATCTTGATCCATACAGTGATTGGATTTACTTTAAGAACCAGAAGTTAAAAAACTCATATACTCTAAAACAAAACCACAAATCAGAGTGTTGCTGAGCAGGGATGTGCTCCAGGTAATATCCAGGCTCAAAAGTGCTTAGTATTGACTCCTATGCCTTGGAAAAATCTTTCTTGACAAGAATCTTCATTCTATACCAGTACTGCTTGAAATGCCAACCTTACCTGCTCTTAGTCTTCTTTCTGAAGCATTTTTTTTCTCTCTTGAATTCTAGCACATAGTTTCTTGACTCAAGAGCAGACTTATCAGATATATAATTAGTATTTCAGATTAACACTTTCTAGAAAAGTATGCATTGCTGTACTCATCAGTAAAAAAGAAACTTTCTTTTACTGCCACCTTGTGGCTCACTTAATACTTCTAAATATAATGAATGGCCTTTTGGAAAATTCATAGAAGAATTGAGATATTTTGTTAAATTCCCCTCTGAATACATCAACAGGCATTTTCTACATAGAAGATACCAAATGCCCATTCTGGACTTACTGAGCTCTCAAAATAACTGGTCAGTAGCATCAAACAAATGAACCTTCTTTGGCAGTCGTCCCTATCCTGAAGAACAGGGAATGATGTCTTGCAGCTTTTTAATCTGTTTAGAATATCTCCAGATTTTTTCTTCTCTCAGGATCTCTGGAATATCAGAGTCCCTCTTTGCTTCTGTAATGTCATCTTTCTCCCTTTCCCTCCTTAATTGCTGAAATTATATGTAACAAAGGATTTGTTGCCTAGAGCAAACATTAGCCACAACCACTCTTCAACAAGTCACCTTAGACCTTAATAAAGATTGTCAAAATTACTAATTTATGGAGATTTTCTTTCTGTAAAGATTTCTGTAATCTCCAAGTAGCAGCCTCCTAATTCTTTTTTCTTTGGTGTCCAAGAAGACACTCATTTAAGGAGAAAAATAGCTTTATGATTCAATGATTTTATGATTTAATTTAGAAAAACGTAAGTGCACTTTGGCTGTCTGTTCACAGATCCAGGAATAGGCCAGTCTCTATTTTAATCGACCTCTCATATCATTCACATGAACCGAACTGAACTGGCATTTAATCAAAGCAAACATTACATATCTCCTGGCAAAGCAGCAACACAGGATTGACATCTTCTCTGTGTTGCAAAAGTTTGGTTATTCAGATAATTGTGAACTTTAATGTAAGCATTCTAGTCAAGCTGCTAAGAGGCCTTTGGAACGTAGCACTGCGGGTCCCACTGAAAGTTAGTAGGACCCTAGTTCAAGGAACCTTAGGCCCTTTCAAATACTTTACTATAATCTATAGTGAGATAAATTTCTGGAGTCTTCAAATTCATCATTTGTCAAAATACCAGAAAACTGAGTATTTATGTTTTATATTGTGTCTACAGAATAAAAGCTTCATATCAGCTCTGATAAAGCGTTAGGTGTCCAAAAGCTCATCTGGTTTTAGTACCTCTCTCCCCCTACAAAATATAAAGGCCACTTCAAAGTTTCAGAGTGTAAGAAAGATGGCACTTTTACTCAAGTCTTGCCTCTGGTATTTTACAAACTGCAATAACCAATTCTTGCAGTCCGTGTTTAGTTGAGGAATTCTGCATGTGTAAAGACACTGTGCTTTGTTTACCTATATGAAAATATTTTGAATTTAATAGTATTTAGTACAAAATCTTTGACTACCAGTGATCTTTGATTTTTCAGTCTTGCTAAGATAGATTTTTTTTAATAAACTTTGCAGACCTATTCCATAACCCTCTGGCACAAGATCCAGGCTACCGGCTTTATGTGATATACTTCCTTCCTTCAGTACAGCTCCTTGACAGGAAACGTAAGGATTGCTTTCCTCTTTTCACAAACTGTTGACATTTTCTAATCAGTGTGGAAAAATAGGTGACTTTTAATCCTGTCTGTTCTTACACTTGCACTTGCTGATGTGGCAAATGATCTAATGAACTGGTACCTGTTCTTTGCTCTATTGTTTGTCATGTAGGTAGAGTCTGTATGACATAAACAGTTTACTTGGAATGGTTTCTCTCTTTTTCTATTTAAATTGTGTGTATTTGTCTTATAGTCAATATAGTTTTAGGTAAGAGAGATTAAAGCCTGTGCTCAGAAATATGTTTCCTATGATTTTGCATTCGTATTGATGTATTCACGTGAGTGAACCTGTTTACTTATCTAAGTAAGTAAACTTACCACAGATAATGTGCTCAGATGTTTACATGTTTTTGTACAATTTAAGTAAGTATATGCACATTTCTTGATAATGTCCATGCTGATCAAGTTGTCAAATACAAAACTTCATAAATCATTAGGAAATATTTCACAACTTCTCCGCTGTAAAAACTACAGAAAAAAAAAATCATTTTCATAATAGCCAGAGGATAAATCATCCAATCAATAAGCATAACCACACTGGAGCCTGAAAATCAGCTTTGGTGATTTTGTCTTTGGTGTTTGAAGTGCTATGTTATATGCAGGTGGACAGCACATTACTGGGCAGCACTGATAAAGGTACTGAGATTGTTATCCTAGCTATATCTCATGGGAAAAGAGTGAGGAGAAACAAAGTCCTCCTGGAAACTTTTTTTTCCCAGGGGAAGGCTCAGGGCGTGGGGGAGGAGAAAGGCCCAGGGGAGGATCTGGCGCTGGATGGAGAAAGGCTACCGCAGGCTGGGAGCAGGTGCTGGAAGGGGCCCTGCTCCTGCCGGGAAGAGCAGCTGCGGCACAGGCCACCCTGTACGAGGAGCTGCGAGATCCGACCGCGTGGCCATTGGCCCAGGCGTGTACTTTGTGTATGGACAAGTGTAGTGCCTCTCTGGTGTACCTCCACTCTCTTGAGTATTCCCTCGGGTACTCTACCCTTACTAGCATTATTAGCATTTCTATCAGACTATTTTCCTTGTGATTTTTTTTTTTTTTTTTTTGGTTAGAGAGAGATGACTGAAGGTTAATCTGCTGAAAAAAAATTTTTTACATTTACAGGTCTAGAAATATTTCCATAAATTTTCCTGAACTTAGTCTTTTAAATACGGTTATATTATAATCAGCCCCAGATTAAAACTTTAGGCATTAATTTGTATCAAGTTGTACTCTTAACTTCCATTTAGTGAACTATTTCTCTAGCACTACAAAGCTGCTTCACCATCTGTGGAATGCTACCCCAGTATAGTCCTGGCTGTCTCCTTTACACAGGACACATGCTCACACTTCTGTTACCTGCAGGCGTGACTACTGCAGTTCCTTTCTAATTGGTCCCCTAGATACCATGATTTAAAAAAAAACGTGAATTTAGAATGCTACTGCCAAAGTTATTGGTTCTAATCCTTTAGCTCGCTTTTATTTCATGTCTGCAGTACTAGATTAATATGCAGGTCACATTAACAGTGTCAAAAATCTCCTGTTTGACTTACAGTCGCAAACTCTTTGTTTGAAGTTATTTTTGAATCCAGGTGCAAAAAAGGAAAATAAGAAACTTTTATTTTGATTGCACTCCTACAGTTTTCTCTGTAATTAAGCAGTGGAAATTGAATTGACCTTGAACGAGATTTACTCTGCATACAAAAATATAGGAGTCTTTACTCCATTCTGTAATAGATCTCCTTTAAATTGCATGAAGAGTCTTGGTTTCTAGTTTCTTCATTTAAAACTTCTGATCCTATTGCAGCCAAAAGAAAAAGTTTATTTTACTGGACAGGACTTCACTCTTAAACCAGAGGAGGTATCACTCCATGTTTCCATTCTGAATCATTGTGGAATTATGCAGATTTACCTCCTCGTCATTATAAAACTGCACAAAAAAAGTGAATCACCTTCTGCATGCAAACAGATGATTAATAACAAACTGTGAAGTTGGTGGAAAAAAATAAAATTATTATATCTCTTTTTATAGCAGTTACACAAAGAGAAAGGGAGTCAGCACTGCATGTCTACAACCATGAAAGATCTTGTGTTGTGCACTCAATAGCTTTTGGAAAGAGGCTAAATACACCACTGGTGACTAAAACAGGATCTAACAGATGCACCCAGCCAGCCAGAAGATTGATGATACCTTCAGGTATTTATAATAGAGTGGTTCAAACTAGAAGTGGTAATTTTCATTCACCTGGTAAAAGTTATTAGCTTAGTAATAAAAAATAAGTGCATTAGAAACTCAACAAAACTGCTTCATATTTAGAGTAAGTAGTAGTAGCAACAGCCAATAAATGAAACCTTTTTCCTAAAACTGTATTATGGCAAATAAGTTCTAGTCATTCCCTGTAGCTACAAGAGTTGTTTTTAAAGAGAGCTGAACAAACAGATTTTTTTTTCAAAATATATTCTTGTGTTTAATTTTTTGCTCTTTTATTTAAATAAAAATATTTCAGCAAACTCTGAAATAGTGTCTATTTCAGACAGACTAGCATCATAGAATTTTGGTGCCCTCTAGTGCTTTTATAAACTAATCTCCTAAAGAAAAGCTTTTCTTCTAAACAGTGTTGTAAAATTTGTATATCTTGCCTAGTGTTGTGAACAGATTCCTCTTTATACTTTCCAGGCTGAAGAATATTTTTAATAAAGTTTGATAGTAGCATTTTGCTTTAGGGCTTCTTATAATGTAATTTAATTTATAGAGTTCTAAAAACATTCACATCTGTAACACAGCGTGGTCCTGACGCAAGAAAGCGGGTGGATACTGTCTATAACCTTGTGACTAGTATCATGACAATACAGAAAAACCTTGACATTTCACCCAGTCTCATCTGCTTTGATGATGTTTTAAAGATAAGAAAAACAAAGCTGTTTTTCATAGCTGTTTTTCAGTCATAGAATGACTGAAATGGTAGCATTTTAAACAGGCAGTGTAGATGGGTTTTGGACATTTTAGTGAAGTGACTGAAAAGGCTTTTCATTGTACATTTCACAATAATCATCTTAGGAGCAGTGTATTTAACAATAATTTTGGAAAGGCTGGTAAAAAGGATACTTTAGTTATATTTAATATTTTTTTCTTGTTGATAACTATCAAAATACGTATATAGTTTACCTCTACCAGGCATTCATGCACACATTTAGACTACAGACATCATTTTTCTGTGACAAAAAATATGGAAACATTTGTCTAGGGAAAATAAAATACAAGAACTACATAAACAGTTGCAAGAAATTTTTCATAATTGGTGCAATAACCTTTTCAAAGAAGATCTTTGTTTCTATAGTAATTTAATGAAAAATGACCTTCTAATCATCTACAATTTTTCTGTTCATTTGAACAAGTAAGTTAGTATCAAGATTCTAAGTCTTAGCTAATCAAAAAAGCTGTACAAACATTAATCAGTGTCTTAATTTGAACTTCTTTATAGGTTGTACATTTGGAAATCACACAAATAAGTAAGTAAATTTTGGATCTTTTTTGTCGCTTTTGCATTTCACCAGCATTTACTTAATTTCCTCTTCCTTTACCTAACCCCCTACCCCTTAACTAGGAGAAAAAAAAATAGTAACGCTGACTTTTTGAAAAATATTTTGTCTTTTGTATTGCACATAGTTGCAACACTATACTGTTCTCATGAGACAACCTATCTATTGCTGTCTTAAAAAACACTTAATGTTGAAGGATGTTCCTCATCTGGAAGTGGTTAGAAAATGCTGTTTCTTTCATTTCTTTCATTAGCCGAAGTACTGATTAGTAGAAAAAGAATGCTTTAAGTAGGGGGAGCATCAGAATAATTGTTCTGTATTGTGGAAGAAGCATCTTTTTACTGACTGTTCAGGAATACATACCCTCCCTGAAAATATTACTGACCTGTAGCATGAAACTTCTAAGTCCATAGTTGATGTTACTTTCATTCTGTTAGGTTTTAAAATCATAGAAATAAATATAGAATTTTATTATCTCTGGCAGGATTGAGGAAGACTAAAGGTTGCATTTTAGTTCAGCAGAACATTTTCAGATGCAATCTTTGTAAGACGTACAAACTTAAGATATCAGGCTTATTTTTACTTTCTAACTTTACATATAAAAATATTTTTAGACTTCAAAGATGTAATAAAAACTTATGTGTGATGATTTCCTTTAACACTTTGATTTTATAAAGTTACTTTCAGTACAGCTCTTTACAGTCAGGCTAATTCATGATTAAAAATTAATTCTAGCTTACTCTCAGTGGCGTTAGCTATTGATACAACAGGTGTACAGCTTCTTTTCCATTTTGTATGTAGATACTTAGGCTTTGCAAGGTACCTGAGCATGTGACAAGGTGTAAGTACTGGAAGTATATTATACTTAGTGAAAATATTCATATTATGCTAGGTGCAGGTTTATATACCTTTATGAAATAAGTTCTTTTAAATTCAGGTTGTACTGTATCTGAGTTAAAAGTTTTCAGTCTAACCTGAAGTGTATCAGTTCTGCATTGATGTAAGCCTACCACTTTCTTTCCCAAACTGCAGCTATAGCAGGACACACGAACCACACAAGCTCACAGAGTTATGGATTCAGAGCTTGCAAAAGGAATATTTGCATGGTGACTATTTAGAAGTTCCACATTGAAACAAATTTTGCAGTTAGTTTTGTGATTTCCATTAAATACTTCTAAAAACCAGGACATTCAAAGTTAAAGTTCCTATTATAACAATGATATATTTCTTTATGCCAGTTTTATAGAAATATGTAATCACTGTGTACAACATTAACAATTTTTGTGAAAAATAAGCAATAAAAACGGCTAACATACCATCTTTTTACAAAATAATATTTTTAAGTCTTGTAAAACGCATTTTAAACAGTTTCTGGCATGATTAAAGATTTTTTTTCCTTCAAGTACTATGATTCTGCTCTTCTTCTGATTTTGTTTTTCTTTCTTAAATTGAGTAAGAGTGAAACAAAGGAAAACTTCAAAAAAATTGAAACTAAGTTTATGATTTCTAGCTTTACTTTCTACATAGAATACTTATAGTAAATTAGCTCTACAGTAGTATGGAAATATTCAAGTAATTTACATTCTTTTTGCAGAATTCCATTTGAGAACCCCGCAGATGCTGTTTTTCTAAGGGCAATGACAAGATCTGTAATGGAATTTTCCTTTGTTGACTGGAATAAAGTATCTACCTGTCAAGAAAGACGACTTGAAAACAAAGCAGAAGAGCCCCATGAAAAGCTGACAGTGAAATTTAGATAAGTGTTTTCTTCCTCAAGAAAAAATTTATTCGTCCATCTGGAGTGGATAGAAACCTGTTATATGAGTAAATATCTATGCAATACATGTACACGAAAGCTTGCATCCAATTAAATGAACTGCCAGCCAAAAAAAAAAAAAATAAAGTGTAACATTCCTTGTGTTTTCTGATATATAATATGCAGAGTTAAGAAAGTAAGAAAACAAATGATAAATGGTGGCAACATAATAAAGTTGCTTGAAATACAGTTCTTATCACAAATTAACAAAGCAAAACTGCAAGTTAATTTTTAAGAAATTAAGGATAAATAATTTCATTCTTCATGGTTTCTACTGGAGAATTAGACTTTTCCATCTTTTCCGTAATTACTTTTTCCATAATTACTGGAAGACCATGATTAGGGATCTCTAAGTCTTTACATCTCTGGGCTGAACAAACCAAATTCTTCCAAACATATGATCATCATGGTAGCCCTCTCTCCCTGGAATCTCTCTAGTTTTTCAGTGTCTCTCTTGAACTGGGTTGACCAAAACTGGATGCAGTTGCAGGAGTGGCCTAACAAGCACCAAGTAGTGGGAATAATTACACTTGGGGTCTGCTGACTGTAGGTGAACTGAACAATAGCACCATTTACCTTCCTTGCTGCTGGGGCACACTGCTGGCTCGTACTCACCTTGCTGACAGCCAGGACCCCAGGTCCTTTTCAGCAGAGACAGTCAGATCCCAGCCTGTACTGCCGCTTGAGATTATTCCATCCCAGGAACAGGACTTTGTCATTGTTAAACCTCATAATTCCTTTAATCTTTTTGGTATTGAGTCCTTCATTTTTGATTTCCACTTTCCTATTTTTCTTGCTCAAACTTCCATGCATTTTGTAAATCTTAAATCATCCTCATCTCAGCAGTTTTAAAAGTTAGATCAACACTTTGTTTTGTATTAGGTTTCAAGGATATTTAATTTCTCAAATTTACTCAGTCTACAGAGAAGCTGCACCAAACTAAGCTTCACCTAACATTTTTTTCTTAATAAGTTTCTCTCTAAATAACTAACCATTAGGGTCTAATAAGTATATGTAATCCCTAGTTTGTCTGACTTTTTTCAGCTCCAGCAGCTGAGCATGCTCATGGTGGGAGTCTATGATTTGGTAATTTTATAGCATCAATCTCACAATGCCACAGATTGCACATACACAGATTTCTGATGTCACTGTAGACATGGCAAAGACTGTATTTAAGAGAGTTTTCTCTGAAAGCAGACTGCACCCCACAGAATTTGGACCTAGACTGAGGCAGTAAAGAATGCCATTTCTGAGTAAATTCTCTTGATTTCAGAATTTTGGATCAAATTAGATGCAGAACATTTCTGGCCTGGAATATTTTTCTGCCTCTGTCTTCTTTTGATTAAAAAAATTGAAGTGAAATATAGAATTGTTTCAAAATTTTCTGCTCCGAGAACACTAAAATGCGATGCTTCATCATCAACAATTTTATTACAGATATTATTTAACAACTAATTTGACATTTTTCTCAATATAGATTTTGGGAAAAAATAACATGTTATAGGAGCAACATTGTAAAAGAATGTTAACAATACTACTTGTAATTCTTTTGAACATATGGGTGGGCTCAGAGAAGACAATAATGAGTGAGTTAATTTATCCATATATAATCTTTGATGGTGAAAAGTCCCTCAAAGCTGTAGATTTGTGGTTCTCTCTTTGTTCCACACAAGTGCCCCAGGAATACACTGATAGTCACAAAAAACCTACCAGGCATCCAAAAACCTTTCACTGTAATGTTAGGTACATGATCCCATTTGTAGTCTGTAAAAGTTGGACACTGCCCAAAAAGCCACAAGTCAATGTAATCACTGACTTCCAAACAAGTCCTCCATAGTTAAAAAGCAGTGCTTTCCGCTATATGCAGCTATCTGAGCTTTAGCATATAATTCAGACAAAGCCAGAACTGTTTTAGAGCCTGTTTTAGAGCCGTTAGAGAAAAAGGAATAGTAATATTAGCTACTTATACACAAAGAAGTACTCAAGTTACAAAGGTCATTTAAACTTTTACTAAGGATTAATTTCTTTTAGTTAGGTGAACAAAAACCTTGGCATCAGAAATCTAAAATGATTTCAACATGCAACATTCAGTTCATTAGATGCTACACTCAAATAATTTTAGGAGCTTTTATACATTCTTACTTTGCTCAGATTTCCCAAAGTGAAAAAGACAGTAGAAGAAACAGTAGTCAATATTAAAAAAAATATAGTCTAAAAGAGAATTAAGGAGCAAGAGCTGCAGTGAAGCAGGCTAGACACTCACAACTGCTATGCTCTTGTACCTAGCAAAACAGTTGGAGAAGCAGAAGTGAGGCCTCCAGGTTTCCTAGGAAGCAAGGGGGCAGGGGGGAAGTCTGGCGAATCACCCACCGCTGAAGCTGCTGGTGCGTATGTGCTGGCCTTGCGCTGCACAGCTGCCTAGCTTCATTGTCCCCTCAAACCTTACTTTAGGAATCAGTAATTTGCATATGAAGTTTCACTCTACTCTACGTTCCTTATGAGTAACATGCCACGTGAAATGTTTCCTGCAGTTCATGATTCCACAAAAGCTAGTCATTATCCCAAGCTTATCTCAACCTACCAGCCCTGATCTTCCAGCAGAAGCTCAAGCTGAGGAAGGCAGAGGTAGCTCTCTCAGGGGCACCAGGGCCTTAACTTGGATCGCATTTGCCCTCCTCTGTGATTCACTGCAAAGAGAAGGAAGCAAGGGAAGGAGTATAGCAGCCTCTGCTTATAATGACTTTGAAGCTTTTTCAAGTTGGAATGAGAACAAATGCAACTACTTTGCCTGCAAAAAAGATCCTGTATTTCACATCTTTATCCAATGTTAATATTTTCTCCTATCACTTGGTCTTTTTTGATTTATCAAGAAAAAGGGTTGGCTGGCAGAATGAAAGAAAAAATTGTGTGTGTGCGTGTGTGTGTGTCTTACAGGGCTGGGATTTTCAGGGAAACCTAAGGAGCAAGACATCCAAGAGAGCCCCAGTAGCTATGCGTAAATGTGTAAATCAGGGAATCCAGCAGCAGTTTGCACTCCCAGATCTACCAGCAGACTGTGCCTGTGGCTATATCCTCATTCCATACCTAAGCCCCAGCCCTCTTGCTTTCCCCCCTGGCAGCTCCAGGCCCTGACTGTCATGAAATTGAACTTGCACACAATGAGCTACAAGAGGGCAATCGATTACAAACCAGAATAGAAGAGTATGTCCCAGCAGATGTTATAGATGCAATAAACAGAATTGCCACTCAGCTTCCTTATTTTGAAAACCTTCTCTTTATTCTTCACATTTTATTCTTCAAATCTTTGAAATTAAAATGCTTTATGAATCATACAAAAAACTGTATTTCCTGCCCAAGCGTTTAACTATCCTCACTCTGACAATTTTCAGAATATTAAAAACTTTCAAGATATTAAATAATAAAAAAATTACAGCATTTTCCCTCTCCATTGGGATGGTTCTGATCCCTCTATGTTGAAATGTTATGTTCTAAGCAACAATTATTCATCCAGAAATTAAAGAATATTAAATTCTGCCATCCTTACACAGAATAAAATACTTTACAGTATTTTAGCTTGTAACATTCCCATTGATTTCATGAGAACCAATAGCAAATCTGAGTGAAAACAGCATGATTAAGGAATACTGTTTTCAAGATACAATATTTAGTTGAAAGCCTAAATAAAATCCCAGTTGTATCAATGTATACATGGATTTTCTCACTGAATTCACTAGAACCAAGTTCAGTCTGTTTGTTCAATATTAAACAACTTATATGTGCTCACCAAATAATTCACATACAACATCTCAATGTGCTCTAAGGCATCTTTACCTGAAAGTTGAGATATAGAAACCATCATTCTCCAGTCAAAGTATTTAAAAACCTTCAGGTCTTCTCTTCATTAGCCTTTGACAAATTTGGAATATTTTTGAGAAAATAAATAAAGATGACATTCTCTTGAAAGATATATTTCACAGTCAATTTGAGACATCTGAAGCAGCAGTATCATTAATAAAATTGCCACAAAACAGACACTGTTGCTGTGCACTGACTAGTCAAAACTATTTACAGCAAAGTCACGAAAGGTTTTGAGAATTCAGATAATATCTTCAGAAACTTAATCACTATTGAATTCTTTAAAAGAAGCTTCATAAAGTGCTGCAGCTTAACAGTTGGCTTCCCAAGACTTTAAACTGTACTTCTGTGTATTTGCAGAAGAAAACCCTTTAAATTACTATGAAGATAGATTTTAGTTTTTGAAAACAATAATCTGAATTACTTACATGCTTCATTTTTACTAAGTGGCTGATTGACCACAGATCTCATAGATGTTACTCTCTTGGTATAAATGTAGATGACTCTATGCCACACCAGATTTATCAGATAATAAGTAGCTATTTTGACAATCTACAACAGAACTCCAAGTATCTGTGAACAAATTAGTGAGTATTTCATCTCAGGATAAGCAGACACACGCTGTCCTTCATAGGGAGCCTTGCATATGCCATGCTGTGTCAAGTCAGACATGGTCAGCATTAAATATTTTTTATGATGACTGAGGTACAGGGACTTAGCCAGAACACTTAGTCTCTTCCTATCCTCCACCTATTCCTCAGAATCTTGAATTTTTTGAAGAGCAATGTCAGCTAAGCCAGTCTCACTTTCTAATGGACTGTCAGGGTGTGGGGCTAGTGCCTCTGACTCTTTGGTATGCTCAATTTCTTCTCTTCTGTCAGCAGCATGATTTGGATCCGCTTCTTTGGTAGCGTTTGGTCCAGAATCTGACTGTTCTTCACCTGTAGAACTAGCCTCTGCTAGTTGCATTTCATCTAAACAAAAGAGAAATCCCATCATCAGTAAACACTGAATTCATGTGCAAACACTTTTATTTTTAAGGAATAATAAAAGTTAGGAAACTATCAATTACAAAAGTGATTAATTTAATCATGCTTCACCAAAAAAACACTTAGACACTAGAGTTCTGGAGAGCAGTTCATTTTGTTTTCTTTTTCTCTGTGATGGTTAATATCCAGCTGAAAACACTGCCGTAACTAGCCTCAACACTGCCAAAGCCATAGGTCCACTTGGCTAAGGAGCTAAGACAAGCCTGAGCACAGGCTTTTGCATAAACTTCCCTATCACTCATCCTTGTGTAGTGGATACTCTTAAATGCTCAATTTGCTTGTAGATACAGCTGTGGGTTTTTTTTTTCCTGATATACGGGATTTGTAGAGGTATTAGCTTGTAAAAATTAAACTACTGTTGTTATGACAAACTTTGATACAAAGCCATGACAAGGTAAACTGAAACTAGGATGACTTCACTGTCTTGCTTACAATATATAATCTGATAAAGCCTATCATGTGTTGGCTACGTGCCTAAAAAAGTTAATGAAGATTAACACCTAGGTAGTGTAGTAGTAACCTTATAAAAGATAGTAGCCTTCCTTTTCAGGGGAGAAAAGAGAAGAACCATTTGCTAAGATCCTGCCTCTCCTTCTGAAGAGGACAGCACCTGGCCACTGGCTTGTTTAGTTAAGATGAATCCACAAATGAGTGTGTTCATTACCAATGTGAGGTATCAGTGCTCACATCTCACTATGTTTTTCTATACTTGTATGCAATGTACTTAGAGTCTTCTAGTGTTGTTGCCTCCATCTTCTGCAGTCAACTTCATCCCACGCAGCAGCAACTCTCAGAGGAAGTTGTTGAAAACTTTGTCAATTACTAATATATACCCTGTACTAGTACTTCACAGTCTAGCTGAAGTGAAAAGTACTTCCGTTATACGACAAGCATGATTTGTCCAGGGTCACTTTTACAATCCTTTAAACAAGGGAAGAAGAATCTAACAAAATGTAAAGGAGAAAAGGCTTTTCACCTCAAATTTTCATATCACTTCAATCACAGAAACATTGTATCAGAGTAGGCTAAGAAGGGTCATACAGTAATTTTTTCTGTCATAATGCATTAGTTGCTTATGGAAGGAAGAAAAACACCAGCAACACAGAGAAAGAATAATTCTTTCTTTGTATTCACAGTACACACGAGAATTGATGTTATATAGTGACCATGAAGAAAGTAATACAGGAGAATCAATGTCTACATTAACTTTTCCAACTGGAAGTGGTGGGCTGCTTTCTTGTTCTCAACTTGTCCTAACACCTTGAAAACAAAGTTGCATGAAATTTCCATGTTATTTTAAGATCTAGATTTTAAAACAGTGCAATATAATTCTTAGAGCTCTGCTGTAGACATCTGTATAATGCTAGCATTAAAGACCAGCTTTTAGAAAGTACACATTATCTGTAAATTGAAAGACTAGAATTCCAGCAAATGTAGGTATGCTATTACCTTACAACAAAGCCCTTAACATCACTTGTTACAGGTTTTAAGATCTGTTTCTATTGTTCCATATCATATAGTTAGTGCAGCATTAGTTTCAGCAAGCAAACTGTCAGTCCTAACCTTTCTTCTGCCTTTTTTCTTGTTTCCTTTTTTCTTTGGCAGCTTCTAGTTCTTGTTTTTCATGAATTTCCTTCAGTGTCTTGCAGACTTTTTTGTGGGTAAACCAGTGTTCTTTCTGGCAGTTCTGGTTGCAGTACATCACCTGAAAGTTGTAAGAGCTAGCAGTTCATCTTTATGAAATAAAAAATACAAAGTAATATTATTCTTTTTAGAGTACCTAGTTAAATTCCTCTATGTATAGTACTTTACGGTATTTTTAAGCAATGTATAAGGTCATATGGAGTTATTCTAAGCTATATAAAACACTAATAGAATAGTTTCTTTTGCAACTCTGAACATACAGAAATTTTATTCTCCCTCCATCTTTAAACATAAAGACCTGAAAATCCAAGTGCTTCTGCTTGTGGAATCTGAGGTACCTCTCTCAGATGTAGACAAATTTCCTGTGAAGGTATACATGTCATTCCTTATAATTCTACTTTGTAAACAGTCACACATTCAAAATCCCTAGCAACTCAATGGCACTCATTTTTGCAATTCATTGTGATAATTTATGGATTCTTACCATTTTACATACTGAACATCTTTTGTCTGCTCCCTTTTCCCCACAGGTTGTACAGAATTCAGCATCTACAAAACCCACTTGGCCAGTAATAGCTTGGGTAAGTACAGAAAAAGCAGTAGGATCAGAACCCTGAAAGATAAGATAAGAAGTGGTCAATGAGAACAAATGAATTCTGTAAAACAGACGATATACCGCAATAATACAGTAAGTTTCAGATAAAAAAATCACTATCATGAAGAGGGATAACAGAAGAGTAGCTTCCCAGTGACCAGTTGCAGTGTGACTGAGGAAGTTGGAGCAACAAGAACATAAAACTAAATCACAGGAATTAAACTAAGATTAAAAACTTAACATTTATACCATTTATACAATTATGCATATATAAAGTTAATCTAGTCCTTCACTTCTGTACAAGGAAGGATAAAAATTATTTGCTTTTACGTTGTAAAATGGGGTCAGATTTGAAGCTAAGTAGCTCATAGCATTAGAACACGTGCTTGCATTCAGAGGAATTAATGGTTGTGTAGAACCCTCACTCATTCTATACCACTCTTGATTCTTATCAATGAAAGTGTAATGCAATAAAATAAAATAATGGTAAGAATAATAGGGCTTTTCAATAACTGCAAATTTTGGAATTATTCAAGAACTACACTATAAAGAACCAAATTTAACCCTTACTGAACTGAATTAATGTTGTTGATTTCAAAAACGATTGGGAGGCACGTATTATCACTTCCTCCAAGCTCAAGAGCGGTGCATCCCTATGAGTAAGAAGTCCAGCAAAGGGGGCAGAAGACCTGCATGGGTGAGCAAGGAGCTCCTGGCCAAATTCAGACAGAAGAAGAAAGTACACAAAATGTGGAAGAGGGGACAGGCTACTTGGGAGAATTATAGGAATGCAGCCAAAGTATGTAGAGATGCAGCGAGGTAGGCTAAGGCCCAGCTGGAATTGAGTCTGGCAAGTGATGTCAAGGACAACAGGAAGGGCTTCTTCAAATACATCAGCAGCAAGAGGATGACTAGGAAAAATGTGGGCCCACTACTGAATGGGGCAGGGGCCCTGGTGACAAGGGATACAGAGAAGGCAGAATTACTGAATGCCTTCTTTGCTTCAGTCTTCACTGCTAAGGGCAGCCCTCAGGAATCCTGCAGCCGGGACATGAGAGAGGAAGTCTGGAGAAAGGAAGACTTTCCTTTGGTTGAGGATTAGAGATCTTCCGGGCAGGCTAGACATTCACAAATCCATGGGCCCAGATGGGATGCACCCACGGGTACTGAGGGAGCTGGTGGATGTTGTTGCCAGGCTGCTCTCCATCATCTTTGAAACGTCATGGAGAACTGGAGAGGTGCCTGAGGACTGGAAGAAAGCCAATGTCACTCCAGTCTTCAAGAAGGGCAAGAAGGAGGACCCAGGCAACTATAGGCCAGTCAGCTTCACCTCCATCCCTGGGAAGGTGATGGAACAGCTCATTCTGGATGTCACCTCCAGACATATGGAGGAGAAGAAGGTCATCAGGAGTAGTCAACATGGATTCACCAAGGGGAAATCCTGCTTAACCAACCTGATAGCCTTCTCTGATGGAATGAGTGGCTGGGTAGATGAGGGCAGAGCAGTGGACGTTGTGTACCTTGACTTCAGCAAGGCTTTTGACACTGTCTCCCATAACATCCTCCTATAGAGAAGCTCAGGAAGTGTGGGTTAGATGAGTGGACAGTGAGGTGGATTGAGAACTGGCCGAAAGGCAGAGCTCAGAGGGTTGTCATCAGTGACGTGGAGTCCAGTTGGAGGCCTGTGGCTAGTGGTGTCCCCCAGGGCTCAGTGCTGGGTCCCATCCTGTTCTACTTCTTCATCAATGACCTGATGAGGGGACAGAGTGCCTCCTCAGCAGGTTTGCCGATGATACCAAGCTGGGAGGAGTGGCTGATACACCTGAGGGCTGTGCTGCCATTCAGAGAGACCTGGACAGGCTGGAGGGCTGGGCGGAGCGGAACCTCCTGAGGTTCAACGAGGGCAAGTGCAGGGTCCTGCACCTAGGGAGAAATAACCCTAGGCACCAGTACAAGCTGGGGGCTGACCTTCTGGAGAGCAGCTCTGCAGAGAAGGACGTGGGAGTGCTGGTGGAGGACAGATTGACCATGAGCCAGCAATGTGCCCTTGTGGCCAAGAAGGCCAATGGTCTCCTGGAGTGCATTGGGAAGAGTGTTGCCAGCAGGTGGAGGGAGGGGATCTTGCCGCTCTACTCAGCCCTGGGGAGGCCTCATCTCGAGTACTGTGTCCAGTCCTGGGCTCCCCAGTACAAGAGAGACATGGAGCTACTGGAGAGAGTCCAGTGTAGGGCTACGAGGATGATCAGAGGGCTGGAGCATCTGCCCTGCAAGGAACGGCTGCAAGAGCTGGGCCTCTTCAGCCTGGGGAAGAGAAGACTGAGGGGGGATCTTATCAATGTGTATAAGTACCTGAAGGGAGGGTGTCAAGAGGATGGGGACAAACTCTTTTCAGTTGTCCCATGTGACAGGACAAGAGGCAATGGGCAGAAATTGAACCACAGGCAGTTCCGCCTGAGCGTGAGGGGGAATTTCTTCCCTGTGAGAGTGACGGAGCCCTGGAGCAGGTTGCCCAGAGAGGTTGTGCAGTCTCCTTCTCTGGAGATATTCACGGCCCACTTGGATACAACCCTGTTTAACACGCTCTAGGTGACCCTGCTTAAGGAGGGGGGTTGGCCTAGATGATCTCCATAGGTCCCTTCCAACCTTACTGATTCTGTGATTATCAATGAGGGGCAAATGTTTGGCTTATACAGATGACACTACCTACGCAGAACACAGAAATTTTAATGTTGCAAATGCATATAATAAAATATTTTTCTAATTCCCATATATCCAAATAACTGCTGTTTTTCCTCAGAGATTCTTTTGAAGACAAGCTAGATATTTTAAAGTGTCAATGTTCCCTACTAATGATGCTGCATTTGGAGACCAGATTCCTTTATCATTCAGTGAAGACAGTAGACTCTGCTTTTAGTGCTCTGTCTCATCACCTTTAAATCAATTAACTATATAGGCGGTCTAGACTTCTAACCTAAGAAACCCAAGTTATGCACTTAGTTAGTCTCAGTAGACCAATAAGACAAAGTTCAGAGCTTTAAAGGATAAATTTTGTACCTACTGAAGTTCACAAATATAATACTAAATTAATACTGCTCATTGGTCTCTTCATTTCTGTCTGAAATAACTCCAGAAACATTTTCCATGTACATCTAATGAGGTACTACTTCAACTATTCCACTTACGTGTTCATCTGTTCTTAAGTATCACTGAACATATGAATATTCCACAGCTTATGTTGCTTTATCATAATTTGATGCCCCTTTATCTGTTAGGTAAGTTAATGAACTCTATTTTCTTCAGTGTTTTTTTTAACATTGTCATCAGCTTGTAAATAATACACAGTAGGTTTTTGCAGATTAGTCTCTGTGCTGGCACACAGAAAAATACGGTACTTGGCACTGATATACTACTATGTTCAGTGTACTCAGATACTACAGACCAAGTGGTCAGAACTCGGAATCCTCAAAACAATTATTTGCATATTACTATTTAGATATTATTTGCAGATATCGTTCCCATGCAGTACAAGCAGTAATATTTACTGTCTTTACTGGCAACCTTAAATAAAGAATGCTTATGTTCAATGATGTAAACATGAGAGGAAAAAAAAAGTCAGTTTGCTGCAGCTTTAAGTAAGTCCTTAAACTGTCAGGTCTCCATGGAATATGCAAGATCATAACTACTAATTATATACTGAGATGTTCAGATTGAATTCAAGTAATGGAGCATGCTAAAGGGCAAAGGCTTCCAGGCAATTAAAAATACCAGCATCACCTCCTTTCCAGTTCAGTGTTTATGCAACAAAACAGATTTCTTTGAAAGGAGAAGGAGAAAAGATTGCGAGCTCTTGCCAGAAAAAAGGGACAGGAAGGGAAGTGTTTACTCTAAAGCAAGTCTTAATGCAGTACGATGACTCAAGTTTTCACATTGTGTTTATTTTTCCAGCCTACACAAACCGTAGGGATTGCTGTGGTAGGCATTAAGCCTCAGGACATTTTAGTTCACTGGAGACATTTAAGATAGAGGCTATTTTTAATCTACTAAGCGTACTCCAAATACGTCACAAAATCGTTTAATTTCCCCAACACTAGTATATATAGCATCTAGCTTTCAGAGACCAGAGAGAACATGCATTCTTAAAACAGAGAAATAATTCTTGTGTAAGATTTATTATTAATTAATTAGTTATTAATAAAAGTACTCTAACAGAGAGTGTGCTAGCAAGGGAAGGATTAAGTTAGATTTTCTACTTGTAATTTTGATTTTCTAATTTAGATACACATCACGTTGTATACTGCATCCTGCATTATCTTGCCCCCCCCCCCCCCCCCCCCGAAAAAGGAAGCTTCAAAGAATGTTTCTCTTTCTAAAATCAAATATTACCAACTTTTCATGCACTCTGGAAGCAATGACTGTATTAAACCTAGAAAATGATTTGATTTTAGTGCACCTTGGGAAGAAAAAGTGCAAAATGAGTTTCATCTGTGTCTGAATCTACAAATTTGTAAAACTGAACTGGTAAAGAAAAACTAGTAAGACATCCTGGAGAAGGAACAAAAAGCTCTGATACAGAAACAAACTGCTCTAGCTTTCTTTAACAGCTAAGATATCTAAACATTCAGTATGGGCACAGGAAAAAAAACTAGTACGTTGCAATATTTCAAATCATTTTATAAAGTATAAAAGTATTACTACAAGTACTATTACAAGTACAATAAAACTCCAATTTGCTAGAGAACTCAGAGACCTCCAAAATCTTTGCTTAATGTAGTATGTTGTAGAAGCTGAGAAATAAAAAGATGGTTTAGTTTAATCTTAATTTACTCTGTAAACTGCTGAGCAAGTATTTGCTTTTTAAGAGAAACTTACCAGTTCAACAGGAGCAATACTTCTCACAAGCTGCTGGAGCAATGTAGCTTCACAGTAAGGAAACTTTCGAATGCTTTCTCGAATTAGCTTCTCTTGATAGACAGGAAAACCATCTTTTTCTCTCCCTTTCAAGAGACTGTATTTTTTAAAACAAAAGTCAAATAAGAAATCATATAATAAATGCTCAGGAACAAATACACAGCATGCTGTACTAAACTTATAGAGAAGAATTATAAATCAAAATAATTTCTGCAACTTTAAACACAAAAGAGGCATCAAAATGTAAATTAAATAACTTGTATGCTAATGCATAGCAATACAAAATAACTAAATTTATGCTGTGAAACTACTACTTACTAATTCAGCCACCTAGAGAAAAATAGTCATTTATAGGTGGACTACTATCAGCTATGTCAGACTGAAGTAGAAAGTAAAAGTGCTTATGTTTAAAAAAGAGCACTGTCAAAATAAACACTGAAAAAACGCAAAACAGCACTTTAAACTATAAATTCTGCTTTACTTATTTTTAATAACATAGTACAGTCCTGATGCCACTACATTCAGCCGTTTGATTCCTACTTTTTTATTTGGATCACTGATGCTATGTGATTTCAGTATGTGAAAGCTGTTTGACTTCATAATTTATTTTTAATATCACAGAGAATTTCACTAAGTAACTAAGAGGCCTATAGGGGCCCTAGGCATGCGATCCTTCTGAAAGCCAGGCCACTTCAATACTTAAGATTAGGCAGCTGGTTTTGGAATTCTGAGTAGGTTCTGAAGATCTGTCTAAATGATTTAAGAGCCCAGGTCTCATCTAAAGCCAGTGGGATTTGCAGTTCTCAGTTGCTTAAGGGTTTTTGAAAAAAAAATCTCACCATTTATGACTGCTGGAGAGTAAGATGACAAGGGAAATGTTCCCAGATGATCCACAACAGATATTTAGAAATTAATTTTTCACTCACCTCCCCTTTTACTCTGCCACATGGAGCTCTTTCCGGCTTCATTATGTATACATGATTGTCCAACTCTAATTAAAAGTTTCAGTAGAGAGCTGAAAATTTAGGAATATTTCCTTTGTACTCCTGGAATGGTCAACACCACTTCAGAGAAACTAGGGCTCAATCCTACCTGAATTCACTGTAATTGGGATTACTTCAAAATTTACTTGGCATAGTCTTTAGTGAAGACAATGCAGTTAAACTAGTATAGTTTTAATTAGTATGAGTGGATGCATTACTATTACTAAAGTCTTCTTCCGGTACCTATAAAGCTGGTTCATATGTATACCTTCAGAATCATCTGTAGAAATACGTACCTTTTGATAAATCCATCTAGTTTATCTTCTCGTTCTTTTAAGAATGTAATACATTTCTGGAAGATGCAACTGATGTAGTGCATTTTCATAGCAAGTACTTCATTCATATCTCTCTGCTTCATACATTTCTCACATATTAGATCCAGAACCCTGTAACATTTCTGCAGTGCTTCTACCTCTGCCAATAGAGGGTTCTCTTTTACCAGCAACACAATCTATGAGAAAGATTGAAGAAAATGTAAACCAATTAGGAACTACTATCTTTACACTCGTGCAGTAGCATAAAGCTTAGATTGCTCCTTGTAGATAATTTCAGTGGGTCTTCTAATATTTCTCCATTTTCTTCTTATGCTGTGTTCCCCTTTTGTCAATGTTATTTTCTAATTATTTAGAAGAAACATTCAAAATTTAGGCTCGTATTAAAAAGGAAGTAGAAATACAGTTGCCTGCTGAAATAAAACCATCACATAAAAAACACTTACAGAAATACATACACTGTCCAATACTCTCTTTCCTTTCAAACACCCTACAATAAACTGGACTTGTATGATTTAAGTGACTTCACAGAACTGATCAGCCTCACATAAATTTGGAGTCCTTCGAACAGACTAATTTAAACACTGGACTTACCATTTTAAGAAGTACCTGTATATTCTACTGACTAAATTAACTGCCACTGCAAGTGCATTGGTGTTTGTATGTGCAGCATATACCTTGCTTGGAAACTGTTGCCAAATGCTGACTTCGAATGGCAAGACCAAGGAACCTGGTTTTGAATTTAAGTATGTTTATTTTTCTGAATTTCTCTAAGCTACACAGGAGGAGCAAACCATGACAGATAGATTATTTTCAGCAAATATACTGGGAAATAAAAACTAAAGTCTTTTACACATATATTCAGAAACAGCAGCAGATGTTACTATGGTGAATGAGTGATTAAGTTAGGAAGATACATGCCAAGGCAAGCACTGAGAGAACAATGAGATTTTGTTAAGAAAGGAAATTGTTTTTTGTTTCCACTTCAAGTGAGGCTAAGAAAAAAAGAATGAAGACAAAAATGAAAGCAATTTAGGGATTAAAAAAAAATAAAAATAAAAATTCAACTCTCTCTGCTTAAAGGTGTTAGTTAAAGATTCTGGCTTACTGTACCACACAAAGTGTCCTAAGGATATGCACAAGCATGAACACTGAAATAGCTCCATTTTTGAATCATGTTCAAATTATAGGCCAGATTTGTAATTTGTCCTCATTTTCAGAAGCACATGAACTAGTGACTAATGCCTTTGATCTCAGCTGGATTTTCTGAGGATCTGAATGCTTTTGAAATAAAGAAACTGTTCCCATCCTAACAAACACACAATTTACATATTACTCCACCTTAACAGGATGCATGTTAGTAGTAGTGATTATTTTATGAAGAGGCCCAGCTAACTTTACTGGCAGTTTTGGTTCTTTATCTAGGCCCTGTGGTTTAGTATAGTAGTCCAGCCTTTCACGTGGAAAGAAGTTGTTGATGACGGTCACACAGTCATGTTGACCTAAAAGTACACAAGAAAAAAGTCACCAGTAAGAATGAAATTGTAACTAAAAAACAAAAACATAATATAACCAATAGGGATGACGCTTACCACAGAAGAGCTAAGCATTATATGCTTTCCACCTGTAACTGGTAACCCTTGCTATTTGTTTTAAAATTGTAACTTGCTGACACTCAACCAGAAATGATTTCATGAAATTTTATTTCAAGAACCACATCTCCTTCACCCACCCTTTTTTCCTGCTAATCAAAACTAAAAGAATAAGTATTTACTCGAAGTTATTTAACATATTCAGAATTAAGCCATAAGGAAAGACAGTATTTTGATTCTGATGCACAACTATGCTAGTAGTATCATATCAGTGTTAACACTTTCTCAAGAAAAGTTATCTCCCCTTTGTCCTTTCAAAGATTAATGACATTTGCCCTGGGATTTCTTCTAAGTTTTCACACTTGAACAGATAGCAGTGTATAAATTTGAAGTGGGAGAAATCATAAGAACAGAATGTCTAAAATTTACCCCTAAAAAAGAATAATGACGAAAGTAACAAGATGAGAGAAGTTACATCCTCTTCTTGTTTTCTACATCTGACAAAATGATGGATTACTTGGCTAAAAGGAAAGTAAAATTTAGCTTCTGTAGTTCAGGGCCACATTCTTTAAAAACTGATTGATTTATCTTGGCACTGACCCCATTAATCAGGAGGGGAAGACACAGCCAACCAAATTCCAGTATTTAAAATACTCCACTGTTTCAGAAGAGACTATTCAAAGCTAATAGAGCACAGTGTAAGACAAATGACAAGGGAATAAGTATCCTCACTTCCCACACACAGATGAATTCCTATTGATTGGACAGATAATAAAGAAGAGGAACAAATTCCAGTATTCAGACATTTACAGAGTAGCTTATCTTTGTATGTCTGAAGATATTTATTCTATCTTGGTGATATGATTAAACAAGAATTCTAAAACATCTTGTTGGAGATACCATTCCCCATTCAGTATGAACTGAAGTTCAGTATCACATCCAAAAACACCCTCCAAATCCAAAACTTAATTAATAGGACTGCACTTTTTCAGTGTATTTAGTTGATGGTTAGGCTTTGCAGCTTGAACCTCAAGTGAGAAAGTTCAAGCTTGTCCTCTTTAAAAGACGACAGTGAGATACAATGGAATTGAAATGGCACTATCTCACTATTTAAGAAAGCAAATCTAAACAGCAAGGTAGACTCTGGATCCAGAACATGTAATGTGCTTTGACATATCTGTTATCTCACAGATAACAGAACTTAAATCCAACATGCAGAAGCATTCAAGAAGTCTGTGCAACAGACTTCTCTTCAGACATATTTAAGCAATACAAGAAGGCTGGGTTGAAAAGAGAAAAGGGGTTCTTATTTATGGTTGGTGGGAAGATCATCTGAACAGCAATAGTTGATTCATGAAAAAGATTCTACTTTTTCTGCAAACATATCTTTGCTTGAAAACAAGTGGTATATTTGGTTGTGTTTGGGAATGTTAATCCAGGAATCTGTCAAGGTGGCAGAGTAGTAAAAAAGATTTAAAACAAACAAAAAAGCATGTTTTGCCCAGGGCCACAACACATTCGCGCGAGGAATAAATCTTTCACCTTGTCCTAGCCAAGTTTAGGTCAGTAGGGACTGACCTATCTTAGAAGAGATTCTGAGAGCTCTCCCTCCCTCTCCTATAGAGGAGAGGGAAGGGCAGGAGGTGAGTCACTGCTGCAGCACAGCATGTTAGTGGCAGAGCTCAGATGCGAGTTCCTGACTCCCAGTGCTATATTCATTCCTACCTACAGACTCCCAGTGCTGTGTTCATTCCTTCCTACTGGGGAAGCTCCAATCACACACACTGCATATACCTGCACTTCAGGCACATACCTGTAATGTTACCAGATTCCTCTTACTATTTGAGAAGTGATGACAATGCATAAACTTACACACTTCAAGAACAACAGCATCTACTCTTACAGATATCATCATTTGTGGTTTTAAGAAACAGAGCACGGAAATAAAATACAAATTGACTGTGTTATAGGATGAGATGTGGAGAAAAAGCTGAACTTAAGTGTAATTTTAGAACTGGTCATTAAATAATGTTTTTTCCAATAAAAAACAACAGAATCTAACATTTCACATTCATTAGAAATTTGGGAAATGATAAAAGACTTTCACCTTACCCACAAAAGCAGCCATCTGTGCTGCTGTCCTTCCCACAGAGTTGACAACATCAGTCTCTGCTCCAGCCTCTAACATCATCCAAGTGATTTCTTTGTTTCCTGAATTCAGGAGAACACGTGGGAGACAAGACAGAACACACGAAAAGTTGTATTTCTTTATTTTGCAGAAAAAAACAAGCAGAAAATGTATTAAGAAATCACAGAAACAAAACTGATCAAAATGAATGTTCTAAATATCATTACTTTAAAAACAAATTAAGAGACAGACACAATGTTGCTTCCTTACTTTGATAGTTCAAGAGGATCAAACCAAAAAAAAAATTAACTCATTCAGGGTCAAATTCTGCTCTCTGCAATGCACATTTGACTTCACCTGGAACTTATGGTAGTTCCGTGTATATAACTATACCAGAACTTGGTCCCCTTGGATAGCAGTAGAGAAGCAAATTGTGCTAATCTAGGCTGACAGTTCAGCTACAATATCTGCTATTCTAAGAAAAACAAATTCAGTACTATTATGTAGCAGGAGCACAGAGAAGAGAACAGATTGTTCCTTTCTCCCCAGCGGGAACTGGGCGTTCAGACCGGGCTAAGTACCAAATAAAATGAAGCTAAAATTTGATGGGAAGATTAAATGACTTAATTGGTGCCCTTCAGAGACTAATAAGGACATTTGTCACCAATCATGCTGGTTCTATATTCAAAGGTAATCTTACTTCACCATTTTTTGTGCACATGTAAACTAAAAAAAAGTGAATATAAAAAAAGAAGTGGGTGGTGGATGGAAATGAATGTTTCCAATTTAAAAACAAAGGCATTGCTTCAATGGTGCTCACATCCCATTTATACTCACAGATAACAGTTCTTAAAAGCCAACATGCAGAAGCATTCAAACACAAGATGGCAGGTCAGAATCTCAACTGGGATAAAATGGCAAAAATCCAGCAGCTTCAATGAAGCCAGTCACTTAACAACCTCCGAAAGTTTGTTCCCATCTATTTGCAGCAGCTCAAATATTGCTTGATGCCACAGAATGACATTTCCCAAAAGTCTTAGCAGAAAAGCAAATGGACGAGCCAGTTAAGGCTCATGTGCACACATATGTCTTTCTTTTTTTCTACGATAACAATGAACTAAAGCAGAGTTTATAACTCAACCTGTTAGGAAATCTTTAGCTAACTTCCCCAGAAAAAAGAGGAAGTGGCCTAATAGAGAAGATATTTAAAATAAGCTAATATTCCCCAAATTAATCCTTTTCCCAGAAAGAATAGTATCTTTACGGAATGCCCTTTCCTCACCCAAGGAAATAGCTCTCTTTTATCAGGGAAAAATAACAGCACAAGGACAGCTGCAACAACCCACCTAGAGTCCAAAGTTCCAGGAGAAGATATATACAACTATAAAAAGTCTCATTAAAAAAAGGAGTAGAAGAAGAGAGAGAAAATTAACACAAGAGAACACCCCTTTAAAACTTGCTAAATAATTTTTAAAAAGCTACAATATAGTTTCAAAAATAATGTAAGTAATGTAAACACAAAATCTGAACAGCTTAAAATGCTGGATGGATTTGATATGCTGCAAATATTACTAAAAGCTACTGATGTGCTAAAAAGGCAGTATGGTAAAGCATTTTTTTCAACAGAATTTATCCTACTGCACAAGACAATACCACAGGAGACTGAATTTTGAGATCTGTGACTAAACAGGTCAGACAAAGTACGGATAGACTATATGCCTCAAAAATCCAAACAAAGCCAATCTCTGTATGAGAAAAAGACCCCAATCCTTAACAGCAGCTATCCTATTCCGCAGTCCTGATAATTCTACAGGTTTAGTCATATTAGCATGATTCACATAGGTAACAGAAAGCCTGAAGGATATAAAAGTGTCAATGCTTTCCATTAAATTACGAACTTTTGGCATATTGTACATATCAACATTACAAAGATCAGTGGCTTAATTTTAGTAAAGTTACCTGAAAGTCCAGCAAACATCAAGGCAGTATATCCATGCTCATGTTCATTGCAGTTAACATCAGCCCCATGTCGCAAGAGCAACCTGCACATGTCTACCTTCCCTTTGTATGCTGCATGCATTAGAGGGGTCATGCCATGCTAACAAAAGAAAGGAAGAAGCATTCAGAATAGTGTTAGTTACATTTCTTGATCTTTGCTCCACAGATTATTTTCACCTGTACACAAACATTCAATTTGAACTGTCAAAACCTTACGTAATATGTAGGTTTTGTGGCAAATGAGCTCACGAAATCTTGATGAATAAATGTGACTTCTAACGTACAGGAGACTTGTATCACTGTTTTCTGACTAGGCTGTGCTATATATTTGAAGCAGACCAGTCTTCAATAAATCAAAACCATTTATCCTCAATCAGTCAATGGTCCTTTGTATAAGACATTAGTGTTGAAGACAAGTAATACTTCTGATGAAGAATTTTGTTTTAGAGACTGTCAGGTTCCTAAGTTGTTATTTTCCTCTTGCATTATATATTAATAAACAGGAAAAATTGGAATGGAGAGCTCTCGTTTTTTTCCACTACAATGATCTGCAGTCTCTGAAACTCATCCTGTTCATTTTTAGTCATGATTACTGGTATTGTGCCTGTGATGTTATACCAGTATGAATGCTCTGAATGCTCTTCTACAGCTGTACAGTTCTAGCTAGACCTTAACAAACACAGTCTCAAACCTTGCCTTTTGATACACTGCACCAGTACAAAAAGGGTTAGTCTCAGAAAACGAGGCACCACGTTTTCATCAAAACGTCACTGGGGTCAATATAAATGCAAATCTGGGCAAATCCTACAGAAAATTTTCAGAACGAGGATAAACTGTTAATACTGCCTTTCTCCCTCCCAAAGGGCAGGGAGAAGTCCATTTCTCTTTTAGAAAATTTCAGGACATTCAGTTTTTACAACTTGATACACTTTTTCCAACATGCCGTTTATTTTCACTTAACATCAAGTCAGGATTCATGTTACTAGCCAAAATACATTAATTGCCCAATAACATTCCCCAGCACTGAATACAGGCAAGTGCAATTTAGTCTTTCCCACAACAAAATCAAAATGGCATTTTCTTCCCTTTTTGCAGGCTAAGGCTACGTGCATGCATACACTCACACCATTACTACTGCAATTTACTACTGTAAATGCATGGTGATGTGATATTCTGAAATAACCTAATTGTCAGTTTGAGCCCTACTACATATTTTGTTTCTACCTATGACAGAATGAAATCTAAAACTTATCAGTATAATTTTCACAAAATTCCATAAAAGATAAGGGAAAAGAGGCAAGTTCAAGTTATGATAACATTGTTAAAGTACTACAATTCCATTATTCCATCTTAACTGAAAACATCATAAAAATGATTTCTTGATGCAGTACATTAAAGTAGCCTGAAACACTTTGATATACTGAAATATGATCTGCCAGTAAAAAGACATAAGACCTCAACAAAGTACTTCGCAAACGTGCAAAAAATTTATAATTGGTTTTGCCAAGTTTTATTTGCAGTTCTGCAAAGGAAAATAAAGGCATTATATACTATAAACCAATTTTTATGGGAAAATCCCAGTTTGGAGCAATAGTATAGATTCTCCATCTTTAGCAGCATAGAAAAGTACCACTGTAACATTGTAAGAACACAGTAAGATTTTGATCAGAGAATGAACATTAAAGAAACAATGACCTTAAGTGTGATTATACATTGAATGCTTGTTGCTTAAATTAAAAATCTGATTGAAGATTATATGACATAGGTAGGTATTCTATTCTGTCCTCCCCTCCTTCTGGGAAACTTTTAAAAACCTATGATTAAATCTTGGAAGTGTGAAGCTGTAACATTGATCATAAAACATTTCAAGCAGAAAACATGTGGATAGATGTTAGAAAACTGGATTTAAAGACACTCTAATATCAGCCTTTCACATTCACAGTAAATAAAAAAAAAAGAGAGAGAGAGAGAGAGAGAGAGAGGCTAATCACAAGCATGCCTGGAAAAGCCAGCAAAGTTTTGTACCCTCTATTATGTTCCTATACAGAAACTGAAGTGACTGCAAACTTCCTTCACAAGCTGAGTATCAAAGACAGGTCCAGGCACAGTGTGTGTCCTGATAGATGACATTTGGATCACCAAAAGAACATACTTAACAGACCAAGTTGGCAGGCAGTTTATTAAGCATACAGATGAAACAGAAATTGCTTTATTCTTCCAATATGGAAGCTAGGACAAAGAATTAGTTTTCTAGTAGCAACTACATAACTTTCTTCTATCCAAAAAAAATCTGTTCTTTTAAATGCATTCCCTACAATAAAAACAAAACTTTCCCATTTTCTTGTTTTCTTCATAGGGATGTTACATGGCCTACAGTGAATATTAACATTTTCTGTCTTCTGCAGGGTTACAAGCATTCCCTGGAAGTCTGACTGTACTTTGGGAATAATTTGCAGTGCCTCTTGGAATCACTTGGCACCTCCCTTGACTGGGGTCTTTTGCTAATCAATCAGCAAGGACTTGCTGGTACAGAGATCTCCCGCACAGCCAGCCCAGCTCTATCTCACACAATCCTTCCTGTCCCTGACTTTGAAAACATACCGAAACAAATTGAAGGGGGCGGTTTCATGAAATGAGTTGACCTAATGCTGCTAGTGGAGGAGCAAATTGAAGAAAAAAAATCCACAGCTTCAGCGGGCTGAATCAGCTCACAAGGAGAGAAAAGAACATGCGTGCCTGCGTGTAGGAGAAACAAGGCTCCACAGCTGGGATGGGGGGGCAGGGAGAAGAAAAAAGATCAGTATTTCTCCCTACAGTATCAGAAAAGTATTACATCAAGGGGTGCTTTATCAGGATGAGAAAAACCCAAATTCATAAAGGTAGCAACCTGGAAAAACAATCTCCTGTCTTTACAACTATGGAGAAAGTTTTCTACAACACTGTCTCAGCCATCTTTGGAGGAATAGGGGTAAGTGGAAGGGAGTAAATGTCAGCAGGAGAATCAAAAAATACATAGTTTATGCTTGATGCCAGTGACCTATGTATCTTTGGTAGGAAAGCTGATCATGTGGCCACCATTTAAACATTCATACTGACTATGTAAGAACACACACACACACACACACACACACACACAAAAATAAAAACCATATTTTTAAAAGTCATTTTTTTAAAAGCCACTGATGATTTGAATACCACAAACTGAAGCAACCACATAGACCAGCGTTATTCAAGAAAAACATGCAGTCCCAACATTCCCAGTGGTATGGAGAACACACCTTTCTCTCACTTCATGCTTCTTGCTTCACAACCATATAAAGCTCAATTGATATATGGCACACATGGGTTGGATCACACTGGAGTGGTTCTCTCAGGAGATATTCAGGTATGCCATGACATTGCAGGTTGGCATGGTAGCTATCTAATCAGAGTTGAAGCAAGGTGTAATGTGGCATATACCAGTAAGTAGGACCAGAAAAAAAGGCTGCGATAACCTTAGCTGAAAAGTTGCTATAAACACTTGTACATTGACACTGTTAAAGCATCTGCCTCTCCCTTTCCCAGCTCATTTTGCAATGGGGAATCCAATCCCACCTTAATATGAGAAAAGTGTCCTATTTTATCCTTTAGATTCTGGCAACTGCACCAGTTCTAGGAATTGTAAGTTAATCACATAGGCTAGTAGTTTGGCTTTTATTTGAGACAGTACTTGGGAAGCTACCAAAAGGGAGATAAAATAATGCAAAAATAGCAGATGCCACAAGAAAGCACAGAGGAGATACTATGTGAAGAATGTCTTCAAAATCACCTCTCCTTAAATAAGACGAGTGAGCATTATTTGAAATTAGACCAACTCATTAGCTGAAGCCTAATTTTAGCTAGATGATATTTAGAACTAGATTGTAAAAACGTATCTAACTGACCTATAACAGAAATGCTACTGAACACTGCTAGTCAAGAAACATATGACTTCATTCTTCATCAGCTTTTTAGCCTTTAGAAATTCCAGCCTTAAAGTTCTTGAACAAGACCATTCCTACTTATCTTTCATTTACTGCAAGTTAGATTTGGAGGTATATCTAGGAATAAATTTGTCTATTGCTATGTATAAACTAATTATAATATAAACTGCTTTTCAGTTATATTGCTCCTCCTTTATAGTCTTCCTGCTGAGCTACTGATTTCACATATGTATCACAAACAGAAAGATTATCAGAGAAATCTATTATCTGCAGTGATGAAAATTTAAATCCTACATCAACCAATGGCCTGAATTGAAGACCAGGAGATTCTTGATAGGTATTGAATTTTCTCTGGTTAACGTACTGTGAAATACTACGTAAAGAATGTCAAAAGCCAGAAGTCTCCTTACTGAAGAGCCAGCTCCTCAGTAAAGGTCAAAATTCTGGATATTTTCTGCTAACTATTAAAAAAAACTATAAAGACCTCACACACTAATAAGCAGGTTGCTGCATTCTCTTCTAGAAATTATTCAGTTCTGTAATTAGCATATAAAAGTAGGCTGTTTCCAAACGGATTATTTTATATTATAGAAATGAAAAGCTGAATTAGCAAGCTAGAGGGAAATAGCAAAACTGAAAATGTCAAATGACAGTTCTGTACATAAAATAATTTCAAGGTACTTCATAATCTTAAGTATAAACAAGGAAGCCTTTTCAGGTCAAGCCTCTCTGCTTGATCCACTGAAGTGAATTATGAAGAAAATATGGGATTGTAGTATTACAGTGCTCCTTTGCAACATTAACTACCAGCATGACTGGAGGAAACTTTCATGGCTAGAAACCCAAACCACATTTCTGTTAAAAAAAAAAAAAAAAGAAGAAAGATCTTAGCCACATCCTGCATATGGATGGAGTTAAAGTCTACAAACTGCCAACTTGAAGTCACAACAATATTTACAAGCTCTGTACGCCCAGGAGGAAGAAAATTCTGGAAATTTTTTTTCCACAGGAGGTTTCTAAACTAGCAACCTTTCCGTCTAAAATAGGACAAATAAGCAGTTATTATTCATTTAAATGAAATATGTATTTGTGTTTATTTTGCATCCATTTCCATTGCCCTTACATTTGTCTTAATACTTTGGGGCACTTGAGCTTAAACAAAACAAAAATAACAAAAAAACCCCACATACAAAGTTTTAAAAGTGCCAAAACAGTAGTAATACATTTCTTTGTTTTCATAAAAGCAGTGATTAAGCCTAAATACTTTTCCTTTATTCAGCACCCTAAATCCACAAAGAAACAACAACAGTTTTTTTGATTTGGTCCAGAAGGATGTAGGAAAAACAGGACTATCGCTACTGAATATCTGCATTATTCTGGAAGATGGACACCTGAAAAACAATTTGAATACAGAGGTCTTATGGCACTTTGAAGACATCTATTGCTTCCAGTACAGTACTGCAGACAGGAGGAAGAGAAGCATAAATGCATATTGGACACACAGGCAGAAAAAGCAAATAGACTTATAAAAGCGATTTATTTATTATTTATTTATTTACTTAGAAATATATCTAACAGTAGCAAAAGTAATGTTTGAATACCATGTCCACAGCTCCTGTCCATATTCTTGAAGAAAGAAGCTGAAATGACTGGAAAGAATTTGGAGAAGAGCTATGAAAACAGCTTGATTACTGGAAAAACATAACTCTGCTTGCTATTTAAAAAGTCAATATATCTGGAGAACATTAAAAATCTGACTTGGTCCTCGACTGAAGTTACATGGAGAAAGGACTGCAGACTCTCAAAGTTTTTAATCTAGCAGAAAGGAGACCTAAGCATGTACAGGTAGACACAATCAAACCCAAAATTAATGAGACATCTCTTTATATATTTATGTATTTAAAATTTGGAAGCACAACACAAAACAGCCTGCTTCTGGGTGCTGTAGATTCTCCAGCACGTGAAATTATTAAAATGCGACTCATGTTTGCTGTAGCACAAATAAAAGGGAGAGGCTACAGAATAAGCATAATTACATTAAAAGTATTCCATGCAAAAAGGTCTTTGACAGAGGGGAAAAAAAAATTCTTAGTTCCCACCTCAGTTATGCTCTGATATCAATACCTAAGCATTTCACTGTCAGGGCTTCATTTCCTCATTTCTTAACATTAACAAAAATGTGTAATAGTAGCAATATAAATAATAACACAAATTCCAAGACAAACAACTGATGCAGTGAAGAAGACAAATAAGACTTGATGTATTCAAAGCAGTCTCCAGTTGTGCTGAACTTGAATAACATATGAAACTAATGTTTAATTGATGTCTTGCACACTATTTACTTATGTACAGATATTAGAATAACACATTAGAGAAAAACTATTTTATAACAGAGAAAGTCTGAAAGTTGACATGTGATGACTGTAGATTAGGAATCCTAAAAAATCTGAACCTTTTCTTGTCCCATGTACTCACCAAGCACCACTCTTGGGGGGGGGGGGGGGGGGAGATACTGTAAGAAGTTCTTTGCACAAATTGTTTAAGCCTTATGTGCTTTGGGCATATTTACTTAGATGTGAACATTAGGCATGTACTGTCAATAGTATTTCTTTCACAACAGCTTGAGACATAGCTCTGTTACGGTTTCTATTAATAAACCATATCCGCTCAGTAGTAATCTTACATGTTGCACTAATACTGCATAGGATTCCAAAGCAGTAGTTCAGTGTTTAAGCTAAAATAGATGCTTTTAAAGCTCAGATAAAACACACTTGAAAGTCTACTTACAATGTATCTTGGGTTCCTAAAGTTTGTAAAGCTTTGTTTGATTAATTTGTCAGAAGTTTGCTGAGATTTATACATAAGAAATTAAGGTTAAATACTGAATTCTATTTAAATAATCGGAAAACTGATACATTAGCGGGGGGGCAGGGAGAAGCTAACAATATCCCAGGAACACAGCGATAAACTGAGTGAAGTGATTACATCCCTTCGATCCGTACTTGTGAGACTGCTAGTCTCACCTTGGCCTTCCAGTACAAGACAGACATCAATAAACTACAGTAAGTTCAGCAGAGGACCTTCAAGACATGGTAGGAGCTCTCATGTTGGGGGCTGGAGCACTTGTCCAATAAAGAGAAGTTGAGGAAGATGGGCTTCTTCAACTAGGAGAAGAGGCAGCTTTGAGGAGTGAAAACCTACCAGAAGCCTGGCAGTATCTATGGGGAGATTATCAAGAAGATGGAGCCAGGCTCTTGACAGTTACATGTGGCAGAAGGATGAGAGACAGTGGGCATAAGTTGGAAGAGAGGTTCAGCCTGGGTATAAAGAAAACCTTTTTTCACCATGAGCACAATAAGGCAGTAGAATAGGTTGCCCAGAGAGGTTGTGCAGTCGTCATCCTTGGAGATTTACAAGACTCAAAGGCATAAAGCCCTGAGCAACCTGGTCTGATTCACAGCTGACCCTGCTTTGAGTAGGAGGTTGGACTAGAGACCTCCTGAGCTCCCTTCTGGCTTGAATTTCCCAGGGATCGTATGAACTAATAAACTTGGGAAAAACATATATTAATAAAGTATCTAATTAAACACAGATGCATGCAGTTGGACACCTAACTCGATAAAATACACACTGATCTAAAGTGTGCTGGGCAATTACAATTTTGCTTCCATGTTACACTTTATATTAACATTTCATATTTTCAGAAAATATTGTAAAAAGAAGAATATAAGGAAATAGACATGAACCTCACACTAGAGTCCTTTATCCAAGAAATTCCTCCTATCTGCAGGTAACACGTAAGTCTTCTACACAGCTGTAACACCTACTTCTGGAAAAGACTACATTTGCCATTTCTGATCTAGCTGCTTTCTCTCTATATGTTTATTGTTATTCAAAGGCAAGGCTTTGGGTGACTCACTACAAATGTGAGATGGATGAAAAATGGGGACAGGTAGTCCTTATCCATGCTATCTTCTACTACCTAAATGGAGGCACTACAGTTTGGTGGAGGTGACAGGAAACAAGGGAACATCTTCCATGTATCCTGCTGCAGTGCTCCTCTTACCTTACCCATAGCAAAATTCATGTACAGCTTTTAGAAACAATATAAACTCTGTAATACATTCAGTAACTTTAAATTTTCTTAACAAGTAAGATCTCTTTAAAGGCTTATTATGCAGCTGCAGGCTGGAAACTTCTTCTGAAGAATTCTGATTTCCAAGAGTCTGTATAGCAACATTATTTAATAACAAGTAGGCTTTCAGACCTAGTATTTTCCTTGCTAAACTCACTACAATGCTTGTACAATTTTATTGTACCTCATCCAAGCAATTGACACGGACATTCTTGTTGCCCAGTAGCCTTCCAGCCTCTTCAGTGTTCCCTGAGATAAATGAGGATGAGAAAGGAAAAAATATTAAGAATCAAGAAGAAAATTGATCTCATTGCTGATTTAAATCAAAATCTTTGTAGATTAACCGTTTGTGTTAATTATCAATAAATCAAATCACATTTAAGTATGAGGCTTAGGAATGAACAGTGCTCTGTTCTAGAAGCTAAAAGCCAAAAACTCATAACAACAAACAGTAGTTGACAGTGTGAATTATGAGTAAACATTAATTCCTCCAATGTAATTGATCTATACACACACAAAGGCAGGATACCAATGTCTCTCCATAAACTCCATCAGAACATGATGTCCACTGAATATTTTAACACCTTGGAGCATGAAACTTTTTTAAAAAGAAAATCATTTACTCCTATTTCTTTTCCTATTTTAATTTAAAATCTGTAAAATTTCACCTCCCAGGCAAAAACACAGCTCCACAGAAGTGGAAGGGACTTCCCTCCAGTAACAGAGAATAGTAGTGGAACATAAGTACTAGGACTGTTGTAGCATGGTCACTGATACTTCTGGAAATTACCAAATACATCAGGACACTCAAATCTTTGAGAAGTTTGTGCACTGAAAAAAATAGGATTTATCTTTTTATTTTAAAGTTTTCTTAAGAAATCTTTTCAGTTAACTTACAGATGTAAGGACCACTTCAAAGACCACTGAAATCAGTAAAAAGATCTTTGCATAACTTGAATGGGCTTTCACTTTGTTTTAACAAATAGAAATGAACACAAATTTTGATTTGGGGAATTTTATTTAATTTTGCCAGAGAACACAAACTTCTGATCCCTGATTCAATCACAAGCAAAACTCTTTTGGCAGTGGTCTGCCTGGCCAGTTTGAATAGAGTTTGGAGCATAACTACTTATAGAGGGCCATGAAATACACATTATTGGACCATAAAATGCAATTGTTAAGGCAAGTATGACAGTGAGCCCCAATAAACACATGCACTACACATTGGTGAAACTGCAGCACTTATATGAAATGCAAAATAAAGGAGTAGAAATGATAAAAGCTGTACAATATTCTGGACAAGCACAAGTTCTGTTAATTTAAAAACAATTCTGTTTGCAAGGTCATTCAGCTCTGGCAACAGCACATACAGAAAATAAAACAGAATAAAGAACTGGATTATCCTCCCAAAAGCATTTTTCAGAATACATTAACACAAGACATTAGGTAAGTGTCAATACACGACCAGCACAAATACAGACAAGAACGAAGTAGGCTTTCAAGCATCCCAGTCAGGCTTCCCCAGTGAAACTGCCTGGGCATGCACATCCAGCCCACGTCTGGCAAGGAGCCCCCTTCGCAGCTCCTGCATGACGCACGTGTGCCCCACGCACGGCCACTCCGAGAGAAAGGAGCGCCCTCGCTCCCCAAGAGGTAGCGGCCATTTTCCCCACTGGTGAAGGGGCGGGGGCGGCGGCAGGGGGACGGCGATGGGGCCCGTGGAAGAGGGCTGGGAGATAAAAGCCGCTCTCAGATCAGGCCTGCCCGCAAAGACAGGGTCCGAGCGGCTCACGGCCTCCGCCGCGCCCCCCTGCCGAGGGGGCAGCAGGGCCCGCGCGAGGCGGCGCCGCGGCTGCGCTCCGCCGCCAACGGCTGCGCGCGCGCCGGTAACGGCCGCCAGCCGCGCGGCAGCCGGCGGAGCGCCCCCTCCGCCTGCGCGTGAGCGCGGGCCAGGCGCACCCGGGCGGCACCCCCGCGGGGCCGGACGCGCTCACCTCTGGCGATCACTCCCAGTAAGTCCTTCTCCTCTTGGCTCAGGTCGCCTTTCCTGGGAGGAGCCATCGCTCCCCTCTTGCCTCCCGGGAGCGGCGGGGCAGAGCCGGGACGGTGCCGCCCGCCGAGGGGAGCTCAGGGCGGGCCGCGGCGGCGGCGCCCCCAGGCGCCCCCTGCCTCCAGCAGCCCCGGCGGCGCCCGCCCCCGCCCTGCCCCGCATGGCAGCTTCCGCCTGTGGCTCCGCCCCGCCAGGGGCCTGCCGAGGGCGAAACCATTCGCGCTCCGGCGTGTGGGGATCCCGCCTCATCTTGCTCCCTCCGCCTGCCTTCCAGCCGGGCGCCGCCGCGAACAAAGAGCCTGTTTCTCTTCAAAAGTCTCAGTAAAATTAAACGGCCGATCTTGCTATTATTTCCGCTCTCCCTTGTGTTTTCCTTGACGCTCTTCGCCCTTCTCCCCCCCCGGAGGCGCCGTGCGTGGTACGGCCGGGCGGAGGGGGCGGCCGGAGCGGCGCCCGTGTGTCAATGTGTCTGTCCTTCACTCCTCCATTGTCTGCTGCCGCCGCCGCCGCCGCGCCTGCCCTCCCGGAGAGCGCAACCACCCGACAGGTGCGGCGGCGGCGGCCCGGCGGGGCCGGCAGCCGGGGCTCCCCGGGGGGCGCGCGGGGCTGGGCGGGCTCCGCGCCCTCCGCGGCTGCGGGCGGCAGCGGCGCTCAGCTCTGGGCGGCTGCGGGCGGGCTGGGGGCTGCGGCGCGGGGCCTGGGTGGCGGTGGCGAGGCGGTTGCGCGGCGCCGGGGAGCCGGCCGTGGGCGCCGATCGGCCGCGCTGCTGCCGGCCGGCGCCCGGGCTCGGGCCGCGGCGCTCGCGGCTTCCTGGAGCCGCGACCGTTAGTCGTGCGGCAGGGCGCGCGCTGCCCGCGGCGGGGGGGGGGGGGGGGGGGGACGGCGGGGGGGAGCTTGCGCGCGTGGAGGCGCCACCGTGGGCGGGCTGGTGTCCCTGGTCTCCGCCGGCCTCCGGGAGGGACTGGCTGCCTCGTTAGCGCGGTGAGAGGGTGCCCGAGGCTCCCGAAACAGGCGGTGCTGGGTTTGCGTGAGGAGGGGACGGCGGAAGGGGGCGGAAGGGGGCGGAAGGGGGCGGGGGGGCCCTGCCCGCTGCTGGTCGCCTTCGGCACCTGGGAAAGGCTTCGGGGCGGGGAGGCGGCATTCTCGGTTTCTTTTTTATGACACTAATTCGTACTTGTCTCTACCTGGGGGGGGGGGGGGGTAAGCTGTTTATTTAGTTAAAGTCGCTGAATAAAGAATTAATTGTGTCATGACATCATACACCCAAAAGGAAGCAGAGTTTGATGAATAGAGAAGGGAAATAACGTGTTTGGAGTGTTTAAAACTGTGCCTTTTGTTAGCACCTTTCTAAAATTAAACTGCCAGTGGAAAAATGATCTTTGTTACAGATCCAACTTTCCGTTCCTCCAGTTTTGAAGCTCGGTAGGCGTAGTGATCCTGCAGATCTTGAGCAAGAAACAGAGGCTCTGAGGTTTAGTGTCCCTAATGTCCGAGTGAGTGTATTCGAGAGGGAGAGAAAAGCAGAACTCTAGCATATAGTGGTGACTTTTTTCTCCCTTGGCCTACTCCTCAAAATATATTTTACACCCTTAGAAAAAGACGCCTAAGTATTTCTTTTTCTGTAATTAATTGTTGAAAGCATAACGTTATCAGCGAACTATATTTTTCTTCACTTGGTACTTGCAGGTTATGTCATAGTTATTCATTGGAAAGTATTTCTTAAATTCTAATCTTCTTTTATATTTTCACTTTTGTTAATTGCTTGACTTTCAGAAATAGTGAAGTCCAGTTGTTTCCTGACTCACAGAAGAGCACACTTTCTGAATCCAGCATATCTCTGTAACTATTTGGGTACAAAACCAGGATACACAGATGCACTATGATTTTATTTTAATAAAATAGATGAATTCTGATTTCCTATTTTTAAAAAAGCATGGAAGTACATGAATGTACATTTATTTGAATCAACAAGTATAAATAAGAGAGACTGATACAAGCTGTGTGCTTAAATTGAAACTTCAGATTATACCAGGTTCCCTTAACTTTGTGGCATACCTGAAATACTTAAAGGTGATGATCTCAAGATAGAGAAATGCTTTCTATGCTTTAGTCCAAAAAATTATTCCTGTGTTATGCTGGCGGAAGTCCATCACAGGCTCTATCATGAAGAGTGTAATTAGGGTTTAAGTGATCTTGTTGGTTCGCCGCAGGGTGTGAATTTTACCTGCTGAGAACAAATTTTGCGATATTATGGTTTGCAGACAATCTTTTTAACACTATTAGCTTTTTTTTAGAAAAAAAAAAAGAAAAAAAAAAAAAGAAAGCCTACAAGCCTCCTTTCATACTCCAGAACAAAACCTGTCATGGACTGTACAAATATATGCACGTCGCATTATTTTATTTTGCTATGAGAATGTCATAAGTGCTCTCATTGTACCCTAGTTCACAGAATAAACAGGCAAAGATCATTGTTGGCAGTCTCACTGGAGCTAAGTGGTGAATAAGGCTAAAGCAGTACCCCATCTATAGGATTAATAAAATATTTTAATGCTATTTTAAAATATTTCTTCCCTTTACCTATCTATAGGTCCTATAGTCCCATAGTATGTGGACATTTCACAATCTTTTATTTATTCTTGCAAAATTCTTATGAAGTAATGAAGTTCTATTACCTCCATTTTATATAAAAGATTTGAAGAATGGAGACAGTAAATGATTTTCCAGGACCATGCAGGAAGTCTGTATCAGGTCAGGAAATTGGAATTTGAAAAATGTAGGTTTTAAACATTATGTCTTAGCTCTTACAGTATTTTCTTTTATTTGCTGTCTTTATCTTTTACATATATTTAAGTTGTGGGTATTACTGCAGGTAACTAATAATTTAAGTTTTGGATATTACAGAGGGAGAAGGAAATGTTAGCTTTCTCACAACTAAGTATTGTTTAGATTTCAAATGATAAATATTACAAATAGGGAATTCCTCATTTCATCCTCAGCTTATTTGTACTTTTGTTTGTGATGCCGGTACAAGTAGCAACATTTTTCCCCTTCCATTTGCTGATTCTAATGTGTAGGATTCTAGTAGTGAGAATGTATAATGGGTATTGTATTCAGTAATTCTAAACGCTTGATTTTTTTAGTAGCTGTAGAGAGCAAGATCCTTGCAAGGATTCTTTCACTGAATATTAGTAACATTTACTTTCGGTATACTGTAAGCTTTATTGATCCAAGCTAAGGGGCAAGGGTTGGTATTATGCCTTGAAGAGTGTACTGCAAAACTCTCAATCTCTAGTTGCAGAAGAGAGGGAAAGGAAATGCTGAACAAGTTTCAATGGTTTCAAGCTGCCCCCTTCCCAATACAGTTAAGTGACTAATCTTAGCTTGTGTCTTGGAGGCTTGCTTGAATTATGGCAATGTACTATGTTGTTCTGCCAACACAGTGCATAGGTCAAAATTCTTACAGCTTGTTTATATGCCAGGGCTTCACGTGATCAGAAACCAGGTCTGACCCCATACACTTTGTCTAGGGAAGAATATAAGAACAGATCAAACAAGTAGTGATACTGCCATGCTTATTTTTCTATCTCCTAGTGGTTCAATGCTAAGCCCTTTCGGAACCAAGAATGATATCCTTGCATTTAACTTTGAATTTGATACTATGAAAGGGGTTTTCTTGAAGGGGTTTTCTGAACTTGTGTATGCCTTGCATCTGCAGCTTCCTGTGGTTTTAAGTTCCACAGCTGTGTGAAGAACTGCCTCCTTTGATTCGTTTTTGAACCTGCTGCTTCATGGTTTCATTTAATTCTGTCTAGCTCCTGTTTCTGGAGACAATGAAAAATTGTTCCCTAATCACCTTTGACCTGCAGTTCATGGTAGGATAGAGCTATATTATCTTCCCATTGTTTCTTTGCCAAGCTGAAGTCTTAAATCCATTCATAAGAGCCATTCTATACAGCTCTCAAGTGTATTTCTGTAAGATGGTTGTGTTTTCTGCAGGACCTGGGCTGTAGAGGATATCCTTGAAGTGGAGCTGCACCTTTCAGACAGAACCTTTGTTGGTTTTTGGTCCTATTAACTCCACTCTTAACAGCTGTATCATAGTCCAAAAGGAAGCATCTAATATGATTGCTCATTTGGATGAATTCAAGTTCATGCAAGTTCAAGGGTCCTTTATTGGTTGAAACATCCTTACATGTTACCTGATCTTTCTTTTTGTTATCTATGGATAGATTATTTTTTAGTTGATTTGCGTCATATTAAATCATTGAATTCCTTAAGTATGCTTATTTTACAGTAGTTCTTTTTTTAAGTTTCATTTCTAATTGGATCTCAGAATACCTACTGTGATATGGGTCTGTGATATGATCTGTCAATGCTACTAAATCTTATTTTGTAGCAATAGATGGATTATTAAAATATCTCAAAAGAATGACTGAAGACAGCTAGGGACAGAAGTGCCTGTTACGTGTTTGAACATGATGAGTATATCCTTGAGTGACAGGATATTCTTGTAACCAGAGTGTCTATCTCTTCATGGAAGACATGAATATAGATGTTGATCTCCTACAGATTCTCTGTGGAACCTTGCATTAATTAGGCTTCCCCCACACTTTGGAATTTAGGGGCAAATTCCATCACTTGACTTTGGCTGCATCTGAAGTCTGTCAAGGTGAGACCTGAGCTTGCTCTATCCCTGTCTTCAATCATAACTTACATGGGAAAGATTCTTAAGGATAGGGGTGAGAAGGAAACAAAAATATCCTCCAGAGGGCTGTCTGATTCATACTGGTGGGTCAGGAGGATTGTGAGGTGAGCTGAACAGACAGTCTAAATGGTATAAATTAACGGTGCTTTCATTCTCTGTTTGAAAAATTATCATTTAATTCTTTCCATGTTGTTCCTGAAGATATAGTTAATTTGTATTTTTTTCTGGGGTAATCTGGACTGTGATAAGTAAAGAAAATACACAAATGAATTTGTTCAAATATAGTATAGTTACCTTTTGGAGAAATTAAGCTGATTAGTCAAATGCTTTAAAAATGAAATTAGGATCCCAAAGTTTGTTGTGTTCACCAGCTAGAAATACAGCATAGCTGTACAATGTGAAAGTACCAGTTTAGGACTTGGAGTTTCATGTAACAGTGCAGTCCTCTCAACAGGGTTTATTAGTCTGATTTAGCAAGGATGGTGCTGGTTTACTCTTAGGACTGGTCTGGATGAGTGGACCTTGCTTCAGTGTTTTTGCTCCCAGAATATGGAAATACCAGTGCAGCAACCATCTATAGAGAGAACTGCTACAAGTATATTTGTATTGGCTACATAGTGCATTTTTGAGCAAATGCTTTTATTTTTGTGTATATCTTTAACTCCTAATTGTATCGGAGCAAGCTGCATGTAATCTTCCCACAGATAGGTTAGGCTTAAGTGTACAAAGAGTGAATTTTGAGGCATTCAACTATTATGATGAGTGTCCTGTGAATATCTTGGGTAAATGCACATTTGCACTATTTGGCAAAAAAATGTCTTTTTTTAAAAAAATACCATTGTTTTCATACTAAGACCAATTGTGTGCATACCTGGCTTCATATGTGTATTCAACAATAGATCTGTAATTCAGAAAAAAAAATTTACTGTGCTGCAGGCTGATTTCATATTCTCTTAATTGTTTGTTCTGTAAGTGGATGGTCTTGACATAACCAACTTTCTCAAACAATGGATCTTTCTTTGTTTTTTAATATGTGCCTTCAGGTCATCATACTCCTTTTTCTTTAAAAGAAAAAAAAAAGAAAAAGCCAACCTTAAAATAATTTGTTTTATACATATGAATTCCATGTAGGTGGATACTTCAATTTTATTATAATTGTAATGGAACAAATGGAATACAAGCAGCTTTTTGTTGATAAGGGCTGAGAGGTGTTCACTGACTGGCGTGTATTAGCCAGCCAGCTAAGCACCTTTGCAAGAGTACGTTCTTTCCCATTTATGCTTTGCAACTGGTGACTCATAAGCTGGTTATGTATTACTACAGCAATTCTATAAGAATTGATTCGTAATATCTTTTTGGAGAGACGTTATTAACATAACTTAAAAACTTCAGAAATGTAAAGGAAGTAAAATTATATAAACTATAAGGTAAATTTATCTCCACGTAGAAGGACATTGAAAAAATATGCAATATATTTAGGCCCTATTCCACCTTTTTGGAATTGTGAGTGCAACATTGAAAAAAAAAATCCTTCAGATCTTTGTTTCGGTAGTTGTAATTCAGTGATGCCAATGGGAGACTTTTGAGGCAGTTTCCACCTGTGACTATCAAACCTTTTTTCAGATCAGAAGTGGTAGAGGCAGTTGGGTATAAACATATCTAATTAGACCTACTCTAAGAGTGAATTTTTAATTTAAGAGAAGTTTAAGTAAACTTCTACAAATGAATATGATTATGCATTGAATGATTCTGTGTTATCAAGTACATATTGATTGGCGTGCATCCTCATTTTTTTTTATGGTTCTCAGCTTATTTACTGTGTTTTCATTCCTCTTGTTCAAGTTGAAGAATTCTTACATTTATGTGGTACATAAGGCAAGAAACAATCATCTGTGTCTATCTCACTGCCTGAGCCTACAAGTAAAAATAATTCTGTATGTCATACACAGTAAATTTCACCTGTGAACTGCCATGGTTGCCCGTTGAACTGTGAACTTGGTTACTGGTCTTTTTCCATGTCACTAGTCGTTGATTAAATACTAGTTCTCCCCTTAACTGTAGCAATTTATCGTAGTAAATTAAATTTTGTTAATTTAAAATATCTCTTAATGATCGTTGAGTACTTTAGTTAACACTGTTATGCAAGAGGAAGATGGAAAAATCTATTGCTTCTCTCTAGAGAGAGAAAATGTGGAGTGCAATAATATTCTGCAATGCCTGCAAACCCTTCTGAATTTGTTGTACCATACTTGTTAAATCTAATTGTGGATTATGTAAGAGGTGACAAAAGTAAAAATAAAAAGCCCATCCAAAATAAAGAGCAAAATAAAAAAAGAGCCCAGTGGTGTTGGTAAGTACAGGGGTATGGCAGTCATCCTTAAGTCAGCGTAGTGCACCTCAGAACTCTCTTGTTTACTGTAGAGAGCAGAATGAAACACCTGTGTTTCAAGGTAAAAATATTCACTGACTTCAAGTAATTTTACTAGCTTTGGCCTTTTTGTAAGTGTCATGTTACAGAACAAGCAAAATGAAGGGAAATCATGTATTTATAACATACTGCTCTTAAAGCCCAGTCTGGCTTGGACCACAACTTTGCAGTAAGGTTGAAGAGCTGCAAGTGGCACTTCACATGGATCAGATTGTGAGAACAGGGTATTTTTGGTGTATACTTTCTAGGCAAAGTGAAAGTAGTTCAGAGGTAAGCTAGTCGGTCTCAAGCTGAAACTTGGGTGTTTGTTGATATGTGTGGTAACATGTATGTTGCTCAGCCTTGTTCCCACTTTGACTTCAGATATGCTTTTACCAACAAGTATATTTTATATAGTACAAAAGAATCCTTAAAGTGTTTCATATAGAATGAATAATCTTTTGAGTTCTGTATTTTTCTTTGTCAAAATAAATTCCTAGAAAGCAGGAAAATATTGTCAGGAATTACTATTAATTCTTACCGCAATAGAGATTTTGTCTATAAGTAACTGTTTCTATGCTTCATAACCATCTGGAATTAAAAGTGTGGTTTAGCAGAAACATTCACCTAAAATGTTACGTAAGACTTGTAAAATTTATTGAGTACCTCATACATAGACATGTTTTGGAGACCTCTGTAAGCCATGCTTTGTTGCACTGACTCTTATGTCGGATGTGGGAGTTCTGTGTAGAGATTGTTGCAGCTATTGCAGATTCATAATAGCAGACAGAGGTTGTTGGTTTCAGTCAGCCTGTAAGAAAGAGGGATTATCACTGGTGAGAGTTAGGATTGAGGACAGACATGCAAGGAAAATGCTAGACAGTCTGGAACTGAAGGGTCAGTCAAGGAAACAGGAATCTTGAATCCCAATGAGTTACACTCTTCTACAACTCCTTTAACTACTACAGACAGAACAATTAAGTATGGCTTTGGGGTTATGCTTCATTGTAACAACCACTATTGAAATACAATTTTTTTAAAATCATGCAGAAAAGGAGGTTTAAACATTTTGACAGTTTGCAATATGCAAGTTTAAGTCATCCTTCAATTTTAAGTTTTATTTGCATAAATAAAATCCCCTACTTCTCTGGAAATGTTTTTAGAGAGAAAATTCGTTCAGTCCGTTCAAGTTATGCATTAATTAGTTTTTGCAGTAAGGCTCAGAGTATGAAATCTTAGCAACATGTTTCTGAGCATTAGCAGATAGAAAGCTTGTCCTTTGTTTTGACTACCATTTTATACCTCAAGTGAGGGAGGGAAAATTAGATAAAGAAGGTGTGCCCTTTGTTTTAGATACTCAAGGACAAGTCAACCTTTTATAAAGAATCTAGGTGGGGGAAGATGAAGGCATGTCCCCAGGACCTCCTGAATCCTTGGCTCTGCCCATGAGATCCATCCTTCTGTGTATCAGTCTCAGCTCTGTTCCTAGCATGGGAACACATTTACTTCTCCTGTGCTGAGATAAGTAGATGAGTTTTTTTGTGAGGTTTTGAGTTTGGTTTTCTTGTTTTGCTTAACTTCATCAACTGACTCTTCCTCGAATTAGAGAAAGGAAAAGATACTCAGAATTTACGTTTCCGAAGGAGCCAAGAAAGGGCTTTGTATTTTAAATATTTGTTTATTTCTGCTACAGTGTCTACAGTACTATTAGTGTGTATTGGAAAGTCATAATTCCTTCTTCCCAATGTGTATTACTATAGTATGTCACTTAATTTATTTGCATTGCTATTGTGCCTCCAAGATCCTCAGTTATGAGAATGGACTGGTTGCTAAGTGACCTGCACCTCTAAATAGGTGAGGTATCAGACTATCACACTCTCCTATGATGGAGGTGTGTGATTCTTGAACTTTCATCTATATAGCAGTCTCTTATGACTCTTTTGTCATCAATGCAGCATAACTAAGTGAGAATCATAACCTACAAATCTTTTTTTTCCCCTCTGAGGCAGTGACAATGGTCACTAGTGGTCCATGCCTTTCTGAAGCCAAGTGTTTCCAAAGACTTCAGGGATAACCTGTTTGATGCTCGGATTAGGATTTAATAGCTTAATGCCCTCTCCCCCAAAGAGTTTTTGTTTCTTGGATGTGGGAAGGTCTGATTCTTTCCCATTTATCTTTGTCTTGTGCTGTCAGTTTAAACAGTTGTTGACAAGTGGTCCTTTGGTCAAAATATTTTTTCAGTTTGACCTGGTACAAGAGCAATTTTTATGGCATGAGGAGACAAGACAAAAAAAAAAATCCTTTGAAACTGAGGGAGAACAAAAAGTTGTTGGTGGGTGAGAGGACATTGTTTCCCTAGTGCAGACCAGGATGTTAGTCTATTTATTCTTTTCAACATCTTTGTTACTTACTTACTTACATATATATATATATATATAATCCTGATATAAATTACTCAGTTCCTGTAATGACAAGGCTGGTAGGTTATTAAATACCTAGCTTAATCAATGTTTTCAGTAATGTTCATAGCAACATATAATGTGAAATATCAACTCTTTTTTTCTCTCAATATTTAAAAAAGAGGAATAGCCTTGCAGTGTTGTCAAGAATAGAGAGGAAAAACTACAACAAAGCCCTTGATTGGGAATTATGTTGAGTATCTGGTTTCTTTTATTTTAGATTTTTAAAATATATTTAGTTAGCACTGCTGCCACCTTTCCATTAGCAAAGAACATGTGCCAGCATTTTCATTTTCTCAGCCCTATGAAGTGTATCAAGCTAGTCAGAGAAGCATTCAGGATGGGGAGCACATGTGCTGGGGCTGGACTGCATGGGCAGTAACAGTCAGTTACTGACTTTGAGGGTTTGACTAAAGACATCTGTGTTTTAGGATTTTAGCAACTGTTAACTTTTCTAAATTAGAAACAGTGTATTTTTCTTGTAGTATGATAGATACAGCAACTGATAACACTTTCAGTGTTTGGCTTTTGAAAAGCTTCTGTTTCTTTCAAAAGCATACACGATGTAGCACTGAAAGGTATATGTCCCCTTTTCACTGAAAGCTAGTATCATTTCATAAAATCCATTCTAGAAACCTGTGTTCAAGAGCCCTGGGTTAACAGATGTCTTTTCCAAAATCTCAAAGTCAACTAAGCTTTTCATAGTGTTTCCTCAATTAAGAGGGGGGAGAATTTTGTATTAGCTGCCTCATTAATAAACCTTTTAATTTCTTAATATCCTGCTTTCTTGTAGGAAATGAGTTTTAAAAATCTAAGATAGCTTTTATTTGCATTCTTACTTTCTTTATATGTGTATACTTTCTTTATATACCTACACATATATCGTGTGGAAACTTTATTGTCTACAGGAACAGATTGCTGCTAGTGATCTTTTCATTACATGAGCAATAATACTTTAAAGAATAAAATGAATTTCCTGATTAATAATGTCAAATATCGTTGTACTGAGTTGACATTAATACAGGCCAAACAACTGCAAACCATATGTATGCTTTTTCTATTAAAGGAAGCAAGGTTGGCTAGGATAGTGATGTTCATGCCCATTAAAGATATTGAACCTGCTTTAGTCATTGTGCTGCAAGAGTTAGAAATGAGTAACTCTTGCACTAACTTTTAACTTCAGAAACTGGGTTGGGTGAGGGTGGGTTCTTGTGGTCTCAGACTGAGCCTATTCTGTAAACATGTTTGTGGTAAACTGGATTTTGAAACATCTCAGTGAACAATGGAAATTCTGTGAATGATTTAAGAAAGATAAACAATGAAACCTGCTGAATTAACTACAGAATTGAATAGTATACCATTGGTAATTGTACTATTGTTAATTTTAACTGTGTAATTAAACTCTTATTCTGCCTGAAATGTTTTTAGCTATCACTGAGCTATTCAAGAAGATTGTAAATTTACTGTTGATAATTTCCTTTGTAACATTGTAGAAACTGTTGGAAGAGGTTGGAGATTTATGGTAGGATCTATCTGGTCTAATTCAAATATTTAAAAAATGTCTAAAGCCGAAGCTGTTTACCAGAGTCTCCTTTAAGATCTTACTCCAGGGTGGGAAAATAAAATATTTTTGATAAACTCTTTTCTGGAAATGCTTACGTTTCTCTGTTGACTGAAAAGAGAGGCAAGGATCACAAGGTCAGATTTATACATCTCTTGTCAGTCACTTTTAAAGTTAGGTCAAATGAATCCCATCTTTGGGTTCTGTCAGTTGTCTGTTCAGTCAGAAAAAGTAAATATGTAGTTTTAGCATACCTGATTGTGGGCTATAATGAGCAACAGTGAGATAGGTAGTGGTCCTGCCAACTAATAAAATGAATTAAATTGTCAGTTTTTGCACCAAACTGAGTTGATTTACAGATATTCTCACTTCACAGTTTCAGTGTATAGACATATAAGCACTTCAGAAACAGCTGTAGTGTAAATGTTACCACTCTCAATTGGAATTTTCTGTCTCTATGGTTGAATGGGGTAAAATGTTATCTACATGCTCCTGTCTACTTCAGGAGGAAATAATTGGCTTGGCTGAAACAGTCTTTTTAGCTTGGCAGTTTAAATGTAGGGTATAGTTTCATGATGCTGGTTAAGACAGCCTAAAGGTTAGCTGTGCTCATTGGCTTTGCATTTTTTTGCCTTTCTTTGCACTGGCACAGGTTGTCATTTGACCTGATGTTAAGTTAGTTCGGGAAGATAAGAGCAAAAAGTTAGCCAAGGGAGAGAGTTGGCCTATGGAGTGAGCAGATGATCCAGGAGTATGCCAGCATCGGAGTGGAAATACATGGCTGGAAGTGAATGGGAGGGGGCAGAAATGCCCTTTTCCTCAGCAGCTTGCTGATAGATGGACTTAATTTAGGAGTATTTTGACGTGGTGTTTGTCTGATCCCATCTGAAGTAGAGCAGGATTGATTTGCCAAGTAAGATTTGATAGAGTAGGATTAATTGATTTGTTTCTTCCGTGCATTTTGGGCTCTATTTTGGAAGCTACACCATGGTCAGAGCCTTCAACCTCCTGTGTGTTGCTGTAATTTGTAATGTATACAGCAGCCACTGCTTCACAGTGCTGTAAGCCTCCATAAGGACAATCATGACAATTGATTTACTGATATCAAATTTACTACTGAGCAGTACCAAAGATTTTGAGCTTCTACGGGTGGATAGCAGCATGTCTTTCCTTGCTTAAAGGGACTTAAATATGGCTCATCTGCTCCTGTTCAGGGGATTTTGGGGGCATTGTCATCTTGAATTTCTGCTGTTGTTTCTGATCTTCCTTGGTCACCACCGCTGTTCTCCTCTGTATGTCCCCCCAGCATCTGGTATTTTGGCAGTTATGAGAACTGGCTATCTATTGAATAAAACTACACCAGCTAACTGATCTGTAGAAAAGGCTGATCTTTTTCCTGTTCCTCTTCCTTCACTGACTACCTCACTCCACAAATGCAGGACTATCTCCTCAGGCAGTGATGTGTGTAGTCATGATACTAACATTCGTGGATAATACGGAAAGTTCAAGTAATACAAGACTTTCTGGCTGCAGAATAAAGCAATCAATTTCTAATTTTCTCTTATGTGTCTGGATTTAGCTCTTGTATGGTGGCTTACAACTTTGAGGGAACTAGTTTCAGTGACCCAGGTTGTCCCTTCTGTTACATAATGATAGTACAATCAGGAATTTAGGGGAATCTAGGTGTCCTTTATATTATAATTTATATATATATATGTATGTATGTATGAATCTGTAACTTCTGCTAGCTTTTTATAATGCCATTATGCTGTTAATGCATGACACTAATAGTGAAAAACAGACACAAATTAGTGAAGCAACGACCTAATTGCTCTGGCTTCTAGCTCTGATGGTTTATATTGCAAACTCTTTTTGACTTCATTATGTGAAAATGTTTCTTAATTCTAAAATTCTGGTCATCTCTAAATGTAAATGGATTTTCATTTGACTTTAATGATCACAATTACTTATAAATGCATATTTTTGAGGAACAAAAATATCAAGATGCATGTAGAGCAAAACAGGTGCAAACCAAAATTATTTTCACCCTCATTTTACCTTTTTTTCTTTGTTTTCATTGTTTCTTGCTATTACTTACAATGCTGTGTTTATACATAGGCTATGAATTCTTTGGGACAGTATGATGAATTTTTAAAGCCTCCTGAATGTTTTGAGGGCCTGGGAGGGGAAGATGAATCTGGATTGCCATCGCAATGTTACGTTCTTGATTTTTATGCTTTTATCTTTTCAAACAAGCATTGCATTTCATTCCATTTGTACACAGACACAACTTGGAATAAGATTAAGAAATGGAAGCTAAACTGTTGAAATTTAGCAAAGATGAAGTGTTTTGAGTACTTTGGTGACTGTCAATGCATGGTATGTCAAAATAGAGTCTTTGCCACAGGTGATTATTTAATACTTGAGGTAGTAGAGGTGTATATGCGTGTTTGTGTTACAGCACAGATAAGAACATAACTGAATTATTAGAATGTTTTCATTATACTTTTTTCTCCTGAAGAAAACTGAGCTTGTGCCATTGATCATCATTGTTTTCGCTCTTGAGATTGAAGGTCCTGTGGAAAAAATCTGAAACTTGGACTGAAAGTGTACCTAGCACTATATGTGCTCTGCTTTCCTGTCTATTTTAGAAGCCTAAATGTGTGCATTAGTTTGGTTTTCCTTCGTGTCATTTATTTTTTGCTTTTTAGTCTCCCCCAGAAGTTATAACACTGTCTGACATCAGCTGCGAAAATTCTGATGTCATAATGTCAACACCGATGGCTTCACGTAGGAATATGCAGTAGAAAGGGGGTAACTGGGCTAAAGCAGCAGCCTTTGTGTGAGTATTTAATATTAAAAGCATAGTTAAAATAAAATACAGAACATACAGTTATGGAAATCACAATATTCTCTGCAGATTAGCTTAATGGTGGTGTGGAGAAAGTATCTCTCAATATTGGTGTGGTTCAGCTTTTTGTTTTCATAACTAAAAGTAGACTAGCTTGAATGTTTTCCCTCATCCTAAACCCCCCCTCCCCAAATTCCAGTGTCCTCTAACGAAATCAGTAATATAATATACTGACCTGTGACAGTTCTCTTATTGTTTTATCTTCCCTGACTACATTTCCTTCCGGAATTGCCACACAACTCTCAGTGCTTGTCATACTACTCTCAAGTGGAATACACTGTCAGAGATGATTAATACTTTTTGTGGGCATTTGTGGCTTTGAGAGCCTTTTTAGAAGTATAGAGTGAGAAAGAACTGCTTGGAATACATGATGCATACAAATTATCTGACCTCAGACCAAAGCTGGATGTATTTGGACAAACTGATCCCAGAGACCAGAAGCTGATTTCTGAAAGTGGCTTGTGATAGATAAGTAGTGTGAAAAAAAAGGGGGGGAGGGCGGAAAAGGAAAGAGTCATATAAAAAGATGGGAGAGCTACATTTATCTTTCTGTCAATCACTTGTCTTGATTTCTGAAGTATTCAGTTTAGAAGGTTATATAATCTTGTGTTTAATAGCCCTTGACAGATTTTTCTTCCATGAATTCATCTTCATGAAGCTTTTGGGGCTTCCATGTAGAGATGAAGACTTACATTCTGAAATAAGCCCAGGAGTGCTGGTATGTTAACTGCCAAATGGTGGGCAGAAAAGCAAATGATGTGTCCTTCTGCTTGTTCTAGTGGTTCTTCATTATATACTGTCTATTTTTCTGGCTAGCTAAGGATAGTAGTTGGTTATGTGGGCACTCTTGGCCTGTGCTGTTGCAGTTTCTTTGTGCAATTGCATATTAATCTGTTAGCTATCGCTATAGTAATGTGCTATATAATGCAATATACTATATTATATTACAGCTTGGACTTGGAGGAATTATATCAATCACTGCCTAGAAAATCATGTATTATCTGTGAATTGAAGATATCGTAGTGTTTATTCCTTCTGTGAACCATTTGAGGAATTTGTTCATCAAAACGACTGCAGTCTGTCAAAATGTGTAGCCAGCCATGAGAAAGGGGAAGCAGTCACAGGAAACCTGAGACTGCTATTGAGATAGAGTGGTACAAGTCAGTTGAACTCTTTTCTGTCCAAGTGAGTACTGCTAACAGCATAATCAGCATTAGCTGATATGTTTGGAATAGCTGACATTGTGCAAAGCTTTCTGTATATCTCCTGCTGGCTCTTTTGCACTGTCTGTTTTTAGCCAGAAATATCAGAATTCCTGTATCCCAAAGTTGTTCATTGCTCTGAAGGTAAATAGCCATTCATTAACTTGGTGCATTCCTTTCCTGTGTGTGTGCTTTGAAGAAGAAATTAGGAAATTCTAACCTAAAACTTGCTTTACTGCTTATAGCAGTTGGCATTTGTTAAAGCTGAGGCCTTCACTGGATACAAGTGTCTAAGAGGTGCTGACTATTAGTATGTCCCTCCTCCAATTACTGTATTTAGTTCATGAAATAAAAAATAAAAATAAAAAAAAATAAAAGAAAAGAAAACCTGTTAGTTACTGGAAGGGATTGCTTTCTGAAGAATCAACACACTTTGTTTCTTGTTTTTTAACATAGCCTTTGAAATTTTGAAGACAACTTATGGGTTGTCAAATACAGTGCTGCTGTATCCTGGAGATACTGGTGATCTCCAGTGCTATTGCTGCTGCTCAGTGCTTTAAGATAGCAAGAAAAATGGAACTGTCACTTTTTTGATTTTATTGTTATGATATTTGAATTGTGTGAGTAGAACTGATATTGTAAAAATAAAACTTTAAGTATGCTAATACAAAAGAGAAAAATGGAGGACTTGAGCAGAAAGAATGGTACTGTACATGAGAAATCCATTCTTCTCATACTAGCCAGCAGCCTTGCAGATTCTAATGCAGTCACAATTAATAGAGAAAACAGGAGGAAAAAAGCAGTCTTCCTACCTCTTGCAGGTCAGGTATCAGGAATTTCAAAATTTATCAGCCACATTCACAGTTTGCTGTTGAAGATGTACGGCTGTGGTCAAAGATTCAGTTCAGTACTACATGGAAACCTCACCTATTTCTCTATATTTGGTGTGGTTATTGAGCTGGTCTTATGTTGTCTTGTGTCTGACAAACTTCATTACTAGGTGTGAAGCCTACCTAGTAATTCTTTTAATACTTTTTCTTCCTAATGCTTGGATATTTTTGTTTTTGTTTGTTTGTTAGAGAACTGGGGGAAAAAAACCTTCAACTTCAGTAAAGGGATTCTTCCCAGTGTACTGTGAACAGTCTCTGGTAACACTTTCTCTGTTAAAGATTATTTTACCGAAGAACTGAGCTAAGTTGTGACAGCACCTTTATATTCATGTTTTCTAGAATTTCAGTGTCTTTCCTTTAACATGATCATTTCTTACAGTGGTTGCTGAGATGATTGCATTTTTAGGATAGATAGTACAGCTAATGTCTCTCTGAATTAAAGAATCCTGTTTTAACGTTTGCATAGTATACTGCAAGTTGTGTCTTGTATAAGAAAAAATACCTTGGCAATTAAGTTTGTGGGAGTACCGTGTTCTACCTGTTTTCTAAGTTAACCTGACCCTGATCTCTGCCAATCCTCTTTATCCTCTTCTTTTTCTAAGAGGTTTTGCTTCTGGCAAGACGTGCAAGCTTTGAGTTGGATGACTAACTGTCACCTTAAAGTTATTATTAATTGCATATGAACTGATTTGTGGTACAGTCTCCATTATCTGGAGGTACTTCAATTAGAAGCAAAGCAGTCTGAGAGAAGAACTTGTAAAGTTCCTACTAATATACTGCCCTTGAAAAATGTTATCTCATTCCTCCTCTTAGCTGCTAAAAGAATCCTTATTACTGGAAGTTAACTTTTTGTATGTGACAGCCCATATGTTTGACTTGATTTTCTTGACTATATTTTCACCTATTAATGATTTAAATTTTTTTCCTCCATTTTGACTGTGCTGTAACTCATGCATATTTGATACTATCACTGAATATGAGACACAGAAGTCCATTGACTGGTGGCTCAATTTACAGATGTCCTGACCTTGTGAAGTACATCTGGAATGCCTTGGTTGTGGGAGGTTTCTTGTTTTTACTTTGTTATTCAGCGGAACATCTTCTTTACAAGTTCTTTGTCAGTGACCTAAGCAATGTCCCACTCTCCTGAAATAAGTCCAGTAGGCTGCATCTCTTGTTCAGTGTGTGATTGTACCTTAATTGGTGGTAGTGATTTCTTGATTCTTTTTCAAGAAACATGTATAACTCATTTTAGCAGTTCTTTTAGGGAAGACAGAGCATTCAGTGCTTGTTAAAAACCTGCTACCACACTATCTTCAGATATTCTTAAACATGATATCTGCTCATAACTAAGGCTGTGTTCCAAATACAAAATTAAAGGTCAGTATCAAATTACTTCATGTACTGTAGTGTCATAAGCAACATTAATCCATAACAGAAGATGTATTTTTCAGCAGTAAACACAGGAATTAACAGTATTGTGTAATTGCATGTAAATAGTGAAATGCATAGTTGTAAATAGTGAAATGAATAGTTGATTGTATTTAACCTATGCATAGTAATGTAACTATTTATTTTGTCCCTAAGCTTTGCCATTGAGATCATTTATGGGATATAAATTTGTGTGAGTGAATTTTAACATGATAGAAGCCTGACTCTTGTTTTAGTAGAACTTTATAATAAATGAGGTCTTTGGGATAAAGGGTTTGTAAACATCATAACTCTGGTGTTGGCCTCTATGGGCAAAACAACAAGATAAACCTTACGGCTTTCAGTGTTCTTTTTGCTGGTTTGTATCATAGTTAAAATTACAGACCCTTAGGTTGTTGGTTTTAGGGATATTTTAGGGACAGAGGGCAAGAGTAGGAAAATGGTGATGAGATGGTATAAGTAAATCTGTATAAATAAAATTTGGGTTGTTTCACTGCAGCTCAACCCTAAGTGAAGGTGTTTGGTCACTCCTGAAGCATGATGTTATTCAGAGGGAAAGGAGATGGAGGGCCAGGAGAAGATTTTTTTTTTTTTTTTTTTTTTTTTTTTTAACCACTGCTCCATTCCCTTCCTTAACACTCAGAATCCTTAGAAACAGCAAATAGATAGAGCTTTTTATTTGCTTATTTTTTTAATGGTATCAAAGTAACCTTAGAAGACTGTAGGGATTATGACTACTACTCTTCATAATATTGGTCAGCAGACATACTGGCTCAAAAGTGTAAATAAATAACTTTTCCTTCATAGAGATTGAATTGGGAAATGTCGTGACCCAAGATGAATTTCTCAGCATTATGAGCATGTGAAAACTGTGTTATAACAGAAGATGTTTGCAGTTCTAACTATCATCATTGCTATGAAGTGAACTCTCTAACAACTGTGCAGTTTGCATAACAGATATTTGTTGCTTTTGCTCTGCTCCCATTGTACTAATTTGTTGTGAAATGTCTATGGAAAAAGAGGAAAAAAGAATCCTAGGACTGACTAAATATCATAGTGGAAAGTGGGAAGCTTGGCAAGAACCTGTGGCTGCATCATATCCGCTGTATCCTGTCATCCTCTTAAAATGCTTTGTTCTTCTCTACTGAAAATGATTTATGAGTTTTCCACCTACAGATTTTGTTAGCTCATAATCTAAACGTCTGCTGCCTTCCCGGACAGCAGAGGCAGCTGCTCCCTGTATGTTGACATATTTCCTCTCTAATAAGATTGTAAGGACAGCTCTCCTTCTCTCACTGGCATTCTGCAGACTGCTTTTAATATAACCCCTGGCTGGCTTGTCACAAAAAAACCCTAAGTCTGAAACTAAAATAGTGAGAGGATGAAAACACCTAGTAGCAACTGTGAATGAAAAAGACCAAGTAAAACTTTTTAACATCCAGCATATCCCCGTTCTGGGGAAAGAAGATTGACCTTGATGCAATTTCTGATAGAATCTCTCACCATCTATATTTCTATTTTATTTGGTTTCTTTCTTATCTAGTGTGTACTAATGTCTTTTATGATGTCTGAGCAAAGGAAGGGAGATGGAAAAAATTGTTTCCAGCATCTGTGCATTTGAGAACTCACAGTGCTGTGTTGGTGGTGCTTTAATGCTCTTTTCAGCACTGTGTCAATCAAACATGGTCAGCACAGGTCACGGCAATATAGAGCCCTACAGCAGCAGCCTGAAGTCTAGCTACACTTTGCGTTACTGCCTGCCACTGTAGGCTTTTTTTGTTGTTAAAATGCCCAATATGTATATAGAGCCATAAAAGCTCAGCAGCGAATTTTATTAAATAGTTGTTCTTTTTTGATGCCTGGCATTGATTTACCTCTTTTTGCAACTACAGTAGCAAAGTTTTACTGCTGTGGAACAACTGTTTCTGCATTCAGTGTTAGCACGCTAATGTTGGATTCTGAGGTTGTTGTTAAGTAAGGTAAGGTGATACTAAAAAAAAATGATTTATGTGTAGATTTTCAGTATTTATTTATTTCAGTTTGAGCTGTATTTTTCCAAGAGCACTTTCAGTATTTCAGCTTGGCAGAAACATCAGCCTTATCGAAGATTTAAATAATTTAGGAGTTAATCATCATAATGATTTCCCTGTGGTATTGAATTATGTGAGCTATAATTGTAGATGTCCCTCAGTCTCATTTTAACTGTTCAGATTTTATTATATAAATGAGAATGCAGGAAAAGCTGAATCTGTTAACCTCAGACAGTTTCAAGAGAAAGTAGCAACTCAACAAATTGTGGATTTATTTTGCTGAATCTATTTTGTGCAAACCTCATAAGAGTGGGAGTGGAATCTGGGGAACTGTTTAAATCATACAGTTTTTAATTAGCTGATGAATTTTGTAGCTGCAGGTTATTTACCAGCAGGCTTACTCTTTGTGAGGTTCATATGAATCCATTCTGCAGTGTGTGATACGTTGTTTTGTAATGCTGTCGGACATCTCCCACCTGAGTCAGCCCAGCTTTGCTTACAAAATATCTACTTATGAAATACCAAATATCTGGGTATGGGATTTGATATCATGAGTTTTCTACAGGAGGTTTTCTAGCTCCTAAAGTGAGAATCATGAGAAAAGCAGCTATTGATGAGCTTTTCCTGTCTCTGATAGAGCAGTGATGTTTGTGAAATGGTGTGCTAAGGAGCTATTATTTCCACATCTTTTGCCCTGTTTTCTGTTGACAACGCATACAAATACTGGACAACACTGGGCTTCAAAATACAAGGATGACATGTTTTGGGTTTTCTTTTAGAAGATCTTTCATATCTCTAGCTGGCATTTCAAATTTATCTTTAGCTTTGAGCCACTTGAACCACTTAACTTTCAGAATGGAGGATGCGTGTCAAAGGCTTTTAGGCTTCACGTCACTTGATAGGCTGCATTACAGCGCAATCAAGTGTTCCATGCAAGTTTGTATGCCGCCATGCTGAACTGAGAGCAGGACAGAAGTGATCGCTGGAGAGTGCATATTCTTCATTTAATATAAAATAAAATAAATAGTTTTTGCATTGAATGCACTTTCATAACTTTTAACACTCATTCAGGCACCTGATAGGGTGGCAACAGCTCTATAAAATCTTGTTTGCTCTATTCAGCATTACTTGTAGTACTAGTGATGTCCTAGGTTTGTCTTACAAATCACTGGTTCAGTTTTGCTTAGGCTTAGTCTTCTGCAGTTTCTTGATGAAAAGTGCCTTTTCTCTTCCTGGGCCAGTGCTTTAGGGAGTGCCTTCTAAAGCCTGTCCCTTGCTGGAGCAGATTATAGCACAATGCATTCAAAGCTAAATATAGATGAAGGCAGATCCTGTGTGCCTAGTAATTAACTGTTCAAGAGACTTCTGTTGCACTGAACCTCTAGTCGTTAGATCTGCCACAAGTGGTGAGTGTTACTTTGTTGTTATTGCTGTTCCCTGCTGTCTTAAAAGGCATATTTTATATCTACAGAAAACAGTTTTAAAATCCAGTAGCTGAGCTTCAGGTGTATGCAGTTTTTCTAGCATTAGAAAAAGACATTGCACCAAAGGGAAAAAAAAGTCCTATCTTTATAGCACTTGGAGAGCCATTCTGATGACACTGGTTTGAAGGTCAGATGTCTTTATTCATTTTATTGTCCCCAAGGCTTCTGTTTTTTTCATTAAGACATTAAGCAGTGTTGATACTAGTCTGGTGGCATATTTATGCTCTGAAAGAGTAGTGACAGTAGAATTAATTCATCTGTGTTGTGTGGCTTCCCTGATGTTTCCTTTCCAAACATCATGGGCACCTCCTGTAACCAATTGAAACTAACATTTTTATTCTCATAACAAGGGATAAGGTGTTTGGGGCACTAGCAAAGCATATGAACAATCAAAAATACCTGGGAGAATATTATACTTTACAGATTAGTCTTTTACAAGTAATTGATGATCACAGAGACAAAGTGGATAAATTTGCCAGATCTAGCTGGTCACTAGTTAGAAGCTGTGCCTTGCTTATCTCTGTTGACTAGTAGATTATCTGCCTAATTTACTTAAAAAAGCAACTCCTGTTTCTTTGTCACTGAGACAGATAAGTGGAGGGAAAGTCTGGCTTTCTCTTTATCTTGTGAGGCTCTTGATCACAGATGAAAAGGGACTTTTGACCTGTGTTGTGAGGAGAAGCTTGAATCCTAAAGCACTTTGAGAGCTCCCGTGATACTTTAGTTTGACAATTTTAACTCTCTTTGCAAATGGGCATTTCCAGAAGCTATTTAGGGTTGCAGCTTTTTTGACATTAACTTGGTCTGTTAAAACTGTAGCTCTTTTCACTCTGTTGAAAAAAAATTATGTAATAATTATCTCAGTTATGAATGTGAACCCCTCAATATACCTTCTAGTTGCTCCTTTTATTTATTTATTTATGCCTTGCAAGAAGCAAAACCAACCTTGAATTTGAAATTTAGTGGCTCTCTACCGTGCATGCTGTGGCATATTCTGACCCTAGATAAATCATAGACCATAGACTTAGACTAGAAAGCATTGGTTTGCTGAGTTATACGTTTGAAACACCGCTAAAGTGGCCATCTAGTGACTTTGTGAATGGAAAGGTAGTTTGGTGAATGGGAGAATATAATATAGTTAGAGGGATCTTCACAAAGTCATTAAAGAAATTATTAGGAGTAGAGAGACCATTACTTGTATAGTAATGTGTAGTTGATAGAGTCTTTCTAGCCATCATGCCTGAGTTTCTCTTTATGCGTGGTAGGAAGAAGTCTTGGCAAAGGTATGTGCTTTTAAAGTAGGCATGCAGTAGCATTAGTCTCGTATTAAATTTTTAATTTAATGAGTCTATCATGAAGAGATACAAATGATATAAATTTATGTAAAATCAAACTTATTAGAATATACCCAAAGGACAAAGTCTCTTGTGTGGTAAGGCTTAATTCTGGACGAGGAAAGTATATAATACTGACTGAATGATCTGCAGAATGTGAAACAGAGAGGCTGTTAGTCTTAACACTAGCTCTGTTGGCAGAGGAAGAAGAAGACTGAAAGGCTGGGAGAACTATGACTACTACTAGGTGCAACAAGACTTGATTGTATTGAAGGTTGTTGGTATTCATCTGTCAGTTTAGCTACGTGTGACCCAAGCTGCATCTCATGTGACTTAACTAACTATATCCTTAGATAAAAAGGCATTAATATATACACTTTCAGATTTTTTTAGATTGCGTGCTGAGACTTGCAGTTAAGATCTGAAGTCATGCAAGCCTAATATTTGTTGTTGTTGTGGTATGTTGTGCTGTATACACCCTTAACTATGCATTTGTACACAAAATTGATGAGGGAGGAAAAGTTTGCTATCTTTTATTATGTTTAGAACACATACAGCGTATTAGGAGCTAAAAGTTTCTAAAATGTATTGATACTATGAAAAAAATATTCAAGAGGCTTTTGATACTTTAAAATTTGTCTTTGTGGTTAGACCATCATTATTTCTTCAGCAGGAAGTGTGTGCAGCCCGGAGAGCCTTTCTGCCCAAGGCTCTTGACAGCAGAAAAGTTCCCAGTGAGGAGCTCCGTGGAGGATGAGGCTCGTGCTGTGTTGAGCCCCACAGAGTTAATTCTCGGACATGTTTTGTAGCATCTTCGGTGTGTACTGTAGGTTCAGCGTTTGCTGTATGGGCTACGCTGTTGTGGCCCTTCGCTGACTGTAAGGGGAAAGAGAGGCTCCTTTATGTTCCTGCTCGGGTTTGAAACCCCATGTTGTGTGGGGAGAATTGGCTTATTCGGTCTATTTCTTGTTTTATGGATGCTGAACAAAGGGATGCCGAGGTGACAGGGGGACAGGAGCAGTAGTTCTACTCTTGCTTACTTTCCAGCTTTCTACATTGTACATTTGCCCAAGTGTGCAAAGTGAAGGTGTCTCCACAAAGAACATAAAGGGGTTTTTTGTTGTCTTTTTTTCTCAATAGAAATACTAAGAGCCAAGTTTTGAGAGTCAGGCTTTGAGAGAAGCACACCTTATTAAATTTATACTTCTTTTGTAGTACTCGTCATCTTTAAAATGATGCGATTTATTCTTTGAATGTACATCAAGAACTTTATTTTCCTTTCACATGACAGGATTTTACTACACAGGATGTTTGTTTTGCCTTAAGTTATATTGTTGTCTATAAACATCATAGTAAAAATACCTTTTTCTTTTTCTTTTCTTTTTTCCCCTCCAGAAATTTTATGAATAAGAATCAGAAGCCAGTGCTAACAGGCCAGCGGTTCAAAACTAGGAAGAGGGGTAGGTTAAGTTATATATATTTGCTTGCTTGTTTGTTTTATTTTCCTCTATGTTAAAATGACTAAAAACAATGCATGTAGAGTATCTAAAAGTTTAATAGGATTAAAGTTTTTTCTCTCCTTCAGCCATATTAAGAATACAATTACTATTTTTGACAAAGCTAGGAAGTTTTTATTATTTTTCTCTGTGGTTTAGGACTTTCTGTAAAAGCTGTAAAAGTTTAACTACTGTTAGTCTCATTGAAGCATTGGATAAGGAATTGAATTGTTATTAGGATTCTAATATATTTATATATTAGGAAGAATGCTTATTAAATGCTTGTTTCAGCTGTTTCTTGAAATATCGCTTTTAATTAAGGAAGCAAAATGTACACTTTTGAGGATTACATCTGGATTTTTTGTAGTTTTTTTTTTTTTTTCCTCAGAGTCAAACTAATGGTATCTTTGTAAATGAAGTTTTTGCTTCTATTAAAGAGGAGTTTGCTTACCTTCCTGTACTTCCCTCTTTCATGAGATGCTCAGATTATCTCACTGGGCTGGCTTTCTTCAACCACAGGAGTTAGAAAACTTTTTAAAAAAACAGCAAGAAACCCCACTAATATTTATTTCTGCTCCATATGTAAGCATAATTTGTTTCTTATTAATCACATACCTAATTACCATTAGATAAGTCCGTGTTAATGAGTTTTTATAAGCATGACCTTTTTTGTGTACAGAATTTCATAATTTTTTTAAAGAAAGCTATGTAGTGTTAATTACACTGTTTATCAAAATATTCTTATGGTCAACCTCATTCTGCCATGCTTGTTAGAATGGTAGCTTGTTAGCTTAGAATCCATTTGTCATGGTTTAAGTGTCTGAAACAATAAATGAATGTCCAACACTTTGAAGCAGAGAGCAAATATGTATTTAAGAAATAAAATATTTTCAGGAAAATGCCTTGTTCATGAAAATAAAGCCTACATTTTTCTGTTAGTGGCAGACTATTTTAGCACGCACAGTTGAAATTCCTGTCTGTCATGTAACAGACTTCCCTTCTTGACTTTCCCATTTCTGACTAAAAGTTAATACCTGGCCTTTGCTTCTCGTGAAGGATGATGTAAATAAAAGTATTTTCTTGGTGTAAATGAAAGAAACAAAAAGAGTTTGTAGCCTTTCTCAGAAAATTACTAAATTTATTGTGGATCTGAGGAGCTGAGTGAATGTCTTAAAATCTAGGAAGGTTGTGAAGCTTGGGTAAGAGTTGTGAAATAGTTTAACTGCAGTCCTATTAAAATGTGATTTCTACTTTGTCTCATCTTTCCTCCTTTACATACATCATTTCCTTTATTATTTTGACTTGCAGGGCTCATACAGGTAGAATTTCTTAAGCTACAAATGCCCTTACTCTGCATATATGATATAATGTTTATAAGTGTGATTAATGTAAAAGAAATTTTTATAGTGATTAATGTAAAAGATATTTTTATAGTGATTAATGTAAAAGAAATTTTTACTCTCTGTGAATAAATGTCACTATGCTCCAGTAATTAGTAGGATTAACCTTCTGTCAGCATGGTCCAAAACACTGTGCAGTAGGTAGCTGTACACAGTGTTAACTAGCAACAGTATAGATGTGTAGAGGAATAAAATTAAAATATGTATTATATAGACAAGTTTCTCTAACAATTTCTAAAGAAATAACTTTTTCAAATCAACCAGTAAATGCAAGTTAGAGAGACACGTACTGCTGGAATGATCAAATGTATCATTCAGTCTAGTTCAGCCAATTATGGTACATATGTTATTACTAAAAATAAGTAGAAAAGGTTCCCTTTCATAAAGACTTTCTTTTCTCTCCATGTTTTGCACAGTATTTAGCATAGTAGGTCCCAATTCTGATTTGGTCTTTGGCACCTATTACAATGCAAGTAATACAAGTAATAGCTGAATTAAAGAAAAGTTGTGTATGTAATTCTATGTCTATCTGCTATATTTTTGTTAAAGTGATCAGAAGTGGCACTGGATTCTAGATGACTATGTGGAGGAAGGTGAAAGACTGTCGAGGGAGGATTGAAGATTTCTTTTAATACCAAGTTGTTTAAAAATTGGATTTGGAATGTGAAACAACTTTAATATAGAAATCTTAACATGCAAACACTTCTTTGTGTTTAAATGATAAATATCTCTTCTTCAAAAATAGTAGTATCCTGGTTGCCCTAATGTTTGAGCATCCTGCTTATAAAAATTGTAGATTCCTGTTTCATTTTTCTAGGGGCAGAGGGCTTGAGGAAGAGAAATGCCTTCAGTGTGTATATATACATTTCTTATTATCTGTGCCACTGCTATGATATTATTAGCCTTGTAGGATTAATTCACGGATTAAGATTTAGACTAAAAGATAATATTAGTTTTTTATTTTGATTTTATTCTACTTTTTTTTGTTTGTTTGTTTGTTTTTTAACCCAGCTGTGACTGAGCTCAGCGGCTTGTTTGGCTATAGCATTTCAGTCCTCAGACTAATCTGCTATGTGTTGCAGGCAGTTAGGAGGGTCTGAAATGCACAAATGCTAGAGGGAGTTAGTTGAGTGAGAGGTGACTGCTTGTTCTACTAATCTGCTGATTTGTGTCTTGGGATGCTTTTGCTCCTCTGCTGCTCCCAAAGGCAGTACCAGTCTGAGGTGAATGCTTTTCTTATCTGCAAAATGAGCTATGTACTTGCCTCAGAGCATGGTGAGGTGCGACACTGCAGTTGGGTATCCAATAAAAAGAACTGGCCATGCAAGCTTCATTAGTGGTCTGCTAGCTACAGCTGATCTCCGAATGTGAACAATTGCTGAGCTTTCAACCAGCAGAAAGAAGATGATGATACATATATCTTTTTATTTTTAAATTTGAAAATGTGCTTAGTGACTAAAATATATTTAAAAGAAGACTGTGACCTGAAGGAAGAAGTTGTATATCCCATTTTTTCCAGCTCTGTCAGTTGACCTAATAAAAGTTTACATAATACAACGCTGATACCTTGCCTCTCTGGCATATGTAGTGGCAGGCATTAAAATCGGTTTAAAAGATGTGAGGGCAGAGAACTGGTATTGTAAGTGGAAGAACCTTCTGAGGCAAGAAGACATGTCACAGTTCCATATTAAATTTTTAACAATCTGGATAAAGAATTATTTGTTTAATTCTTCGTATAATTTCTATATCTATTGAATACTGCATTTTTGGCAGTAGCTGGCTCTGACCAGGATTTGTATTTATGGCACAGATATATGGGATATGAATTGTACTGGAGCACTCTATGTACTTATACACATGCAAATTTCTTTCTTTTAGTCTAGAGGAAATAGGAATCGCAAAAGTACCGGTAGGTAATAAGGAATCATTACATATCCAGAAAGTTGACAGATACCTACAGGACAAAAAGTCTACTGAAGTGTTAACAGTGCATGTTGTTTAAAGTGAGCTGACTGAGGCACCACCTGAGACCTAAATTTGTTCCCATGGAGTTAATACTGGCTAAGAAGAGAGTGGAGAAAGGTAAATTGTAGTATAAAAAGAACCTGAGCAAAACAATGCTGATTATTTTTTTTCATGAAGAAAGTAATTTAATTTACTAAATTATTTAATATTATTTAAATTACCTTCTGCTGAAGAGTTAAGATTAATTCTTAAGGAGAGAAATATAAATGTATTTTGTGGTTTCCTTAGAAGCAAAAGAAAGGAAGTGTCTGGGAACATTGAAAATGAAAAGCTTGTATAGCGCTGCTCCATTGGATTTTTGCATGTGTTGCATCTGTAAGCTACACCTTCCTCCACTAACCCATGATTGAAATTGATTGTTTAGTAATTATGTACTTGACAGCTCGATATACCATCTCCACTTCTTGATGTTGGCTTCTTAATCAGCCTCTTGTACTAGATCACCACGTTACTCTTTAGTATGTAAGTTTGGTAGGAAAAAGTATTGGTAATGCTATAAATCACTCTTCATGCAGTAAGAAGAGTGCACCTGCTCTTCCTGTGTAAGCTTTTAGATTATAATATAAAAGAAAACAGTAAGATACTTCAGATGAGGGGAGGACTTCTGAGGCAGAAGAAGAATCTATTTAAAATAGCTAAGCAAATACTAGTCATGGTGTTTGTGTTTGTACTGAGGTCCATGTATCTGTGGTACCAAGCATATATTATCTTTCAGCTTAAACACCAGAACATCTTAAACTTTCTGACAAAAATAAAATTGAAAAAGTAAAATAGTTTTCTTTTTCTCCCCCCCCCCCCTTTTAAGACAGGAGGCTGTCTTTCTGCTGGTTAGTGAATCAAGTATGCTTTTTTTTACTATGTAAATAATATGTACTTATGTGGTAACCTAAAGAGAATAATTATACTCAGATTTGTTTATAGGTGGAGCTGTGTTTCTTGTGTGCAAATAAAACTGCCTGGAGTACACATACTGAAGTACTTATACTTAAGTAAAAGCCCTGTTTGTTTGTGGGTTGGTTGGTGTGTTGCTTGTTTTGGGTTTTAATAGGTCAAATTGGAAGAGAAATGAACTTGAGCAGTTGGTAACTGAGCAGTCTGATGGCTCCTGGTGGCTTGAATCCCTGATGGGATTCAAGTAGTATGTTTCTCTGTAGGCATTTTCCCAGAGCAAAGGCGTGTTCTTTAGCTTCCCACTCAGCCATCTCGGGCTTGTCCACCATGTGGATGCCCCACAGATCTCTAAGATGGTTACTCAAATGACCAACTAGATCTTGATCAAGGCTGTGGGTCAAAGTAACAAGATTGAGAGCCTAACTATCTCTAAGATCAGGGGTGAAGTAAAAGCCTGGGAAGAAGTCACTGGTAGCCCAGAAAAGGGGCCTAATGAGTGGTTTGTTGGATGGCAAAAGAAAAGCTGATGCTGGCACTGTGGTTGTGTGCATCGTTTGAGGAAGAACTGGCACTGGGAACAGGTGGTTTCATGAGCATGTATATAGGAGTCCATGAAGCAGAATAAACCTCACAATTGCCTTAGGAGAATACAGGACCAAACCTCATGGGGATAGGTGATAAAAGCAACAAGCTAGTTAAAGCTAGGCATAGCTGTACATTTCTGGAGAATAAGATGATGTGTTTTTTTTCAGTGCAGGAAATGCTTATGAGCACTTGACAGACAGCAATGGAGCTGCTGTTGGCAACCTACTGCCACATTCCTTGGAATGATGCATTGCTTAATCCTCTGAGCTTCTAAGTGGTCTGTGGCTAAGTGGGAAAGCACTGCTTTGTGCTTTTGAAATGAGTATTGTGGGAGAGAAGGGAGCCATTGAAAGAGGGAGAGAATATGCAAGTGATGCACTAAAGATGGTGGAAGGAGTATTTGCACTTCAAGCCAATGCAGAGAAACATATCCAAGAAGGAAATGTTTCTATGTTAAGAATATTAAAGCTGGTAAAAGTAGGCCTTGTAAGATAGTTATTTAATTGCCTGAAGGCTGTGGTGGTAGTAGGAAGGAGTTTGGAGGAAGAAAGACTATCAGAACTCGAAGTATTTTGTGAGTTGGTTTGGCTTAATATTTGGGATAAAAAAGCTGCACCATGAATTGCAGAGAAAGGAGACCTGCAGCCAGAGGGTATGTAATGTCTAACCAAAAAATATTAAGAGTTGCATCTGGCAAGTTTCAGACTACATTAACACATGTTTAGACAGTTTTTTTTTTAAACCAATTCTTATTCATCTCAGTAACTAAAGCCTCTGGATTTATGTTCAGGAAGTAATATATTTAGGTTTTTTAGGAACATGTATCAACATTTCTGTTAGCAAGTGATAACAATCTAAAATTATTTAGAATGTCACAAAACACCTTTCAGTTATGTGATTGAAGACCAAAGTTATTTCGATAGTAACAGACATTCCATATGCGCACATGTTTAAAGTCAGGACTTGCTTTGCTAAGAAGCTTCAAATGTATATGGTAAGCTATTAACAGTCTGCCGGAAAAAGCAACAGGAGGTAAATCTACCTAGCTTTATCAGGAGTTTGCAGTTATATCTGTTATGACTAATGGCTTTGACTTAGGGATGTTGTTGTCTGGTCACTTTACATTAATTGAGTTGAACTAGGTACAGCTGTAGAAATAGCAGTGCCCTTCTGTGTTTCTAGCTCTGCTCATGTCTATGAACATGAAAAAATAAAGTCTTGGTTACAACATATTACACTTTCCTAAACATTTACAGAAATACTATTTTGGTGAATGCTTTGATAACCTCTCTTCTTGAAGACTTTTATTTTGAAAACATTTTAGCTATGCAACTATTTAAAGAAAAAATCAAGAAATGAAAAATGAAGTGTTTCTACAGTGAGATTATTTAGACAAAATTGATGTATCTTTTATTCTGCTATCAAATTTAACATTATATAGAAGTATGCATGTGGAATAAAATCTTCAACAGCAGTAAGAGTATGAAATTTGAAAGTAATTCCAATGGCTGCATTGCTCCCTCCCCCTTTTCATTTATCATTATTTGTTTATATGGGTTTGGGTATTTTTTTGAGGGTGAGGAGTGTTGGGTGTCTTTTGTTGGTGAGGAGGAGAGCAAGCCAGGCCAAAATGCTGCAGAATTTTCAGATGTAATTAAAGCCAAACAAACAAGCTTTTGCAGTCTGTTGGCCAGAATGGAAAGAATGGGAAGGTTTGTGTGCCACAGTGATTTCAATTGCTAATTGTATGGAGGTTTAACAGAAAACTTAGACTGTCTCTCCTTTTTCCTAATCTCTGTTTCAGATGAAAAGGAGAAATTTGAACCCACAGTCTTCAGGGATACCATTGTACAAGGTCTCAATGAAGCTGGGAGTGACCTGGAGGCTATAGCCAAGTTTCTGGATGCAGCAGGCTCACGGCTTGATTATCGCCGTTATGCTGACACACTCTTCGATATTTTGGTAGCTGGCAGCATGCTAGGTAAAATGCAGCGTATCAGTGCAGAGTTTTGAGGGTCTGCCTTATTTTGGTTAAGATACTATTTTCCTGTACAAAGTGGAAATTATAAACTGTATTATAATTCACGTATGTAGATACCTTTTGGATCTAATGTCATAGTGTTGTTTATTATTTGTAGCGCAGGACAGCCTAGGGACTCGGTTGTGCAACACATTCTGTAAATATAACAGAAAATGGATACTGCTGTGTGAACTCTTCAGTCTAAGCTGAAATAGCATATAAATGCAACAGAAAAGAAAATGAGAAAGACTAATGAGAGGAAATGAAAGAATTTATTAGCATTAGAAAGTGTGATATGGCACTCCAGATTACTAGCTATTACAAAGATCTTTTTGTAGTCATTATATCAAAGACAAGTTAAGAAGAGAACTGAAGCATAGTAAGGAGGCCTTGTGGATGCTTATGGGGACTTGCAGGTAACAGTGGCAGCATGGGAGAAAACACACCTTTTGCCTTCCTATATGTTTAGCGTAAGTTGGCATTTTTTACTGGTCACGTCAGTTTGATTCCTAGTTCCTATTTTTTGGTATTTAAGATGTAAAGATTTTTTATTTCCTAAGCTTTGAGAGAATGCAGAAAAGGAGAGCCAGTAGAAGGTTCTAAATAAAAGTTCTCAAAAAGTAATTGAGGAGAAATGTTTTTGCAGCAGTGTTTTGAATGTTTACATGGGGCTGATAAGAGTTAGAGAGGTCAGGAGGACATTCCAAGCCCTCAAACTGGTAACAAAGTGCTGCTACTTTTCCCTTTGGAAAAGATTTATGTTACTGTAGCATTTAAAGTAGTAGTTAAAACAAGTATGAGGGTATCAGTTATGTTCCAACCAATTCTTATTTGATCACACCTAGTACTCTCAAAAGCTGCTAAGGTTTCTTAGTGAGACCTAAATTTTTCTGTCCCTTAGAGATACGTTTGAGGTAATATTGCCCATATTGGTCAGCTGATCTTTCTGTCAGATGCCACTACAGCTAATTAAGCTCTGGCTTTGTCTTTTTGCCCTCTACTCTTTTATCTCCCCTGCCAGTTCTCACTGCACCTTTTGCCTCAGTAATACTAATAAAAGAATTGTTAAATTGTTAAGCATTCTTTAAATAGAATATTTTAAATAGAATATTTAGATAGAATATTTTTTTCCTTTTTTTTTAAGCTCCTGGAGGCACACGCATAGATGACAATGACAAGACCAAGATGACCAACCACTGTGTATTTTTTGCAGATGAAGATCATGATGCCATCCGAAACTATGCTCAGGTCAGGATTATTAAGGGGCCTGTTGTTGATTACTGTTTTCCATTTATGTGTGAAAAGGGATTATCATGGGACAGACTGACAGCCTTCAATGACTACTTGTAGGGAGTAATTGAAAACTGAGTTAAGCAGTAATCTGCCCTGTTTCCATCAAACCTGTAATTTTTAGTAGGAAATAAAAGGATATCTAGGATCTCGTCACAATTGGCAACTGTTTCTGTTACAGAAAGCTGTCTGTTTTATTTCAGTCAACAAATCACTACTCTCACAGAATATTTACTTTCTTATGTCTCCCTTCTCCCATCTAAGTGCACCCTGCACCTATGCTTCTCCTGCATTCATGATCATTTAGTCATATGATGGGGTTTTAAAAAAAAAAGTAAAAAAAAAAAAAAAAAAAAAAAACAGTAAGCATTTTCAGGAGTGCATACTTTTTGTAAAATAGCTATGTAAAACGATCTTCCTTTTTCCATGGCTGTAGCATGCTTTGCAAGCATTTGTGTTAGTATTTTTTTTTTTAAGGATTTTGTATTGAGTGAAGATACCTCAGCAATGCTACCTGACGGCCTCACTGTGTTGATCCACACCTAACAGCTTCCCCAGAAAGCTGCATTATCATAGGAAGGGTGCCGAGTGGAACTTTCCCGTATTTGTTAACCTTCTTCTACCTCTTCTCCTCACCCTGCCCCACCTCTGAATCCACTGATAGGCTAAAAAGAAGAGCAGAAAAAAATTTTGAGAATCGGGAACAATAAAATTCTTAAACAGTAGTAAATGCTCTTTGATTCAAGCATTACTGGTGTAAAGCAAGAATTGCAAAGCTTATTTTCTGCTTTTTCGGTTTTGAACAACCTAACAGAGGAAAATGTTTCATGGTAACTTGCCAGACAATGCAACAGATGTTTGCACAAATACTGCACTGCTGACTGCTGATTTTCTGAAAACAATGTCTTTATTAACATCTAAAATAAAACTGTGTAGCAGAAAATATGAAAGTAGGAGAAGCCACCCGTGCTACTTTTTTTTTTTTTTTTTTTTTTTTTTTTTTTTTTTTCCTATTGTGAAGATACTGAAAAACAAAGTCTCATCATGGATTAGCCAAAGACATTCTTTGAAATATTTGCTAGTGGCAGTCTTGTTCCTTTGCATTTCTGATAAAAGAGTGGCTATGATGTTTACATATTTAATGTTAGTCTGTTTATCTTTAGGTCTTCAATAAACTTATCAGGAGATACAAGTATTTGGAGAAGGCATTTGAAGAGGAAATCAAAAAGGTAATGTTGGTAGCAGTCTGCTCTTGCAGGTCAATATTTTTTACCTGATGTAATGTGATGTTTTTATTTAGCTCTGCTGGAAAACCTCTACAGTTTGCAGAGGTGGCATCTTTAATCCAAAACTTTTAGCTATATGAGAATACTTCTAGTAACATTTTATCTAGAGTAATTCTGAAATAGTGCTCCCTTTGGTTACTCTGACCAAACCCACCTTCTCTGCACTTTTCTGTGCAGGACTTCTGTATGTTTGGGAGTATGGCTCATACTATGATGAGGTGTTACTATCCTGCCAATAAAGCAGGTTTCCGGGTTGTGTGTGTTTTTTTTTTTTTTTTTGTTTGTTTTTTTTTCCATGCAACCAATGCAGATCTGCGTTGGCACTTGATACATGAGTACTAAATTGGTCTTATGCTCTTACAGAATGATTTCCAATGACAAACTTTGAATTTAAGGCCATAGATAGATGCAAGAAGAGAGTCATTATCACACTGGCAGAGTTCTCAGGGGATTTGTTTGTTATTGTTGTGGATTTTTGTAGATTTTGTTGTTGTTTTGTGATATTGAATTTTAAGGAAATAGGAGAAATCTGGGTAGAAATATTTATATCAATGATTTTAAGTTCCTACTGACAGATGTGAGTATCATCTTTCTTTCTTGTTTTTAATGGCCTGGATAAGTAATAGCATGGTGCTGTGCCATAAGTTAAAAGTGTATTTACATATTATTTAAATATTAGAGGGGAAAGTCTGGAGTGATGTCTCCACCACCTTCTGTGGCTGAATGAATTTGGCTCCTTTTTGTGCATTCTTGCTCATATAGGAAATTATTTTTGCACTTGTGACCAGAATGCCTATTAACTGAGGCTGCTTACGCAATACATCACTCTACAGACCTAAATTTACCTCTGTCCCAATGCAGATTTAATGTTCTTGCTGTTAATTACTATAATCAGTGACACAAGAAGTGCTGACTCATAGCATTCAAGTTGCAGAGTGTGTTCAGCATATTAAGCAAACGCCATGTCAATTCAAACTGCCTCCTCTTTTCTGTAACTTGTCTGGTTTTGAATCTTTTAAGTTTATAACAATTCATTTTGCATGCTAGTGACAGGATGAGACCATGGTCAATATAGAATAATTTGACTCTTGAGCTGAGGAACAAATGCCTTTTATTTGAAGATTAACCATACATTAGCTTGAGAAAAAGCACAAATCTGAAGTACAGTTTCAACTGGAGAATGGAGTCATGATACCTGAAATCTTTCTTAAAGCTTTTGAAGGCATGCTAGTCATGTCAACATGGAGCTCAGAGTGGGTTTTGTTCACCTGGCAGACTGCAAGATTCAACTTTATGTAGGTAATTTTTGTATAGTATTCAGTAGTGCTATGATATTTTTTTCTATTTTTTTTTTAAGAGGCCCTGTGAAGAACTAGGGTTCTTCTGAATCAGATCACAGTTTGCACGAGTGATCGCACAGTTACAGATACATGTTGGTCCTAGAGTGGGAATTAATTTTGGGGTTTGCTCATCCATTCCCGCTGTAGCTCTGTGCAAATTTTAGTGTGGCTCCTGAAGACCTGGCCTTTTGGTGTGGACCGTGTGCACATTCCTTAATTAGTGTAACTGTCTGCCAGTGCTGAGATGGGAGTGGGGAGAGTCCTCTGCTATCCCGTATCAGAGAACTAGAAACTAGGAAGGTGGCTGTGAAGATTTGGGCCTGTGTATAACTGGTTCTAGTTGGCATTCTCCTTCCCTTTCTCCTCCCACTGTTTTTGTTAATCTGCACTTCCAGTGGCTGTTTTCTGACCAATAAGGCTACTACTGGGTTTTTGACTATTTAATGCTTTTATCAATATGTGCGTGAGAGTAGCTGCTGGTACAAGACAGGTACATTAGCATTTCTA